>NC_138125.1:57316339-58028370 GCF_964188305.1 Podarcis bocagei | reverse complement strand
CTCTTGTGAGAATTCGTCACAGCTCTGAGGAGGCAGCAGTGCATTTTATTTCATTGTACTGTTTGGTCCTCTTTTTTTAATGGTTAACTGTTTGTTTTGCCTACCTGCTTTATAACTTTGAGGCACCATAACATGAGAGATCATTGCAGATTGACTAATAAATAAAGATGCCATTAACGGACAAGAGTGGCTTAGGGCTTCTTCGAGCCGTGTTCTGAAGAGAAACAGAAAACCAGGAGGTGAAAAACAAAAACCTTGCTTCGTTACAAATGGTCCTGTTAAGGAACTGTTGGATTTTATTGCGTGGGCAATAAATGGCATGGGCAATAAATGGCAATACAAATGTTTATTTGTATATTTAGGCCATAATCAGGTTGATGCATCATTGGGGAGCTGGTTAGGAGAGAATAAAAAGAAGCACTCCCCATAGCCCACAGCACATAGTTTAACTATGGCCTTCCTTGCTACAAGATGTGGTGATAGCTAGAAGTTAAGGTCACAGTCCTAACCTCATTTACATGGGAGTAAGCCCGTTTGAACTCACCGGGACTTAGCTCTGAGTAGACACAGTTGGGAGTGCAGTGTAAAATGGCTTTAAAATGGGATTAGACACAGCCATCAGTTTAATTATTTACTGAATTTATATCCCACTCTGGAGGGCAACAGGTGCTTCATTTTATGCTGTGGTCTAAACCACTGAGCCTCTTGGGCTTGCCGATCAGAAGGTCGGTGGTTCAAATCCCCGCAACGGAGTGAGTTCCCATTGCTGTGTCCCAGCTCCTGCCAACCTAGCAGTTCGAAAGCATGCCAATGCAAGTTGATAAATAGGTACTGCTGTGGCAGGAAGGTAAATGGTGTTTCCGTGCACTCTGGTTTCTGTCATGGTGTTCTGTGGTGCCAGAAGCGGTTTAGTCATGCTGGCCACATGACCTGGAAAGCTGTCTGTGGACAAACACCGGCTCCCTCGGCCTGAAAGCGAGATGAGACCCGCACATGCAGGTCAGAGGAGGCCCGTGCACATGCACACAAGCTATTCTGGTGCTCCTCCAATTCGGAAGTGCGCCGGAAAGAGCCTGTGCATACGTGTATGGGCATGCGCTCCCCCGCCCTCTGGCCCGCCACACGATCGGCACTGGAGACACCGGCCCGAAGCGCAGGAAGTTTGCTGACCCCTGCCCTAGTCTCAGTGGTTTAGATCACAGTGCCACCCGCGTGCTGTAACTTTACCTACTTGGGAGTAATTCCCACCGGATTCAATGAGGCTCACACAGGTGCTCTAAATGTTCATATATTTAACATAGGTAAGGGTAAAGGTACCCCTGCCCGTACGGGCCAGTTGTGTCCGACTCTAAGGTTGTGTGCTCATCTCACTTAAAAGGCCGGGAGCCAGCGCTGTCCGGAGACACTTCCGGGTCACACGGCCAGCGTGACAAAGCTGCTCTGGCGAGCCAGCACCAGCGCAGCACACGGAAACGCCGTTTACCTTCCCACTATAAAGCGGTACCTATTTATCTACTTTCACTTAGGGGTGCTTTCGAACTGCTAGGTGGGCAGGAGCTGGGACCGAAAGACGGGAGCTCACTCCACCGTGGGGATTCGAACCGCCGACCATGCGATCGGCAAGTCCTAGGCACTGAGGTTTTACCCACAGCGCCACCCGCGTCCCTCCTATACTTAACATATATAAGAATAAATGAATTATCATGAGAAGAGAAGAGAAGAGAAGAGAAGAGCTACAATTACAAAGAGAGCACAAACAGAAAGTTATGGATTAGGTCAGGATTGTGGTTGTAATCGGCACTGATATGGCCATGTAATCTGAGGAGCCAAAGTTGCAAGATCTGCCTCTAGCAATCCATCTTCCAGTGACTGGCTATTGCGTGTTACCAGTATGACTGATATGGATAAGAATGTCAGGAAGAAAGAAGGCTTAACTGAAAGTGGTAGAACATAAAACAAACAGAAATGCCTGATAAGAGCAGAAAGAAAATAACGCAATTCATGAATGATAACTGGTACAAGGACTAGGTCTGAATAAGATGTCTGCAAAGTTTGAGCATGTTCCAATAAATAAATGTTCTGGAGTCATAGCTTCTGAAGGTCTGATGACTTTTTTAAAAAAACACACACCAATACAACCATTTTTAGTGATCACTTCTGCTGACTGGGTGATGGGCCCTCTATCACTGGCATGTTTGTGGCCTAATTGTTTCTGAAGTGCTCCAAGATCTTCAGGTCTTTGAGAATGAAGGGATCCTGACTGGAGCTCTGCTCTCCTAGGCTACATTCACACAGCAGTTCATTCCATTTTATGTACATTTCCCTAACTGTTAATTTCCACAATATATTTGAGCTTTCAAATGTCATAAAAGCTACTTCTAGAAAAAGAATAGAGTATGCTGAGTGCTCATTTCCATGTTATTTGATTCCAGAAAAACCCATTTGCAGCCCCCACCCCCAAACCCAGAAAATTGTGGGAACAACATGTCAAATTTGAAGCAACAAACCATTCCTTTTTGAGGGAATTATGGGGGAACAGAAACACACATAATGCAAAAAGTGTTGGGAGTAGTGATGTTGTCAGATGGGGTCATTGTTATATCACACCACGCCCACTGGGGTGAAAGATATTTGGAAGGACATGATGGTCTGTTAGTCAAAAAGACACAGTTCCACAATGCAACAGGTAAGACAGTATGAAAGGAACGTTAGAAAATGGGACAGACATGCTAGCATAATAAGCAGGAAAACTAGTGTAGTATTCCCCATGTCTGACTGCATCCCTAGTTGGAGCACAAACCAGTCATGGTAGTTGTGGACCTGGGTTGGGAATGGGCATGTTTCACAATGAGCTGTGGTTATTCACCTTGGCACAGACTCTCAGTCCATCTCACAACCTCACTGTGAGGATGAAATACCAACACGTGTCATAACCAAGTGAAACTGATTAATCATCTAAGAACCAAAACATCCTACTTTTGCCAATGGGTAGCAGTAGCAAAACGCCTCAAGGGTAGTGCAGATTAAAGACCAGGCTCTCTTCTCTCTACATCATTTTAATAGGCTCCCAAAGTATCAGAAAGAAATACATTACTTTGTGCAAATGGACAGAATTACTATGGTTTTCCCAGTAGTGATGTATGGAAGTGAGAGCTGGACCATAAAGAAAGCTGATCGCTGAAGAATTGATGCTTTTGAATTATAGTGCTGAAGGAGACTCTCGAGAGTCCCATGGACTGCAAGATCAAACGCATCCATTCTTAAGAAAATTAGCCCTGAGTGCTCACTGGAAGGACAGATCGTGAAGCTGAGGCTCCAATACTTTGGCCACCTCATGAGAAGAGAAGACTCCCTGGAAAAGACCCTGATGTTGGGAAAGATTGAGGGCACAAGGCGAAGGGGACGACAGAGGATGACAGAGGACGAGATGGTTGGACAGTGTTCTCGAAGCTACTAACATGAGTCTGACCAAACTGCGGGAGGCAGTGGAAGACAGGAGTGCCTGGCGTGCTCTGGTCCATGGGGTCACGAAGAGTCGGACACGACTAAATGACTAAACAACAACAGCAAAGCCTGTCCAGAAGAGCTATGTATCACAATCTGGGATATGATTGAGGAAAGATACTGGGGTGTGTGATACCTGTTTCCTCATAGCCCCTCCCTCCTCTTCCATACTATCTCAAAAATGGTTGGCCTTTATTGATTCAATTTTTATTCTGGTTTTGGGAGCTCAGGGGGGGCAAGCATACCTCTCCATTTTAGTTTCACAACAATCCTGAGAGGAAGGTTAAATTGATGAGAGCGCCTAGGCCTAAATCATCAGAGGAGCATCACAGCTGAGAAGGAATTCGAAACAAAACCTCCTTGGTGCTAGTCTGACTATCTATCACTTTGAAACCCTGTACCATATTGGTTCTCACTCTTTCCACCATAGGCAACCTCCCTCCTTGCCAATATCTTAAATGTTGCTAACTCTTCCCCCATTCAATAATGCAATTATGACAAGTTTCTCAATTCCATCTGAACAATTTATTACTGAGCATGGTGTTTGGTTACAGATCTTAGATATTTTGGGGACACTTATATCAAAATTATATACTTTAGTAATAATTGGATGATACCAAACCACACACGTTGGCCTTCACTTCATTTCTGAGCTCAATACAAATTGCTGATACTGGTATTAAATGGTCTGGGACCAGATTTCTGCAGAATCACCTCAGCCAATACAAATCTTCCCAACTCTTGAAATAGCCTACTAAGGTTCTGCTTCATTTACCTCTGCCATCTGAAATTCAGCAGCTAAGAATGATGGGGGAAACCTTTTATTTGATGGTGCCAAGACAGCAGAATGTCCCAGCACAATGAAATTGAACAGGGGTGGTGAATGTGCTAGGACCATTAATTTCAATGGGTATGCTCTGAGTAAAACTTAGCTGAATACCAACCAAAGTTTAAGGATTGTGACCCTTGGACCAGAGTGGAACCCAAAATTGTCAGAAAAGTTGTTGTTGTTTTTTAGGCCTTTCTCCAAATTGCGGAATAACTTCGAGGCCAAAATCCCACAGAGGAAATTTGACCTTTTGGGAGAATTCATTTCACTTTTCCCTAGAGATTATTCAGTGAACACCTCTGTCCTCTCACTGCCACCCTGCAATTCTGTAAATAAAGCTGGAAAATTTTTACAGGCAATTCAAGGGCTGAAAAACATTTTCAAGGGATTTTGGAAATGGATGACCCAATGAAATGAAAAAATCCCCTGAAGACATGTGACCTCTTTTGCCTTTTGGTGGTTCTGCCTCTTTCCAAATGAATTCAGGTCTTGCACTGCTACAATGCTCATAAAGGATTATTGCCTCCTTCCATATGAGTAATCGGCCTGGTGACAAAAATAAGCTTATGTCAGATATGTGACAGATTTCTATTAATCCACCAGGGAGAAAATGTACAATTTTAAATTTAAATAAACTTCTTTCTTGCACTGTAAAAATAAATAAAACTTTGAGGTGGAGTGTGGAGGGGAGGGAATAGGAAGAGGGTAAAACAAAAAAACCCACCCTGAACCAGCAGTAATCTAGAAGATAACAGTTACTTTAATTTCATTACTGAAAGATCAGGGTCACAACAACAGCAATTACCTGTAATTTCCCATTCTGGCAATTATATTATTATGAAAATGATCACTTGCTAACTGCACTAAAGCTTCTAGGGGCACTAAAGTGAATTCTTTTTGCTTTAGCATGCCTGCTAATTGTGTCGGGTCCTTAGGGTAATGTGATTACCGCTGCTTTTGTTTCCCTCTCAGAGCACACACAGAGAGACAGAGAGAATAACTGAATGATGGCCTAATGCCGCTTTTGAAGTACATCCTCTGTCACAACAAAACCCCTGGGAAAAGACGTCCTGGTCTGTGCCCTCATAAGAGTATCTAATATCTGGCCAATTTATTTTGGTTTCATTAATCTTTTTGGATTGTTTACTGTTCCTATCAGCAGAAGAACCATAGCTCAGTTGTAGAGCATCTGCTTTGCTTGCTGAAGCTCCCAGAACCGACCCCCGGCATTCCTAGATTGAATTGGGAATGTCCCTTGTTTGAAATCACAGTATGGCTGTCATACAGTGTCAACAGCATTGAGTCTGATGAACCAATCACCTGATTTGGCATAACGTAGTTTCCTATGTCCCTTAGACGTCAACTAAAAGAGGAAAGCAGAAAGTTGTAAAATTTAAACTGTGCCTGCCCTGCAAAACCCCTCGAAGACAACTGTGGGCTTTAACTTCTGCATATTCTCAATAACTGCTTCAGCTCTCTGACAAAGCAATTCTAAGGTGGGCATTGGGCAGAGCTGAGTGCAGGTACCACCACTTCCTATAGCCTGCTGGGTTGCACAGGACAGGAGGTGGTGAATAAGTATACAGTGGTACCTCGGGTTAAGTCCTTAATTCGTTCCGGAGGTCTGTTCTTAACCTGAGACTGTTCATAACCTGAAGCACTACTTTAGCTAATGGGGCCTCCTGCTGCCACCGCGCTGCCGGAACATGATTTCTGTTCTCATCCTGAAGCAAAGTTCTTAACCCGAGGTACTATTTCTGGGTTAGCGGAGTCTGTAACCTGAAGCGTATGTAACCTGAGGTACCCTTGTACAAGCTTTTGGTATATTCTGCCTCCCTTGTAGGAGTGTTTTATGGGAATGGGTAGACACTGGATCATTCAGACCCAAAGCCTCCCTCAATCCATCTCGTGACAGCCCCCCTCCCTTTATCACTATTGAAGCACCAGCAGTGGCTGGCTGCAGAGGGGGTGGGGGTGGAATGAGAGAGAGAGATGAATTTTCTACTTTTTCACTTATGTGAACTATGTGTCTCTTGGGATGGGGGAAGGAACCTCACATTTGTTACTCAAGTTTAAATTAAGGCTGTAAGCAACTATTTTGAAATGAAAACCTGCAGGAAGTTCTTTTTGATAGCAGTGCTCAAGTTCAGGAATCTCTGTGGATTTCTTTTGAAAATGGGAGGTCTCTATGTAGCAGATACTAGCATCAGACACCAGCAGCCCAGAAGGCTTGAATAGTTCCAGTGAAAAAATGCCCCCTGCCCTCCACAACCAACCAGCCAAGGAAATTAAAACCCACAAGCAAAACACAAAACTCATCAATATTATTTGGGGGTGGGGAGCAGATCTATGAAGAGACTGTCATACTGGAACTATCAGTCACAGGAGTTCTAATTTTAGGTGCCATGCTTCAGGATCATATAAAATATCTATTTGGTTGGGAAAGTTTCTGCTTCCATATATTGGACAACTTAAATTGAACTAGGGATATACCAGCACTATCTTTGTTCTGTGGCCCATGAATTAACAGCCGTCAACCTCTTTTGTCTTGTTCGCTCAAATAATCTTGATAAACAATGGTTACATCCTGCATCTCCACCAAATGCATTGTGTGGTCTCACTTCATCCTTGACTGGTTCAGCATGGCAATGGGGAGGAAATGGATGCGTGCACTTTGGAAATTCACTTTTTATCCAACAGGGCTTTTTTGATGTTGTTATGATAGGTTAACCATAACATACTATGCATTGATAATAATATAAAACAGAAAAGCAAATAAATAAAATAAGAAGCTAGGTTAACTAGCTGTGTGATATCCATTCTTGCTGTGGCTTCCCTCGTGGGTACAAACAATGGAAGAAGGTTTAAATGAATTTCTCACCAAGCAATAAGAGAGAATACTGTCTGCACACATTGCCTCAAATCTTTGAATCTAAAGAGTAGGGATGGGGGAGAGATGTGCTTCAGTTTGCATTTAAAGACTAATTACCTAATTTGTACTTTCTGAAGCAATACGTGAACCAAAAGTTAGCCATCCTACAAAATCCATACTACTCCAGAAGCCCTAACTTGCCACTTCCTGGACTGAGGAAACTAACGAATCCACAGGTTTACTGGATGAGAACCAATAAACTGAAGCTCAGTACAGAAAAGGCAGGGATAACCTAACTTTTGTCAGCCATGCTCTGGTAATCTCCAGGTTATATTACTGCACTATTTTATATGCGAGGGTGCCTCTAAAGATGGTTGGAAACTTCAGCTGGTGCAGAATTTGGCAACCAGGGTGCTCACTGGGGCAAGATAGTTTGAGCTTATTACACTGATCCTGGCCTGACTGCATTGGCGGCTGATTAGTTTCTGGGCCCAGTTCAAAGTTTGTTTGTTTGTTTAAATTTGTATACTGCCTTCATCCGTAAATCTCAAGTGCTGGGTTTGAACTATAAAGCTTTCATCAGCTCAGAACTGCAGTAGATCAAGTACTGCCTCTAATCATATGAACCAACCCAGACCCTGTGATCATTTTGTGTGCCTCCTCGGTGAAACGTCCAGAGGGCGGCAATGTGAGAATGGGCCTTTTTTGCAGTGGCTTCTCCCTTGCGGAATGCTCTCCCCAGAGGGTCAGGGGCTTACCTGGTGCCTTCATTGGATATACTTAGGCACCTGGCAAAAACATTTCTCTTCTCCTAGGCCTTTGGCTAATAATCTATGGCCTTTAAAGCTGTGCGAGTTATTGTTTCGGTTTGCACATTTTGTGTTTTGTGTGTTTTTGTATTGTATTGAGTGTACCGGTCCCCTGATGCTAACTGACAGCTGGGCAACTGTCCTTTACATCACTAAATAAAATGGCCCTGCCTTAGAGCAGAGCAGCTGTGGAACCTGGCAGTTTAGGTTGATCTCCTGTACATCCCTAGGTCATGTTTATAACAGAGCTACATAAATAATAATAGTTATTTGCATTTTTATTGCATCTTTCATCTGAGATCTACAAACAAATTAAAGTCATTAACTCCCCAAGTCCCTGTGAAGTAGCTGTATCATCTATTTCTATCACTACTTTTTATTGGAATGGAAAGGAATTACATTAGGACCACTCTGGATAATGTTTTTCCTCTGTGGAGGAACAAGAGGTAGAGTAGAGAGGAAAGAATGAATATTGGGGTACATTACTGAGACTCATTTCCCCTCTCTGCTTGCCAGGCTCAGTGTCAATGGTCAGTTGGGCTGGGCTCTGGCCAATGACTCCTGGACAGGGTCCCTGAGCAGCCTAACTCAGCTGCAGCTCTATTCCTTGCTTCCTTACCAGACCTCTGGATGCTTTTCAGTAGTGGTTGGCAGTGCCACTTTTTAACAGGAACCAAGCTCAGCTTGTGGGATATTTACACTCCTTCCCATTAGCAAATTGTTCACCCCACATTTTACAGCTTCCAAGAAATTAAAACAAAGTGCACTTCCTTGTTGCTTTCCTAAAATGTCAGCTTTTTTAAAATGGATTTGCTAGACTGGGATGACAGTGCTGTCATGCACTTCAATTGCAGAAACCTAAATCCCTCCCACAGTTAGGGTCTGGAGGCACCCTTAGAGCAAGCTAATCTAACTGAAAAGGGTCTCTGATAAGCACTCTTCAACAATGGAGTTATTTAGCTCCAGGTTATATGTTAAGACCAATATTTGCTTCATCTTCATATTTCTCCCTTGATTACAGAATTAAACTTGCTTGAACTTCAGAAATATTTCTGTCCTGTCTTTTGAAGCCATACTTAAAACAATGAACTGTCTGAAGCCCAGTCTACCAACTACATGCCAGCATTTCCTAAACAAAGACTTTCTACGTACAAACAAGACATCCAAGGATGTTTCCACTATGTGTTCATCTTATTATTTTAGCAAGCAATGTTAAGAAATATAGCTTAATCAATATTTTCCACCTAGCCTTCATTATCTTGATTTAGAAGGGAGAAAATGTCTTTTTGTTGCTATTATTATTAAAATCAAAACTCCTGCTGATCAGTGGAGGCTGGTAGGCGCTGGAGCTGATGGGGGTTCATTGGTGACCAAAACGTCAGAGGCATGGCTAGGCTGCTCTGCTTTCCTTCCTATCCACCTCTCAATGATACTGTGGTCCCAATCTACCTTCTGCTCACTCCTCTCTTAGGAGACATTGTGCCCTAGAATTTCCTGAATATGTGTAAACATTTAATACATTACTAGTTCTGGGGTGTATTGCCAGTTTTTGCATGGGACTCCCACAATCATCTTGAACCACCTGGAGTATTAACAAAATGCTGTAACCAAAAGTTTTAGGGTTTTTGTTATGTGTTACTGGGGTGGGGGGTGGGCGGAAACTCCCCCCTCCCCACAAAAGTATGTTTTCTCAGCAATCAGAAAATAAGAGACTTATTTTTCCTGTTGTGGAAATTGTTTAGCTTGTAGAATGTCAGAACACATTCTGCAACATGGAGGATTCTTAGAAACATAGATTCAGCCTCAAGAGTCCTATATGGCAAAGGGAGCTACAAGTCCAATATTCTGTCCAGTGTTTGCTTAGATAATAGGAATGCTGGGGCATGGATGTACATTTAGAATTCTAAGGTAAAAGCAACAGTGTAAAGAAAGCCCAATCACAGCTGCTTTTCAACTGCACTTTGAAGCTATGAATTCTATTAAAAACTAGAATGCAATAAAAATCACATTAAAATTCTTAAACACTCTGTAATTTTCACCCCAGTCTCTCACAAGCATCTTCAGGGACGACCAGAATGTATCAGACTCATGAAAAACAGCAGCATTCCTGCAAATAATTTGCATGCCAAATTGCCTCTGTATTGGCCCCAGTACAACCATTTAACACTTCATGTTTGGCTACCGCTGTGTGTAAAACACATCTCTGAATACTATAATACTCAAAAACCCTAGTGGCTCCCTTAAGGAAGAAACATTTTATAGTCCCTTCCCAGAGCAGCTGGAAAATTCAGAATGAAAAAACAAGAAGCTTGCCTCAAATAATCTTCAGGAGAAGGAAATGATAACAGACATTTGTAAATCAACTCTTTGATGTGCTTTAAAAACCAGGCATTGTTGTTAAGTGTTGTTAGAAGAACAGAAGTCAGTGGAAGTTGTTTTTAAAAAAGCAAAACAGTAGCGGTAGCTAATCCTAGGCTTTTTCCAAGAGCAGGGATAGCAGATCAGCCTATCTCCAGTCCATGCAAGATTGGCATGTACATAATCAGAAATCGGTCCCATGTGGGTATTTTTTTTAATGCAACAAAAATTGCATTAAAATTGTACACAGTTTCCACTAAAACAAAGGCGTTGTGTGCCTTCTTCCCCTAAATTAACAACAACAACAATGTATCTATTAGATTTTTAGCATCTGGTAAAAATATCCCTTTTTCAACAAGTCTATTACAGTATTTATCCCAGCTGGTTCTGTATTGAATTTGTATTGATTTTATGTATATGCTAGTGTTCAAAGATAATGCCAAATGATGTGTCAATAACTACTGGCTAAAACTGTGTCAGAGCATTCAGCACTCTGATGATACTGGCCATACTTGCAAAATTTACAAAGGCATGAAGAAAGCCTTTTTACCAACAGTCAGGAAAATGAACCATTGAAAACTTCATCAGGTGAGGCCATTACAAACCACAGCAAGCAGATGAAGCAATGGCAGGATCTGCAAGGGCGTGCTCTACAGGGAGCTGGCTTCAGGCACTAGACCTGTTGGCAGACCAACTCTGCATTACAAAGATGTCTTCACATGGGACATAAAGGCTGGCGGCATCAACCCTGCCATGTGGAAATCCCTTGCAGATTACTACAGTGCCTGGAGACAGGCAGTCGGTCATTCGGCCATAGCAGTGACCAGAGGAGCAATGACTGCTGTGAGGAGCACAGAGAGAAGAAATGCCATGGTGCATCTGCAGCAGCACAACTGGATGCCTTCATCTGTCCCAGCTGCAACAAAACATGTCTCTCCCATATCAGTCTCTACAGCAACAACAGACATTGTAACCTCCCAACAGTTTGACTCCACCCCCAAAGGCGCACTCCTCCATTCTCTCCCAAGACAGATGGATGCCAAGAAGAAGAGCTGGAAATTTTGTGCCCCACCCATGAGAATCATACCAAAATTTTCTGCCCCCATTGATAATTTTAACTGTAATTTCTTTCCTCTTTAATTGGTGGAGAAAAGTCAAAATATGTGAGGTAATTTTCCCCCACAGCACTAGCAACAACAGCTAAAGCAGGGACCAGGATTGGGCTGTTGAGACATTTGGCTCCACCTCAGTTTAAGAATAGGAGAATTTGCAACATCCTCTCTACACTCAAGAACAGTGATGTTTGCCATGTAGAGGACCTACATAAAATTCTCTTTTTTCCTTTGTTTCTGTGGCATTTTCAAGGGTGTAATCACACCTGTGAATATACACACAGAGATACACTCTGATTTCTACAAGATCCCAAGCTAAATATTTGGTAACTAGCCCTTTTAAGGCAAAATATGTTATTTACAATATAGAGTTATCACTGTATTCCGTCTGAGACTGTAAGCCACACTAGATAGACGGGAAATCAAACCGTTTAGTGCTCACGGGGTAAACATGAGGATTTGGATCAAACCACAGCACTTAGTCCATAGCTTATCCAGATTGTCCCCCTCCAGCTATTTTCAGAATTCATCAGCAAGGAAGTTATGTAAAAAGGCCTTAAACCATATGTTACAAAGTTGTACTCACATCAAGTGCATTAAGATTGACTGTAAAGGGTTGCGGAAATACACTTCATACAGTGTTTTGTCGGATTTTCTCTCTAACAAAACAGATTTGGGTAACCTGAAGTGGAGAAATGGATGTGTAATGCATGCAGCCATTGTGTTTTGCTAGCAGAAACACTGATAGAGAAAATGGAGGTACTTGTCTGCTACAAGAGACAAGAGTTCAGACCTATCCAAAATATAATCAACAGAATGCATCTGAGAGTGAATTACTGAGAAGCAGAAAAACTAATTTAAAAAGAAAATTAAAGTCAATATTGGTCTGCATTACATAGTCCACACACACACACACACACACACACACACACTCCAATCGAATGTCAAAAAATAAATACATTGCTGTTTCTTCTTGATGGCTGAGCTGAAGCCATCACCATGTAGATTTGAATTTGAATGTTGTAAAAAAAAAGAAAAAAGAAAAAAATCTAAAGCCATGTCAGTCAAATGCAGAGGATGGAGTTACTTTGCAATATTGTCATCTCTTCAATAGCTTGTTAAGAACCGCGCCACTTTCTGACGTGGTGCTTACGAAGGATCAGAGGCCAGAGATACTCTTTGTTGTACCAAAATGAAAAGTTGGAGGTATAAAGAGAGACAGGGAGCTAGGAAGGAGAGACAGAGAGTCCTGTCTACCGCGTTCAATATCTCATTTTCACTTGAGGGTGAGATGAGATGGATTTGGTGGTTTGTGGTTGTTGTTTTTCAATGACAGAAAAAAGGAGCAGAGTGCTTAGGTAAGAAACACTTGCCATTCTGTGCAAAGTAAGATGCATAGTAAATAGGAATGTGATTTGCCTTGTGTAGATGTATGACAGCCACTTTCAAACTTACATTTATTTCCTGTTGTGGGTACTGCTGAGATACTGCATGCAGTAAGGAAGCTGCCATGCACCAAGTCAAACCACAGGTCCAGCTAGCTCAGTTACACCAGGTTTGGGACATTTGACTCTTGGCCTTATTTCAGGGAAACTACAGCAGGGGAGACAACAGACCTTAAAATGGAGGGAACGAAGGTGGGGAGGGAGAATGAAGTCTTCAGTCTAGAACAGGCATTCCCAAAGTCGGCCCTCCAGATGTTTTGGGACTACAACTCCCATCATCCCTAGCTAACAGGACCAGTGGCCACGGATGATGGGAATGGTAGTCCCAAAACATCTGGAGGGCCGAGTTTGGGGATGCCTGGTCTAGAGGATGGGTGATAGGTAGCAAGGATGACAGCTTGAATAAAATATTACAGGGATCGGGGTACCTGTCCCATATAATCAATCACATGACGCAGAGCATGTACACAATTTTGAATGGCAATGCCCACCAACTTTGTGGGAGGGCTGGCCCCCTCAAATATTTTAGGGCTGTGTGAAAGGGCCTCAACCCCTAGGAGTTGACTTCTATGGTGGGTAAACAGAAGGGTGTGGTAGGAACAGAATGTTTACCTTTTGTTTTCCCTCAGTGAATTGCTGGATGTTGTGAGGGGAAATCCCAGGAAGGTCAGCTCTGGGTCTTTAGAGATCTCCTTTCCCTCTTTTTAAAACCTCTTTTTTAAAACTTTATTTACCAGGCAACTGGGCATGCTGCAAATTGCAGTGCTGGTTACATTGCAGTCCCACACCATCGTAATTCACCTAGAGGCAACATATGCAAATTTTATGCACATTTCAGTCACAGGTGTGGGTCCTGTGTACCTTACAGCTACTTTGGTACTTTTCCTTCTCCCACGTCACTGGCTCGTGTTTTATAAGAGGTGTGCTGCTGGATCTGATCAAAGGCCTGCCTTGACCAGTGCCCTGTTTTTTACAGTAGCCAACCAGATGCCTATGCCCTTTTCATCCATCTTGCCTTCACTTATTCCTTTCTATCTGGTTTTTCACACAATAATCTTCTCTAATGGGCATCTGTAAAGAAAGCACATCTTGCAGCCTGACAAGCAAATTTACTATAGCAAAAATCAGTGCCTTCTTTTTAGTATTCCTATTAGCGACGTTTGAAAATCACACATCTTCACCCAACGTGTGCCCAAGCACCGTGGTTAATTTGCTAAGCTGTCTCCGAACAGGATTCGTTCTTCCTTTAAATGTGGCACTGAGAGCTTAGAAGCCTATGTTTTTAATTTTTTTAAACCCACTAATTTCATTGTGCCTGACACAAAGCAGCATATCTTTAGAGTAATTACTGTATAACAGTTATTTTCCCCCCACAAAGTAGTAATTTTCCTAAAATTAACTGGACGTCCTCAATTATGTAAATTGAATATCTTGAAAATGTAATGGCTGTGCTGGAAAGAAGACAAAAGAACACAATGGGAAGCTAACCCCAAAAGAAAAGAAAGCCCCAAATGTAGAGATTCATTTCGGATAGAATCAAGGGCAATTACTGGTCCTGCTGTTAAGCTGACTGACACAACTTTTCCTTTCGGATGCATTCGTTTTTGTCTTGAAGTCACCATGGGTTACAAGGAGGCAAAGCTCAAATTTTGAAAAGGGAATGAACAGAATGAACAGCATGAGATACAGTGAGGGCTTATTTTCAAGGCCTCCTTAATATTGCCTAGGATCCTCTAGACCATACCTGCACATTTCATTTCATTTATTTATTACACAAGTGTATGAAATGCTTCTTGGCCTAAGGCTATCGAAGCAGTGTGCAACACGATAAAAAATCATACAAAAATAATTTACAATAACACAAATTCTTTAAAAAAAAGTGCAAACCATTTCTACCAACTCAAGAAACAATAAAACTATTCCTACAGGTGTGCAGTTAATATTCCATAAATGACTGGGTTACCCCTCATGGAAAAGCTCCTTAAACAAAAACATCTTCAGTAGGTGACTAAAGATTATGAAGCTGGGGGCCTGCCTAATTTCAGTTGATAATACATCTGGAAATGTATTCCTTCCTCTGGCATTAGCAATTTTAATTTATCCTTATGTGTTTGATTTATTATATTTACTACTATGAGATTTATATGCTGCTTACTAAAAAATGCCCAGTGGTTTACATAAGAGAGTATAAAAAATAAAACAAAATATTCAAATGAAACTACCAATAAAATAAACAGACTTTAAAAAAAGTAAACAGCAAAATTACTTGCATGTAGATAAAATCATTTTTTTTATATAAAATTTTTATTGGTTTTTCAAATTTTTATAACAACACAACACACACATAAAAGACAAAGACAAGAACACATACAATTTCAGAGATCTTACTTTCTTAACCCTGGTCGTTGACTTCCCCCCACCCCACTTCCTGCATCCCACTTCCCATAGTTATATCAGCAAATTATTATTTTGTCTTCTTACCATTTTAATATTACATCTTTTGTAAAAAATTAAGTTCTTTCCTAAGTTGGACTCGAAAGTCTCTTCCATCGATTTCCCATTTTTTATAAAACATAAAACATATTAACTAAACCCAAAATCATAAGTGTTTTTTTTAAAAATTCTGTTTTCCCCTCCTCCCATCCCCGGTTTCCGTCCCTTCCCAAATACAGGTCCAAAATAGCAGTTCTTAGCCTGGGTTCCTCACGTCCGAGGCCTTCAAATCTCTTTCAGTTCCTCTCCACCGGTTTTGTTGGTAATCCTTCATGTTGGTCTTCGGATCTCGAAGGAGTTCTATCCCAGTCAGGCCAGATTTTCTTCCCACAAAAGCACTTGAAACCAACTGCTGCAAAATTTCCACCAATCCTTCATATTCCAAATCAGAATAGAAATGAAGATAAGAGTCAGAATGAAAATAAAGATGAAGGCCCCAGTCATATTTCTTCTTTCTTTTAAATTCTTGGATTCCCAGTATTCCAGGGGCCTTCTCCTTCATCTTGCGGATCTTTTGCAGATTTATACTCCACATAATCCAAGGGTCTTCTTGTTTATAATCCATTTGTATGGGCTTCTGATTTGTACCTTCCATCTGTACTTTCTCCTGTACTTGTTTAGTCTCATTTCCTTCTTGCTTTATCTCTTTCCGCTCGGCTGCAGATTTTTTCTCACTCAAGTCCTCCATACTTTCAGCAGAGCTGCTTATTCCAGCAGTCAAGGTCATAAGTTGTTTATTCATAGCAAGACTCTGCTCTTGTAGAATTCCCACAAGATAGAATGTTTTTTCTAGCTCAGCTAGTAAGTTTCCATCCACAGCCATTGTAATGTCTCAGACTTCCCCCTAGGGGGAATCTAGTTACAGTAATCTTTTCCCAACAATCCTTTTCCTCTTGATTTATTTCTTTGTATCCAAACACTTTGGTTAATTTATATCGATTTTAGTCCAGAGAGATCTTGGGTAGCAAACTCTTTCACTTTAAGTCACCCGTTTGACAGCTTTTGACAGCTGTCAAACTCCTTTCCTCTTCAACAGGCTGAGAAACAGGACTCTCCCGGGCCCGGGAGGGGGGATTACAAACGGCAAAAGAAAAAGTTCTAAAACACCACTCTTACACTCCAGCTCCACACTTCTTTCATCCAATCGTGATAGTTACTGTCTTTTTAAACTCACCCCAAAAGGGTAGGCTCTCCAACTTAGTTTTCCTGCCATTGCTTTAAATCGTCTGCAGGAGGGGGGGTGCGGACTTCCCTTTAACGCATCCCCCGGTCGTGCCAAATTTACGGATCAATATTTTAAAGTCCAGGTTCCAATCTACTCACGGGTTGCTTCTTTTTTGGGTCCAAATTTGAGGAAGAAAGTCAGCGCTCTTCAGCCATGGCACACGGCTCCGCTCCGCTGGGGTAGCGGTCTACTCCCAGCACCACGGCACTCTCCGTACCCTCTCCGCAGCCTTTAAAAAGGCTCTTCATGGGTCGGGGAGGGCGCTTAAGGTGCCCACCGAGTCACCAGGTCCTCAGGCATCCGCGCCTGAGGTTTTTAAGGGTCCCCGCGTCGCCGTCGCGGCAAGACCCGTCCCCAGCAGAGCCGATTCCCTCCGGAGCTCGGAGGGAATCCGCCATTAGCTGTTCGCGCCAACCCGGAAGTTCTGCATGTAGATAAAATCAACAGCATTTCTGCCATTTTTCTAGCTTGCCTTTATTTGTTTATTTTTTAAAAAAGATTCCCAATCCATTCCAGGATACAATTGCTTAAAAATCATGAAAAAAACCAAAATGTTGCCATTTAGTGAATATTCAGCAAAGGTGGTATTGTTCTGAGGCAGGTATATACGGCTTTTACGAAGTGGACACAGTGAGTATCTTCACCAAACCCATGGGATAGTACAGAAGAAAAGAAACTTTTGATCTCACCTTTTCCAGTTCTCCCCCAAATTTCTAGTCAAGCACAGCTAAGGAGGAGGCATGAAAACATCAATATTGCAGCTTCCAGCAATAACTGCAGGTTTGTTGTTAGAAAAGTGTCTAGTTCATTGAAAGTGCATGCCCACTTCTGACACCATGTAGCATCCCAAGGGTTTGGGAAGGATGGTTGGTCACTATGTGCAAAGGGTCTCCTCTAATTCCAATAAGCAGCAGAAGTCATGAGAATCTTTATGAATGACAGAACAACTCAGCATAGCAGCAAGGACTTGCTACTTAGGCAATACAAAGGTTCCAACTAGTTCTCCTTCAGCTATGGGGGAAATCACACCCAAAGAGGGGAGGGGAGCTTCTCTTATAGTTCAGGTAAGTCTCTTAAAGAGACAGATGAAACACACTCTGTAACTATAACTATGACATACCCTCCAACATTTCTTCGATGAAAATAGGGACGTCCCATTCCATAATGAAAATTTTACTATTTATACCCCATGCATCTCCCTGGGTTGCCCCAGCCACTCTGGGCAGCTTCCAACATATATAAGAACATAATTGTACATTAAATATTTTTTTTTAAAAACTTACACAGGATTGCCTTTAGACATTTTGGGGATCGGATAACTCCGCACCCTCCAATATTTCTCCAATGAAAATAGCGTCTGCATCCCCATTGTTCAGCCCGGACACTGAGGTCCAGCACCGAGGGCCTTCTGGCAGTTCCCTCACTTAGAAAAGTGAGGTTACAGAGAACCAGAAAGAGGGCCTTTTCGGTAGTGGCACTCGCCCTGTGGAACGCCCTCCCAGCAGATATCTAGGCAATAAGCAACTATCTTACTTTTAAAAGACACCTGAAGGGAAGTTTTTAATGTTTGATGTTGTGCTGTGTTTTTAATATTCATTTGGAAGCTGCCTAGAGTGGCTAGGGAAACCCAGCCAGATGGGTGGTGTATAAATAAATTTATTATTATTATTATTATTATTATTATTATTATTATTATTATTATTCTCCAACATTTTTCTGATGAAAATAGGGACATTCTAAGGGAAAGTGGGACATTCTGGGATCAAATCAGAAACTGGGACAGCTTCTCTAAAACAGGGACATCCCTGGAAAATAGAGACACTTGGAGAGTTTGCAGCTTCTTGTAGAATTCCGATTTCCCTTCATTCGGTGCGTAGATTCCCAATATCAAAAACTTTTCACCCTGAGTTTGTATTTCAATTGCCAAAATTCTTCCTTGCTCATCTTTAAAAAGAAATTTTGGTGATAGGCTCTCCTTTGCATAGATCACCACCCCTCTCTTTTTGACTCGGTCTGATGAAATAAATTCTTGGCCTAATCTCTTATTAATTAGCACTTTTCTGTGGAGCCTAGTCACGTGAGTTTCCTGCAAGCAAATAATGTCCAATTGTTCTTTCTTTAGTATATGGAATAACCTTCTCCTTTTTTCCGGGGAATTTCCACCATTGATGTTCCAGCTAAAAAGTTGCAGAGACATCCTGGGCAAATCTGTTATTCGGTAGGTGGTGGCGTTTCTTTCTTCTGGTCGTCTGATCCCAAAGGTGTAGGTGCAGGCGGTGGCGGTGGCCAAGACCCAGGCCGTGTAATCCCTTTCTGGAGGTCTTCTTCGTAGTCGTTCAAAAACTTGTCTTTGTCCTCAGGTGTTTTAATTTTCACTTTCTTCCCTCTGAATGTAAAAGATAATCCTTGAGGAAATTCCCACCTAAAAGGAATTGTGTTGCTTCTCAGCAGTTTTGTTAGATCTGTATAGGTGGTTCTAAGATCCAAAATGCTATGATCCCACTTTTAATTACTTATGGCAAACTGGTCTGAAAAATGTCTGACTTGCCCAAGGGCACCCAATATGTCAACAGCAGAAGAGGCTTAGAGCTTGGCTTGCAGCCACTGAATCACACTGGCTTTCAACAAATCCTAGTGTAGAATGAGAACGGAAGCTTTGAAAGCAGGAGAAGCCTTGTGTGATTATAAAACTCTTGGTGTGATGGGCCTTGTAAAATTAAATTGAGATTGCAGGAACAATAGACCAAAGTTCATCACCAGACTGCCGCATTGCAAGGAGGCTATTAAGTTACACAATGTACACTGATTTCTCCCCTTATTGATAAGAACGAAGCCTTCAGAGGGATATTATAGGCTTTGAACTCTCTTATATGTTCTCAAACTGCAAGACTCAACTAAATGGGTGGTAATTATGTCATTTACTACACATGGTCTCGTCTGGCTCACTGTGGACATCTGTAGAAGGGATCTTCAATTAAAAACACAGATAATGAAGAAATTCTGCATCACAACTAACTCTGAGCACCACGGATCCATAACAAGAATTAAAAGCTCATGCAAGGAAACACTTATTATTTCTCTGATATATCACATCTTTGATGTGCGTTTTTATCATTCGGGCCACAGCCAATTAACAGTATACCAAAGTTTAAAACCTCAAAGAATCTTTAGATAACACAAGTTTAATT
Organism: Podarcis bocagei; assembly: GCF_964188305.1. NCBI lineage: Eukaryota > Metazoa > Chordata > Lepidosauria > Squamata > Lacertidae > Podarcis > Podarcis bocagei. The sequence goes on along the minus strand of NC_138125.1, from coordinate 58,008,535 downwards.
TTGGACGCCCAAAACTACCAAAGGGAACTTTTAAAATATGTTTCTTGAATATTTTTAATTGATAACAACAATAATAATATAAAAAAGACAAAGCAGTACAGAGATCGTATCTCAAGGAATAACTGGTGCTAACTGCAAACACTCATTCCACAAGCATTAACATACTGCTATAGTAAGTGTAATTCAAAACATGCGTGTATGTAAGCTTTTCCTTGTTCCCTGATTTTGAGCTATTCAGTATGGCTTTTCTTAGTGGGCAAATAGCATTTCAAATCAGGAAATATATCTCCAATAGTACCTCGAGTTACAAACGCCTCAGGTTACAAATGCTTCAGGTTACAATCTCCGCTAACCTGGAAGAATTACCTTGAGTTGAGAAATTTGCCCCAGGATGAGAACAGAAATCGTGTGCCGGCGGCACAGCAGCAACAAGAGGCCCCATTAGTGAAAGCACGCCTCTAGTTAAGAAGAGTTTCAGGTTAAGAACGGACCTCCAGAACGAATTAAGTTTGTAACTAGAGGTAACACTGTATTCCTGCTCTTCCATTACTGAAGATTTAACTTAACAGTTATATTCTTTCAGGATGCACCTATAGGTAGAATAAACATCTTGAAATTGGCTTTCATTTCCCTCCTTGAACTTCTTAGTGGAGATATATATATATATATATATATATCCAATAAGTATCAGCCTCCTTTACCTCTTTCAGGTTTAAATCGGTGCTGGATTCTTATTTAAATGTGTGTTTGCTGTCATAGCCTTAGGAGATACATGTTTCAATTCCACGAGCATCCTGGGAGACAACAAGCATATGGTAAGGGCTCAAGTGTCCTACTGTAAACATTCTAATGCAAATTGCTCAGAGTAAAACTGGCAGCAGCAAGTAGGATTGTGTGTGCGTTTGTGTGTGTAGAGAAGTGAGGTTTTGCTTAGTTCCTGAGCGGGTAAAGCTCGTGAGTTCATTTCTCATAATTGCCACTCCACCAGCCTAAGCCACAGAGAGTGTAAACCAGGGGAGAAATAAATAAAAAACAAGTTGCTGATTGTAAAGGAGTGGAATATTAGCCTCCTGGACCAATCAAAAGAGATTAGGTTGTCCCCCCCCCCATTTTCAGCCAAGGGAGAAGCTCCTTCCTAATTTAAACCTAATATTTCCATGTTGGACAGTAACAATATAGATTTGATACTGTACAATAGACTTTGACCAGTGTCAATTACCCTAGACTGTGCAAGTGCTTCTTCTGGCTATATATTTCTTTTTCCTGTTGGTAAAATGTGATAGTTGTGTTAAACAGTGAAGCAAACTTGTAAAGCAGAGGTGGGTAACCTGTAACCCTTCATATATTGTTGGGCTTCTATTTCACTCCAGCCTCAGCCAGAATGGCCAATGCTGAGAGCAGCTGTAGTCCTCGAACTTCTGGAGAGCTGCAGGTTCCCCACTGCTGTTGTAAAGATTTTGCAGTTTTCAGAAAAAGAATGTCTGGTATTAAGAAACAGTGTGTGTGTGTGTGTGATTCTTCCTTTCCTGTAATACTAGGACCAAGATTCATCCATTGGTGGTTCTGCTAGGGAGATTCAGGAAAGGCAAAATGAACAACTTAATCACACAGCTGTGGTGAGATCCATTAGCTTAGGTAAAGGTAAAGGGACCCCTGACCATTAGGTCCAGTCGCAAACGACTCTGGGATTGCGGTGCTCATCTCACTTTGTTGGCTGAGGAAGCCGGCGTACCACTTCCGGGTCATGTGTCCAGCATGACTAAGCCGCTTCTGGCAAACCAGAGCAGTGCATGGAAATGCTGTTTACCTTCTTGCTGGAACGGTACCTATTTATCTACTTGCATTTTGACGTGCTTTCAAACTGCTAGGTTGGCAGGAGCTGGGACCGAACAATGGGAGCTCACCCCATCACGAGGATTCAAACTGCCGACCTTCTGATTGGCAAGCCCTAGGCTCCCTGCTTTAGACCACAGCGCCACCCATGTCCCTGCTCCATTAGCTTAGGTGGCCTTAAATACTGATGACTTTGAGATTCAAATTTCTCCTCAAGGTGTCTATTAAAACAATTATAACATTCTAAAAACAAGCAGAAGGGTGACAGGTAATAATGAAAACCAAGAATTGTAACAGAAGAGAGTCAATGCAGCCAAAAGCAATAAACATTCAGACCCATGGCTTAACTCTCCAGAAAGGGTTTCAGGTGGTGGCCAAATGCCATCTCAGAGGGGTGCTAAGCAAATCTCTCAAAGCAACAGTTGATGAAACCCCATCTTATTTTGGGCTGGGGATGTGTGGAACGGCCTCCTTAGATGAACTCAGTGCATAGTCAGGATCAGACAGGCGGAGATGATCCTTTAAGTATCCTGGCCCCAAGGCAGGATCCAGTCAACAGTTCACCAGCTACATTCTTTCCCTATCTGCAGCTTACTAATATAATAGTGTTATATTGGTCCAAGCTTGAAGTAACTAAGACATATCTGACCATAGGCAAGTCCACCTTCCTCAAAACTGGGTGCAGTTGGTGCACTCCTGGTCAGAGAGACTAACTGGTATTTCAGGAGCAAGGCCATTTACAAGACCTCCCACCAAAGCTGCAAATGTGATTTGTCAAGAGGCCAGAATGAAGCCCTATCATTGGATCAGTCATTCTCCTAGCCAGGAACATTTCCATCTTTCCAAGGATCCTGTTCCCTTCTTCCAAAGGCTGCTTTCAGACAACTCTAGATAAATGTTAAGTATAATGATAATATTATGACAACTTTGCCATAAACAGCACTGCTGTACAGGACCTGCTATACAGCACTGAATGCTGCCCATTTCATAATATTGTATGCTTATAGCTATATACTGTATGCACTGTCAGGCAGTTGTAATAAATGTGATTTGAGAGCATCATTGTTTACTTTGTTTTAAATACATAAAAGATGTTAAATCAAATTCATATAAAAAGTAAACTGACCAAAAACGGCACAATAACAGTAAAATGGTAGGCAACACTGTTTCCCTTACTCATTCTATTTACTATTGTAGATGCCATGGAAATATTCTGGCAAATTACAATTCATCACAGCTTTATAGTACTATTTCCCCCTGGGTATCCTTGAGATTTTATGGCATTTCACTACATATCTGAGCCGTTTACAGTATTCATCAACAAAAGTGATAGCAAAATAGCCTTCTGATGTATGATTCACAAGATTATTGCTGTTAAAACAATGTATCTTTCCTTCTATTTCTGATTAGCTGGTTTTCTTGAACACACATAAGGGAAATGGTATGGTCATAACACTGAGCGGAGAAGAAAAATGAACAGTGCACATGAAAGTTACCAAGCAATCTTTTAGAATGCTAGAAACATCATCAGCTGCCCTCCGAAGAGAGAAGAAATTTATACTCAGAGACTGCCTTTATTCTGTAAGATCCCCCAATATGGTTATGTATGCCTAAGTCGTTTTCCCACAGTTTCCCAAGAATTAACAATTTAAATAATTGGAACATGAAGTGAAGTTTAAGAAACAAAGTCTATTCATCCAGGCAAAGTCAATGTTTTCTGAGAAGTCAATATGGCAAGCCCAATTGGCCTGGTACATAGACTGGCAGAGGCCCTCACATGAATGCATTGATATGATGTGGGGCTGCTGCTGGACTCGCAATCTGACATGGAGATGTTGAGAGGCCAGGGACCTGTGCATTGAGAACAATCACAAGGGATTTTTGGTGGGATAATGCTTTTCCAAGTAGAGTGACAAGGGAAATGTGTCCTTGTTAATTCTCTTTCACCCCCACAACAGCTTTCAGTAGCATCAACCATGGTATCCTTCTGGAGCGACTGTCTTAGTTAGGGGTGGGTGGCTTCACCCTGTGGTTGTTCTGATCCTACTTGGATAGTTGCTTCTAGAGGGTGATGCTTGGGGAGTGCTCTTTCGCCTGGTAAAGCTTTCAATGTGGGGCTCATCAAGGTTCATTTTTGTCCCCCATACTGCTTAATATTTGCATGAAACCGCTGAGAGGGGTCATCAAGAGTTTTGGAATACATTGTCAGCAATATGCTGGTGACACACAGCTCTACTTCTCCTTTACATCTGCAGGTATGGCAGTGGATGTGCTGGACTGTTGTCTTGCCTCAATAATGGTCTGGATGAGAGCCAATAAATTAAAACTCAGTCCAGATAAGGCTGAGACACTCATAATGGGTGGTTCCCTAGACCGGATGGCTGGGAAATTGCGTGCTCTTGTTGGGTTACACATCCTCTGAAAGACAGAGTGCCTTTCATCAGCTTCAGCTGGTGGCATAGCTGCACCCCTATCTGGTTAAATGGCTCAGGACCACAATACCCCAAGAACTGCCTCCCCCCATATGAACTGACCTGGATCCTGCTATCAACTTCTGGGGCCCTTGTTCATATGCCTCTCCACGAAAGGTATTGTTTTTGCTTGTTACTACATTACAGTATGTACTTCTGTGTTTTTACATTGTAAACCATCCTGTGAACCTCGGATAAAGGGTGGTATAAAAGGTAATGGTAAAGGGACCCCCTGACTGTTAAGTCCAGTCGTGGACGACTCCGGGGTTGCAGAGCTCACCTAGCTATACTGGCCAAGGGAGCCGGCGTTTGTCCGCAGACAGCTTCTGGGTCATGTGGCCAGCATCACTAAACCATTTCTGGCAAACCAGAGCAGCGCATGGAAACGCCGTTTAGCTTCCTGCCGGAACGGTACCTATTTATCTATTTGCACATTGACATGCTTTTGAACTGCTAGGTTGGCAGGAGCAGGGACCGAGCAACGGGAGCTCACCCCGTCGCAGGGATTCAAACCACCGACCTTCTGATCGGCAAGCCCTAGGCTCTGTGGTTTAGACCACAGTGCCACCTGCATCCCTTAAAGGACCTTAAGGGTGGTATAGAACGTTAATAAATAATAATACGATTGCAATAATATGTGTGAAGCATAGAATCATATAATTGTAGAGTTGGAAGGGCCTTCTAGTCCAACCCCCGGCAATGCAGGGATTTTTCACCCAACATGAGGCTTGAACAATATGATCCTGAGATTAACAGCCTCATGCTCTACTGACTGAGGAAAGTTTCTTCTTTGTTCATGGAGAATGTGTAACGGCCGTACAATACCACCAGTGGCACGTGGTATGGTCTGGAACACCTTTCTATCATGGCCTGAAATGTGGACTCTCCACCTGGCCCTGATGAGGCCTTCTCTAAAGATAAGTGAGAGCAGGATCCTCAGGTGGCCAGAGCGTGGTGCCACTTCCCAGAAGACATCCCACTCAAGCAGGCCCTTTGTTAGGTATCCCATCCCAAGTTCATATTCCTTACAGAAGAACATGAACAGGATGTTGGAAGTCAATTTGGAATACATGCGGATAAAGGGATCGAGTGGTATTTGGGCAGCAGCTCTTGCCCCAGATCTGTTTGTATTTAATTTGGGTTTAGAACGCAGCCTGCATATACAAAACAAATTACATGGAGGGGAGCCTATATATGTGCATCTGTTCTATCCTTGAACTGAATGCATATACATGGCATGTGGGGCCTGCCACGGTTCTGCCTCCTGCTTTACATGCATTCAGTGACCCTGGTCTAAACCTTAGGAACAGGCTCCTGAAAGCCCTTAGGAACTATAGGTGACGAGCTGTTTATTTAGAGTGCCTCTTCAATTAGAATTTTAATAGTGCAACTGTTTGCAGGATTGCAGCCAACAGTGTTCTCTCTTTCACTTGCTACTTAATTTTATGATGGGCTGAGAACTATTCTACCGCTTAACATAAATATCTTGTTGCTCGGTCATAAAAACTGTGGAAAAACAAAACAAAACACAAAGTCATCATTGGAAAGTTAATGAAGGAAAAAAGATGACAAGGAAAAATGTTACAGACCTGATTCACCTTGAAAGACATGGATAGGCACGGTTGAGCTATTTAAAAAAATGGAGAAAGTTATGAGCCTGGCAGATCTATTATTATTGCTATTTATCATTTATATAGATCCTTTTAGCAGTGCAAAGTGTGTTGCAGTCTTTATCTAATTTAATTCTCTAACAACCTTGCAAAGTAGACTAGATGATCATCATCCCCATCCCCATTTTACTGAACTGAAGCCGTGACCACTTCATACATTACTTTTCCTGACATGGAAATTATATTGCATCCTTTTAAGAATAGCACAAATGTTTTCCACAATGCATGTATTGTGGGATCTGCTGCATGTACCAGCTGCTTAGGGTTGAGAGTTCTTTGTTGCTCTGGATCCTGGGTGCCAGGGAAGGACATCAACATTTCTGCTCTCAGATTGACTCATTAGCCCTTTATGCGAAAGAGAAATGTTGACAGACCTTTGAGCACAAGGGATGGCCATGCACTGGTGAGATTGCCATGAAGCTAGGCAGAAGCCAAAACTGAAATTTGAACTAGTGACATTCTTGTTCATGCTCTTAACTCCTGGGATATGTCATTCCAAGGATTGGCAAGCTTTTTAGGATGATGGACACATCTGGATTTTCAGGGAGGGCCATGGGCACAACCTCCTCTGGTCTCTTGTCTAACACACACACACACACACACACACACACACACACACACACACACACACACACACACTTACTGTTCAAATTTATACTTTCATTAATTTTGCAATCCATTTAACATTTCAAAATTTGACTTCCTTCCCCCTCTTTCTGCGGTTCCTTATTTTTTTTTTTTCATATCTTCTGCATATCCAGTTTCATTCAACTTACTCATTTAATTACTCATTCTTTTATAAAAAAAAATCGTTATCTTGATTTCTTATTCTTCCGGTAAGTTTTGCCATTTCTGCATATTCCATAAGTTTTTGTATCCATTGTTTCTTTACTGGGATTTCTGCTTCCTTCCATTTTGGGGCAAGTAACATTCTTGCTGCTGTAGTAGCATATAAATAAATTTCTATGCAATTTAGGTAGCTCTGTCCCTATAATTCCCAAAAGAAAAGCTTCTGGGTGTGATGTTATCTTGAACATCCTTCTCAATTCATTATATATCATTTCCCAGTAATCAAGTGTTATGCTCAACACAAGGCAAGAAGGGGAGACTGGAAAACACATGAATTGATGCCATCACACAAGTAAATGTGTCAAAATGACTGAGGGAGAACTCAACATGGGAATGCCCATTTTGGCAGCAGGCCTGTATCCAGTGTCACATCTTTTCCCATCCTCAAGGGAGGATTCAACCAAATGAGTCCTGTCAGGAGAAGCCCTGAACAAGAACTTCCACTGGCACAGCAGGTTGCACTCCTTTCCCCCTGCGCACACCCTGTGCTCCCCAATATTGGCAAAACCAGCATCCCAACATCGAGTTCTATCTCTATCTCTGTATCATTTGGGCACACTTCCCTGTGTTGTGCTGACATCACATTGTGTATTTCTCGCCCTTTCCTTGTAGGGAGCCATTGGGAACATCCTCCCATTGCAAATGACTGCTGTGGGTAGTATGGATATGATTCTGAGAGATCTGACTGCCCCTCCTCTTCCTACTCTGATGATTTATTTATTTAAAAAATAAATAACACTAGGGCTAAAGACATGAACAGTGCCATTGTATAGCAGAGGTGGGCATCCTCCATTCCTGTCTATCTGCCTCTGGGGACTCTGCCCATCCACATCCTCTGCTTCATAGCTTCCTTTGATATTTTAGCCTGGCTGGAATGTGTCCTTAAACTATGACAACACCTCCTACTTCCTTGAATGGAGAATAGGGAGTGTGTGTGTGTGTGTGTTCATAGAAAGTAGCCTACTGTACAAAGGTAAAATTTACATCCATCACTCCACCCACTCTTGCTTCTGGCCCTGCCCACCACTGGAAGGGATTGTAGTGCCCAGGCTGAAAAAGTTCCCCCATCTCTTGGATATAGTTTGACCCCAACTTCCAATAGTCCAAATAGAAGAGAACAAGAGAAAGAGAGGAAAAAAATCTGAAGCAAACTGATGAATGTCGGTGAAAGGAAAACTATGCTGACACACAATGTTTCAGAAACAGACCTAACGTAATAGAATGTGAACAGCGGAGCTGAGATTAATTGTTTATTCTGCTCCTTTAATTTAAAGTTAACCTATGAACACATGGATGGCACCGAGTGCAGCAAGAGTGACTCTTTGCTTTAGATGCTGAACAATTGATGTTCAATTCCTGCTAGGAAGAAAGGTTATGGAGCTCGGCACCTGCGAACTCCAGCTTATATTGAGCACTTGAGCACTCCCACAGAGGTGACTACAGGTGCATTTTTGATGCGGTCAGAATCGAATGACACAATGAGCTTCAGCGCACTGTGTTATTGTCATGCAGTGGGCGAAAAGGAAAATAATAAGAAACAAAAAAAAAAAAAAAACCACCACCATGCAAACAGACCAAAAAATTCAATTTTTCACACAGTTAAGTAAATCAGTCCAGTGCCCAGTACCAAGAAATAAACCATTAGGGGGACCTCCTGTGATACAGAAGCTGTTATAAACTGATATGCTGCAGTATTTTTATATTACTTTCAATAGAAATAGAACCAAAGCTGTATATCTTACATTTTTAATCAATTTTCCATTTTATAGCCTCATTTTCTGAAGAGGCAGAGCGAGGGCTCTGGGAAGTCATCCCTTCAGAAGCACCAAAATGACCTCTGGGATATTCTTTGATGTAATAAAAGTCACAACTAGTAAATATGTCACCCTTATTTGGTATTGATTGATATGTGGCAGTTAAACATGTTTTTATATAGATGACAATCTTGATATCCTGTTAAACTGTAAATAGGAAGGGAGGAATCATTTCGCCCATCTGTGGTATGATGTGTACAGGTGGATTCTGAGCCAAATTTTTCTCTTCTCCTCTGCATGCAGAGACTGCAGCTCTACTCAGATGAAATTGCAGCCCTCAAATAAATATCTCTAGAGCAAAGGTGAGGAAGCCCTTTCAGTCTCAAGGTCACACACTTCCACAGATAATGTGTGTGAACAGGGCCAGGTGCAAGTTCGAGAATGCACTTGGCAAAGCAGCCACTAGTGACCCCTGTAACAGAAGGGTAAGGTGAAGAGAGCCTGCTTACATTCCTCCTTGAACAACAGTCCTGTAGGGCTGGCCAGTTGTGTCTGAACTATAGCTGACCTCCCCACTCCCTTTCAAACTTACAGCCTCCAGACAGGAGAGAATTCTGGGGTGCCCCAGGAAATACTCGAACCCAGGATCTTGAGACAATGCACCCTGCAATTCCCAGGCAGACCCTTCTCTATTTACTGAAGAAGTAAAGTCAGCACATCACTCTCTGCCTCACCCAGAAATCAGAGCTGCCAGCTTTTCTCTAACAACCCCAGTCCTTCACCCAGTAGGATGCACCCAGCAGTCATGCATATAGGAAATTATCAGAATCCCAAGGTTTGGCTTAAACACACTTCAGATCCCAGGAGAGGCCATGGAAAGGCAACAGGGTGCTCCCTCCCAGCCGCCACTGTCACTCAGGACAAGCACTGGCTCATCTTCCTTGCTGAGCTTGGTGGCAGCAGCTCTGGCAAGCGAAATAGGTACATTCCTGGATCAAATCTGAAGCCGGAGTGGCTTTTGTCATTCCTGGAAAATTGGGACACTAGGAAGAAATGCATTCTCTCTTTCTTTCTCTGCTCCAATTGCAAGGGCTGTAAGAAACAATGCTGGAGGTTTTTGCCCAATCCCAGCTCTATTGCCACCCAGCAACACTTTTACAAGTTAGTTTACAGGGCTTGTTGGGAAACGAAGTCCAAGTGTGGAAAAGAAAGAAAGGCAGCAGTACCCATCAACTTTAAGGGAACCTCTCAAATATTTTATTGCAGGGCTCGAAGGGACCTGGGCCCCTAGGAGTTGGCGTCTGTGGGGGCAGGGGACCTTTTTCAGGCTGAGGGCCACATTGACTTCCAGACAACCTTCCAGGGGCCACGTGGCAGTGGTGGGCAGAGAAACATGCTTTACCTTTCTATGGCAGGCTACTTTCTGCACACATGCAGATACCTTCCCAATCCTCCATCAGGCAAAAGCCATCATCAGAGTTCACAGACACATTTCAGCCAGGCAAAAATGATCAAGGAGTAGGTAAAAAGCAGGGCCAGCATGAGCCACAGCTCTGGGAGACGAGGTGTAGCTAGAGAAGGAGCATGGCCTGGGGAAACCTCAAGGGCAAGACAGAGAGGCCTGGAAGCTGCATTTGGTCCACAGGTCCGACATTCCACATACCTCACTTACATGGATATTGTAAGGATGACTAAGATAATGTAGCTGATGCTTATTGAATATTTAGAATATATTATTATTACCAAAATGTAATGTGAGTTGCTTGTGTCCTTTCCAATGCAATTCTTTTTTGTCCTGAAGATTCTTATGAGAAAAGAAAAGATCTTTTTAAAAAAGAATATTATCTGCTGCAGCAGTTCTATTCGATTGCAACTTTAGTCCAATCAATAGAATAGGCCTGGCATAAAATTGGTGCAACACAGTGATGAATCAGACCCTTTATTATTTACTCACTATATTAAACTGTTATGTAGTGTTGCAATGGACTGTTAAACATCTGATTACTTTTCCTCTAGTTTAGACAGCAAGGCTAGTTTTATTGCCTTTTACCAACTCTGAGAGCCGTGATGTTTACTTGAAAGATGTAGTAACTGACAGCATAGATCATAGGGTTTATCTGAAACAGGCATAACCATTTCTGTATTAGGAACACATTGAATTAAAATACTCTGATGAACACACTACAATGCCATATTGTTTGGGCTGGAGCTAGAGAAACAACAACAACAACAACCCTTTTCTGCCCCCAATCCCACCCACTCAAAGTTTCTCCCAAGAGACAGAGGTCCACATTGGTTTTGATAGGCTATAGCACATGGGGTTGATTCACTGAAAATTGGGCAAAAGCATCTTCCTTGAGTGCAAACTGCTATAAACTCTCTCTCTCTCTCTCTCTCTCTCTCTCCACACACATGTATGCACACACAGAGGATCGTATTAGTATGCTTTCCTCACAAGATCTCAGCTAGCAATCCTGTTCTTTAGAGCACAATGGGGATATTTATTGACACACACACCATCACAGCAGTTGTCTTTTGCAGCTGTCATGACACCCCAAAGTTGCACCTGCAACACTGATACAATGTTGGTACTTTTTGAATATTATCACCCCCCTGCAGAAGCCTCACCACCACCAAGTGCATAAAATTCAGCACCCTGACCTATTTTTCTTTGCAAGTAAGAGATAGAAATCCTCATTTTCACTCTGTGCCTTCTCAAAGTCAAAGTCAAAATTCATGCGGCTCTACAATTCTGCACCAGCCTTTTGATGATGTTGGTTGGAATCCTTTCCCTCATTTTAAGCACTCTTGCTGTGCATCAGAAAAACCATTTCTGGCTGTGTGGAAGATTGTCTTTCTTTAGGCAAACTGTCAAAGATCCTGAAGTCTCTGACTGCCTGCATCCTTTGAGCTCCCTATCTGGTATTACGCTTGTGTGGCATCTTAATTTTTGCACACTTAATGGCTAATGCATTATTTCATGTTTCTGCTTAGTAGCTGCGTGGATTTTTGAATGAAAGTCAATTTGATTCACAGTTTATTGACAAGTGATGAATAAGAGGGAGCAGCCATAGCTCATAGGTAGAATCCAGGCTTTGAATGCAGAATATCTCGGAATCAATATTTAAATCTCCAGTAAAAGGATTTTGAGAAGCAGGGTTAGGAAATATCTAGTGCTTGAAAAGTTCCTTCTTTAAAAAGGAACTAGTTCCAATTCCAGTTCATTCATTCAGAAAATGAAACAAACAAACAAACAAACAAACAAACAAACTTCAAAGCATATCCCAAGTCCATCCTCAGCAAACTAAAATATCCAGCATTCAGAATGTTATAAGCTGCTCTGCTAAAGTATAGGGTCCAAAAAGCAAATCAGGGCTCCACAAATATAATATGATGCCCGACTGACAGACAGAATGTCAACAAATGAAGTATTCCACATAATGGAAAGACTTACCCTGTTAACTTTGTGCCAGCCAAACAGATGCACATGGCTCAAGACATCATTTAGTTTCTTCCTGTACCTGCTACTATTGGAAGAGAGCAAATATCTTCAGCAGGGATGATACAACATATTTGTTCCTTCTGTCTGCTTAGCAATGGTGATTAAATGACTAAGCCTGCTTTGCAACAGTTTCGCCTAAATATCTGCCTAATAGGCTTGGAATATTGCCCCCATGTTTTGTTTTCTAACTTTCTTTATTGGCTTTATTGGAGGAGGAAGAGTGTGGGGAGGTAATGAACACGATAAACTAGGATTTTTTCAGAGTTCTACACGAAAATGAACTTAATCAACCTTTAGTTTTCCTGGCAATTACGGGAATTAGTCTCAGATGTGTAGAGACTTTGAACTAGTTCAGTGAACTTCCTTCAGCTGAACTAGTTCATTCCAAGCCCTGGAAGTATCCCACCTTGGACAGCCATGTCAAATTGGATTATACAGTATTGGCCTTGATGGTCTAATGGTATGGCTCAACATGAGGTAGCATGTCATGCTCCCAAGGTTTTGAGATATAGACAGTGATTCTTTTGTGAAGCTATGGATAGAAACATACAGTATTTACAACTCATTGAGCTTGCTCTAAGGCCAAATTTATAGTACAGACTGACATTGTTTTAATAGCAGTTTACCTGCCTTCTTACAAAGAATCCTTTAAACTCCCACAGCCTAGCACAGATACCACATCACAGACATCCAACTATATTGTCAACTCTGGCTCTCAATAATTCTGTTATTATACAATTGTGTCTAATGTGTGGCATACACTGCTTACATTTGGTCCTGTTATTCTTGAGAAAGAACCTGCCAAGGTAAGCACATAGAAGTCCCATTCATTTCAAACAACTAAGCATGTGAATAACTCTTCTACTGAAATCCATGAGATTTTAAAGCACTTAACTTTGACCTTTTCTCTCTTATTTTAGATTACCAAATATATTTCTCCAGAGAAGGGTTACTGGGTAATTGTCAAAAACAAATGAAAGCCTTGTGCAAAAACCTCCTTCCATTTTTTCTCCAAGCACTAGCTCACCCTTTTTCATTTTTAAAAAATTCAAAATTGTCCTTCAGCATAATAATTCTTCCTTAAAGATTTTCTGTTCTTGTGTAATTGGATTATGAACTACAAGAGTCTTTACTCCCTGAGTCTCAATATTGTTACAATTTATTATGCTGCATGCTAGACAGGATGGATTGAGCATGATCTGCTTTCTAAATTCCACTGATGTGTTTGATCTTTGTATTTTGCTGCTATAATTTGTAGTGGAAAAAATTGCCCATGTCATTTTCATCCTTGGTTTTTTTTTTTTATTATCAAGATTGGATTATTATTTTCACTGGAATACAACCTCTGCTGATGCAGAAAATGAAACAGAACAAAGCTTAAACTTCTTCCAAGTAGTAGTTGAAAGGACACAAGCTATTTCTTTTCGGCCCATGACCCAGCTCATTATTCTCACTTTTCAAAAACAGAAAACTGGGTACCATTTGAGTGCTTGCCCATTGCGAAGTTTCATCTTACTAGATGACTCAAGTGCTGAATTTGCCATTATTCTTAAACTGGATTTTGTCATTTTTTTTCAGGTGTTCCAAATGACTCAAAATGTGTCAGGCTATGTGGTTATGTGCACACCACATCACCCTCAATATTTCCTATACACCAACCCCAGCCCCTTCTTTCACAACCTTTCATCGGTTCAGCACAAAGGTCTGTAGGAGAACCATGTTCAATTGAAAGCATTTAGAATCTCTTGACAGACCTTTGTTCTCATATGCAAAAGGCTGGGGGAGGAGTGGGTGGAAACAGCAGACATGGGGAAATTGGGGACAGGAATGGAAATTTGGGGCAGGACCCTCATTTCTTTACATAATCTGAGCTCTCATGCATTCAAATTTCCAACCCAAACTTGAAACCAACATCATCTTCTGTGCACAGCAATCTTCTTCTCCTTCAAACACCAATCTTTCAATCCCACATTATGATGGTCAGACAGATGACTGGAATCCATTCTATTCATTTATTTATTTAAATTTATACACTGCTTGATTGTAAAATAATAATAATAATAATAATGAACCCAAGAGGTTTACAAATATAAAATTGCAAATTCAGTAAAGATTTACAACTTTACTTTAAAACATATGACACGTAAAATACTAAAACAAATTAAAATTGCCTCAACTTTCCATACATTTGGGTAGGCTTGCTTACCCAGGAATGTTTTTATCAGGTGCTGAAAAGAGTGCATTCAAGATGGCTGCTTGAATTTAGCATTAGTAGGCAGGGAGTCCCAAAGTATAGGCACTGCCACACTAGATGAATGTGAAATCTACTGGATGTGAAATCTACTGAGATGTAGACTGAAACTGACACCCTTTCCCACCCCATAATGTAAATGGACCATTTGGGCTATTTTCTTCAGCTGGTGGATGTGGATTTTGTGGTTATGATGGGGATATAATATTACAGCACACTGCATTGAGGGTAAAGATGGTGACCACGGATGGCAAATAAACCACAAGAGTCCACAGGAGCAATTTGCTTGGCTTCTTCCCTTCCCTGAAATTAGCCTTCCTTCTGAGAAAGAGAAAAAAGTAGGGAAGCACTTTTACCCTCCAATTTTTGCCTCAAGCATTCTCCCCCACCTCCAATTTGGACTTAATTTCCATATTTTCATACTGTTGGCCAAGTATTAGCTTAGTTACACACATTAAATAATACTTTTGTTTGGTTGAAGAGCTGATGTCACTGTTAGGCCCATTTATCTCAGCTCAGCCCTTTGCTTTATTTCAGGCCAATTGTTTTGAATGCACTTCTGCATACACAAGTTCCTAGTAAGTTAATTAGCAGCTAATGCTGGTCTGCAGCTGTGTGGTTTTATAAAGAGAATCAAATTCCCAAACACATAAAGAATATTTAAGAATATTTTTAATGTGGCTCTGAACTAAAAAGCATAATGGTTTTCCTTTGCCCAAAGCTAAATCCCTTCCATTTGGCTGTGTGAAGAGAGCGATATCAAATTATAACCACAGCTAGCTGATTATAGAACAGATCGTTAAATCCCAGAAGATTTAGCACTCAGTTCAGCAATTGTCTGTAAATCATATTTAGAAACATTCAGAAGTCTATTCATGTTTTCACAGATGTCTTTTGGGTAGATTAAATGGAAGTGGGAAACACCATAACCCACTTCTAACAAAGCTTTTCTAAAGTATAGTTGAGAACTTATTGTCCTTTACATTGTAGTTAAACAGAAAATTATGTTAAGTAAATGAATAGGATGCTACAGTCCTGTACTAGTCAAGGTTTCAGGATATGTTTGAACCGTGACTCTTGCTTGTTGATGGCTTTATTAACATTTTTTTGTGTATTTTATTGATTTCTTTTGCAAACTGTTCTGATAATGACTGAACCATAAGAATTTTCTACTTTGTGGTATTGTCAAGGAGGAAAGAAAAACCTATAGATGTTTCTGAAAACAGGTTGAAAGCATGAATCAGGGATACGGACCAGAACATTTAGGAGACTGCGGTCATATTCTGTTTATATCCTGATTTTTTAAACACTCTCCAACATGGGAATCCACATTTCTTCCTCCTTGTGACAATGAGATCTGAGGCTCTGCATTAATCTTGTTGTGTCCCCTGCTGCACAACTGTGGCTGAACTGCATGTTCCTTGCCCTGCTGTCTGCACCGAAGGGTGAAATGGCGGGGAGGCAGTGTCTGAATTCTCTTTTTGAAGCACTGAAACCCATTTCATCTTTTCGAAGCTTGTCCCTAGGATCAACAACAGGTTTACACAGGAGCGTTGCCAGAGACTTCTTTTAGGAATCAATGAACTTTGTCCTAGAGCTTCATTGATTCCCGAGGAAGCCAACCGTGCCTCTGTAAAGTTTTTAAGCTGTTCTCTGGTAGATGAGGGCTATTTCAAGAGGAAGGACAAGGAAAAGAAGAAGAGAGTAAGGTATTGTACACTTCAGCCTTAACATGTGGAGTGTGCTTGTTTAGGAAGGGGAATAGGCCTTGTATGAGTAAGTGCATGCATCCAAGAGAAAATAGCTAGAGAGAAGAATCTTGTTGAAAATGCATCTTTTAGGTACAGCCTCCCAATATCTGGCAAGTCATGGTTTTGCGTGATTTGCTGGCTATCCTTAGAACAGGTGTGCAGTGCCGAAGTCCCGAGCAGCAAATGTGGCGTTCAGAGCTCCATTTGGCCTTCAGAACTCTCCCTAGGCCCCAGTCTGAGTGTGTGTAGAAGCTAACCTACTCTACAAAAGTAAAATTTACATTTCTAACTCCACTTTCATTTGCTTCTGACCCAACCTATCACTGGCATGTGGCCCTTGGAAGATTATCCAACAGAGAATCTAATATTCTGGCTGAAAAAGTTTCCCACCCCTCAAGGTAGTCATTTTCTGAAATAATGATTTCTCTTGGACCCCATTTTGTTGTGTATATTATGTTGCTATTCTATACATCGGCCTTCCTCAAACTTGAGGTTTTGGACCAAAACTCATCATCCCTGACCATTGGACATGATTGTTAGGGTTGATGGGAGTTGTAGTCCAAAATCTCTATGGGCACCAGGCTGGGGAAGGCTGCTGTACACCATCATCTGGGAGTAGGTCACACTGAACTCCTTGGGGCTTATGTTTGAGTACATTTGCCTCATTTTGCACTGTTAATCCTTCTTTAAACGGAGAAAGCTTTTCATGCCAGAACAGAATAGGTGTACTGATTACTAGCAATCTGAGGGGTAGGTACCACCAGTGAGATGTGTGCTAAATACATATTAAGAAGACAGTATGGGCACGGCCAACAATTCAGTATGACAGTTCGCTCATGTCTAGAAGAAAAAAACGAAATAATCACCACCAATTCAGAAGCTAAGCGCACAGCATTCTTTTAATCCCCTTGGACAAGCCTGAATATTCGAAACACCTGATCACAAGGCAAAATGTTCTTTGAATATCTTCATCAAGATGTGTTGTTGTTCACTGCTGTTGAAAAATCCATCTAATTATACATTCAACTGACAGCTGGTCCTCTGTGCTTGGAGCAGTGTTCTTACTTTCCCCCCTCCTTCTCAAAAATACCATTATCAGTCTTTTTTATTATTATTTCAAAGCAATTTCTTCGGCCATCATTCTCTAACCTATAAATTAAACTTGACAAAGTTTTTGGGGGGAGTTGGGGAGATGTGTGTGTGTGTGTGTGTGTGTGTGTGTGTGTGTGTGTGTGTATGAAGATAATTTAACCTAGGACTTCGTGATGCAAAAGGGGGACTCAAATTAATGCATCAAATGCCAGATTAGCAAACACCATGGAAGTACATTTTGTAACTAATTTAACTGACTTGGCGCAGGTGCGTCACCTCAGGGAGCACTAAAGGGAGCAGCAGTTCTCAGAAAAGAAGGCTTAGTAAAGGGAACAAGATGTACTAACTCTTAGCTATTTGATGGGCAGCTTGATTCCAGTTTCAAGTTCCAGTCACATAACTAGTGTGAAGTAATAGGGCATCTTCCACTCATAAGGATGATATATTGATTAATATGAATTTTCTGTGCTCGTAACATTGAATTATATAACAAGGCAGGTACTTTTGCTCCATTTGCAAATACTGAAGAGATGTGTTTTGAACTGGGGTCAACCTGGGGAGGGGGAACAACACCACTTTTGCAATGTACATTCAGCAGGACAAGTTGGCCAGGCTCATAGCTATTGTTGCCACATGGTCAGAAACTGATTAATGACTTACTTGGGCTCCATTTGTGCTATACAGTTAAAGCAATACCAGGCTACTTTAAGCAGCTGTGGCTTCACCACTGGGAACTGTAGTTTGCAAAGGGTGCTGAGAGTTTTTTGTAGTCCCTTGTTTCCCTCATAGAGCAACAGTTCACAGAGTTTCCTGGGAAGAGTGGTTTATTGTTAAACAACCCTGAGAACTGTAGCTCTGTGAGGGGAACAGGAGATCTCCTGGCAACTCTCACTGCTCTTAACAAACTACATTTCCCATGTTTCTTTGGAGGAAGCCATCATTTGAATGCTTTTAACAACCTGTTCATAACTTTTTAAACATTTCATTTTATGGTTTTCTAAAGTGCCTGGAAGTGCATGGGGTTTTTTGTTTTAGCAATCAGTTGGTATATAATTCATATCAAACAACATGGCAGCTTAAAGTGGCATAATATTGCTTTAAATGTACAGTATAGTGCAGATTGCACCTAGGTCTCCATGAAAAAATGTCATTCCTTCTTAGCAGCATTTTAGTCTAATGTCGGTATCCTGATTGTTGGAGGCTAGGTTGCTGTCCAGCTGATCTTAAGATTCTTTCTTCTACTGGGAAAGTGCGCCACTTTCCTCGGTCAGGCCACAAGGCAAAGAAAGATAGATGGTAGTTGTGAGTGGGACTGCTGCTTGGTACTATATTTCACTTCTCTACAGTGGTACCTCGCAAGACGAATGCCTCGCAAGATGAAAAACGCGCAAGACGAAAGACTTTTCCGTTTTTTGAGTCGTTCCGCAAGACGAATTTCCCTATGGGCTTGCTTCGCAAGACGAAACATCTTGTGAGTTCTTGCGAGTTTGTTTCCTTTTTCTTAAAGCCGCTAAGCCGCTAATAGCCGTGCTTCGCAAGACGAAAAAAACCGCAAGATGAAGAGACTCGCGGAACGGATTAATTTCGTCTTGCGAGGCACCACTGTACTGCAGGTTGAAGGCCATCACCCTGATTTCTGTTTGCAATGTTATCAACAAACAATGTTTCTGATTCGCTATTGTCTTGAAGCCAAATCAGAGTGAGGGCACCTGGTAAAGAGGAAGGAAAGAATTTCATTGAAACACATTAACTGACACTCGGGCCACCGTGACCTCTGATACCAAGAATGACAGGCACTTGACCCACATTCACAAGGGCAGCTCTAAAAAAAACAAAAGCACTGAAAGGAAGTCCTTTTTTGCAGTCTCTGAATATACAGATCATCGCACATATTTAATTAATATCAAGGAAGGTTAGTATTGTATTTTTGAATTTCTGTGCTATCTCTAATGGTGAGGCACTTGTTCCTGGAATAAGCAGCACAACCCAATAAACCTTTGTCTTGAGCAGAGCAGATAATCCAGCCCTTGTCAAGCAGAGTTGCTTGACTCTTTGCTAATTTCTAGAATAGCTCCGAAACTGTCTTGTGTGGCAATGCCTCGCTTGCAAAATGAGGATTCATGCTTGGGGGGAAAACACTGAAAAATGACACGGGGGGGGGGAGTGGTGCAATGTGGGCTTCTGCAGAGCCTCATGGAAGCACTGGAGCTTGCTCAGCTTTCAGCAGCTGGTCCAGGAGGGTAGATTAATCTAAAATAATCTCAACTCCCTTGCACCCTAGAAGCTGATAGCTACATGCAGCATGCCACTCACGCTCCTAAATGGTTTAGATGACATCATCACAAGTTGCTATTTCCAGTTTCAAAAAGTCCATCATGTAAAGAGGCTTATGAGATTACAGCTCTAAGCGCATAACAAGAATGGGTTAAATCTCAGTTCCCATTCTCATTACCATCATTGCCACAAGATGGGATTAATGTTGTGCCGTTTTTCCTGCTTCCTCTAAGCCCATCATTATGAGAATGAAGATGACAGCAGAGCAGGTGAGTGAGCTATCGAGGGTGGGCTGCTGCACATTTGCCTCCCTTGCTCTTGTTTGGTACTTATGATTGGCTGGTTGTTCACTGACCTTCCACCTCCACCTTCCAACTCCACCATCTTTAAATGGTTGATAGAGATGGTTGTTGTTTACAATGCTAACAATTAGAGTGCTATTGAAATCAAATCAATTGCTACATTTCCCCCTATGAAGACAGCACTGATATACCTACATCACATTTTAAGACAAGCACAACATAGTGCATAGGAGGTAAAACAATCTCATTTCCAAGAAGTGGCAAATTCCAGGTGCAGGTCCCTAGCCAGGGGTGGTGGCTGTTGTACTCCACATCCAGAAAGGGAGAATTGCATTGTTTATCCCTAGTCTACATCCTCCTACAGTGATGTAGCCATGAATATTCTGTAGGAAGGCGAATTCTACAGAGTAGGGAGGCACCACACTTATGGTATCTCCCTGTACTGAAGCTAGAACTATACACAAAAGTGAGATACCATAATTTAGTGAAATGAGGGGCCATGATTGAACATGGTCTCACTCACCAATCTCAGGAGATGGGGAGATAGAGGCAATACCAACCATTGACAGCTACACATAGTGTTAACTGTGGTCTTTCATTTTAAGACTGCATATGGCAAAGGTTGCTTTGACATCATCTGAAAGTCTCTCTTCAAATAAATCTTCATTAGTTGCATATCATTTTTTAACAGAAGAGGTCATAGGGGATATAGTAGGCATAATCCGGAGTCCTTTGGTGTCTAAAATCAATTCTGAATATAAGATGAATAAGAAATAATGACACAATATTTTCAAGGGCACAGTGCAGTGCTCCTTATTGGAGGGAATCAAGTGATGCCAGGTTGCTCATAAAAGTTGGATTCAATCTATGACCTTTGTAAGAAATTAAATGTTATTATACCATACGGATTAGGAAACTAAGGGACAGAGAAGTCAAGGTAGCTAATGGGAATAAAACCAAGTCATCCTGAGAAATTCTATTTTGCAGTGATCACCTTCTAAACACAAGTTTTAGGGCTCTTTTTAGGACTCTCCCCCCCCCCCCGTTCTGCTTTTTTCATGTCCTCTAGTCTAACAGTCCAGAGACATCTATTTCTCTTGGTTGGCTATGTCCTATAAGATAGGAACACCTATCTTATACTAGACCTCTAGGGACCCTCAGTGTCTATCAGATACATACCTCAGTGGATGTAACTGAACTATCTTGCCTTAGAGTTTGCTTTCTGGAAATGGAAGGGTAAGAACAAATGTATTACATGTATCTTAGATCTAAGAATATATGAATCTGACAAGTTTCTCACAGTATCTCATTCCTCCAATCGTAAACTCAGTTCTCCACATTTCCACATCCATTTTCATTTTTAAAAGTTCTTGTGAAAATTCACCAGCATTTCAGTCCAAATTTCTCCCAATACACACATTTTTGTATTCAAGTTTGTCTAATATACACATTTTTTGCAAAGCAGCTTCCCCAATGTAATGCATTTTTGTACATTATTTTCAGTAATAGGTGCGTTTATGTGCACAATTTACCCTAGCATATGCATTCCTTTGGAAACTACTTGGCTTGGCAAACTGCATTGTAAAATTCAGAGAATTGCAATTTTTGATGGATGGCTGTGTTTTCGTTCATGTATTGTTTCAATGTAAGTTCACCAGGTTCACCTTCAACACTGAACTATAGGGTATACTATCATTCCTGCAGCTGAGAATGCTCTGCCAGCTAAGGGGATGCAATTGCCTCCACTGCTCTGCTGTTGCTGCAGTTGTTGCCACTGCTGCTGCGGTTGAAAGAGACCTTTCATTGTTTGTTTCTCAGGAGGATGTGGCTTTCATTTCACAGCAATCAGGGCATGGACTGTGCCAGAAGAGAAATACAACATTCAAAATAGATACAAAGTAGGGGTTGTTGTTTTAAGTGGCAATGCTCCCAAAATGAAAAAAATGGGGAGGTGGAGGTTTCTTGCTCAGACCTCTCACTGCTCTGCTCTATTTCCCTCTGTTAGATACACTTGCCCCGAGTCTTGGAGGGCTAAGCCAGCTGGAGCCTCCGCCGGATACACACTGACATGCCAAGAACAAGACTCCTGCCTCGGCCCTCAGACAAACTCTGCTCGGGGCTGTTTAGACTTCCAAAACAATTCTAACCATGTCGACACAGAAGTAGGTCCCACTGAACTCCCAGGTCAGTAAGGAATAGCCTTACCATTCAGTCAACACTTGGAATGAAATGCAAGCAGAGACTGATGTGAAAGTACGAAGAGGCTCCTGAAAGGCTGTTGAACTTGTTGAGTTACTTGACTATATTTATTGCGTGCTGAGGTCCCCAAAACACCCTTAACCCCAATAACTCACACATCACACATGAATTTTTGTTTAAGGTTTTTGGCATAATTTTGGCCACAACTTTATTTGCATACAAATTGTGAGTGGTTGCTTAGGCATTGGTTACGACTAGCTGTCCCTCCCGCATTGGGGACAGCACTGGCTCCCGGATTCCAGCGGAAGCCAGTGTGGAGGAACAAGTTCAGGGATAGGCGGAGCTGCGGCACAGACCCTCAGCTTCTCCCCGCATGCTCCTAGGAACTTACACGGCCCAAGCCCGATTCCAGGGGCTTGGACGAATGGATGGTAAGTCCCTGAATTCCTTTAACGGAATTCCCATGCAGCAACCTCATTGGAGGGGCAGGCACAGCCAATCCATACCCCTCCACCAACCAATTTAAACCAATGCCTAACCGCCAACCTTACAAGTTGTGACGTATTGCTAAGCAGTAGGCAAAACCCAAGAGGCACGCACTAATCAGCCAAATGGTAAATTCCTACTGGGCCCCCGCACCAAGGCGAACGACCCCATGACAGGCAAAGCAAGGTCAAAGCGCAAGCCCAACAAGGGAGGGCGGGCGGGAGATCCGATGTCCACAGCGAAAGAGAAAGTACCCTGCTGTGGACCTTCCTTAAATAACCTCTGACCCCTCCCCCAAAATTGCAACATCAAATTTACCCCAGCAACACCAACTCCAGCCAAAAGTAGGCCCCTTAAACCAATCCACCTAATTACTACAGGGTGCTTTGTCTGACCCATCCGCAACACGTGCTCTCCTTTAGTGAGAACACGCTTTGCGTGCTGAGGTCCCCAAAACACCCTTAACCCCAATAACTCACACATCACACATGAATTTTTGTTTAAGGTTTTTGGCATAATTTTGGCCACAACTTTATTTGCATACAAATTGTGAGTGGTTGCTTAGGCATTGGTTACGACTAGCTGTCCCTCCCGCATTGGGGACAGCACTGGCTCCCGGATTCCAGCGGAAGCCAGTGTGGAGGAACAAGTTCAGGGATAGGCGGAGCTGCGGCACAGACCCTCAGCTTCTCCCCGCATGCTCCTAGGAACTTACACGGCCCAAGCCCGATTCCAGGGGCTTGGACGAATGGATGGTAAGTCCCTGAATTCCTTTAACGGAATTCCCATGCAGCAACCTCATTGGAGGGGCAGGCACAGCCAATCCATACCCCTCCACCAACCAATTTAAACCAATGCCTAACCGCCAATCGAGCCCCTTATGCTCGCCGCCAACCACTCACAGCCTCAAACACACCCTCAACTTATCCACCACTGAACTCAACCACACATCATTCCCAACAGACGACAGATGAACCCCATCCATCATAAACAATTCAGTGGCTTTGAACCTGATCAAGGGGTGTGAAATCACAAACCCACCCAAATCAGCCACCAACTTGGTCACTGCAGCATTAATCCGTTTCCTGGACCGCTCGGTGGCTTCCACATAAGGGCTACCCCTCCACTTACGGCGTTGAAGTAATTTTGACCAAATTATTTTCGTTGGCTGCACCATGGCCGCCAAATTCTTCACATCTTCCAATATCATAGCACGCAGAACAAAACAAGAATGTGACACCAAATCATTCTCCCCAAGCTGAATGACAATCGCCGTAGGAGGGCCCTCCAAAAGAACACGCCTCTGGATAAGCGGCAGGAGTTCCTTCCACAGCATTCCCCTTCTGGCGATCCAGGACACTTTCACTTCCTGCGGAAAGCCAAGATCGTCACCCAAGCCAGACTGTCGAGCTCTGCGAGCTGCCCAGTGCACAATACTGTGCCCCACAATCCAGATACGTGTAGGGGCTTGACCTAGGGTAAAACAGATACGTAAGCACACGAAATTGCATCATTTACGTACATAACCCTTGCATGCGTCCGACCTCCAACGACCCAGGTCTTTTATCCTTCTTGCCGATAAACCCCAATGAGCGGACGTCGTCGCGGCCCCAATCCTGAAGGAATGAGGTGCAAACTCAGCGGCAGCCAGGCCGCATGCCTCGATGGCCTTGCGGAGCACTTTAGAGAACTGGTGACGAGCCAACGGGTGCCCATTCTTGTGAACAAACAAGGGGCCCATGCCTGGTGGACGCAAGGCTAAATACCTCTGGAGGTCCTTGACCGGACAAGGGCCCTTCTCTCCAGTGGCGGGGAGCCGAATCACCGCTCCCCTACCCCGCTGATCAGTTTTTGAGCTCCTGACGTTGACTTGCACCTCAGACGGAGACAGACTCACGTCCTCTAGTAATAGACCCCTAGAACCACCACCCCGGTTAGGTTCAAGCACCACTTCGCCCACTCTCAGGGCCCCGGAGAAGGCTAAAGAAAAGGCTGCAGAGAACAGCCGGGCCTCAAACCTGTACCAACAGATGCTCCTCAGTTTACCACGCATCCGAGACAACAGGTGAAATGTAATGGGCCGCCGGGAAATAGGCCTGGAGGGACGAAGCCGACCCCAGCCCTCAAGTGCCTTTCTCACCACAAATTTCCCGCATGGGTCCTTATTAAAGAATGCCTTACTAAAGAAGGATATTGCTGCAGAATGCAGTCTGAGCGTCCTGTTTGCCCGACGCTTCTGAAACAGGTGCGCCAGATACTGGAGCACCTGAGAAGTAGAGTGGGGATTAACCACACCTCCCAACTCCGGCTGCCCAATGAACTTTAAAAAATCACACCAAGCCTTCTCATAAGACTGCAAAGTGGAGGGGGCAACAGATGCAGCTACTCCCTGTAAAACTAAGTGCTGCCAAGGTTCCAGAGGTGATCCGGGAAAAATTCCGGACGTTCTCGAGCCTCTGGCGCCAGGGATCTGAACCGCTCCATCTGAAAGGGAGGATGAAGTGTCCCTCCGACTCTTCTTGGCACGCTTCCCGGATTTCCTTCGGCGGCGGCGACCCCCAGAAGAAGCTTTCGGAGGGGGAAGCAGGCTGTCCTCCACCGAAGACTCGGAAGCGTCACCTTGCTGATCTGTATTTAAGATAGGCTGAGAAGAGACAACCAGTGAATGACCAGAAGCCGCCCTTGCAACTAGAGAAGGTGGCGCACCAGTGGCGCGGGCTGCCCGCCCCCTGGCAGACGCCCTTCTCCTGGCAGTACCCTTAGTGCCTCTACGGCCCCTAGACGTGACGGCCGGAGGCTCAGGTGAACTCGGGGGCTGACTAGAGGCATCAGGCATCAAGAAAAGTTATGTCACATGATTGCCTCACCACACCGGGCTTGAGGCCATAGCTGTGCTCACCAGCCGCCCTTGAAATAAAAACCAAAGGGCAAAGATCCAGCAGCACCAGCCTGAACCTGAAAATCCCTGTGCAGGTTCAAGGTATCCTGCCATGGCGAACTACTATTGCATACATTCAGGTCAGGAATTGCTACCATCACCTGATATCTGCCTTCACCACGCTTGGTAGGCGTACACAAAGGTAAGGGGACCTCAGGCCGCAGGCAGCCTGGCCTAGTGGGAAGATTAATTAAGTGACCCAGCAAGATCGGATCTGATGAAGCATCACTTGCTACAGAGGAAGTATTACAAAATAACTTCCTTCAAGGCAGACAGCTTCTCCATATGCAAGTGGCATGTTTTAGCAACGATATCCAACTGGATCCCTAAATAAAATGGGAATATGGGCAAAAGATATTTAGCTATTGCTTGCCAACTTCCCGCCCCCACTTGGGCAGGGGGCATCTTGTGCTGCCATCATGATATGTGAATTTACAGGGCCGATGCTGGCCAGA
The DNA here is from genome assembly GCF_964188305.1 of Podarcis bocagei. Taxonomy (NCBI): domain Eukaryota; kingdom Metazoa; phylum Chordata; class Lepidosauria; order Squamata; family Lacertidae; genus Podarcis; species Podarcis bocagei. Next base: position 57,982,708 of record NC_138125.1, on the reverse strand, counting down.
ACCCCTGAAGGAGTCCCAACCAATCTGCCGCCGAGCCAGCTTCCTTTTCAGACACACACTCTGTGCAATGCAAAAACACACTCCGTGCGGTGCACACACTCTCCATGCAATGCAACTACATACTCCGTGCAATGCAAAAACACGCTCTGTGCAGTGCAACTACACACTCTGTGCAATGCACACACAAACCCTCCGTGCAATGCAACTACACACTCTGTGCAATGCACACACAAACCCTCCGTGCAATGCAACTACACACTCCGTTCAATGCAAAACACACTCCCTGCAATGCACACACCCTTCATGCAATGCAACTACACTCCATGCAATGCAACTACACACTCCATGCCCTGCACACACCCTCCGTTCAATGCAACTACATACTCCATGCAATGCACACACACTCCGTGCAATGCAAAAAACACACTCTGTGCAATGCAACTACACCCTCCATGCAATGTACACACACTCTGTGCAATGCAACTACACACTCCGTGCAATGCCACAACACACTCCGTGCAATGCAACAACACCCTCCGTGCAATGCAACAACACACTCCGTGCAATGCAACAACACACTCCGTGCAATGCAACAACACACTCCGTGCAATGCAACTACACACCCTCCGTGCAATGCAACAACACCCTCCGTGCAATGCAACAACACACTCCGTGCAATGCAACAACACACTCTGTGCAATGCAACTACACCCTCCATGCAATGTACACACACTCTGTGCAATGCAACTACACACTCCGTGCAATGCAAAAACACACTCCGTGCAATGCAACAACACCCTCAGTGCAATGCAACAACACACTCCGTGCAATGCAACTACACACCCTCCGTGCAATGCAACTGCAAATCTCCTTGCAATGCAACTGCAAATCTCCTTGCAATGCAATGCAATTGCAGCCCGTGCAGCGCCGTGCTCTGCAACGCACAGAGCAAACTGCAATGCGGGCGCGCAAAGGTGCTTTCTCCCAGTTGCATATTGCAAATGTGGCACCCGTTACATCCCTCGCAGTGAGGTAACCACCAAAAGGACCTAAGTGTCCAGGTAGAGCAATGGGGGAGCATGCAGCTGTCCCATACAGGGACCGATCCTGCAACCTAGGCATTACCGGCACTATGCGCTGACCCAGTGAAACCAATGCTTCATGGACCACATGGGGACACTATTCAGGCCGGAAACGCTTCCAGGCCATCGAATTCTAGGGCAAAGCCCTAGGATCACCTGCTAGGCCAGGCATAAATGTTTCCAGTGAAATAGCAAAGTTGAGGTAGCCCACAGCTTGTCCGGGTACCCCTGCTTGCCCTTTTAGAGGGAAGCACCCCTTCAAGAAACCCAAAGTTATTTTATCACAAATGGGCCGAACTACCCAGCAACAGAATAGCTCAAAAGGAGCAGTTTGTTTTGTTTTGTTATAACAATGGCTAAGAGGGGTATATGAACCCTGTCTCCCAGGTCCTAGTCCTGCACTTATCCACTAAGCCACAATGGCAGTCGCCACTATCAGAGCAAAACAAACTTAAAGAAAATAAACTTGTTCAGAAACAGCATAGTTCAAGAGCATATACAGAGTGCTCATAGTCCTTGGAGGGACAGGGAGCCTCTGGGGCCCTCTGTCTGCCTCAGATATACATTAGCAGCAACTGGGCCTGGAAGCAGATACATAGAGAGAATGAATCACGTGTCAGAGACTTAACAATTAACTGCTACCTGTAGCAGACTCAGGCTTGGAAGTTATGTGCAGGCCGAATAGGCCTCCCTGCTTCAGCTCTTGAGAATCTTAGTCTCATAGCAATGTTAAAAGAACTCAAATTAGTGCTCCCACCCAAGGCTAGCTTAAGATTTGGCCAACAGCGCTGCACACACTCAACATAAAGCCAACCTTCGGGGTACTATAAACGAAAGTGATTCCAGCTAAGCTGGGAACAGCCCTGACTAGCCCCACAATTTCAACAAGCAAAATGGAGGAAACCTTTTTGTGAAAGAAAGCCCCTAATGGGGGCTCTCTCCCTATTGGGAAAGGCAAGCCTCAGATACAGGGAGAATCTTCCTACGGGGCAGGGTAAGGGGTGGAGAATAAACGTAAAACACCCAAAATTGCCACCAGCCAAATGAACCAAAGTTAAAACACTATCAGTGGAGTGTAAACCTACAATCCACCACCAGGTGGCGCAGCCTGCAAGCAAACCCAATTCAGGCTGCACTTCCACCTTCGGCCACTGGGGGCAACCAACCGCAAAATGAGGCAGAAAGAAAATGGCGCTCCCGCCAAACTGCCTGCTCACGATCCCCAACCCGGCCCAGCACAGAAGGCCTGCAGGCCCTGGCTAGGCCAAAACCAGGCGCTCAGGCAACCAGCGGCTCCGCCGCAGCGCCTCCGCCGCCCAAGGCCGGCTAGGAGCGCGAAACAGCGACCGCCGGCGGCGGCAAGGGGTCAGGCAAGCGCCGGCCGCCCCCTCCCCCGGTGTAAGCCACCCCGCCGCGGGACCGTCCCAGCGGCCGATCCCGGCCTCCACGGATGAAAGGGAGGGGAAAGGCCCAGCAGCCCCAAGCCTCCCCGGGCCGAAGCAAGGCCCGAAGCCAAGCCGGCAGCGCGGCCACACTGCCGCCCGGGGTGCTCCCCCGGCGTCTCCCTCCAAACAGAGCGCGCCGGAGCGCACCGCGGAGAGGGCCGACACGAGCGAGGTAAGAGCCGCGGCGCCCGTGTTCAAAACAAATAATCGAGGAACAAATCAAATCATAAAATTAAACGTTTTGCCCAGCTGCCCAACCCAGAAGGGGAGCCCGGGTGCCAGGGATAAGGCCGGGGACCAGCGCCTCAGCCGCGGACCAGGCCGCGGGCGGTTAGGGTCGCCCCAACCCCCCCCCCAGCCCCCAAAAGCCCTGCCAAGGGGGAATGCAGCCAGGCAAACTAAATTAAGGATGATAAGGAAATGATTATTAATAAGGAAGAGATTAAAACACAAAAAAGGGGGGGTGAGAAGAAAAGGATAAGAGAGAAGAAATTGGATTATTAATACAACCAGTCCTTCGCCGTGTCCAGCTAGATCCGATGTCCACAGCGAAAGAGAAAGTACCCTGCTGTGGACCTTCCTTAAATAACCTCTGACCCCTCCCCCAAAATTGCAACATCAAATTTACCCCAGCAACACCAACTCCAGCCAAAAGTAGGCCCCTTAAACCAATCCACCTAATTACTACAGGGTGCTTTGTCTGACCCATCCGCAACACGTGCTCTCCTTTAGTGAGAACACGCTTTGCCACAGCACACTTTCTTCTGAACCTCCCCGTCTCTGAATCACCACCTCTCCTTAAGGCTACCTGGTCAAAGACATTCCAGTGCTACACACTACTGTACTTTTGAAGAAGTGGTTTGTGTAGTTTATACGCAAACCAAGTAAAATGTAGGAAAGATATGGGAGCAGTTGGAACTAATAAAACTAACAATGGTGCTGAAACTGCAGGAGGAGCAGAAGGAAGCACTGACTGGCTGGCTGAGAACTATAGTTAATTATATTAAATAAAAGCTACAGATTTCAGGGGTAGCAAGTGATTACATTTTCCTCTGTAAGGTGTAAGACAACATGGAGATTATTAAATTTGAAGTGCCTATGGCATATTGCTTTGTAATAGTAAGCTATTCAGCTTGCTAAATGGTTGTATCATTATTTTCTTATTTATTTGTTTAGAAGATTTATTACCCCCACTTCACCATACAGTCCCAGGGCAGGTTACAACAATATAGTCCATATAGTGATAAAACAAAAGTAAAATAGTTTTAAACACACACACACACAGAGAGAGAGAGAGAGAGAGCGAGAGAGAGCGCAAAAAATAGAACAGTACAGTGGTACCTCGGGTTACATACGCTTCAGGTTACATACATTTCAGGTTACACACTCCACTAACCTACAAATAGTGCTTCAGGTTAAGAACTTTGCTTCAGGATAAGAACAGAAATCGGGCTCTGGCGGCATGGCGGCAGCAAGAGGCCCCATTAGCTAAAGTGGTGCTTCAGGTTAAGAACAGTTTCAGGTTAAGTAAGGACCTCCAGAACGAATTAAGTACTTAACCCGAGGTACCACTGTATAGGCAAATTCACACCATAAAGTTAAAGCACATTACTTCCTTCAAGGATTCCTGAGAACTGCAGTCCCCCCCTGCTCTCACATAGCTATACCCTCAGCAAAATACAGTTTCCAGGATTGTAAAAAAATAGTTTGTTAAGGTGCTGGCAACTGTAGGTTTGTGAGGGGTAAATCACAGTTGCTGGGATTTTTTTGAGAGAAGCAACATGTTTTAAATGTCTTGTGTGTACACAACCTAAGTTTGATAGGTGTTTTTAGCTTAACTCTCTGCATCAATGGAGTCTGTTATCACTAGCTTCTTAGAAAATAAGATTGTTAAACTTTTTAATTGAAGAATTGTTTCCTATAAGCTGCGGATATTTCTCCCACGCATGTTCATGTCCCATGCCAAGAACATTCCTAATAATGAAGAAAGTATTTGATAAGGGTTATACCAGAACAATGCAAAAGAACTGTGGGTGTTGAGATGGGAAGAAATGATGGATAGAAATGTTTTAAAGATTGACTAGCTCCTTGTGGAATCAGCGAGAGAGGAAGTGGAAACATTACAGGAATGAATGGGAAATGAAGTCACAGAGGATGGCAAAATGAGCTGAAGCATTAAATGAATGCTTTACAGCAAAAGAACACTAAAAATGTGCCATCTGAAGCTGCCTGTTGTATCCACTCTCACGGATGACTTCCGGGCTAGTGAGGCAGAGATATTGAATAAGTTAAGGAAAGTTGAAACCAACAAATCATCCACACTGTGTGAAACTGGTCCTCTAAAGGAGCCCAGAACAGAAAATGGCACAGATTGGCACTTTCCTATCCATCATCTTCCAAGGTACAGATTTTACACTGGGTGGTTCTGAAGGAGAAAAGAAGCTGCAGACAAAATGCTTGACAGTAAAGAAAGGTCCTTTAGGTCAGGTTAAATGAGGTCGATGGACGCTTCCATATCCATGCACCCATGACGCTTTTAGCAGCACAGTTGTTTTGCATACCCCTGAACCAAAAGTAGTAGCCATCATGCATCTTTCTAGTGTTATGAAAATGTGAATTGCAAAGGGGGAAACAGGCTGGCTGGTAGTCGGTGGTGGAGCTGTGCAGCATGGGGAGCACTTGGTTTTCCCCTGGCCATTTTATGAGCTTTTTCCTTTTAAGAGGACCCAGCCCACCATCTTCCCAAATGAATGCCATTCACTGCCCAACAAGTACAGAAGCCATGACTGTTCTAGGACAGTTCAGCCAAGACATGTCTTTTTCTCTCCCATTTAATGTCCATGCATGTCATAATAAAATATGCTATCAGTCATCTAAATGCCTATGGTATAAATGTCACCTGAGGAGTTTATGTCTTAATAAATCTGAAAGATCATTTACCTTGTTGATGTTAACTGCAGTAAGGGGAGCAAAAAGAAAAAAAGAGGTAAAAAGAGAATAAATGCAAAGCTATATACCTGCAGGAGCTGCTGAATGAAATATAGGTACCATGGGAATTGGGATCTTGCTGAATGTAGGATAGTATATAGTGTCACTTCCCCTGAAAGAAAGTCATTTAAATCTTAACTGTCAGACCCCAATTGCACAATCCTCTGTAGAAAATTGCTTGTTGGAAACAGTTTCTGCTACATGGGTGCTAATTCTATTGATCATCACTTGGATGTATGATATTTTATTTTAATATATTTTAATGTATGATATTTTAGTGTTTTTTGGTTTCTATGGAAGCCGCCCAGAGTGGCTGGGGAAACCCAGCCAGATGGGCGGGGTACAAATAATAAATTATTATTATTATTATTATTATTATTATTATTATTATTATTATTCATTTAGAGTTTATCTTGAGGTCCATTTTGATGACAAGCTCCTGGATGTTCCCTATCCATAGCTGTCAACTTTTCCCTTTTCTTGCGAGGAATCCTATTCGTAATAAGGGAATATCCCTTAAAAAAAGGAAAATGTTGGCAGCTATGAGTAAGGCATGTGAGACGGAATGGGTAATATTCAGTGTTAATCCTACTCAGAGAAAACCTAATGGGCATGACTAATTTAGGTTAATTAATTTCAGTGGGTCTACTTTGAGTAGGCCTCAAATGAATATAATTCTCACTCAGGTAAAGTATGTTCTATGTTACATATCTTTGTCTTCCCCAAGTGGCAATGGATCAGACCACTTGGGTCAAAGTGGATCAAACTGCATGTTAGCGTTAAGCACAGTTTGCCCTTGAATTCAAGATATTTATCTCACTGAGTTGTAAGGTAAAAAGGTAAAGGTACCCCTGCCCGTATGGGCCAGTCGTGTCCGACTCTAGGGTTGCGTGCTCATCTCGCTCTAGAGGCCGTGAGCCGGCGCCGTCCGAAGACACTTCCGGGTCACGTGGCCAGCGTGACGAAGCTGCAGCTGGCGAGCCAGCACCAGCGCAGCACACGGAAACGCCGTTTACCTTCTCGCTATAAAGCGGTCCCTATTTATCTACTTGCACTTTGACGTGCTTTCGAACTTCTAGGTGGGCAGGAGCTGGGACCGAACGATGGGAGCTCACCCCGCCGCGGAGATTCGAACCGCCGACCATATGATCGGCAAGTCCTAGGCGCTGAGGTTTTACCCACAGCGCCACCCGCATCCCAGCTCCCACTGAGTTGTGGGACGCCCCAATTACCCTCACAGGGCCACAGTTCCCAGAGTTTCCTCAGAAAGGGAACTGATTGCTATATCACTAGGAGAACTGTAACTCTGTGAGGGGAAAAGATGTCCCCTAACAGCTCTCAGCACTCAAAACAAGCAAGTTCCCAGGATATTTTAAGGGACGTCATGACAGTTAAAGCAATATCGTATTTTGAATCTTTGGTGCGGATGAAGTTTTGGTGTCTCGCAGTGGATGTCAGCAAGATATGTTGGGCCAACCCTGGTGCTCGAGGCTTTGATCTTTATATGTATTGAATCAAGTTCTGTTTCACGTAGCCTCACATCACTATTTTTTCCCTCTCACAACAGCTGAAAACAAAGCAAACATGTGGTGGTAAATCTCAAAGCATTTCTATGCGGCATATTCTAAAGCTTTTATTGAAGTGAAGAGCTTCTAAATGGTAACTTGGCTGAATGCATTTTTACAGCAATATTTAGTGATCAAAATCCATCACCCAGAATTTTATGTCCAAAATGCTGCTTCCTCAAGAAAGAACTATAACATCATTAATCTGATTTGTTCTTTGGATTTAAAGGAATTGCACATGCAGAGAGAAACTCTTAGCCCTTTATAATATTTTCATATAGGAGAAGCTTCCCTCTCAGCCTTTGTTATGCATTTGGCGTCTTCTAACATAGGGGAAACAAGCCAGGAATACTTTAAAGGGATTAAACAAACCTTCTGTCCTGCTTCAGCGTCCTCTTTTAGGGGAGATTTCCATTGATCACAATCCACAGCCATGGGGGGGGAGTGCTGATATTGCTGGAGTTTTTCTGATACTGTTAGGTAATATATAATTGCATGAGGTAGGCACTCGGTGTAATCTAATTGCTGTTCTGTGATCAACTTGTAATGATTTTTTTTTTACTTGATCCTATTAGTCCATATCCACTGTGCTTCGTGTGTCACTGAGAAGTTCAGTTCAGCTGGAACTCTGCACATGCCCTGGAATTATGCATTTCATTTGGCTTTGTCCTGAGCAGTGAGCATTATGCCGCTGTAAAGAAATAAGAGAAAATAGTGATATTTCAAGGTAAGTATATTCCTTTCAGAAAAAGCTCGAATGGCCCCCTTCTGATATCCTTTCTATAGTTGCTCCTGTATGGGGAATTTATTGAATAAACTGGTGTGCATAGTGACAACATGAACAAGCCTTATTAGTCCCCAGAACCTCTACCTTATTTAAGGTAAGTAAATGTCCTTATTCAGATATTGATCCTAATACACTAGCAATAAGGTATTCTTCAGCAAGCATTTCCTACTCATAATTAAGTCTAAATTTACATTTCCTGGGAGATCTTTCTACTTTCCCCCACAATGAACACCATAGTCATCTAGCTGACAGTTCTTCTTCTTCTAATTAATAATTGTATTAAATTTTAACACTAAGAAAGACAAACATCATATTTCCAAAATAGAGCTGTAAAAAAACCAAAATTGGCTGAGAGGTTAGATTGGTCAGAGATAAGCATTTTGCCGCTTGGCAGTGAGAAACTCCATCAATATGTTTTAATAATTAACTTAGTTAACATTTAATTTCTTTCATCCAGCCTTTTTGTGGTGGGTCACCATTTGTGTGAGTGCTTACACCCTCCAGGAAGTATATTTTGTGTACCTGGATATTTCTCAGTCCATCAGTCCCTATCTTGATCAGTTTTTATCTTTCTCCATTCTCTCCAGTTTAGTGCTTTAAGTATAGCACTCACTGAGTCTAGTCTTGTACCTGAACCACTATGCTCATTCTCATGAAAATATGGGTTCCTATATTTTCTGAGGGGGTTCCTTCAGATCAACTCCTAACACCAGTGCCAGCAGATAGAGTTGCCTGGTGGATTAATCTCGGTAAAGATTTGGAAGAAAGATACAAGATGTCATTCTTCAGAGCTTTGCATCTCTATAATCTATTTTCTGAGAAAATACCCCTCCCCCCAAAAAAAAAGAATCAAAACATGTTTGTGTTTAATGAACTCAAAATAATATACTTCGCTGGATAAACTGTAGGTGGAGATCTAATATTTTATTGTGATATTTCATTATTCTTGAGAATTTGTGTTTGGTTTGCTTAAGCACTGCATTAGGTATAACAGAAAATACAATTTTGATTTTACTCTATTATTTTGTATGAGATTTACTTATCAGACATGGAATGAAAAACTGGAAAGATGAACCAAAACGGATTTTAAATGAAAGAAGAGTACTACTAGCAGTTTAGCACAACCTCACTTGTCGGCAGAATATTCAGAACCTCATCAATGTATGGGAAGTTTGTTGAAATCCTGCAGAGTATAATTGCTGTTCTTCTTTTCAATCATTCCATTACATCCTTTGACTAATTGGTTTAGGGCAGTAGTGTGCTGTTAAATCCTATGCATGTTTATTCCATGGATTTCATTAAGGCTTGCTTCCAATTAAGCACACAGCCTTAAAGTTATTTGGAAGTTCTGTAGGCTGCAGACTTTTTAAGTGGCGGGTGCAAGAATCTGGTTCAGGATTTGCACAAAAAATGTGCACACACACATTCAAAAACTTTTCATGTATGGCATTCACTAGCCTATTTTCACTCTTTAACAAGATGGTTTTCATTGTCTTGCCCTGATATTTGGTCACTGTAAAATGGAATAATATAGTGAAAAGCCATGCGAAGAAATACTCCAGATTTCAATATTCTTCCCCAAGGCTATAGTACCCCAGCTTGTAATCAGAGCCATATTACTTGACAGAGTACATTGATGCACGTATCAAATTCAGACTAATGCTGCAAAATGTAGGCTTCGGCTGAGGTAACTGATGGAAAGGTTGCTCGTTTTTCTGTGCAAAGCAGTAATTACTGTTAAAACAAATGTCAGTGAAGAAATTTTCTCCAAATGCTGCTTTGTCCAGCCTTGATTTCAAAGATCTGTAATCTGGATTTAAAGAAATTGTGCATGTAGAGAGCAATTCTATCCTTTTATAAGATTTATTTGGGATAAAAGGATATTATGTTCATGGTTTTCATCACACAAAGTGAACATTACTGGATAATTCAGAAAAAGCATTCCACATAGAGGACAGCACCCAACATGACAGTAAGAACAACTATTGCAACCAAGTATGGGCATTTACCTATAGATGCTGGTCACATGGGGAAAAAATCTACTAAAGACTAGAAATTGTTCCCCTCAAAATGCTGCTTAGAAATGTGGCCTTTCTGGTGAAACAAACAGCAAAACCAGGAGACCCACAAATTCTTAGGAACTGAATTTTCAACTTGATTTGTATGATGCTTCCATGGTCTTGATTTGCTTCAGCTTGAAGTCTAAATTAAAACATTATTGATCACTTGGCAACAAGCCATGGGAGAGAAGCAAAATGCTTACTAATCATATATAACTTTAAAATCGATGGCAGAGTGTTATGAAAGCCTGTGGGAATGGTTCATGAAAATCAGCCTCATTTCGCATACACTGCATGCATAAATTTGGGGGTCAAGAGAATGATCTCTCAATACCATCCTTTCTGCCTTTTCCAATGGGATTGGTAAGAACTTCTGCACATTCACACCATAATATCCATAGTTACCCTCCACATGTGGAAGTCAGGGGGAATAAAGTTATTATACAGAGTACAGGTGAACTGTAGGTAGGCCTGAATGGTTTCCAGTATCCCCCGAAGCCAGCACACATCCTTTCAGACATTGGTTCCTGACCCCAAAAGGCATGGTTTATTCATTTACTTTTACATTTGTATCCAGCCTTCTGGAGGGAAGCCCTTGGAATGGGTCACATAGGTAGTTCACTAACTTCACATGGCTCCTCATGTTTCTTTTGACACTTCCCACAGCCTGGCTTTGTGTAGAAGGATCGGGCAGCATTTCCTCAAGAGGAGCTCTTGTGCCTAATCTCTAGAGTGGTGGTGGTTGTGAACCTCTTGGGTTTCTTGGGCCAGATCTTTATAAGGATTCGCCTCACAGGCCAAATTTGACAGGTGGATGGGGCTGACTACCTGTCGATCCCCTGACATAGCAATGACATAAGGTGCAAGGTTCTTTAAACTCCTAAAGTCAGGACTTCATAGCATCTTGAAAACAGCAGGGGATTCCGGTACAAACCCTGAATCCCTGGCTAAAATGTGCCTACAGAGCCAAAACAGTATTTGACCCCACACTCCTGCCCATCATATTATGCCATTAGTGACATCAGCTGATGGGTGGGTTGGTGTGCTTCAAGGGAAATATTTTCAAGAGCCACGATTGCCCTGTGGGCCAGAGGTTTTCCACCCTTGCCCTAGAGCTGCACAGCTTTGAGAGTGAGGTTTGAAGAAGCCTTTCTCTTCATTTTAACAATGCTTTGCTATGCTAACCAAAAAAGTCTCTTCAAAAAGTAACTGTAGTTTCATAGCTCCAGGCTTGGTCATTTCAAGCCACAAGCCCTACACTTAGTTATTCACCCTTGTTCAGTGTGGAATAGTTGGGTGGGATAGCAGATATTGGTCAGCCATGCAGCCTTGTAAGTAGCAAAACTCACACTGCACCAAGATGTGTTGGGGGGGTGATATTTAAGAAATGGCTGAAGGGGGAAGTTATCACTTGTGAGTTACCCTGTAGCAAACATTAAACGTTCTGGCTGGGATCAGGTGAGGATATTGTTGATCTTTGTATACCAACTCTCTGTCCTTTTAGTCATCATTACAACCAATCTCCATTCTGATATCCTCCGTATATATGAAAATATATTTAGTAGTAAACTGAGAGGCTGAAATTAACATCTATGAAAAAATAAGCTAAAAAAGATATAGCAGCACATCATACAAATTACAAGATTGCATCAATGGATCAGAACAATGTCTTTGTTTTCCATTTAAGCACAAACCCAGAGTGATATACTTCCATGTCTGAGTTTTGAATAAAAGCAACTTCACCACTTCAAAATATCCCCTTGTCTAATCCAAATCATGTTAATAATTACAGCCTGCCCAATTTAGCTGCTTTAATTGATATTTTCCTTTCATCACCATGCTGCTGAAGTGATTTTATCAAGGAGAAAAGGACACTGCTGTCAAAATACTCCCTCCCTGCACCCCCATCCTCAAGCCCTGATTTCTTTAAACATTTCTGATATTCCTCAACTTAGCTTTCAGCTACATTTTTGCAGACATCATGGTTCAGGATTTACAGAAGCATATTCCCAATTCGCATTTCCCATCAGTCAAGAAAGAAAGGAAATGGGTCAGGAGAGGGCAAATCAAAGGTGGATGAACCAACAAACTCAAAGCTCTTGTAGGCTCATGCAAGATAGTGGTGTATATTCTACTTTTTTTTCCTGCCTTCCAGGTGGACAGATGTTTTGATGCACAAGTCTAGCTTTTAATCACTGTGAATTATTTTCTCAAGGCATTCCAATCACAGGATTTGGGAGAAGTATTAAAAACTTGTTTGCTTTTTTTATGGCTCTCTGCCTTCCCGCGTAAGCAGTGGAAAAGATCTTCATTGTATCCTCATAAATATCTGTGGGGGACAGAAACCCATTCTGCAACAACCGTTGCGATAACAGGCCTTTTGCTTGCATTTTCCCCACCACATTATTTAATGGGGATTTATGTCAATTTCACACACAAACATGCATACCTTTCTCCTGCTCAGGGCAACAGAAAGAAATCTCTCTCCCATAAAGAAGAGGTATTAACCCCAAAAACCTATTGTGGTGGGGCATATGCGTATCCCCAACTAGTGGCCCTTGGGAAAATAGAGTTGTTTGGGAGGGGAATGACATTTTTGCTACCTTAGTCTTTCCTGGGGATCCATGCTGTTCTCACACACCCCACATTGTATCTGCCCCCAAGTGGTGAAGTCTCCCTGTGGGGGAATGCTGCAGCTATCATCTTGATACTTGGCAAATATCCTTCCATATGAAGGGGTCAACGTGTGTGCAAACCGCACACAAATTCTGAATGCCATTTCTTTTGCTTAAAATTCAGACTTTGAAAGTGTGTCTCATAGGAAATTGCCAGTATTCTCTGTAGCTGTAGTTGTTGCCATCCTTACTCCAGTAATGAAGAAGTGGGTAATAGACAATGTTGGTCAGCACTTGTATAAGTTGGAGGGGGGAAGGGACAGTATCATATTTAGGCTTGTTGTACATTATACCTGTTCAGAAATGCTTACCTCCTGAATACAGTGGTACCAGTGCAGAGTTCCAGCTGAACTGAACTTCTCAGTGACACATAAAGCACAGTGGATATGGTCTAATAGGATCAAGTAAAAAAATCATTACAAGTTGATCACATAACAGCAATTAGATTACACCGAGTACAGTGGTACCTCGGGTTACATACACTTCAGGTTACAGACTCTGCTAACCCAGAAATAGTGCTTCAGGTTAAGAACTTTGCTTCAGGATGAGAACAGAAATCATGCACTGGAGGTGTGGCGGCAGCAGGAGGCCCAATTAGCTAAAGTGGTGCTTCAGGTTAAGAACAGTTTCAGGTTTAGAACGGACCTCCAGAACGAATTAAGTTCTTAACCCAAGGTACCACTGTAATTCACATCATGGCTCACTTTCAAATCTGAAAATAAATAATAAAAAGGGCAAAGCAGCATGATGCTTCCCTGGAGCAAACAGTGTGATCAACCCCATCTAAAATGCTGTTTGATAACCTTGGAAATAACCTTTGGATTGGGGAGGGGGGAATGTTTGTTTTACCTATTTAGATGTCTAAGTGGCTTTTGTGTCTGCGTCTTTGGCTTGTCTAGCCAAAAAGTAGAATTGTAGGTAGAACGCTAGTTAGGAACCCTGCTGGATCAGACTAAAGACCCATCTGCTCCAGCTCCCTGTTTCTCACAAGGCTTGACCACACGTGAATGGGAATAAACAGCAGGATATGGGTGCAATAGCATTCATGCCTTGACTCCTGACCCCTAGCAACTAAAAGTTTTTGGAATAACTATGAGTCGGTTGCAGTGCGAAAGGGGCAGGGTGTACTTAACCCCAGCCCCCATATTTTCAGTGGGGCAAGCCACTTGGGGGTGATCCGGAATATGGAGTCTTGCAATGGCAGGCTGGAAAGAGTTGTCTGCCCTCCTAGGTAAGTTGCCTCTTCCTGAGAATCCTCCAGATTTGGGGCTCAGATTAGGGGGTCAGGGGGTGCAGGGCAAAGCAAAAGTTGCTGAAAATAGTTTCCAGCAGAGCAACATCACTGTTTAAAATTGTTGGAGTTTCTCAGATAAAAAAGAAGCAAGGCAACCCACACAGTACTCTGGCCCCAACAGTCAGAGAACAAAATAATAAATGTGGCATAATATAGTAATTTATATTTGAGTTACAGTACAGAGAAACCTATTAAGGGAAAAGCAAAAGTTACTGACTTATTCTATATATGGGAAGACGTTAGATATTAAAAATGGTTCATTTTGAAGCAGTATGGCTACACAATTCACATGCAGCAATACGTTGTTTGTTTATTAGATTATGACTTTGATTTATGAAGGCCAGGGATAAACTTTGCTTAGTGCTTGGATTTTTGATAGGCATCACGTTTTAGGATGAAAAACTGTATTTTGCGAATTTTAAGTGCTCCCCCCTTTCTTTCTGAACATACTCCCCTTTCACGAACTCTCAGGTAAGGTTTTCTATTCTCTTATAAGCTTCAAAATAATGTGATCGTTACAATAAGGATGGTATAAACATCCTAGAAGCAAATATTATTATTATTATTAATAAGACACCTAGAAGCAACTCAGACTTCTGCAAATATTCCTAAATATGCTTACTGAAAATATACAATGGTACCTCAGGTTACTGATGCTTCAGATTACAGACGCTTCAGTTTACAGACTCCGCTAACCCAGAAATAGTACCTCGGGTTAAGAACTTTGCTTCAGGATGAGAACAGAAATAGCGTGGCAGCAGCGGGAGGCCCCATTACCTAAAGTGGTACCTCAGGTTAAGAACAATTTCAGGTTAAGAACAGACCTCCAGAATGAATTAAGTTCTTAACCCGAGGTACCACTGTATACCAATAAACAGCCATATACACAGGGTTTGCTGGTTGGTTATCAGCATCTCCAGCCCAGTCCACCAGACTGGAATAGCAGTGGTTGGAAATTGCAGTGAGCAGAGTGCTATTGCATGAATGTCCTGCTTTCAGGCATCCTACAGGCATTTGGTCAGCTGTAGTGAAAACAGGGTGCTGAACTAGATGGGCCATTGGCCTGTCCTAGCAGGGTTGTCTTATGTTCTTGTTCCACTGCATGGGGAAGTGGGGCACATTGCCCTTGCTAGAGGGTCAAAGAACTATTAGTTGAGAGCCTGGGTGACTGCTTCAGCAATGTACATACACGTGACTACTAAGTAGGTAGCAGGGCCTGGCATAGTCATGCATGAGCTGTGAGTTTGGCTGATCTCATGAAAAAAGAAAAGGGAGTACAGTGGTACCTCTGGTTAAGAACACTTCAGGTTACGAGCTCTGCTAACCCGGAGGTAGTTGCAAACTTTGCCCCAGAATGCGAATGGAAAGATGTGAATGGAAATTGTGCACCAGAGGGAGGCCCCATTAGCAAAAGCGTGTCTCAGGATAAGAGCGGTGTCAGCTTAAGAACGGACCTCCAGAATGAATTAAGTTCATAACCAGAGGTACCACTGTATTGATGTCGTAGGAAAGCTGGGAATGAAAAGGCTGGGGGGCAGGCAGGAAAGAGTAATGGAATACAGTGGTGCCTCGCAAGACGAAAATAATCCGTTCTGCGAGTCTCTTCGTCTAGCGGTTTTTTCGTCTTGCGAAGCAACCCTATTAGCGGTTTAGCGGCTATTAGCGGTTTAGCGGCTATTAAAGGCTTAGCGGATTAGCGGCTAAAAGGCTATTAGCGGCTTAGTGGCTTAGAAAAAGGGGGGGGGAGCGAAAAAAAATCGGAGCACTCACAAGACGTTTTCGTCTTGCAAAGCAAGCCTATAGGGAAAATCGTCTTGCGAAGCAGCTCAAAAACGGAAAATCCTTTCGTCTAGCGGGTTTTCCGTCTTGCGAGGCATTCGACTTGCGGGGCACCACTGTATAGGAAGCTACCTTATACAGATTCGGACCAACAGTCCATTTAGTGCATGGTTGTCTACACAAGGGACAGTGCAGAGTAATTCTGCTTCAAAGAGTCGTAAGTTGGAGAGTTGGAAGGGCCCTCAAATGTCATCTAGCCCAATCCACTGCAATGCAGGAAATGAAATGAACTTAAAATGAACAATATTGGACTACTGAGCGTGGTAGTCTGACTTAGTATACGGCAGCTTTGTGTGATTATTGCTGATTGCTTGTTTTTTTAAAAAAGTTTCACTTACTTCTGTTTTTTCAGACAGCAACCATCATGGTGTTGACATTTGTATTTTTTGTTTAGCTTTTTGCCAGCCCAACATAAAAGTGGCTTGTTTTGCTTTCTGGGACTTACCATATGCTGAAGTCTATAAGATGATTTGTTGGCATTTGGCTCATTAACTATCCTGCAATGGTGAGTTCATTATACATTGCATGAAATACTACTATTTCAGGGTAATCAACCATATCTGTCCTATGCTTCTTAAAAATAAAATAAAATCAGAAGTCTGTACTTAGAATAAATTGCAAATAAGACTGGCTCATTTTACAGTATTGACTCTGCTTCTATGATTCAAGTTATGAAAAGAGACAAAATGCTTTGGCAAGAACCCAGATAGCAGAAGTCATGGATGGAGGGAAGGACATGGAAGTTGAATATAGCTAAGTTGAATGCTGAATGGAGTGGATTAATTTTGTGAAGTGTTTTCAGGCTTGTAGAGAAAATAAATAATAGGATATTGATTGGGAATATTGTGTTTCATGATTGTATTTAAATACCCCCATTAACAGAATTCTACCTGTATATATTTAATGAATTGTATTTATTTATAAAGTAATTTATATACTGCCTGTTCATAGAATATAACTTGGTGATGTAAAACAATATATAGAATAAAATACAAAACCATAAAAATGGTACAAAATGACTGGCTAATAGAAATCTAAACAGGCCTGTTACATAGGCCTGTCTAAATAACAAAGGTCTTAAATGGATGCCTACAAAGATGAATCTCTCCTAGAAGCATCTTGCACAGCTTGGGACTTGTGACCCTAAATGCCTGACTTTTAATGGACTCCAGTTGTGCCTCTGCAACACGGGGAACATCTAGCAGTGTACCTCTGGATTACCTCCATGATCAAATTGGGATGTACTTGTTATTTCCCTCTATATTATAAATGTATAAGATTGTTGACATGCCCGTAGAGGGCGAAGGTGCTCTCCTTTCCACATTTGCTTACCCCTGCTCTTATCAAGTGGTCTGTTCTGTTGGTAGAAGGTGCAGGAGAGCAAGGAGGGGCAACCAGCAGGCTTGACTGTAACTTAGGGAAACAGGAGGCTGCTTTGTCTTCACCCTCTCCAGGGCCAGAAAAGAAGCCCCCCATCCCTGACCACAGCTGCCTTGCTTTCTCTCCCCTGCCACCTACCAACAAAATGGATTGCTCAATAACAGCAGGGTGAAGAGAAGTCATGCCCTGCCTCTGTCTTGCCTCTGTGCCTTTAATAGATGCTTCCCTATGTGTTTCTAAACTGAGCACCCCGAGGGCTAGAAATATTTAGTATTAAATATGAGAGTCCCAGGATGCCAAGCTCTGCCTCTGAAACATAATTCCATTCTTCAATAATACAACAGCGGGTTTTCTTGCATACCTGTATTTGTCACTAAGAGTTAAGGACAGGGAAACGCAATCCATCCAGAACATGTTTAGAAGGCAAAAAGGGTAACTCTCTTTGTTGCTTTTTTAAATCGCAGCAGATTAACATGGTTACCCCTCTGGAAATGGTAGAATTACGGAAGTCCTGTAAAACTGATCCCTCACCCCCAATTGGGACTCTTGTTTCTTGCTTCAAGAGACAAACTCAGATGCCACTTTGGAAGTTGTAAAGCAAAGTTGTGTTTAGGAACACAGGAAGTTGCCTTATGCCAAGTCAGACCA
This sequence comes from Podarcis bocagei, assembly GCF_964188305.1. Lineage (NCBI taxonomy): Eukaryota > Metazoa > Chordata > Lepidosauria > Squamata > Lacertidae > Podarcis > Podarcis bocagei. The sequence goes on along the minus strand of NC_138125.1, from coordinate 57,964,945 downwards.
TTGGTTCAGTATTGCCTACTCGGATTGCTTGATGTTCTCCAGGGTTTCAGGCAAGAGCTTTTCTCAGCCCTACTGGAAACGTCAAGGATTGGACCTGGCTAGCTTCTGCCACTGAGCAACAGTGCTTTCCATGCAGCAGAGGGCTCATTCATCAAGGGAAGACTTCCTTCTGCAATGGTGGATAAACTCTGGTTCTGTTTGTCCATATAATTTGTGTTCTGCATCATTCACCAAGTCCACTTCTCACCAGTTAGATATTACTGCTCTACAGGGATGAATGGATGGCTGCGTTTCAGACTACATTATCTGACGGCACTTCAGCAATGCGCAAGTTGTTCCATTTTCATGTCAAATAGCTTAAATACATTTTTGGTCTCTTGACTGAATTTGGTTTATATGAGCATGGGATGCCTCCATTGACCTCAATGGCCACAAAGTTAGGACTCCTGGAAACAAGATGCTATATAAACAGGAGCCATTTTCTTTTTCATTACCAGCATGGGACTCCAAATTTCCAGATAATTAATAGAAGATGGCAGTTAAGACTGAGTGATGGGGAAGCCCTGGAGATGGATGAATAATGAATGCAAGCGTTCCTACTCATGTTAGAAGATAATATCATTGCCTACTGACTGTTGCTAGATTGCAGCATGACAGGTTCATTTGTAAAAACCTGTACTGGCTTTAAGGACAGGTCTGGGGAAACTGAGCAGGAAACAGTCAAAGTGAATAGAACTGGTTGGGAGAATGCTGGGGTCCGAGCAGGGATGAGTGACTCTCATAATTCTGGTTTCTCTCTGTTTCTCATTTTTCTACCTTTCAGTTTGCCCCATTTGCACATGTGCACTTTTGGCTGGAGAACTACACTGTGAAATTCAGTGAAGCGTGAATTTCAAAGGCTGGCATTGTTTTGGTTTGTGTATTGTTTCAGAAAGTGTGAAGTGGGATCATAAGAAACACTTGTGCCAAGGGGCAGGTGGAAGGAGGCATTCCCATTTCCCTCTGTGTCCCCCCAAATCACATCCTGAATGCCTGAGAGCCAGTGTGGTGTAGTGGTTAAGAGCAGTGGACTCGTAATCCGGTGAACTGGGTTCGCTTCCCCGCTCCTCCACATGCAGCTGCTGGGTGACCTTGGGCCAGTCATACTTCTGTGAAGTCTCTCAGCCCCACTCACCTCACAGAGTGTTTGTTGTGGGGGAGGAAGGGAAAGGAGAATGTGAGCCACTTTGAGACTCCTTGGGGTAGTGATAAAGCGGGATATTAAATCCAAACTCCTCCAAGATGGGGTGATGGTGCAGGTTGCTGAGGGGATTCAAAGGAATAACCCTAAATTAAGCAAATACGTCTTTCAGTTTTAACAATTTCCCTGTCTCCGATTATCCCTCAGGACACACAGCCTACATCATTAAGGAAGAGCACCCAACCCCCCATAAGATTTGAGGGTGATTAAGTCTCCTCCTGGCTCCCTCGGCCAGTAAAGCGAGTTGAGCACCACAACCCCAGAGTCATCCATGACTGGATCTAACGGTCAGAGGTCCCTTTACCTTTACCTTTAACTCTACTCCCTCCAATCCCCTTTACAGCAGTGGTTCTTAGTATCCAATCAATCATTTTGTAAAGGTTGCCACAAAGGTTTGTGCCATTTACATTTTGGTTCACCAAAATCAGTAGCCAGTCAATATTGAAATATTGAAACTGATGCATCAAAGTCATCTGAGAAAAACTCAGTAAACATAAAAGCGGCTTTAAAAATGCTGTACTTTATTAGGATCTGGTGTATCCAAACTAGCTTCTTCTCTCCTATAGAGCTAGCAGAAGTAGATAAAGTAGCCTCTAAGACTTCTGATTAGTTGGGAGAAACAGTTCCATATCAGGATGTCTGTTTCTTTGTAGCAGTGCGTATGTCAAGGCAAAGCTGTCCTTCAAACAATGGTGCCATTGCTGCTTAGCTAAAGTAGACTGAAGTAGGATAGGGTAGTGATAAGGTCGGAACTGCATAGATGCACCAGCAGAGCCAATCTGGCAATCTTGTAGGTTTCACTTTCACATCCTTGACCTTGTCACAGCCCAGGCCCATTCAGGTAAGCAGCAACAATGGTGTCAGTAGGGTTTCTCTGTTGCTCTGCCCCACCATATGAATAATTGCTGGGTACTACCATATCACAGTTAGATTGTTGGATTTCAAGGAATGCTGCTCAGGATCTTCTTCTTGTACACCAACTTATGCTCCACTCTTTCTCTTCAGTTGTGTGCATTTCGAGAAATTGCTTTATGTTAGGCTGTCAAGACCACTTCTCCATAGAAAACCTGTCTACTTACTAGTAGCTTATGCTCATGTGCCTATGGGAAAGATTTATAAGGTTCTATGTTTTAATTTCTTTTTCAGGGCAGGGTGGGGGAAGAGTTCATTACCATTGTACTTCCAAATTACTATTCTTTTAAAATCCTGTTTATGTTGGATTGGCTATGTTCCACTCCTGGACAAAGGCTGTTTATACCGTGACTTTACCCAATCACAGAAGTTTTATTTGGGCTCTACAATAAGCATTCAAAATGCGAGAAGCTGGAAATGTATGATGGAAAAGTCCCTTCTCTAGAGTGACAAAATAACCACCACCATAATCTCTATTAAGTGCTCCAAAATTATAGTATAACAGCTCTGAAATTACATGTGACATCTGCATGAATACCAAATTGATTCATTATGTTCAGCCCTATTATAAAAAGCACTTACTGAATTTTGTACTGATTACAACTCTTACAAATTAACAGTTACCCGAGCAAACCTACTGCCAATATACATATATTATTTAAAGATCACAGTTCAGTTAAAAGGAAATAACAGGGCAAATAATCTTGCCACTTACTGAGGAGTGCCATTTCAGTTGAGAGTACCTTCTACCCCCCTTCTACCCCCCGTGTGTTTGCTTTAAGTTTAGGTAGAGAGGGAAACACTTTTTAATGTGCATATAAATGTGCCAGGCAAGCAGTGATGACTGATGCCCATTGGAAGTGGTAGGGTGGGAGGCAGGGAGTTCTACAGCAGGTGGCGTTAGAGGTAATGTCAGGGAAGTCAACTAACTCTAGTTTTGCCTCCATCTTCCTCCCTGATGAATTCTACAATGGTAACACCATGAGAAGAGGAACCTAACAGCTAATGCCATCCCCTGGACCGATTGTAAGTAAGAGTACAGGCAGGAAACTGCTGAGGATAGCCTGAGGTTGGCAGGGCAGTGTCCCACTGTGACGAAAAAGTTGGTTTTGCTGGACAGGTTGAATCAACAAGTGTTTCTTTCTTTCTTTTTCTTTCTTTCCCTGCCAGCAAATGGTTAATGAATGTCAGCCTCTGACTGGCCGTGGTTCCAGCAGGGAGAGTTTAAAAGGAGAGGATTCAAGGACAGTCAGTTAGTTAGGAGTTGGGGGTTGGTTAAGGAGTTGAGAGAGTTGGTTTTGGAGGGTTGGAATTGAGGTTGGTGAGGTTAGGAGATAGGTGGGGAACAGGTTAGGAGACAGGTTGAGGTATAAAGAGTGAATGGGAGAAAGTTGGTTCTGGGTAGAAACATCCACTCTGAGCATACTGTGAAGGAATTAGTGCGGTGCCCTGTAGGAGGAATAGACCAGATGTTTACTGGGAGGCAGAGGTTGAGCCAGGAGAAATAGGAGCTGGAAAGGAACAGCCTACTTGGGACTCAAATCTAGTCTGGAGGGGAGAGATTCTTCTAAGGAAAAGAAGATGCTCCCAAACCCAGTAAAGGGAGGGGGTATGGTGAGCCCTTTGGTCTATTACTTAAAGTACCTCAGGAGCAGGAATGTTAAAGGGGGTGGATACCTGGAAGTATCACCATATAAAGGAACCAAACCTATAACTCAAAAACAAGTGAGGATGAATTAAAGTGGAATCGCACTGTATTCTTGAAGTATCCCGAGTTTAATCCATGTGTGTTATATGCTATCTTGCCTTAAATAAATCTTTATTGTTTATTTTTAAAAGACGTGTCTGAGACTTCAACTTACTAGTTATACCCTCACAAAGGACACCCCCCCCCCCGCAGGATACTCTGGGCTAGAATTTTAAGAGGAAAGGAAAAGAAACCTTTGGGTAAAGGGTTGTTCAGTAAGGTGGGGGCAATTTATCTGAGTGAGAGCAGGCCCACCGGCATGAGAGTAAAAAGTGCTGACACGCCCGATGCACCCACATGCTCTAATGGACTGGCCTCCACTACAAGCATGTATTTTCATCCTCTTTCTCTCATTTGGGAAACAAAAAAGAAAGAGAGTGATAAATGTCCGCTTTATGCAGAATTTGCCTTTTTTGAAATCCCTTTCCCCATTGCACAAGTTGGAATTTTATAGAGATATAAATCACAAAGAAATAAGAAGCCAGTAATGAGATAGAAGTATATGTGAAATATGGATGCAAATCCTCACCACCTGCTGAGCCAAAATAGTCTGCGGAGACTGTCCTCAAAACTGAACTGCCATTAACATCTTGTAAGCACTAAATTTAAAGGCGAAGAAGAGGAGCTGAATTATATGTCTGCAAAATGCCAAAGGCCCACCTGATTTATCTCTCAGCAGAATGTTTCAGCCACAGCTACATAAATATTTTAACATGAATTTAATTTTCATTGGAGTCACATGATAAATCTTTTCATTGTGCGCTATCACTCTGCCCAAAATGAGGTGCCGCTTTGTGTGTGAATTCACATGCAATTGGTCTACGTTTGGATTCAAGGCCTCAAACATGCACCAATGGCTTCATTTATACATTTCTCATCGCCTTACTATAGGTACTTCAAATGCTACCCTTAAAACTGGGTGTTTTGTTTCACAGGCACATACCATTTATATATAATTTAAACTTCTAAGTTTAATGCAAATGAAATCATGAAGTGACTGCAAAGAAAATTTTCCGCAAATATGGACATGACTCATCCCTCTCTCTTTAGAAAAAGAGCAGCCTGTGCATGCACAACTGGGCAGAAGTTGGAAGGCTCATTATGTGTGGGAAGTACATACTGGCCTCCCATAAAGGGTAATGGCCAGTATATTGTGGAGCCCTTTCTGAAGGTTGGTAGGGAAAGTGGAAAAGAAACCATTTCCATTGAGCTTTATGACAATCCTTTCAGATGCATAGAACTGTTCAGTGCTCACCAAAAAAATGAGTGTACATGGTTGATGTCACTCTCTGGAATACGTGTGCACAAGAGGTGTTGGAATGGACAGCGGTTTGGTGACTAGGGTGGGGTGGGGAGAGCTGAAATAGCTTGTCTTCTAATAAATTAATGAACCAGAGGTGTAGGCTATAGAACGTTAGATGCAACAATGCATCACATTATGTTCTTTCTGTAACCAGGATCCCTAAGCAAATGGGAACTCAGCCAAGACCAGGTGTTAAATTATGTTCAATAAAAAAGATCAATAATGCTTCAGTTGTTGAATTATAATTGCAAACCACATTAACTGCTTCCTGTAACTAATGCAAATGCACACAGCCTCCTATATCACTTCTATAGTTCTCCCTTTCTCGGAAAACAAGAATATGGGGAAGATGAGTTTGTTGTTTAAAATACCACAAGCAACCTTTCAAATGCCATGTTTTCCAGTCATCACTTTAAAAACAAAAGCTAGCATAAATGCAAATGCTGTTAAATGTCCAAGTTGATGGTCATCAAGTTGAGACTGATAGGGACTGTTGTCCAACAACATCTGGAGGGCTATCTGTGAATTGGAGCAAATGAGTAGAAAACTAGACATTATTATTATTATTATTATTATTATTATTATTATTATTATTATTATTATTATTATTATTTCTATACTGCCCTTCATCTGAAGTTCACAAGGTGGATTACAATATAAAAATGCGAAAATATATACCATAAAAACAAACACTCCCCTCCCTTTAAATGGCCATGGAATGTTTAATTAGCCAAAGGCCCTTAAGAAAAGGAATGTTTTACCAGTGCCAGATTTATGTATAAGCTAAACAAGCTATAGCTCAGGGCCCCACTCTCTTGGGGGCCCCCATTTTTTTTAAAGGATAACAACTGGATGTAAATTTCCAAAATATAAGATACAAAAACAAATAAAATAAAACCTACATTCAGCATCAGTGTGTTGTGTTGTGTAGGCTCCTATTTTTATGTGCAAATGGCTTTAGATACCTATTAGATCCATAAATTCGGCGCCATCGCCGAATCCATAAATTCGGCGCCATCGCCGAATCCATAAATTCGGCACCATCGCCGAATGGCGGACTCCCTCCGAGCTCCGGAGGGAGTCTGCTCGGCAGGGGCTGGGTCCTACCGCGCCGGCGACGCGGGGACCCTCAAAAACCACGGGCACGGAGCCCGTGGACATGGGGACTCGGCTGGTACCGTCAGCGCCCTCCCGACTCGTGAAGGAGCCTTTTTAAAGGCTACGGATCGGGTGCCGGGGAGCGGCGTGGTTACTGTGAGTCTATCGCTTCCCCTGCCGAGCGCAGCCGCATGCCATTCGACGGAGAGCGCTGGCTTCTTCCATTGGAAATTTGGACATTTAACAACAACCCGTGAGTAATTGGGTAACCGGGTACAAAAGGAGAAAAAAAGGAATTTTTTTCGGATTCGGCACGACCGGGGGGGATCTAAAAAGGAAGTCAGTCCCCTCCCTGATTGTAAACATGCTAAAACAAGGACTGAGAAACCAAGATCGATTCAGAAGTTTATTGCTGACAAAAAATATCAATTCCACGATGGGATACTACAAGAATTGTGCTGGAGGAGAAAAGTCGAGGGTGAGAGGGAAAAGGCAACCCCCCCCCCTGGGAACCGGGGCGATTCGGAGAACCTGGCGGAGAGAGATGGAGAGTTTGACAGCTGTCAAAGTAGCTGTCAAATCTTGAGAATACAAAGAGGACTTTGTTACAAGCATTTTGCTGGTTAATTTTGATACAATTGGATATAAATATGGATACAAAATGTCGGGGGAAAAAAGAAACAACAACTTGACTTTTGGATTAGAGGACATAAAGTTACTGCAACCCCCTAGAGGGGCTTTGAGACATTACAAGTGGCGTATGTGGAAAACTACTCTGGGATGTGTACTGGTCTTAGCTCCTGGGAAAGTAGCAAAACTGAAATATTGTTTTGTCTACAGAGGTGACAACACAATAGAATCTTTCTATTGAAGTAAGGTAGGAACTGGACGTAAGTTTTTGTTCCTGAATAACAAACCTCTGTAGAGATACTAGATTTCAGAATAAGAATGGTTTTGCAGCTGAACAAGACAGAAACCTGAGAAAGTAAGAAACAAAAGAGCAAAGGACCAACTACGCCACGGAAAGAACAATGGGAGGAACAACAATGACCAAGGGAAATTAAAGGCCTCTATTAGACTGGATTTTTGAAATTAAACATTATCAAAACAATTCAAAGAATACTGGCAAGATAGATTGAGGAAAATTTGGCTGTGGACTTGAGACCTCCAGGCCGACAACATACAGACTGATGGACATGGGGAATCCAAACCGGGGAAGGGAGGGGGAATTCTAGAATCCAAAGGCTATGTAACCAACTTTTGGAATCTTCTTCTATCTTCTATCTTTTATCTTTCTATATAATTTTGGTATTTTGATTTAACATGTTTTGGAAAAAAAGGGGGAATTCGTGGAAGGAAACGGGGCTGATCTTGGGGGGAAAATCTTTGTTCTATTTTGTTAAAGATGAGGAGTGTTGTTAAGATTGTAATTTAAATTGGCTAATAGGTACAACATATTAGGTTTAAATTGGGAATGAGAACTTGTGGAATCAACTTAGGGAAAGGGGAATACAGTCGGGAGGGGAAGGAGGGAGTCCCAGAAAGAAGGTTATGAAAATAAGGGTTTAAAATTGGTCTTTCTTTTTCTCTCTTTTCTTTATCTTCTCTATTTTTTTCTATTCTGTTTTTATTGGAAATTTTAATAAATATGATTATAAAAAAAACCATAAATTACCATACAGCATATATTCAACACAAAAAACAGCAACAATTTGTTTTTGCAAAAGACAGCTGGACATATAAAGGGCCCCATTACCTTCAGTAGCTAAGGGCCTCATCAAACCTAAATCCAGCCCTGCCTGTCGCCTAAAGATATGTAACAAATTTCATTTCCAGAGGGTAAATAATAATAATAATAATAATAATAATAATAATAATAATAATAATAATAAATTTTATTTATATCCCGCCCTCCCCAGCCGAAGCCGGGCTCAGGGCGGCTAACAACAATGAAATAGTCAAATAGTCAAATACTGAGATGAGAAATACATGAGAAATACTGAGGAGTTTAAGATAATTCAAAGATATTGCATTTTGACATTCTGAAGGTGGTGCAAGAAGCCCTTCAGTTTTAGCATTAGTACACCTCTACAAATTAGTAACCCATTAGTAAAACTACAAATAAGTGGGCATCAGTAAAGATCAGCACCTCTGGGCATCTGTCAATGTTCACTTTTGAGCAGGACTTCCATTACTGCCACCCAAAGCCTTGTTTCTCTTTCTCCTTTCCCTCACTACCTGGTGCACTCCCCAGGCATGTGGAGAGAGACATGAATGAGGAGAATCCACCACTTGCCTCATGCTCCCTCTTTGGGTAGGTGTCCATAGCAGTTGGTTGGGTGGCCCTGGCAGGGTAGGGTAGCTCACCTGCCTTCTCAAGTCTGAGCATTGCTTTCCCTTTCCTGAGAGGGGAAGCTCAGCAGGTGGCAGGAGCCCACCCACACTCTTCTGAGCTCTCTGCTACTGGTTGTGCAAACTGGGCCAGTGAAGGAAGCTTGATGAGGAGCACCAGCACAGGAAAATAATATTCAGTAAGGAGATTTAAGCAAGATGGGATGCAAACACTTTATTGTGGTCGGATCAAATCCATCACGCCTTCGCGCACATGTGACAAGTTATCCACATATTATGCAAGCCTGGGATGCATTGAGAAATTCAATCTTTGTGAACTATGATATCAACTGTCCTAATCTGTACTTCTTAGACCAATGCACACGTTAGAAAGTCCACAATAGAAATTGTCCTTTCATACTGCATCATGGTGTGCTACGTTGGTTTGACGTCAACTGATAGGAAGTGCCTACAGAGGGTGGTGAATATAGCACAAGATATTATGGGCTGCCCGTGAATCTGCTGGATGACATCGTGGAAGAATGTTGCCTCAGGAGAGTGAGGAAAATTCTCAGGGATGATTCACACCCTGGCTGGCACTTTCTTGATCGCCTGCCCTCGGGCAGAAGATGTAGAAACATGATTAGTCGCACCAACAGGGTAAAGAACAGCTTCTATCCGTGGGCTGTTAGGCTGCTGAATGAAAAGATAACAACAGAGCAACTGACTTTTGGGTTTGGTGGGTGCGCATCAGTAAACGAGGGGAATTAAGACTAAGAGAGCTGAGTGGGGGGGTGCTCATGTGATCTCACTGTATACAAGTGACAATAAAGTATTTCAATTTCAGTTTCAATTATAATTTACCTATCCAGTGCCATTCATGCTTCCTGAATGTTCTGATGCAGTTCTTAGCTCAAAAAAAGGTATTAAAACAAACATTTTGAGAGAACACACATTCACATTTAAAAAAGGTAAATAGTTCACATACTAATGCAGAAAGTAGAAAGAAGAAAGCTTAGGGGTGAACAGATGCAAAAGTGACACGGAGATTTGCCCATCCCCAGCTGCAGTTCACAAAGGAGGAGCATGTGAATGAGTGAACCAGCCCATGGTGAGGCTTCAGCTGTCAAGTAATCAAATGTGAACTTGTGCCTGCATGCCAGCCCTCATCACACCAACCATGTGAAGGCATCCATTTGTAGTGTAGCATTTATCTTCATGTACCCTTACAGCTCAATCTGTCATAGCACCGAATCTCTTTTGTATCTTTGGCAAAGGGAAGCCTTGAACAGCACGATTTGTTGAAAGACAGCTTTCAGTGGGACCATCTTAGAACATCCTGCAGAGTCCCTATTAGCGGTGAACTCTCACATATCCGATACAAGATATTATACATGCTTTTTTTCAAAGGGTTACAGGGCCACCTACACTTCAAAAGCAGGGCAGTGTGTTTAACTGTGACAGGGAGCATTTCATTTTTAACTGCTGACATAATTTGCTTTGCAGCCTAAAAGGGAACTTTATTCATGAGCCAGGCTTCTTCAGTTGAGTTCTGCTAGGGTTAAACTGTGCAATCATCTTCTCCCTGCTTAGTTCTTCTTGGGTCTTTTTCCCCCCTAGTCAGAATCTTGCAGCCCATGATTCTCTGAGTTTCCTGCATTTTGCCAGTCTATCACTCAATTTTAGATGATGCATGAGCTGACAGTTGGAATAAGGCGAATCCCTTTCCCGTTCTTTACTGAGTCTCTTGATTGTTGGTGGTGGGGGAGGGAATCTACCTTAGACCCTGCAGTTTCTCATTACATTTGTTTTCCAGTCTATTGGGCAAGGGAGGAGGTCTCACCCACAGTGGAAACTTAAATGTTAAGCTTCAAAAAGGCTGTGCTGATGGCATTTGATGGCACTTCTGCTTATAGCCAACCCACCAACACACTATCCGCAGCACTGTTGTAAGTAACTGGTCACATCTGTAGTACACCTAGGGTTGTTCATTGACTATGTACGTGCTCTGAATTACAAAGCATATCAAGGTGATGTGGGGAAAGTTCTCACATTTCCAAGTGTGTCGGATTGCAATGGTAACAATGCCTTTTCAGGCAGATCAAGGAGTCTCTAAGCTTCCAAATGACTGTGTGGTTTTGGCTCAACACAAAAATACATGGCTACCCCCCCTCCCATCCCCAAAGAAAATTAGGCTGACTGGAGAAACACCTGAAATTCATGAGGGGAGAGGATCCCTTAGCCTGCCTGTTAACTTCTTGGCCAGGGTTATTGTACCATCTTGATACAGTCAAACCTTGGCCAGTTTTCCAGTGCTTGCTTAACAACTGTCATGTAGCAACCACAAGGAATATTACTAAATTGTTGTGAGGCAAGTCCAAGTTAGTGTCAAAAATGTAAAGGCATTTTGATAGGAAGGTCTTAGTGAATAATTTTCCGAGGCCATTCCAATAAGAGTGATTTTGGGAGGGATGCTGAAATAAAGAAACAAGGATGGTTCTTCATGTGGATTGTCACTCTCCTCTGAGCTTTGGCTGTGCAAGCAGGACAAATGTTATAGAATTCAATTACTAGGATCATTCCTTGCATAGAATTATAGAATTGTGGAGTTGGAAGGTTCCCTTAGGGTCACCTAGTCCACCCCCCACAATGAAGGAACCACAGCTAAAGCATCCATGACAGATGGCCATCCAGCATCTGCTTAAAAATATCCAATTAAGGAAAATCCACTATTGATGCAGCCTAGAATAGAATTACCTTTTTTTGCTGCATCACACTGTTGACTCATGTTAAGCTTGTGGTCTACTAAGACCCCTAGATCCTTTTCACATGTACTACTGGTAAGCCAGGTATCCCCCCCCCCCATCTTATATTTGTGCAGCTGGTTCTTCCTGTATAAGTGTACTACTTTACATTTGTCTCTATTGAATTTCATTCTGTAGTTTGAGCACATGTGTCCAATCTGTCATTTTGAATCCTGATTCTGTCTTCTGCAGCATTAGCTACACCTCCCAGTTTGGCATCATCTGCAAATTTGATGAGTATCCCCTAAATTCATTCATCCAAGACATTTATAAAGATGTTGAACAACAACAGGCCTAGGACAGTACCCTGTGGTACCCCGCTTGTACCTTTCGTCCAGGGTGATGAGGAACCATTAGTGAGCACTCTTTGAGTTCGGTCAGACAGACAGCTACAAATCTACCTAACAACTACATCATTCAGCCCACATTTTACCAACTTCTCCACACAAGAACATCATGGGGGACTTGGTCAAAAGCCTTACTGAAATCAAGATACACAATGCCCATGACATTCCTGAACGAAAGGTGACTCGCTTCTTTCCCAAGCTTTCTTTTTATTAACAAACAATTAAAAATAATCTCTCTTTCTCTATCACCTTCAATTAAGGTACTTTTAGGGAGGAAGAGGCACAGAGGAAAAAAGCTTTAGCTTTCCCAGTTTTTATAACAAAGGAAGCATCATTTAGCATGATAGCCACTGGACATTTTGTCTGACTTTAGGCAGGTTTCTTACCAAAGGACATGCCCCTCTTTTCCCCTGTTTCCTGACTGACCCCACAAAGTAGGGGAGGGAATGTAACTAGGGGAGCGAATAGTAAAGTCTGCCCTTGAGGCAGACCTGCAGCTATTTTTCTGAATTTCAGCAGCCTTTCCTGAATTTCAAAAGCCTTCATCTCCTCAGATGGGGCAGCCAATCTTGAAGTTTGCATCCCATTATGGCAGAAAGTGGGCAAATTTAAGAGACTTTGCTTTTTTTGAAAACAGTCCACTCTTAGTCCCCCCCCCCTTTGTCTGCAAATTTCACCCATTTATGCAAAAAGTGGGGGGTAGTTATAATTATTTTTAGATTGCCCATTATTGAAAAATGGAGTGAAACGGCTTTGGATTTAACAGAGCATATTTGAACCCAAATAATGAATCAAATTGGATTGACACAGAGCAGATCTAAAAGAGATTCGGCTGTGTTCAAATAGTACAGATACCAGATAAAAGGTGAACCTTGAGGTCACTGCACACACCTAGTAAATACAATTTCTGGAATCATTCTAAGGCACTTGTAAAGACACACTTTAATAAACGCACCTTTGATGACCCCTGAAAATGTTTCTGCTTTTTGGTATCGTCACTGGTACATGGCCTAGCTCATAAAGGGAATTTATGAAGCTAAAGAATACTAAGAATTCTGTCTCGCTAGACTAAAAAGAAGGGATATTACTTTAGTCAGCCATCTCACTAATGGTGGCTCCTCTAGGAGATGAAACATTACAAGGGATACTGCTAGTAATGAGATTGTGCACAGGTACCTAATGTTCTAGAACAGCCATTATGAAAAGCAAGTACATCACTGTTTCATTCTGTAGAGAGACTTCCTATTGTTGTATCTGTTGAAGACAAGTGTTTAACTTGGCATCAGATTAATTTTAGTTTGAAAAGTTCATGCCTACCCCTCCCAGATACGATATGGAAGTAGATGGTGAGCAGGTGTATTGTCTGAGCGACTCATGGACTTGAACCAGAAACACAAATCTGTGGCTGTAACCTACACTGGTGAGCAACCACAGATTGTCATGCCCAGGCTTCTGAGTCCTCAAGGGACTGTGGTCTGTGTAACTGTCAGGCAGCATGAAGCCTCTGGGTTGCATTGGCTTTCTGAAAATAGTATGAGCCTTGCCTTTTGTCTTGCCTAGTCAACAGAACAATATTCCTGTTGCACTCAGGGATCCTGTGCTGCACAACACATTCTTCAGGTCTAGATTTAAATATGGTTGTTCTTATTCTTGGTGGAGTATTAACAATGTGGGTGGAATACACTGGAACATTTAAATAAGGGTGTAAAAATCTGTAGTGTTATTTGGTTGTTAGGGCTCTTTTCCATGCACTGAATGACATTGCAGATGTTAGGTATGAGAAGAGTCTAACTGCTGCCATTTTATGAATTGAAAGTCATGATTGCAGTGTATGTCTATGAGTATAAGCAGGGTTCCTGATTGCATGAAAGCCTCCCTATGCATGGATGCATAGTGCAAGTGTGAATGCATATTAGAAGCACATGTTTCAATTTGTGGATGACATAGCCACCTGCTATCTGCACATTCATTTCACACATGGAGAAGAGACCTAATGACTGACCAGGGTTTAGGTCCAAGAATAATATGAGGGTCATGTTGTCAAGTCAACTTTGTGGTTCAGTCTGAGAACATCTCTAGATTTGCTGCTGGATTTGAACTTAAAGGCAATAGGATCATGAGGGATAAGGATCTGGAAGGTTAGTTTGATCACTTTCAGCATGGACTAGACCAAGATTTCATTTCATTTATGAATTGCTTCCTGTGAAACATCCTGAAGTGATTAACAAAGAAAATGTCAATAAACATACCCTCCAACATTTGTCCAATGAAAAAAGGGACATCCCATTCCATAATAATTTAACTATTTATACCCCATACATCTGACCGAGTTGCCCCAGCCACTCTGAGCAGCTTTCAGTATATAGAAAAACATAATAAAACATGAAACATTTAAAAATCTTTCCTATAAAGGTTTGCCTTCAGACACCTTGGGGGTCGGATAACTCCATACCCTTCAACATTTCTCTAGTGAGGAAAAGTGGGATATTCTGCGATAAAATCAGAAACTGGGATGGCTTCTCTAAATCAGGGACATCCCTGGAAAATAGGGACACTTGGAGGGTCTGTATTCACACAATTTCAAATCCAATACAAACACAGATGAGGACAAAAATCCCCTTTTAATAGGCTGTTGAAAAAGTAGGGTATTCAATGAGTGCTGAAAAGACTACAGACAATACAGCCTGATATATGTAAGTTACAAAGGGTAGGTGTCACCACACTCAGGGCCTTGATTCCTACACTGTACAGAACAGAAGTCATGAAGAAATGCCCTCTTTAAGCTCAGAATGCATCATGACCAAATTAGTAAAAGCTTAGAATTGCTACGGAGTGTGACTAGTGAATTAAGAGACCATTGCACCCAGGTTCCAGTTACTATCTGGTAGAAAGGAAGGGAGCTGGAAATTTATCATTTCACACCTGCCTATTTCAGTAGATTCTAGTGAACAAACATTACCTTTATGTCATATTTAATGGAGTTACACTGCTCTGAGAGCTCCTCCCTGACACAAAACATTTCACTCTGTGGCTGATTCTTCCTGCTGGACTTTTCTCCCCCTACCCCAATATGCACGGAGGTGGTTTTGCTGCTGCTGTGGCACAGACCATATTTTAAGTTATTAATTTCTCAGCAGGGCTGGTCTGCCTGCCTCTCCTTTTCCACTTGAGCTTTAATTTCTTCCTGCAGATATTAAGCACAAATCCCAGATGACCCAATTCCCCAAAACGCCAGCTTTCTGCTGCAGCTCTAATTACCTGGCTGGCTGAGGTCTACCTTCCTCTTGAATTCAATGGGAATTCTCCCGAACCCTTGCAATAGCTCTGATCTCTCTTTTTAAATGACAATAGCTCGGGAACAGAACAGAGCGCAAAGAGACAAATGGTGCCTCACTTTGATTCTGCCCCGCACCTTAGAAACAGCTGACCTGCCTTCATTTTTGCCAAAAATTCGTACCTTGCTCTGCTCTTAATGAAACAGGAGTTGCTTGACTCGGGGGAGGAGAGGAGATAAATTACATTTGGATGTGGGAGAATGGGGCTTGTTATTAACAGTGACTGTAATTTCACTCAGGTTATTATTGTGAGCTGGCTTTATGTTGCTAGGCAACAGCTTCATGTGGCCTCACTAGGAAACTTGGTGCTAGGTGGCACATAGGCTACTCATAGATTTCTTTGAGGCAAAGGCTCTATGGTTTGATAAATTTTCCAGCCATAATTCTGGGCAATTCTGGGCAATGTCCCCCAAATGCAATTTTTCTCAGATCACTGTCATTAGTGACGTATTTTTGTGATAGGGTACAGGGGCAATAGTTGGGGAAAGAAAAAGTTATGTTAGGTATTCATCTATTTAATAATTGTATTTGCCACATTTCAGGACAAAGCCCCCTCAAGGCACTTTGGAAACATAATTGAAACTTTCTCTCTCTCTCTCCACCCACCCACCCATCTATTTATCTATACCAACTGTTAACAAAATAAAAAACAACAGCAGTTTAAAGTAATACATTTAGAAAAAGGAAAACACAATGTATGATGACCCTAGGCACTAACTCCTATACATGGTCTCACAAATCATGTTGTGGACTAGTAACATGCTTTCCTGGCAGTAACTTTGTTCTTTATGATTGTTGGTGAGAATTAGGTTGTTGAAAAGGTACAGCATAAATTTCTCCTCTAATATTCCAAGATGAAAAGAAAGAAAGTTGTACAGGCAAGAAAGGCTTTTAAATATACAAAGAATCTCCGTGACAAGTCAGGTTTATTCAAACCACAAACACTTCGATATCCTTCACATACTGCAGTAATCACTCCTTCATGCTGATTTGTTATGAACTCTGGGCAAAATGATCCCCTGAAATTCTCCAGCCTATTCAGAGATCATTTCACCAAAAGATTCTCAGGAATGGAGTCACTATTGGCAATGGAAGAGCTTCTTTTTAATCCTAAAGTTATTGCTTTGGCTCTGCTACTAATGGCTGTGTTTGTATCATGGCCACCATTTTGTATCCTCCACAATGCCCCAGACCCAGGGCCATTTTGGGTAATTCTTTGTGTGCTGCAGGGGAAAAGGCAGACCCCCCAAACCTCCCCCCACACACCTGGTGGAGGATAGTCTAGGAACTTTCATACTCTATAAAGATATTTTGTAGCACTGCAATGAAGGTTGAAAACTACCTTCCATTTGGACCTATTTGTTCTCAAAATTAATGGTAAAGTGGTTGTAACACATCGATAGCAGGGGACTATTAATTCGTCTCTTCAAAGCTGTGATACCTTCTCCTGCATGTACCCTCTGCACCACAACTAGGCTTGAAAAAGTCATCCCACTAAAGAAAACATGTGACATTTATCTATCATAAAAGGCAGTGAAAATAGAATGGTAGCAGCCAAATTAGGTGGCCAGATAGGCTCTATACAGCCTACAAGCCACCGGTTCCTCACTCCTGATCCAATCATAATATTCACTGAAATTTTATTTGCTATAGTAGAAACAGGGCCAGTGCTTGGCTGCCAAGGACATTGAAGGATTCCTCAACTTTCCCTATTAACTGCAAGAAGTGTTTTGAGGAAATACTTTCATGGGTTCTCAGAGATCGGTACTTCCTGAAAATGTCATTCTGACTTCAGGAAACACACTTTTCAAAAGACAAAGATGTGGTAGCGTGAACCCACATGAATCAAACAATGATCTAATCTTATGTCCTTGGAAAGTTCATACTGCTCCCTCAATTCCTTGACCAAGAAAGCTGAGATTAAGGTCACTGTGCATGGGTTGAACTCTATTGTTTTTCAATATACTGTGTCTAAAATAAAGGTAACCGAAGAGCTGATTTTTCAATAAAGCTTAGATGTCCCTCAGGCTCTTTAAATACCTAGCAACTGTAATGCAATAAATGTATTAGAAAAACCAGAGGGGAAAGAAACTAGATTCCTTCAGACTTCATCAACATTTAATGGTTGGGTATTTCATCCAAAGGCTTTCAAAACAAAGAGTAGATTTCTATAGCAAAGAGATATGGTTATAATGGCTGAGGCCACAATACCTAAGAAGACCGCTTCTTCTGTTATAATTGGAAGAAGGGACCCTATTTGTTGGCCCACCTCCCTCAGAAACTCAGAGTGATGTTGGCCCAGGAAAGGGCATCTTCTGTGGCAGTCCCTAAATTGTGGAACTCCCTCCTCACTGTGGTGTGCTGGCATCTTCATTGTACAGCTTTTGGCAAATGCTGAAAAAACATTTATTTTTTCCTGGCTTTGGATATCTGAGACCCACTTTTGGGACCCACCTTATTTTTGTGATTGTAAGTTGCTTTAAAACATTTTTAACATTCTGCTTTTAATTGTTGTAAGGGTGGAATGAATGAATGAATGAATGAATGAATAAATAAATAAAATACAATACACTGCCACTAAAGCTTCTCTCTAAAAGCAAGAGTCTGGCGTTAAAACAAAGGCCTACTACTCCTGGTAGGTGTGTGGGTGTCCAGGAACAACATATTCTAATCATACAATGTCTTTACTGGCAATTAATGATGTAGTTGATACCATCTAAGATACTCTTAAGAGCTAGGACCCAAAAGAGAGCAACACCACTGTCACTAGATCTTTTTGTGCTCCTGTTACATTGTGCACTATTTCACACAGATCAGTGTAAAGAGAGGTGGATTAAAATAGCCCAGTTTGCATCACCCAATAGCAGTCTACTCTAAACCATCCTAGCCTTCTCTGTTGGCTATGAATTACTGGAACCAGTTTGGTATTATAATACAAACATATATATAGTATGCTGTAATTGACCTGGTTACCTTTGTGTAGAAGGGTGCTGTAGAAATGAAATGAAATGAATTAATTTATAAGATTTCTTACCTGCCCTTGATTGTAAGGTCCCCAGGCAGGTTACAGCAATATAATCATACTATTACCAACCAGGAAAACAGTTAATAGTTGGCACCTGTCTGTCTCAGGAGAAAATGGAGAGGTGCACCTTTGGGGGTGACGCCAAACTGTTGTTAAGGTTACAGTGCCTGCTATGCCTGTAGAGACCAATACAGGAGAGACATATTTTGTTGCAGCTGAGGCAGATGAAGGCATCCAATTGTGCTGCTACAGGTGTACCATGGCGTTTCTTCTTTCTGTGCTCCTCCCAGTGGTCATTCCTCCTCTGGTCACTGTTATGGTTGCACAACCTGACTGCCTGTCTCCAGGCACTGCAGTCATATGGCACATGGCAGCGTCAATGTTGCCAGCCATCATGTCACGTTTGCAGATATCTTTGTACAGTAATGCAGAGTTGGTCTGCCAATGGGGCTGCTGCCTAAAGCCAGCTCCCTGTGGAGCAGTTAACACTTAAACAGTTAATACAACTATAAAAACAAATAAAGCATTTCAGAACAAAAGCCTCACAATATAGATTATTATTTTTTAAATAGCATTTGTCTTGCATTTTTATTATACATAAACATAAATGCAAAATAAACAAACAGGACAGTATATATATGGTGGATGAAACGAGGAAAATATATCTATAAAGGCACAATAACATCTGAAACAGAACACTATTTTGAGTTCCAGATCAAAGCCTTCAGTAATACACATTTAGACATTTCCCATTTCAGTGTCAATTAAACAATTATACTTAATGTTCCCCATACTTCTAAGTGTAGTGGAGCCACCAGGAGAGTCCCCCTTATGTTCTAGTAGATAACTCTACAGGGTTCCCCTACTTTTTTAATGCAAAGAAAACAAATATCTATAATTTTATATAGGACAATCAGGCAGAACTAGTTGAAGAATTTTGACATCTCAACCCTGAAAGCATTTACTCAAAAGTAAGCTTCACTCAAATCACTTGAGTTATAAATGTGACATCTCATTCTCTGTATGTTACCTCCAGCAGAAAACAAATACATTTTCAAAAGGAGGAAGCTGCCACCAGTCTGAGGTGAAAAACATTAAGTTGTCAACTGAATGCATCTCTCAACTGTCAGCCTTCATCAGAGCCTGGCTCTTTTCAGTTTCCAGGTTAGTCATCTTAGAATTTGGCACAAAAAAAGTTAGAAACAAAAACAGCCTATATCCCTTGAAAAGCCACAAGCCAGAAACAGTAAATGAAAAAGTTGTCTGTGGCGTGGGTGCCCTGAAGCCATGACAGCTGGCTGGGTACTAAAAGAAAAAGAAAAAGAAACAGTTCAATGTGAGTTCTTGTTTCATTAATGTGATATGTGTGTAGTCCACCTAGCAATCTGTAGTAGCCTTAATTTAAGCTCCACATACAGCTCGTATCTTGGTTATAAAAAAAGATCTGTGTTACAATTAAAAATTGATTGCTATGAAGCTGCCCTTTATTGAGAAAAATGGACAATCAAAACAACCAAGGCTTCCTCTTATTAGAGGCCCATGAGTGGTGTGGAGGAAGTGGATAGAGGGTTTTTCTTCCTCTCTCTTACACCCAAGATCCTCCAGTGAAGTGAAATGCTGGGGAATTCAGAATAATAATAAAAGAAAATACTTCTTCACACAGCACGTAGTTAAACTATGGAATGTGCTACCACAAGATGCAGTGCTAGGATGTATTTAAAGGGGGATTAGATAATGGAGACTAATCACAACGGTTGCACACTACAACCAGGTCCAGAGGTAGCAGGCCTCCAAATATGAGTTGCTGGGAAACAACTGCGCAAGAGGACTCTTGCTTCCCACAAGCATCTGGTTGGCCACTGTGGGAAAAAGGAAGCTGAACTAGATAGGCCCTTGGTCTGATCTAATACTGTTCTCCGTATCCATTCTGATGCTGCTGGGATCATCTTGTGTTCTTAGACAAATATGTAACCTTATGTAGTGTAGTTCATACGGCACATGTGAGGAATCTGGGGTCCTACAGGTATTGTTGAAGTCCAGCTTCCCTCATCCCTGATCATTGGCCATGCTGGCTGGGGCTGATGGGAGTTGGACTCCAATAAGAACTAGAGGACAACAGGTTTCCCATCCCTGTCCTACGGGATGCATTAAGCACATGTATTTTTGCTCCTTGTTGTAGGGATTGAAAGGTTTTCTGAGGAAATGGTGAGAGAGTTATGATGAGATAGTGACAATTGGCTCATGAACTTCAGGCAAGAAGCAGCTTTCAAAAAGAGAAAAGAGACAAAAGGTGGTATTCAGCTAAGTTCTACTCTGATTATATCTGTTTAAATGAACGAATGACAAAGCTAGATTCATTGTTTTCTATGGCACTATTCTGAGTAAAACTTAGTTGAATAACACCCATTTTTCTTTCTTTGCCTTTGATTTCAAGGTAATGCTATGTAGCCAGTCAGATTTGGCTACATGGCAACATCAGGAAACTAAGTCAGAGATAGGACAGCATCTCTAGAACTGCTTTCCCATCACACTTTTGAAAATCAAAAGAGGATGGTATTTGGTGTAGCCCTAGTTAATACAGGGATTGGAAGAGCAGATAAATTGCTGAGGCTGGCCCAGGTGTGTGAAAGAAGAACTGGAGAAATCTTATTGATCTCTTTAATTGACATGCCTTCTAAGAGGAAGAATCAAAACTTTCAGTCTTTAAGACACTGACAAAAGGTAATTAAGAAGAACTTGAATTGACTAGGAAAGGAAGTTAACTTTATAGATCTATTACGATTTCTCTGTTTCTCATTAGACCATCTTTTCTCTTTAACTTTTCAAAGACTCTTCTCTTTCATGCTGCCTTATGATATTCCATACCCACTCTGTTCATACTTACATGTCTTTCTGCAGTTAAAAATATTAATTCTCCCCAAGTATGCTTCTTCTTCGTCTTCAAGCAAGCAAATAAAAGCAGTTCAATTTCAATTCTGTTTCAGAACTTTGTTCTAAAGTAGTGACAAATCACTTTTTCAGCACCACCTTCTTTTAGTAAAAATATGTTAACCAGCTTTATCAGTTGGAAATAAATAACAATCCAAGAGCAGCCAACATAGACTCAAATTAAGAATTAATATAGGTCTGTAACCCAATAATATCCAGAACATGCTGCCTCTATATTTAATCATTTAATCATCAGCCTATATGTTTTCTCAATGGTCTGTTTAAAAATGAACTATGCTAGGTCATTTATAACAGTTACTGGGAATCACAAATGAGGAGAGCACTACCTGCTTGCAAGCTTCTCATAGACATTTGGTTGGCCACTGAAAGAACAAGATGCTGGTCTAGATGGGCCTTTGGCCTGATACAGAAGGGCTTTTCTGAAGTGCTTATGAACTGAAATAGAATGTCAGTTGATCCACATGATTATAACAAAGAAACCTGGAAAGTTTCTTTGTTACTGGTACTGAGTAGATCCCAGTACCTCTTAACCAGAAGCCTTTACAAAACTCGCAATGCAATTCAATATATGTCTACTCAAAGGTAAGCCCCACTGAGTTATTTTCCTGGGACTTACTGCAGGTGAGCATGAATAGGATTGCAACCTTAGGGTTATATCCAGTTGTGTCCCTTCATTGAAGTGGAAACTTCTGTGAGCAGAAAGTGGGGAAGGTCAAATTTGCACCTCTGCTGCTGTTTCAAAGTGCCTCCCAACCTGTGAGGCAGATATCGATAACTGTAGGGGGCTGCAAAGGGCATCGGAAATAAGCAAAAATTGCTTTCAGTGCTGCTCTCAAGCCCCACTTTTGGCAGGGATCAGTTACACTCAGAAGTTTCAGTGTTTAATTCAAGACCTGTTGGATTCAGGCACACTCTTGAGTGTCCGATTGGGATTGGCTGGGACCTTCCTTTGTAGCATAGCTAGAACTCATGCCAAGTGAGGGTTGTATAATGGGGAAGGGCTATCACTCAGTGGTACATCATATCATCATATCATTACAACAACATAGTTGATTATAATATAACAAATTTATTCAAATAGATGTGGCAGAATGTGATTATCTCCACAGAAAATTCACATATCTATGTTGTTTCCAGGATTTCAGTCAAAGGGACATGTGAATTATAAATAATGTTGGATAACAAGGAGGCTGTGATTGCAAAGCTTCAGAAACAGTGAAAGGCTTATGTGTCATTTCCACAAAACAGACAAGTCACGACCATACTGGTGCCAATTGCTCTATGAGAGCTAATTGATACTGGGGAATATGGAGGACTTTGCTTGCCATCATCTTATTGGGGCCAGGATGTTGTCGCTCACTGGAGTGGCCAGTTTTAGCTAGACTTTAGAAAGCAAGGATGATGCAGCTGCTACACTTCACCTTGTCACCTTGGCTGGGGAACTCTGCAAAATAGCAGATGGTCCTGAATTTGCAGCCATGAATCACTGTCAACAGCTTGTCTCTTCAGACTGTCTACAGTACAAAGAGCTGCTGAAGCCTTCCATGATATTTTCATTATGATTAATGTCACTGATCTCTAGTGTTGATTCTGACATAGTATTGATTATTAAAATTATTGTCTTGATTATTGAGAAAGGAATAGCGGGGAAAGAAAATCAGAGTGATTCAAAGTGTGGTAAAGATTTCTGTCATCATCTCTGATAGGAGACAGTGCAAGGATAAATCAGTATCATGCATTCATTAAAACTTCATACAGTTTCATGAGTTTACAATAAAAAGTATAGCTATTTAAAAGTTGTTATTAACAGGTTTGAATGCTTTTAAATATAATATAAATGTGACCTTTCGAATGGCAAACTGTGAATCCAACTGATGAGAGAGCAAGAGTGAGGGAGGTCGTTTTCTCATAAAAACAAGCACATTTTTTTAAAAAATCATCAAACAAACTGTCAGCATCGCCCCTGAGCCAGTGCCACCAACTGGACTCATCCACTTCAGCCCCGACTGGGCTAGGCGAGCTGGGTAGCACTTCCAGAGACCACCTTCTGCACAGGAACAGGTCAATGTGCTGTGGGCTCACAGCTTAGAGTTGTGGGCACCGGATTCACTTCCACAAGAAGACAGTCGTCGCACAGCAGAGTATAGCAGAGTATAAACAACTCGGAGAGCAGCTCTGTAGAATATCTTCTTTATTCTATCTACAGCTATAATACACAACTATATACAGAGCTAAATAGGTCTAAGCATAAATGAATGCTGCACTGCACTGAGTGCCTGCAGCTGCTCTTAGCAGCAACCTTATCTATACACATGATCTCTAACACTCAGCCTCTCTCTCTCTGACACACTGACTGACTGACTGACTCTTTGATGTGGTGCTGGAGCAGAATAAGTAGAGAACAGAACACTGCCCCTCCTCTCTGGAGAATCAGCAGACTCATCAGGAGATTCTTGGATATGGGAGGGGTGAAATTTCCTCACAAACCACTATTTAAAAATGTAGGTATACCAACTAAGGCATGTCAACAAGGGTGATCTACAACATCTTCCATTCTTAGTGATTGTTGGACACTTGGGACAAATGTTTTTGCATTGCATTGATGCTAACAGGCTGGTGTACAAATGCCCATGGAAAAGAATCACATGGGTCATGACAGCCATTCAGAAAATAGCAAAGAGGCTATAGTGTGAAACAAGTGAATACTTAGCATAGCTCTAAAATTTATGCCTGGTGTTTAAGCGATGGAAGCATTTTAAGCACTCAGCTCAAAAGCTGTTCTGTCATTGACTTTATCCACTGTATGTTTGAAGAACCAAGTGGCTTCAGTGCCAAGGGTTGGTTTGTTTGTTTGTGTTGTTGGAATGACCAGTGATTTCACTGATATTGGGTGCAGTCTAGGAACAGAAGTAACCATTGGTATTATTCATCCGACTTTAATTTTCACTTCTTTCTTCTGTGTTCTCTAACTTTCCTTTCTTTTGTGTATTTCATGAAAGTGACATAATAATGTTAAATGTTGTTTATTCTCCCCATTTTTGTCAGAATAATGTCAGGAATGTTGTAATCACATGTTTCTGATGATAGGATTATCCCAGCCTAGGTTCCAAAAGACATTTTAAAGATCTTTTTCAAGGAGCACATTTGTAACTTGACAGGCGGTTCTTCAAAAGCACATTCATACTCCCAGTTGGTATCTTCAAGCTTAGTAGTTATGCCTTCTGAAATAATAGGTGTCAGCCAACACATAAAAAATGTTTTTGAAACTTTGAGGGCACTTTCAATGATTGACTTCTTTTTTTGTTCCAGAATTTCCAATGCACCTTCGTTTCTGTAATTAAATGTCTTATGAAACGTCTTTATTTCTGGAACAGAATATTATTTCACATCATGAAATTGGCTTCAGATCAGCCCAGCTATGTAGCAAGAGAATTTTTTCCTAGGGCCAAATCTATGGAGCAAGTATGGCTGGAGTCAGATGGTGAATTAATGGTGAATGGGCAAGTAAAATTGCAAAATATGCAACAAACCTCCACTGCCTTGTCTGTGTTCCTAGCAATCGGAACAAGTTGACACCGTATAGGCTGCAATAGTGTGGTATTATTCAATGCAAGCACATACCTAACTTTTTATAGAAACCAGTTCATAATGCCTAGTCTCTATCAAAACCTGGAAGAGTTGCCTTTTCATGTCACACAATTATAGAAATTAAGGTGAGATTTGGGACTAAATCTGTAGCAAGTAGATCTACTGCTACAATTTTGATTATTTAGAATTTGAATAGTATGAAGAATATCACAGGTCCCAAAGCCAGCAATATGGGCTGCCAGTTGCCATTACTTATTTTGATTGTGGTGGGTATGCATTTCTTCATCATTTTCACATACCACACAAATACAAACACAAACTGGACTCCTTCCAGCAATTTTTCATTTCCTCTTCCAAAACTTGATGAAACTCCTTCAGTGCTCATATCAGGGAAAGGGAGCATGAGTTTTTGTTGCCAAGGAACCAGACCAATACACCCTTCATCCTGATCCGGTTGCACATCACTAGCTAGTTGGTTAGACTATGAGTGTGGATACACATCTGAATTGCACACCCCATTGAAAGTCTTATGGTGGGTATGAACCACTAGATGTTCTCCTCCACATTGATTTACTTTCGGTATAATGTATATCCAAATGCACACCCTCATATGAGATTATGCAGGATTGCAGTGAGAATCTAGCTGTGCAGCACTAGTGGGTAATGAAACCACCAGATTACCATAGCAAGATAGTTGCATGGCACAGCAGTGTTGGCCCAATTGCTTGGTTGCATTTCATCTCCCTAAATTCAGAGCAATGGGAGGGCTCCCCCCCCCATCTGCTATATCACCAAGTCTGAAGCTGATAGAATTTGTTCACTGTGAAATCTCAGTCATTCAAGTTTGTTTGTTTGCTAAAAAACAAAACAAAACATGTTAGGAGAAGCTGTTCAGGAACTAAGGCTGAAAAAAATACATGAATTGTGTGAAAGAATAGGAATCCCATCGCACCCTTTCACACTTTTTAAAGCCTGCTAGTAGCCATTTTGCAGAACCTCACACAGTGAAACACTTTTCTCCCTGCTAAAAAGTAGTTTTCACACCAAAAGTTCAACAGAACAATTTAATGCAACACCATTTTACATAGCCTGTCACTATTAACACAACGTCATTTTCATAACCTGTCACTGTTAGCTATCAGCAATTTGACCTTGATGGCTAAATCCTTGTAAAGACCAGTAAAGTCACAGAATTTGTTGCACCTGGACAGTCCTGAGGATTTTAGCAAAGCACAGAATAATTGTGAAGACTTTCTGATGCATATTGAAGCAGTATTGTCTTCCTCATAATACTTAGTCTCATCATTTTTGGACTCCGTTTTGATCACTGAATAGAAGACTCAACTCAGTGTATGTTGATGGAAGATGCTGCCCATTTGACTCTCTATAATTATCTTTTACTTTGCCCAGCCAAAAGTCTCTCTTTTCTTTCCCCCCCCCTCAAAAGATATTTATTAAAGTTTTTGAGATATAACAATAAAAATGAAAAGAAATACAAAATACAACATAAAAACAGTTAAAAAACAAATAATTTTCCATAACATATATTCCTTATGCTTATTTCCCCAGACCGCCTCATACCTCCCTTCTTTGAATTCCACTTCAATTTGTTAGTTCAGCAAATCCTTACCATTAAGCTTTTACCCATTTGTAAACCTTTTTTTCGTATCTCCTAAAGCATTACAGCTGGAAACCCCTTAGTTTCTATCCAGCATCCTTCTAACATTCATTAATTTTACAATATTTCTGTAAATAGTCTTTAAATTTCTTCCAGTCTTCTTTCACCAACTCTTCTCCCTGGTCTTGGATTCTGCCGGTCATTTCTGCCAATTCCATGTAGTCGATCACCTTCATCTGCCATCAAAAGTCTTTCTTTTCAGTTTATTACCATAAAAACAGATATTGACAAATAGGTTAGAACCTATTTCTTTTTATAACTGTTCTTCCATTGCTATCTTTTCATTTCACCCCACACCCACTCAGGAAACAGTACAAGGTAACAAATACTGCCACGACAATCTTGATATATGCAGCTAGCATCTATGTTACATTGTTACAAGTATATGAATGAACTGAAATTGTTGTCCCCTGTAGTGATGTGGTAGATTTTGCAGTCTAAAATCACATGACAGAAGAAGAAAATAGTGGATTTTGTTTGTTTGTTGTTCCTTTCTATCTCCCCACCACCACCACCCCTTTTGGTTGCAGGATATAATTTTTCAACTAATATTTGGCATCTTGTTATAAACCTCACAGAGGATGTTGGGAAAATAGTGCTGTGGTTCACTGAACATCAGAACCCGGAGGATCAAATCACAAAATCTCCAGGCTGCTCTTAGATATGAAAAAAGAAGCCAAACTTCAATTTCATTTCTCCACAGCCTTGTGAGATGTGACGCTGGAAAAGCATTAGGAAGAATTGAGCTGTGCAGTGTGAGCCCTAACGGAAAACATGAAGCAACTGAACCTGAAAAGACCAAGGATCTAAGTGGTTTGTTTTCAGACTATGTCCTCCAATCAAATAGGCTGTGTGTAATATGATAGTCTTATATTGTGGGTTTCTTTGAGCTGGGAGCACAACAGAAGCAGCAATGAAGGTCAATGATACATCAGAACAATTTGTCATCTTCAGATATGCCCTACCTTGCCTAATATTTCATACTCATATGCCCTGCACTGAGGCATAAGCACAGCTCCTTAGGAAGGTCCATAGGCAGAGGCAGCAAGATTGCACAAGACAATCCAAGACAATAGCTGATAATTTCATATCCTTTAATAATACCACCAGATATTTCAGCAGGGGCAAGCAACAGAACTATGTCAGTCGTAGAGCCAGTGATGCCGACAAAGCACATGGTTTGAGTGCATTGGGTGATATTCAACTACTACGTTGTTGCTTGTGTGGAATGAGGGATCCACTTGTGCAACAGGACCTTCTCCCCTCTAACTCTGCACCACCCACACTCTCTAAATCAGTCCTGGAGCGTTGGGGGATCTTCAGAACAGGTTTCGGAGGCACCCAAGGACACCCAGTGGGAAGAGAGGGTGGGAAGCCCTGTTGCATGAACAGACTTCATTGCCTCCACTCATAACCCTCTTAGCATTATGTTTAATTCCACCTATAGGGTCCCAGGCTCAATCCCTGGGATCTCCAGTTTAAGGCTAGGAAAGACCTTGGACATTCACTGCCAATCACAATCACTGGACAAAAGAGACAAATGGCTTGACAGCAGAAGGCAGTCTGATATATTCAAATAGAGGAAGAAGCGGGGAGGAAAACAGTGGGAATGGAGCTTAAACTCTTTCCACAAAAATATATGGAACATATGAAGCTGCCTTATTCTGAGTCATCAGACTATTGGTTCGTCTAGATCAATATTGTTTATAGTGACTGGCAGTGGCTCTCTCTCTACAGGTAACTGGAATGCTTCTTCAGCTTGGCTAATTATTGAAGCTGGAAAAAGACTCTGGTATGATGCCACTTGCACAGAATAGGCAACTATCATGCTCCACTTGTGAGCATGGTGAATAATGTTAATTTCCAAGCCAAGGAAGTACAAACATGTCAATAGCATCACTTGGGAGAACTGCTTGCATGATCTGGTTATTTCATCACTTGGGAGAACTGTGGGTCAGCTTTAGTTGAGGATGAGCACCAATAGCTAGAATTCTGTTTCCGGTTTAAACCAATCCACCTGCAAGACTTTTCTTTTTGTTTACTCTTTTCTTTTTATTATTTTTTAGAAAATACATTATTAACCATGCCTTCAAGCTGAGATCCAGAGCTCCTGAGAGCAGAATCAAATTCAGAAAGTCTCGATCAAAACCTCTCCGGCATACCAATAAGCTATGAAAGGGTAGAGGGTAAAGAGGAGCTGTAGGGGTGCCTTTAAGAATTGTGATGTGTTTTTATACTTTCAAATAATAATAAAAAATAATAATTTAGGAGATGGATCATGTAATTATTTAAAAATATGAGACGCAATTGCCATCTATGCAAAGAAAAAGAAAAGCCGGTGCCATTATAGCCTTACAAATCTTCACTTATGAAAGGAAGACAAACAAATTTATTACCCAAGTTGGGGTTTTATAAAATATTGAGTGGGATTATGTGTTCTTTGGAAGCAATATTATTTTAATCTGTCATTAGAGGTTCAATCCCTATTTATATGAGAAGATCAATCACGTAATATGATTGACTGACAGGTGGAAAGAAGTCCAAAAATGTGAATGCATTTCTTCTTCATCTATAAAGTCTTTATTTCTAGACTATTTGTTTTATATAACTGCAATCATCACAAAGGAGTTAAACACATGGGGGCAGGCCCATAGTGCCACTACTGTGCCAATGTGACCCTCTTCATGTACCAGTTGAAACAAAAACAAAGCCCAGAAGTACCTTGAGTTAATACTGTACAGTCCTACTGCAGCCTTGAACCAACTTCATTGCTGGGAATGGTCAGAGCAGCTCTAATAGATCCAACTCCTCTTCAAAAACATCATCAGAAAACCTGCTGAACCTCATTCTTTCCTCCACATTGGGACACAACTTTATGCACGAACAAGAGCAACTGTTTTGGGTGGTGGCTTCTATACATATTCTGGGACCATGTGGTGTTCCAATCCTCTAAATGGCTAGAGCTGACTGAGGCTCATCTGCCTGAGCTAGCACTGGAGGCAAGAGCACAGGGCTGTAGATTCTGCTTTTAGGATACTATCCCTTTAGGACAGTAAGACCATATGTAAGCAAAAGGAAAAGGGAAGAAAATGTTTTAGTATTGGAAAAGGTTCAGAAAAGGGCAGTCAGAATGATCAAGGGGATCAAAATGATCAAGTGACTCCTCTATGAAGAGAACTTCTTCTTCTTCTTCTTCGTCTTCTTCTTCTTCTTCTTCTTCTTCTTCTTCTTCTCCTCCTCCTCCTCCTCCTCCTCCTCCTCTTCATTTCTATACTGCTTTATATATATTTTTTAAAAAATCTAAGCAGTTTACAACCTACATTAAAGCATCAAATAAAACATTCCAGAATAAAGCATTATTGAAGAAAGTCAAATATAAAGTATACGTTCAAAGCAACATAATTAACAACAGGAACCTAAAATATTCTCTTAAAGATATCAGAATAAAACATTACGAAGGAGGTCAACTACAGAATGCACATTTAATATATATATGAAACATTCCAAAAGAAAACATTAATAAAGGAAGTCAAATATTAAATGCACATTTAAAACAGTACAATTGACAAGAGAATAAAATATTATCATAAGCATGGAACATATCTTCTGCTGTTGCTGTCAACCCTGCCAATGGTGGTTCATGATGGGCAGTGACTGCAGAAGCTCAGGCTCGATAACCTGGGTTTGCACTAAGCAACAGCCAAGATGGTTGTAGCATTTGGGACTTGAGAAAAGGTGAGTAAGGGATGACATCACTATAGTTTCCATAATTATGCATGACATGGATAAAATGGTGCAGGACGTGCCCAGAATGAGGCTTGTAGCATGAGCATTTTCAGGTGACATCTGACCTCTGGAAAAGTCATCATAGTGCAACAAGCTACAGATTGGGATAGCTGGTGTGATGAGAGATGGTATGAAGGGACAGACTAGAAGCTGAAGTAATCCCAAAAGGAAGGGGTGGTGATAAATCAGGAGAATTCACGGCTATTTCACCCTATGATCTTCCCACCCACCTACCTCAGTGTTACAGCTTCGGTGGATTTGGGGAGTTATTGGTTCATGGGGCGGGAAAGTATCCCCCCCCCCAAGCTTAATTGCATCCCTGTTGGTGGTTGTGATAATTGCCTTTCCCTCAGTGAACTGAGGCTTAAATATCAGACATTTGATAGAGCTTTGTAGAATTTGGTAAAAATGGCATTGAGTAGTAAAGGAGGCCCTCATAAGGGGCCTGAGGGGAGGATTGGCTAAGGCATGCCTTAAGCTCAGGTTAGGACCTCTTCCTTAGCTTGCACCACATCAGAGTTCAAGTTTGGACAACTCCCTTAGAGGAGGTTTGTCCACTTCCCCAACCCAATAGAGATGCCATTCCATCAGCAGGGGCTGAGTGAAATGCAGGAAGGGAGCCTTGTCCTACTGCCACGCCAACTCCATTTCCTGTTGTCATCAATAAAGATTTGGCCCAATCTCACCCAACAGCTGTGCCCCGTCTCAGTCATCTCTGTGCTCTCTCAGGGCTGCAGAATGCACCTGCCTGGGCAATAAGCCAGCCTCTTAAGGCACATACCTTCTGTGGTCTCTTTTGATATAATTGGCCCAAGCTAAGTGCTGTCAAAAAAAACCCTTTCATTGAGTTAATTGGATTTTGAGTCAAGCTTACAGATGCTATAACTGCCTGTCAAAGGAAATATGGCATTTAGTGATTTGCAAGATGCTAAGCATGGGGACAAATAGCCTTGGACTCTACTTCATAGCCTGCTACTGAATTATTACATAGCCTTAAGCAAGTTACTTTTTTTGAGGTGGTGGGGCATCTGTCTCAGTTTCTCTTTCTTGGGGAAGGAGGGGAATGCAGCTATAAACATTTACCAAGCTGCTGTGAAACTTAATTAAATGATGTTTTCCATAGAGCCTTGAAACTTTAATGCACGATGTAACTGCCAAACACTATTATTACTGTGGCACTAACAATAGCATCTGTCAGCAAATGGTCTAATCTATATAACTAAAAATATCAGGAGATAAAGGCTTCCAGTAGCTTCAAAAGAAGGCTCCACCAAAGCAAACTCTGAAGCAAAAGATTGCTTGGCAGCCTACTTGAAGAATTTACCAAAGAATCTGCACCCTTTTCTCATCACAAATGGCCTCACGTAGGATATTCATTAGGCTTTCTTTTGAACAGACAGAAGATCTTTTGAAAGTTCTTGTGTAAAATAAAGCTAAGGGAATTTTTCTATACAAAGAACACACAAAAGCTTTTCATCTTACTGCCATTCATACTTTGATCCCTTCGCGTGGGCAACCAGTGGTTTACCTTACCCTTTTCATGGATCTTATATGTAATTATTTCAGTTTTTCATACCTCAATCTCCTACGAAACTTTCAGTTAGACTGATATATATGTGTTGACAATTGTACAAGAGGGAGAAATGAAATATGCTCACATGATTATTCTGTATCAAAATTCTCAGGTACTTCTGGTATAGAAGCTTTCACAGTTCACGGCCTTAGGATGCTTGTTTTTCCATATGCCATATAGGTCTGTGCTGTTTAAATAACTTCTTGAGTGCCTCCCACCCAGCACTTAACCCAGTTGGGAACAGGCAGGTTGGAAATGGAAAAGAGAACAAGTTTTATAGGCTTAATGGTGAAGTCTCAATAGACCTCATATATCATAACATGAGAGGCTGTAGCCTTTCTAAGTTCCCCTCTCAGTAGAGATAAAGTGAGGTAGCTTCCCACACCTGTACCTATCTGTACCTAGGCAGATAAGAGAAAGGTGGCTTCTCTTATCTGCCTAAGTACATAAAGGCAGAAAAACACATGCAAATCTTATGGAGCAGCTGAGAAATGGAAGAGGGAGAAGTCTGAGAACAGCAAGAAGGGAGAGGTACCAATAGGGGGAAGTGACTGTTTTAAACAATGGCAGTATCTGAGTAAAGCAGGGATTGAAGTACACTGAGAGGTGGATGCTGTTGGGTGTTGTTGTTGTTGTAAATAAAAATATGCCCTTTTCCCTTATGGGGTATCCAGGATCCCATATAGAATCCTTACATAGGCTCCCTATTGGTAGGAGAGAATAACAGAGCCAACCAGAGAATATTGAGAAGCAAAGCAGCTAGTAAGCTTGATCTTTATTGATCTGTTGCAACAGGGTGCTCCCCTTACATACAGGAAAAGAGGAGGACCCACAAAAATGCTGTGCAAGGGCTTATAAAGACTTTTGAAATTCCCATCCTCTAGATCAAGACCACCCCCAGAAACATTATGCATACATCACAGAAGGGGTGTAACCTAAGACCACCCCTCAGATACATCCCAGAAAAGGCGGTCTAAAACAGAACATTTGCATGTTGTTTTTCTCCTGTCCCAGTTTATCTCCTGTCTGGCAAGTTACTTGATTGGATTGCCTGGGGAGCCTGGCCATTCTTTTGTAGTGGTAAAATACTTATTTCCTGGGCCAGGTCACAGGCTCACACCTTATTCATATCTTAAATGTGTCCTTAAGACAGGATTTGTGAGGAAAGAGACAATGGGGAGACTTTTCCAGTTTGACCTTGCAGAGAAAACATTTGGTCAGTTTAGGAATCAAAATGGTTCCAGGAGGTCTTCCTGAGCTGACCTATGTATGCGCGGTTATGAACATTACCATATATCTAAGACCATAAAACTCCTATCACATTGTACTCAAAGCTTGTTTGAAAATGCCACTCCTCCCAATGTTACCCCCATTCACTGTTGGGAGACATTCTGCACTGAAATATGTTTGTACCTTTAAGAACACTTTTTGTGAGCTCTGGGCTAATTGGTTGCAGCTGGCCATGACTACAAAAGGAGAAAAGCTGCAGTTTGAACCCTGCCTGCAGAGAAAAAAACCCAGAAGCTTTGCTGTTTGTTGTTTTGAAATAAAGTCCTTATTTAATTTGGTTTTACAGCGGTCTCATGGTGCCACAGTCTTCTGTGATCTGCCACCAGTGAAACATCCCCCTCTAACATTCACTCTATTCAAATCTCTGCCATTATTTAAGACAACCATTTTCTTTATTCAAAGAAACCAGCAGTGAAGGCCTATAACTGGAGTTACCTTCACTGACACCGGGTGTTTTATTGCTGGCCTGCCCCTGACTCCAGTTCCTGACATGAGTGTAAGTAGAGAGTAACCTAATTTAGACTGCCAATCCTATAAAAACTGACAGGGCAACTGGGATCACGGAATTCAGCTTGGGAAGACACACACCAGATTGTACTGTTAGAGCTCATCCAGACTTCCTTTTGTGCCATGTTTTTAGTCACAGGACTGCACTTTAAAGTTCCATGTCCAAGCACTCCTCTGCCCTGCTTTCCCCACAAAAACCCAATGTTTATTGCTGAGTCAGAGCAAGCAGAAAACCTGTATTGCCATTTGTTCTGATTCTGTATCAAAGAGCAGGTTTTCTTGGGCAAAACAAAACAAAGCGCTCAGACACAGAGCTTTAAAGCATGAACCTCTGCCTAGAGAGAGCAGGGCAAGTTCTTGATCGCGGCAGCACATATACTAAAATTGGAATGATACAGAGAAAATTAACCTAGTCCCTTTGCAAGGATGAGAGAGCAGGACAAAAGGTAACTGTGGATGAGCCCTTGGTCTGCACAGTTTCTCCTGCATACAGGTACAAAATCACAGATTTTATAGTTTTAATAACATGCCAGTTCTCTCCCCCCACTCCTCTGTTTTGCTGTCCAGATAGATGAGGAATTCTAAAGAACTTGAAAGGTTGTTCACAATTTTGTGACATTTTTCTTGTCCCTAATAACAGTATTGTGCTTCTATGAATTTCGGGGGGTTCCCCCCCCCCCCATGGATGGTCATGGCTATGTATGTTTCTTGTTTACCTGCTCAAATAAATCCCCAGCTTGATTTTTGTAGACGCGCCTTCAGCTAATTTGATGAATGGGAGCATGAATCAAAAAACAATGAATCAAACGGTAGACAGCCATGCATTGTACAGTAAACAATACAACCTTTTAAAAATACATTAGAGTCAATATATGACGAGGGGGCCACCTATGTCTCTAAGCGGAAAGGGGAATGGTGCTCAAGGTGGGTAATTAAACTGACAGCAGAGCAGCTGAGAAGTTGCTGTGAAATTTTTATGTCAACTTCAATGTAGAAAGTCAATGGGGAAATTCTGATTCCAAGGACACTTTTTAATGGAAATCAGTGTGTGGCCTTGACGAAAGATTGAAATCTCTAAGGAAGCTGTTGTGGAGCACATCAGCATCTAGGACAGTATAGTATTCTTCTGAGAGTGGGGAAAGTCTTCTGAGGAAGATTTGCAATTTGTCTTCAAAGAAAGACTTTTTCCTCAAATTGGGGGGGGGGGCAGGGGGAGAAAATCACATCTGTGGTTCCTCTTATTCACACTGGAGCTTGGGGACATTCTGAGACTTTCAGCCTGGCAAGCACCAACTCGCAGAGAGTCTAATTAAGGAGCAAAGTAAGCAGAGCCTGCTATGGTCAAGCCAACCTGACTTATGGAGGGAAGGGGAGCACCCCTAATGCAAGATGGGCTTTCAGAGCTATGTAGAATGGTTTATTAATAAGGGAGATAAAGTCATCCATGTGGAGAAACATTTTGACTAACTTTTATCATCATCTCTTGGAGGGGAATATTACATAAATAAAGAGTGTGCTTAACTCTCTCCTGATTAAATCAATGGGCTTCAATGGTGCTTACCTCTGGCTAGTTTTTGCCGCAAGATTTTTGCTCCCCTTCGTAAGACCTTTGTACATTTATTAATATAGGCTAATCCGTCTCTCATGCAGAGCCAGGGCCTGTGACACACAGAGTCCACTTAACATTAACACAGGAGATAAAAGTGGATGTTTCATCTAGATTCTCCTAGACTGTATATTACAATACATAAAACTGCATAGTTTCGCAGTTGCTCTGGGCCTTATGGAACACTGAACTTTCAGCTACTGAACATTAGCAAAGGACGTAGAGTAGAGCAGAGAAAGGTATTTCTGCTAGGTCCAGTGGCATTAGAAACAATTGTGAATATGAGTACCAACTGCTTCATTTATTAAACTGTTTATACCCCATATTTCCATTCAAAACCACTCAAGGTGGACTGCAAGAAAGAACAGCAGACTAAAACAATGAAAAAATAGGGAAGAGTATAGAAAGAGAACAGGGACTAGTAAACAATAATACATACTCTTTTTTTACCTTTTAATTGTATTTTCTGGGTTTTCTTGTAATTAATATGGAGATGTTTTATGTACAATGACATATTTTGTTATTCCCTTCACAAGTGATTTCTCAGGCAATTTTGGCTCCAGCATAGAATGTTTGAGGGGCATCTGACAGGGCTCTGGTTTGTAAGGAACATTGACTTCACAGTTACTGGTGGCATAAGCAGTAGCCCGGATGGCACAATAATGTTAGGAGCATCCTACTCTCGTGTAGTACCCTGGCAGAGACACATGCCCAGCTGGCATGTTCTCTCCCTCCTGGTCGATTGTTCAGGAGCTTCAAAAGCTTTCTTCAGCCCGAACATCACAGCAACCAATGCCAACAGACACCAGCACACTTAGGGATCCACAGAGTGTTCGCAGTTTGCATAACAGAACGCAGTAGCTCAGCATTTTGGCTAATCTATGTTTATTTACATATAATACACTTGGAGCATTCTGATTTAGCTTCTTCCTCTTTCTCATTAGACAGCAAAGAGAGAAAGAACAAAGGACAATAGTCCCACTTCACGGAACACAATAACACAAACATCTTATCTCCATCATTTCCCGCTCTGTGGAATGAAAACATACACCGTCATGTGATAGACAACAATCTCATGACTTCAAACATGGAACAGGAATCCCAACAAATAATGCCATTCTGGTGTTCTTTGTTTTAACCAGACACGGTGTCTGAGGATATTGGTGGGCATTGTAGTGTCACTGTCATGGGCAGATAGGATTTGGAGTCAAAGTCCAGGGGAGTTGGGTTTCCCAAGGAAGCTAGAGGTATCATTAAAGTAGTGGGAAGATTGGGGTGGGCAGTGGTGACCACAGTGTCACATTTCTGCAGCAGGGTCTTCCCAGCTGCTACCAGCAACTCCCCACTATGAATATCTCTTTTGCCACATACAGCACTAGGAAGACATCGCCACGCATGGGTTAATTGCCATATATTTAAATAAGCTGTGGCCTATTTAAAATCAAATTATGTCACTAGCAAACTGCAAAATCCGGCTATTAAGATTCAACATATTTACTTTGGAAGATGAATATTTGAATCTATAGCTTCATATAATTTAGCCAAGCTATATTGCCTGAGTTCCTTGCTAATACTGACTGGCCAGCAGGTCATGGAGATTCCTCTGATCTAGTAAGATCTTATCTTAACACTGTTAAAAAGGAGCTTGTATTCCACAATCCCCATCCAGGAGCCTCCAGATGGTTAGAGATATGGATCCGAAAAGTTGCTGAATAATACATTTGTCTGATAGAATCGGTTCCATGTTATTGCTAGCTGTTCAGCTGTCTTTCTCAGGCTTGTCATCTTGCTGCTCCGCATGACTACCTATTTCTTCTCCAACTCACATCTGCAATACTGCCCAGCATGAGACCACTTTTTCGCTGGGATTTTAATTTCAGCATATTAAATGTTTATGAATTTCAATGATAAAAATCCTTATGAGTTATTTAGCATGCATGCTAGAGCATTTAAAATGGCTTATTTTGTCTCTGGCTGTGCCATCTGCAATAGAACTGGCTTCACATTTATACAGCACACGTAGGATAATGAATGGAAGGACTTTATTTCACTCCCATGATGGACAGAAAGCAATGCAAAGCAAACATACTTTGAAAGTCAATATTAAAAAGGTGCTTTGAGGAGTTTTTCACAGCCATATTTTTCATAAACCAGAGATCTGGCTAATAATATAATAGCACTGAGTATGACTGATGTGAACTATAAGACAATCTTAGCAACCAACTAGCTGGTTCTTAAGTAGTCCAAATACCATGTAACTTTCAATACTCACAACTGAAGAGGGAACAGATAGACAGCAACAAAGAGCAACATTTCTAATCATAATCCTGTTAGGTCTTTAGGAAATAGGAAATTATCCTATAGGAAATAGGAAGGGACAATATTTTTCCTGTGCAACAGTTACTTGGGGGGGGCAATTTCCACTGATTCCATGTGCTTGGGAACACAAAACGTTGTGGGACTTGCTTTTAGATTTACATGACTAGGACTGGAAATGTGCGAGTCCTAATGCAAGAGGTTTTACATGTATGCAATTTCCAAGCTTTAACATTATTATTTTTTACTATTGTTTCGTCTAAGGCAAATAAATACTATAGGTTTAAATGGAAAAAGGTGGTCCACAATATGCGAAGGTTCTAAGAAATTTAAGAGCGAGGTTAATATTATTAATTTTTTTACTCAGGCTTTTAGGGGTAAAGTTAGGGCTTGCCCACACTTCCTCTTCTCCCACTGCTTTCACCTGGGGTAAACTGCTCTTTAGTGCTCAGTTAGAGCAAATGGTAATTCTGGTTTTCTCCGGACTGATGTTTGCTTTGATTTAACAATAAAGAATGGGTTTTACCTTGGAAAGAAGTGGGGCAAGGGAAAAACTGCTTGGCCTGTGCCTAGAAAGCATGGGACAAGCATAAAATTGCTTGGACCTATAAAAAGTACGTGCATATAAGTGTATGCTAAACAAAATGGCTCATTGTCAAGAATGAAATTGGTGTGGGGTTGGGGTGTGTATGTGTGTGTGTAAAAAAATTCACACAAATGAAATATGCACAGACTTTGATTGGTGGATGATACAAAGTGAAAGGTCACATTTTGGTTGCTATAAATCATCAGAGGCAAGTAAGAAAAATGTGAATGAACTGTATGAGGGAGAACAATATGTACTTGAAACTTCTGAGAATGTTTTATTTGAAAGGGGCTGTATTTGTTGCAATGGTTGCCTTTTCCTTTTCCTTACTTCTGCGGAAGTGCATACCTGATCGGCCAAGTTATGGAAAGGTGAAAAAGATGTGCCAGTCTGCCGGAGAACAGGGCTTCTAATGTTGTTGAAAGCACCTTCCTGTGACACTATTGCTGGTGACCAATATTGGAAGTTGTGGAGAATGTTTTTAGTCACAGCTAAACTGTTTAATAAGCTTCCAATGATGAGAAATGCAGCGCCCTGTTTACAAAGCATATTTGGGTCACACAATGCATTCCACCTAATCTTACAGAACAGCTAATGCCTGATGTGATTCTCGCATCTCCCTCTAGTGTTTTAGAAGATTTTGCAGAAGTCAATGAATGATGGAAATGCCTGAAAACAAATGAAACAGTCATATAATCTTTCCATGGATGTAAGTGAGAGAAAAACAGGGTGTCCTTGGTCTAACTCTTTTCTTGAGTGCTGTGTGTGTGTGGTGTGTGTGTCTCACTTGGATATATATATGTGTGTGTACCTTAAAAAGATTTGACAAGCATATAATTTAATCATTTCTGCTACCTTCCATAATCACATCACTTTCTTAATATGTAAAGGTGGGGAGGGGGGAGATTTTCTATTTTAGACCCAAACATGTGCTGCAGATTTTGACAAATTGACACATTTTTGGGAAGAAAAATATATATATATAAAAACTCTGGGGCATTAAATATTTCAAGTTGGTGGTGGTAAAAAAAAAAAATCAACAGCAGTGTGGGATAAATGAACAACAAATAGAATATGTCTTTTGGACATGTTGCTGTTATAAATATAATCTGCTTTGGCTGTTAATTGACTTATCCATAGGAACTATGGAAATATAAGTCCTTTGGTGGAAGCAACAGTTCTTTCCATACCAAAACACTTGTAGGAAATGTGGTAGTGTGACACACTATAGGCTGGTCTGAATATGACATTTCTCATGCAGAGGACAAAGAGCTGCTGCATACAGTGGTATCCAGTTACGAACTTAATTCATTCCGGAGGTCTGTTTCTAACCCGAAACCATTATAATAATATAATAATAATAATTTATTATTTGTACCCCGCCCATCTGGCTGTGTTTCCCCAGCCACTCTGGGCGGCTTCCATAGAAACCAAAAATACACTAAAATATCACAACTTAAAAACTTCCCTGAACAGGGCTGCCTTAAGATGTCTTCTGAATGTCAGGTAGTTGTTTATCGCTTTGACATCTGATGGGAGGGCGTTCCACAGGGCGGGCACCACTACCGAGAAGGCCCTCTGCCTGGTTCCCTGTAGCTTTGCTTCTTGCAATGAGGGAACCGCCAGAAGGCCCTCGGCGCTGGACCTCAGCATCTGGGCAGAACGATGGGGGTGGAGACGCTCCTTCAGATATACTGGACCAAGGCCATTTAGGGCTTTAAAGGTCAGCACCAACACTTTGAATTGTGCTCGGAAACGTACTGGGAGCCAATGTAGGTCTTTCAAGACCGGAGTTATGTGGTCTCTGCGGCCGCTCCCAGTCACCAGTCTAGCTGCCACGTTCTGGATTAGTTGTAGTTTCCGGGTCACCTTCAAAGGTAGCCCCACGTAGAGCGCATTGCAGTAATCCAAGCGGGAGATAACCAGAGCATGCACCACTCTGGCGAGGCAGTCCGCGGGTAGATAGGGTCTTAGCCTGCGTAGCAGATGGAGCTGGTAAACAGCTGCCCTGGACACAGATTTGACCTGTGCCTCCATGGACAGCTGTGAGTCCAAAATGACTCCCAGGCTGCGCACCTGGTCATTCAGGGGCACAGTTAGCCCATTCAGGACCAGGGAATCCTCCACACCTGCCCGCCTCCTGTCCCCCAAAAACAGTCCTTCTGTCTTGTCAGGATTCAACCTCAATCTGTTAGCTGCCATCTAACCTCCAACCGCCTCCAGGCACTCACACAGGACCTTCACTGCCTTCACTGGTTCTGATTTGAAAGAGAGGTAGAGCTGGGTATCATCTGCATACTGATGAACACCCAGCCCAAATCCCCTGATGATCTCTACCAGCGGCTTCATGTAGATGTTGAAAAGCATGGGGAGAGGACAGAACCCTGAGGCACCCCACAAGTGAGAGCCCAGGGGTCTGAACACTCATCCCCCCCACCACTTTCTGAACATGGCCCAGGAGGAAGGAGCAGAACCACTGTATGACAGTGCCCCCAGCTCCCAGCCCCTCAAGACAGTCCAGAAGGATGTTATGGTCGATGGTATCAAACGCTGCCGAGAGATCCAGCAGAACTAGGAAACAGCTCTCACCTTTGTCCCTAGCCCACCGGAGATCATCAACCAGTGCGACCAAGGCAGTTTCAGTCCCATGATGAGGCTTTAATCCCGACTGGAAGGGATCCAAATCCATTCTTAACATGAGGCACGCTTTTGCTAATGGTGCCTCCTGCTGCTGCCGCGCCGCTGGCGCATGATTTCTGCTTGCATCCCAGGGCAAAGGTCACAACCGGGAGCATCTACTTCTGGGTTAGTGGAGATTGTAACCCGAAGCATTTGTAAGGAGGACGGTATGTAACCCAAGGATCCACTGTACAGTCTTATGATTTTATCACAGTATAAACTCCACACCATCACGAGTTAGCATCAGTTGCAGTTACATGGAGGTATGGTGGAAGAACAATGTAATGTCTTCCTGATGTGGAAGAACAATGTAATGTCTGAGTTCTGCATTGTATGGTGACAACAGCAATAAGACGCCACGCTGAAGCAATTTCAGATCGTCTCTGTTTGTGATGAAGGCAACATATAGCTCAACTCTCAAACCACAGATTTAAGTGCATGAGAGTTGTAACTTCTTATCACTCAATATTGATTACATAGCAATGCACTTTATGGTAGTCACACCAAGATATCTACTTAATTCCTGGATACCCAAAGCCATTCAAAATCTGTATACATACAGTTGGTCTGAAGCAACAAAAACAACAGCAGCAAATAATTTAGTTCCTTTAATACTTGGTTATATTGTGCCTGGCCTCCATATTCAGTGATTCGGAAGAACAAGGAAGATTTGTATCCATTTAGAGTATATTCCAGGTCTACTTCCTCAAAGACAGGCACATTATAAACTTTTATCAGCAGTGACACTAATTGACACCCATTTCACTGCCTGGAGTTGAAGGAAGAATAGTCACAGAGACACAACTTCCCCTCTCTTTTCCTGAGGTGATTTTTTCAAGAGTGAAGATTGAGAATCCTGAGCTGTTATTGTCCACACTGCTTCAGAGTATATTGTATAATAAGGTTATCAGACGCCCCCGTTTCCCGGGGACAGTCCCCGGATTTACAAATCAGTCCCCTGACAAAATCCATCTATTTAGTAGGAAGTTGAAGCGTGTCCCTGGATTCATTGAAAAAAATCTGGTAACCTTACTATATAATAGGCAGTTCAGATTTTCCAATGCAAACCAGGAACACAGACAAGTAAACTTTGTTACACTCTGGTAACATATGCAGGGTTTTCCTGATTTCTGCCTGCAGCATATATTCTTTCTCTAAATCGTTATGACAGGAATTGGGAATAAAGAGGCAGGACACAATGTCTGGCCACAACTATTAATCACAAGAGTCTCTGCAGAGGGAAACCACAGTGTGGGAAGCTAATCTAATCTAAACAAGTTTAACTGTATTAGAGAGTGCCAAGCCCTGACCAAACAATGTATCCTATTGCCCCATAGCACTAATCAGGTAAGTCAGGTAGTCCTCAAAGGCACTTTGTATCAAGCCCACAGGCCAAACAACCCATAGTAGCTGGTCTCAGGTAACACTGATCACCTTGAAAGATGCTTACCAACTCTCATCTCTACTACTTCAGTTTCCCATACCTTCCTGCTATAATATTACTGAAATAACCAAGTCAAAACCATCCGCCTTCTGCTCCCTACCCCTAAAGCATCCAACCCACAATGCACAAGCAGGGGAAAAGCCTCTACCCAACCTCAAAGAGACCAGTTAAATCTGTAGGATGCATGCCAATAACAGATAAAGGCCTGGTGGAGCTTGACAGAGGCCTATATATCCCACACCCCTCAGCAGTGTATGTGTGCATGCACACACATGCTACATACACATGCTTAGCCCAATCTCCAAGGATATGGCATTCTTACTCCAGATGCATTAGCCATCTGTGAGCCTTTCCCATTTCTTGCAAACATAGAAGCCAGAGGCATGTTTCATTACCAAATGCATAATGTGAGATGGGTTGGATCTAGACACAACAAAGAAGCGTTTCAGTTTAAAGCGTTGTAAATTTAAACAGGGAAAACAAGTAGAGAGAAACGGGACTCCATTTCACCATCTAGTGGCACAATGTTATATCACACATACAACACATATAAACCACTTTTTCTTTACCAGTCTATCTGAGTCCATGGACTCAGTGAAAACAAAGAAGGGGGCTAGGCTGTGGGAGTCCCCTACAAGAGGAGGATATTGTTGTTGTTTAGTTGTTTAGTCGTGTCCGACTCTTCGTGACCCCATGGACCAGAGCACGCCAGGAGGATATTAGCACACAGTAAAGCAGCAGGAGGATAGAGAGTAGTTTTTGGCCAAATTCACACCATACATTTGAAACATTATGATACCACTTTAAAAAGTCATGGCTTCCCCCAGAGAATTCTGGGAAGTTTGTTAAGGGTGCCGAGAGTTGCTAGAAATTCCATGCATGTTTCCCTCACAGAGCTGCAATTCCCAAAGTGGTTTAACAATCAATCCCTCTTCACAGAGGACTCTTGGAATTGTAGCTCAGTGAGGACAATATGGGTCTCCTAACAATTCTCAGTGCCCAAAACCAAACTGCAGTTCCCATGTTTCTTTGGGGAAGCCATGTTGAATTATATGCATTTAAATGTATAGTACAGATGGGGCCTTACTGAACATTACACAAAGAGAAAGAAAAGTGGGCACATGCCATCTTGCGTGGCAGTGCCCTGATCAGTGCTGTAAGCATTCATTAACAAGTTTATAATTAAAATTTAGGGGACTTCCGGTCGGTGCCAGCGCTTAATGGCGGTCCTAGCTCCGAGCTCCGGAGAAGGACTGCTTCGCAAGTTCGGGTCTTACCCGCTACGGCAAGCGGGGGACCCCTAAAATCCCAGGCGCTGAAGCCTGAGAACAAGGAGACTCGGTGGGCACCTTCACGCCCCCCGGTACCGTGAAAGAGCCTTTTTAAAGGCTACGGATCGACATCGGGAGTGAGCGCGGTGCTGAGAGTCGCTACCCAGCCTGCGAAGTGAAGCCGCGTCGCCATAAGCGGAGAGCGCCGATTCCTTCCTGAAAAGAAATTCGGACTGATTCCCCGTGAGTAAGAACTGAAAAATAACCGGGACTTTTTCAATTTTAAAAATTGGGCTAAAAACGGGGGAGATTTAAACAAAGGAAGTCTGCCTCCCCCCGACTGCATGAAAGCGAAAGCAACGGAGCTCTAAACCTGCATCCGTTTAAATCCGTCCTTTGATCAGCTAAACCGGACATTTAAACCTTTGATCTCCCCTCTAGCAAGCAGGGCAGAGGGGAGGCGAATTTGACCATTAACTGCATGACTTATTTGAAGGAAAAAAACCTCTACTGTCTCATCTGTTTGAAAGTACGAAACGGTCTGCCTTCTTAGTACACTGAACTGACTTTTCCCTGTGAAGTGATACTTTGATACAAAGTTTCCACACTGCCTGACTATTGCATATTATAAGAAGAAACAGTATAAATTGGGCAACTGTGGCAATTTGAAGTTATAAGTATTTAGTAACATTGACTTTGACTGTGTTAATCTCCCTTTTTCTTACTTTTTGGACTGTCTCCTTTGTTTTGGTACTTGGAAATTTTGCTCTATGGCCATTTTGATTTGCTCCCTCTAGAGGATAAAGTAAAGTTCGGCACGGCTTAAGACAGTGGAATTTTCCAAGGGAGAAAATCCCGTGGGAATTGACCTTGACATGAGTGGCCCACAAGAAGAGATAGTCACAAGAGCCAAGATCAAGCAACAACAGCAACAACAACAGTTGCAGCTGCAACAGGCAAAGAAAAGAGGCTCAATCTCAGGCGCAACAGCCGGATCAGCAGGAACAACAGGTCAAGACAAAGGAGCAGCCGTTTCTATGGAAGCTGTGACAGAGGCCCTGCTCAAGATAAACCAAACCCTGGAGTCTTTGACAAAACAGACTTCAGAGAACA
This sequence comes from Podarcis bocagei, assembly GCF_964188305.1. Taxonomy (NCBI): domain Eukaryota; kingdom Metazoa; phylum Chordata; class Lepidosauria; order Squamata; family Lacertidae; genus Podarcis; species Podarcis bocagei. The sequence continues at coordinate 57,920,417 of NC_138125.1, read as the reverse complement.
CACAAAAATTAACAGAAATATCAGCAAGATTAAACCAGAATACAGAATCTATAAATAGATTGGTCGAGGAGAACGCCACCACGCGCCAAATTGCCGAGGAGGCCAAAGCCACTGCCGGAGAGACACAGGAGAAGCTAGAGCCGCTTGCCAAGAAGGTCTATGAGCATGATGCAACTTTGGCCTTGTGGGAGTTACAGAGGAAAGAGAGAAATTTAAAATTAAGACTGATTCCGGAGAACGAAAGAGACAGCCTTGTGGAATACTTGACACGGGAGTTTGTGGATTGCTGGGACCTTGAGGAAGACGAATTTAAAATTACGACTGCCTTCAGATTGGGTAAAAAGCAAGATAGAAAGACACCGAGAGACTGTTTGATTACACTCAGATCCAAGGAGGAAAGAGACAAAATATTAGGATTACACTTTGAAAAGGCCCTGCAAATTGGAAATTCAGCGGTACAGATCTTCAAGGACATCCCAAAATACATTTTGGATTTAAGAAACTTTTACAAGGACTTGGTTCTCCTGCTAAAGAAGAACACTATTCGCTTTAGGTGGGAGTTTCCACAAGGACTGTCATTTGACTTCAAGGCAAAGAAAGTGAAAATAAAGACAATTCAAGATAAAGACAAATTTTTGGCAAGATACCAGGAGGATTTACAGAAGGGGACTGTGGACGTACTTGCAGAACAGAGGAGAGCACTGGACATACTGAATCTCTCGTTTGGACAAAAACCACCACCATCAGAAGAAGAGCAACAACTTGGAGCTGTTGGAGGAGCCTTAAGAAAATAACAAGATGGCTCTGCAATTCCTTAGTTGGAATTGTAATGGGCTCAATGGGCCTTTGAAGAGAAGACAAGTATTTCATATATTGAATAAAGAACAATTGGACTTGATATGCTTACAAGAAACTCATATAACCAGAGCCCACAGGAGATTACTTTTAAATAAAAGGCTAGGACAAGAATTTATTTCATCAGACAAAGTTAAGAAGAGAGGAGTTGTAATATATGTGAAGGAGAAATGGGCTCCAAAAATGATATTCAAAGATGAACAAGGGAGATATCTGGCTGTGGAGATACAAGTACAAGGAGAAAAATTCTTAGTTGTTGGAGTTTATGCACCAAATGAAGGCAAATCTGACTTCTTTAAGAGACTTCATGAAACTTTGACGGACTATTTGGATTACAATATGATAATCATGGGAGACATGAATGGCGTGGTCTCCACTAATATGGACAAGGCACAAAGACTAACAGTCACTAAAGAAGGGAGACTCCCTAAGACTTTTTTCGAAATGACAGAAAACATGGACTTGATAGACATTTGGAGAACAAGGAACCCTCTGGAGAGAGAGGGAACCTTTTTCTCCCAAGCAATGATGACCTGGACCAGAATTGACCAAATCTGGGTTACTAGTGGACTGGCTCCAAAGATCAAGAAAGTGGAAATCTGCCCAAAAACTTGCTCCGACCATAACGCCGTGAAGATGGAGATGAAACTCACAATAACTGGTCAATTTAGATGGAGAATGAATGACACCCTCTTTCGAGATAAGGAGATTCTCACGAAGGCCCAAAAGACCCTAAAAGACTATTTTGAAATAAATTTGAGGACCGACGTGGAGAAAAGAGTGATCTGGGATGCAAGTAAAGCGGTTATGAGAGGATTCCTGATTCAACAAAATTCAATAAAGAGGAAAAAACAAAATGAGAAAAAAGAGAAGATCTTGGAAATGATAAAGGAAGGAGAAAGGAAATTAAGAACAAAACCAAAGTCTCAGGACATTTTAAGAGAGATCAAGTTATATCAAACTCAATATATGGAATTGATGAACCAAGAGATTGAATGGAAGATAAAGCAAATGAAGCAAAAAACTTTTGAATCAGCAAATAAATGTGGTAAACTTTTGGCATGGCAATTGAAGAAAAGGCAGAAACTAAATACAGTTACAAGTCTAGAGGTGGATGGAAAGAATATATCTAAACCCAATGAAATCAGAAATTGCTTTTTAAGTTATTTCAAAAAACTCTACACTCAAGGCCCGCAAAATGAAGAAGATATAGACAAATTCCTTGGAAGATATGGATTACAAAACATCTCTCAGCAAAGTAAGATGGACCTGAACCAGAGAATCTCAGAACAAGAGATAGAGGCTGCCATTCAGAATATGCAACTGGGCAAATCTCCGGGACCAGATGGATTGACTTCTAGATACTACAAATCGCTGAAGGAATGGTTGATTCAACCATTAAGAGAAGTTTGTAATGAGATCCTTGAAGGAAAAAGGGCACCTGAATCGTGGAAAGAGGCATATATTTCACTCATACCAAAGTCAGAGACTGAAAAGACCCAACTCAAGAACTACCGCCCAATATCATTGCTCAATGTGGATTATAAAATTTTTGCAGACATTTTGGCAAAAAGACTCAAAAGAGTTTTGATGGAGATGATTCATAAGGACCAAGCAGGCTTTCTCCCTAAAAGACACCTGGCAGACAATGTAAGGAATGTTATAGACATTCTGGAAAAGCTAGAGGTGAATATAAACACTAAAGCAGTATTGATCTTTGTGGACGCGGAGAAAGCCTTTGACAATATTTCTTGGAGTTTTATGAAAAAGAATCTTCATAGGATGGGGGTAGGCCGGGGTTTTGAGAATGGTATGGCTGCAATATATTCTGAACAAAAAGCCAAACTGATTGTAAATAATGTTGTGACTGAGGAGCTTAAGATAGAAAAAGGAACACGACAGGGGTGCCCGATTTCCCCATTACTCTTTATTTCAGTTCTGGAGGTGTTGCTGAATATGATAAGAAATGACCAGCAGGTTAAGGGTGTGCAGGTCGGAGCTAAACATTACAAGTTAAGAGCGTTCGCAGATGACTTAGTATTGACTTTGCAAGAGCCAAACACTAGTACGAAAAAGGTATTAGAAATAATACAACAGTTTGGCCAGGTAGCTGGATTTAAGTTGAACAAGCTAAAAACCAAAGTTTTAGGGAAAAACCTAACAGATAAGGAAAAGGAGAAATTTCAAGAGGAAACAGGTTTGACTGTGGTCAAGAAGGTCAAATATCTAGGAGTTTATCTAACATCCAAGAATCAGAATTTATATAAGGATAATTATGAAAAATGTTGGTCAGAAATTAAAAAAGATTTAGAAATATGGTCAAATTTGAAACTGTCAATGTTAGGCCGAATTGCAGTAATTAAAATGAATGTATTGCCTAGAATGCTATTTTTGTTTCAGACCTTGCAGATTATTGATAAGATGGAATGTTTTAAGAGGTGGCACAAAGACATCTCAAAATTTGTCTGGCAGGGCAAAAAGCCCCGAATTAAATTTAAAATACTGACAGATGCTAAAGAAAGAGGGGGTTTTGCCCTGCCGGACCTAAAATTGTATTATGAGGCAGCAGCTTTTTGCTGGCTCAAAGAATGGATGCTCCTCGAGAATACAGACATCTTAGATCTGGAAGGTTTCAATAACGCTTTTGGTTGGCATGCATATCTTTGGTATGATAAAGTTAACAGTGCCTTCAAAAATCACATTGTTAGAAAAGCATTGTTTAATGTTTGGATAAGATATAAAGATCTTTTGGAAAACAAAACCCCTAGATGGGTGTCACCAGTGGAGGCCAATGCAGTGAAAAAACTCAATATGGAGGTCGGATGGCCGAAGTATTGGGAAATTTTAGAACAGGATGGAGATAAGTTCAAATTACAAAGTCAGGAGAAATTGAAGCATAAAGTGGAAAATTGGTTCCAATATCGTCAAATAATGGAATTTTTTAAACAGGACAGGAAAGTCGGCTTCCAGGTGGAAAAATCAAAATTAGAAACCGAATTGTTAGAACCCAATACTAAGAATTTATCTAGAATGTACAACTTGTTGTTGAAATGGAACACACAGGATGAAACAGTTAAATCGGCTATGATTAAGTGGGCTCAGGATGTTGGACATAACATTATGTCAGCTGACTGGGAATGGTTATGGAACACCGGTATAAAATTTACGGCATGTAATGCCTTAAAGGAAAACATTATGAAAATGGTATACAGGTGGTACATGACCCCAGTCAAGCTGGCAAAAAGCTATCATTTGCCCGATAACAAATGTTGGAAGTGTAAAGAGACTGAAGGTACCTTCTATCACCTTTGGTGGACATGTCCGAAGATTAAGGCCTTCTGGGAAATGATCTATAATGAAATGAAAAAGGTACTTAAATGTACCTTTTCTAAAAAACCAGAGGCCTTCCTCTTGGGCATTGTCGGCCAACTGGTGACAAAGAAAGATAGAGCTTTTTTCATGTATGCCACAACAGCAGCAAGAATACTTATCGCAAAGTATTGGAAGACACAAGACCTACCCACTTTGGAAGAATGGCAGATGAAAGTGATGGACTACATGACATTGGCCGAGATGACAGGCAGAATCCGTGATCAACAAAAAGAGACGGTAGAAGAAGAATGGAAAAAATTTAAAAGCTATCTTAAGGACTACTATAAACTTAATGAATGTTAAAATGTCGGAGTTTCCAGAAACAAAGGGGTACAGGGACATAAGGTCAGAGTGTAAGAGAGGACTAAGAGGATAGAGATTGGAAAGTAATAACTGGGAGTTGCTAGTTGAACAATGGACATTGGGATGCAGAGAGGGGGGGTATGGGGAAGTCCTAAAAAGGAGGTTTATGAAAATATGTTTGAAACTATACGTGTATGTTTGTCATTCTTAATGTTTGTCTGTTTTTCTTAAAAATGTTGTAAAACCAATAAAAATTTTATAAAAAAAAAAAATATAATTAAAATTTAATTCAGGCTCAAGAGGTATGTACATATGATATTTCGGATCTCTGAAACATAAAGTTTCCTTTCCATTGGCTTCAACCTTGCCTACAACAGGTACAGTCCCACAAATACACAGCATTGTTTGCCTTGCTATTGGGAATAATAAGAACTTGTAATGAGGAATTATTGGGGGGGGGGAGAGAGTTTGGCCAACTGAACAAAAAAATCGCTTGGCATAATCTTAATTTTGAGCTCAGAGATTGCAAATGTCTTTCCACAAAGCAATAAATAAAAAAAACAACCCCAGAATGTGTTGGCTGGAGAGTTGGAAGGGATTTAACATTGTTCTAACTAACTCTCTCACTCTCTCTCTTTCTATTCATATAATGTGGATCTTTTTGCTTGTAAACCTCACCTTGGGGGAAATAGATCGACCTTGAATTCTCTCCACTCTTTAGATTTCACTTGCCTTGGTGGCAGTTATATTGCAATTCAAGCTGTAGAGTCCAGTGGGCTGCATAATATCAAATGTTATTGAGAACTATCTCCTCTTGGAACATAAAATGAAAATGGCACTAGTGCCTCTTTTGCTGTATTACTTATGTGACTTTCTCCCTGAGGGTTGTAATTAGTGAAATGTCATTAGAGGTAGCTTTATGTTTTGTGGTTAAACTTGCTCTGCTCAGATGCAGAGGGGGGGGGGGGGGTTAGAAAGAAAGAAAGAAAGAAAGAAAGAAAGAAGAAAGAAAGAAAGAAAGAAAACTCCAAATTACTGTACATAGACTTTTGTGAATTTTCAGAAAATGGAAACTAGTCATACAATAGAACCCACCTTTATATGGAAAATAAAGAAGGCTATTGAACGGTTTTAGGGAGCAATCCTATACATAAAACGTTAGTGTAAAGCAAGCCAGTGTAAATTAAGCTGGTATAAAGTCTACCAGATCCAAACTCCGTTTAGGAGTGGAGCTACTACTGGCTGAAATGGCCTACCTTTTTGTCAGCTTAATTTACACTATGCTGAATGGGCTTAGCAGCCAGCCTAAGCCCCCCACCCCCAGACTGGGCTCAGCCAGCTGTATGCTGACAGGGATGGGAGAAACAGGCTAGCTTATCTCTGGCTGTACTGAGTATGGGGAGTTACCCCTGGCTGAGCTGGAAATTCAGTGGAACCTAACTCCATGCAGCCAAATGGATCTTGCTATGCTATAGGATTACTCCCTTAAGCCACCTGAGATTTTGCATCTTTTCACCAGCACATAAATGATGTACATACTTGCAGTAAACACAGGGTGTAATTATAATTACTCATGAACAAGACTGCAAACTGATATACACTTATCAGTCCAGGCTGTTCCTGGTGTGGCCACTGTTGCACACTGAAAGCTTCCAGGAGCCACAGATGAGAGCTGAGTGCAAGGTGGGGACCCCAGAAGGAACATTACGTTCCCCTACCAGAGGTACTACCCCCCTAACTTGGGAGAAGGCACAGATGAATCTGTCAATTTCAGTTTCTCTTGGTTCCCACACTCCCATTTTGAGTTTGGTTCATGAAAATTCCTGAATTTTTTTGACAGCATCTTAGTGTACATTTACACTAATATTTGGTATGTGATTTAGCCTGTTATACCCATTTTTTTTGCAATAAACTTTCCATAATATAAAGTGAGGACATTCAACCATCAAGGTACAAGGAAAATAAAAGACTCTGTACCACCATATAACAAGCTTCCTCATTGGGTATTCACAAGTTCCAGTCATGTTACTTTGCTTATTTTAAAATGATTTATAACTCACCCTCCAACAGCTTCCCATGAAGGCCTAAAAAAAGTATGGCATGCATTTTCATAACTTGAAATTTGCATGCCATCAGAGTGAAAGCTTACCAGTAATTTATGTGGAGGCAGGGTTTGTGTGGAACACACCTGAGAGAAGTAACATCCTGTCGTTGATGTCTATACCTAGGTGATCAGCTTTCCTTCCATTTTATGCTCACTGTTATCTTGTTGCCAAGCGGCTTCCAGAGAGTTTGTAGGAAATTAGTAACCTGAATTAACTACAAAATTATAATGCAGCTCAACAAAAAGCTTTGCTGAACATTCACAATTGAACATATTTGATTCAAAATAATAATTTCAGCATCTTTAACAGTCCCTCTCCCTATATATTTTAGGCTGGTTGGAGCATTTTTACTAATGCCCCCTTGCCATTAACAATAGTCATGTAGTTCTTTATCTGCATACCATTTATGTTGCAGTGTATGTGCATCTTCTCTCTTCATGCAAAGGAGAGCAGATTTCTTTTGATTTTAAATATTGGTTAGCGTCTTTCTCACAAGGTATCTTGTGGACCATATTCACATACAAATGTGGCAGCCTGAGGTCTGCATGCCCACCAGTCACCACATCATAAAAATCATGGGAGGGAAAGGGAGGGTGGAGAACCATCCAAAATTGCTTTCACAGGCTCTTCAAAGTCACTGAAATTATGTACACTGAAAGTACTGCAAAGATAGTTGGGAGATCTTTGGTTCAGCTTGTGTTCATAGTTGAATCTACTATAACATTATATTAAGTCTTATTTTGCCCTTATTTTGATAGGGTTGCCATATTCTGCATAGCAAAAAAGAGGACACATTTGCTGACTTCAAACTATGGATCACTATGATGACTCTTATTTTACATACCCATGAAAAAGAAAACGTCACCTGGAAAAAGAAGACATATAGCAATGTCTGTTAAGTATAATTGTTGAATTGTACATTGGAATGGACAATAACTCTGCATGTGTCTGTATGTTTACTGCTGAAAGCATAGCAATGGAAAATTCCATTGAAGCTAAGCAGGAGCAGCAGAGAGCCTAACAGTTGATAATTAACTAGGAATGTACCTTTGCTACTCTGTCATGAAGTATTTATCTTAGATGGCATGAGGTGTACTCGGTTTCAAATCTTCATTTTGAGTGTGTGAGTTGTTCTTTGTTCTCAAGCCATGGAAGAGAAAGGTGTGCAAATTATTCTTTCCAGAAACACAGTCTCAGGCAGTAAGGAGGCTGTTGAAGAGTCAGAGCTTTCTTTTTGGCCCTGAATGAAGCAATTTTATATTTCTAAGATGCTCATGATGTTATGCAACTATTTGCATGCAACGTTATTGTTTTGAGTGTCTGTTTTGGAACAAGTTCTGCTAGTAAAGTCTTTGAACCATATTTTTGGACTGGACCATTTTTATTCCAAGAAGTCAGTTTTTATTTATCCTATTGCTTCCACATGCACAATATTAATAACCACATTCATGTCTACTTAAAGGTAAAGGTTAGGTCCAGTCGTGGACGACTCTGGGGTTGCGTGCTCATCTCACTCTATAGGCTGAGGAACCCAGCCGAGTCATGTGGCCAGCATAACTAAGCCGCTTCTGGTGAACCAGAGCAGCGCACGGAAATGCCATTTACCTTCCCACCGGAGTGGTACCTCTTTATCTACTTGCACTTTGACGTGCTTTCGAACTGCTAGGTGGGCAGGAAATGTCTACATAGGCTGTTAAAAATGGGTCTTTACATTTCAGTGAGGCTTGTCCTGGAATACTTCATACTTTTTGAATTGACTCAATCTTCCAACTAACCTCCTTTGATGAGACATCTATTATTAACAGAGACCATTAAAGCATCTCATTAATTTGACCACTTTCTCAGCTGTGATTCAGTTGTGACTTAAAGTATTTGTTTTTGCAACCTTACAATTTTACAATGACCCTTCCATACTTTTTCAAGAAAGTGATAAATAAATGATGCAAATCCAGAGCAGCCCAAAAGTTCAGTAGTCCTCCCTGCCAGAACATATATGAAAATCTCAAATTGGATTTCCCAACCTGTGGAGAAGGATATCCTAGGCATTCATAAGATGCTGTTCATTCATGAACTTTATTAATAAGTAGGAAAGTCTTCATTGCTTAATGCTTTTCTGTAGAAGATAAATCTGCATTTCTTTAAAACAGAGAGTGATAGAAGTCCCTGGTTACTTTTCAACTAAGGAAAGGGCCCAGTCAGAACATGACAAGGAATATTAGCGGGACATAATACTATCAATGACCTTTAAAGAGAATTGTAGTTATTACCATACAATACTGTCTCATTTATTACCTGTCCCTTCATTGAATTCCAAAGCCTTTATGTAACAGAAATTTAGATGCTTGCCTTCAAAGTCTAGAAATATGTTTTGACTATTATAATGGCTCCAGGCACTCAAATCTAATTCAATTTTTTTCTCATTATGTGGAATTTTTTTTGAAGATGATGGTGGTTACTAGACCAAGCAGTTCACTTGAGACAGTCAGACAAGCTTATATCTTGCGGCAAAATTGTCATAAAGGAGTATTTTCTCAGATCTGGCAGAAGTTCATTAAAGTGATTATGTGCTCTCCTGGGATAGCGATCTAAGTATTTATTGTGGGTAAAGTCCTTTATATTCTAAGTAAAATGATAGCCATCAAGACATATACAATTTGGAAGATTTTCATCCTCTTAGGCCTAGTTACAAAAATGCTTTCTTAAATGTAGCTTGATTTATTTCAGATATATTAATTTCCTCCTTCACTTCCTGATCCCAAGTGATGTACTTTTGATTTCACCTTCCTTGTTGCTCTTCTTTTGTAATAGGTGCTAAGATATACTTCCCAGGCTTTACACTTCAGCTCAAACTATATCATTATCACCTACATCATTCTCATGCATTATTTCCTCCATCCATGCTTTCAGATATGTTAAAGGTTGCCCCTCGTTTTCTTTTCCCCAGGCGATTATATTTTTTGAAAAAAAGTCTACTTATTCCAAGCTGTCCTTCTATATTACTCCATGAAGGCTGCATATGTATGCTACATTTATATGTGATATGGCAATGTGGCTTAATCACTACCAAGTTGAATGGTGCATTGGAGTGTTCTCTCTGTCATTTAAAATAAAGAAAAGAAACTAAGCAAACCTCTGGTAATAATAATAGAAAAACAAAACTGTCACAAAAATTGGAGAAACTACAGAAGCTAAAATAATGAGTTTAGTCCCTGTTCTGAAAGTATATAATGGAAGAACAGTTTCCCACAAAGTAAGTTTTCAGTATGAAGCCACCTGGAATCATGCTAAAATGAAGGTTAAGATGTGATTTTGAAATGGATCATACCAAAGAGTGTTTGTGGTCAAAGCAAGTAAAAAACAGGCAAGACACAAGTATATGAGGTTGAACTAGGATCACATTTAATTCAGTAATGATCTCAGCAGAGGGTAAATACTAGGTGGGAACAACCATAAATCAACCAGTCCCACAGTTCATACAGCTCAGAGCAGCTGGCATCAAAATACAACCCATCTCATGTACCTACCTGCCAACATGTTACCAAATTAATCTATTTAGCCACACCCACCACCAATGCCCTTAGTCCTGCAGACAAGCAAAAAATTATCACTCAGCCCTGTACTGGTCGGCACTAAAAACTGCATTGGAACCTGGGTTTGTGCCAGAAATCAGTGGAGGCTGATGCTGGTTTAAATAACCTGCAAAACCATGCTCCAGTCCTTCTGCAGTGTGCAGATACATGCAGCAGCTGTCCCACCCAATTTCCTCCTGTCTCTCCCCCCCCCAACTACTAATAATACTCCCAGTTGGAAGCTTCATGCTAGTGGTCAAAGTGGATCCTAAAGTCCATGGAAGTTTTGACAATATGCAAGGTGATTCACTGCAACTTCTAAGGCTGAGGTTGGAAACCTGTGGCCCTTCAGATGTTGTTGGACTCAACTCCCACCATCCCCAGTGAGCATAGCTTTTCGGCTGGGCTGATGGTAAGTGTAGCTCAAGAACATCTAGAGAGTCACAAGTTCTCCACTCCTGTTCTATGGGAATGAAGTAGCACTGGGGAAGATACAACTTTGTTTGGGCTTCTGCTGTTTATGTAAATCATTGTTTTAGTTTGAATGAACTTTGATTGTGAGCTGCCTCATTGACCCTATAGAATAGGGATCAAAAGAAAGGATATACATGTTGTAGTAAACAAAATGAGGTTTAAAGTTTTGCATATCCCTGATACGCTCACATTATATGCTTTATACTAATGATTGCATCACTCAACCAAATGTCATTGGTTCTGGTGGTGGTGTATAATGAGCTGATGCAATAGGATGTCATATGTAACAATCAAGAGTTTGAAATACAGTGTTGCCAAATGAAATTATGTACTCAATGTGGATCGGTAGTTTATACATGACCACCTTTGTATTTCCTAAGCAGGAGCCAATCGATAAATTTTATTGTCATTTTTCAGCACCTCAAATTTAGTAAAGATTGGCTATTTTCATTTCAGAAGCATTTTGTGTGTTGTGCAGTGTTACCAACTGTTGTTTTGTATGCATACAATAGAGTATGGATGTCTATATAGGGCATCCTTTGCGGCATCTATCACACACATGTGTTATGAGTCTGGATAATTTCTTACATGTATGGCACAACCTGTCCAATATGGCACGCCTAACTTCATTCAGACCATACAAGTGCAAGTGACCGGTTACATATTTCTCAACATATCTTCTGCTAAAGTTTAATGCCAAAATTCAAATCAAATGATTTTCCGGTGGCTGGCCAAGCTGATTTAAACTGCATCTTGACTGCTCAAGGTATCAGTACTGTGCAGAGTTGAAATACAAGAGCTAATCTGACCTATTCAAATCGCATTACAACCTCCCAGCTAATGAGCCTTGTTTTGATTCTGATGAGAATTTCCCTTCCGAGGCCAGCTGAAGTTTAGCTGAATATTATATTAAAAGCTACACAGAACAGCAACTTTCCTTGGCCTCCATCCTGCATCTTTTAATAAAGAATCTCCGCAAACTGGGTGCTGGTAGGACTACTTCTATATGGCCCATGATTGTCCTTTGGACGACCGCTTTTTGCCCGAATTTCTTTCTTTTAAAAAAATGCATTTATTTATTGAATGGTTTTGAAGTTCAAGAAGAAGAAAAGCCAAAAGTTGCTGGTATCTGCTATGCTGATGAAATAGTCATGCTTCCCTTCTCTCCCCTCCTCCACTGCAACCTGACATGATGTCTGCTGCCAGGTGACAGCTCATGGAGGGAGAAGCCTGGTTTCCCAGCATTGCTGCTGATGCCCTATCTCCCCTTTCAAAACCGGATTAAAGCCAAGAAAATCTAAGGAGGGGATTCTTCATGATATTTTAACAAGGGGGGGGGGAGGGAGCTTTGCTGACATTTCAAGCAACAGCTTGGCTGCCCATAGCAGCTCGGCAGCGTTCCCTTTGAAATTTGGGGCAGAATACGCTATGAAATCAATGCTACATGATGATGTAGCATCATTCCCACGGGTATTCTGTCACAAATTTCAAAGGAGCACTGCCTGTATGCTGGGGGCTGCCAAGCTGTCACTTGAAGTAGCAGCAAAATTCTTCTTGTTGTTGACAAAAGAAAAGAAAAGCTTGGCTATCTTGTATTTAAAAGGTAAGCCTATCGCCACCTGAACATTTTTGTTTTTGTTTTTGGCCCATGCTCCTGAAAGTGTCCAATATTCCATCCCACTATGTGGGGAATAACAGGTAGGATTCTGCCAATCTTCAGCCAAGAATGCTTAGTCCCCATTGGCCTGTTTTAGTGGGTGGGTTGCATCTTTTACATTTTTAAAAGAAAGGTTCACCCAAGGATGTCCCTACTCCTTTCTCAGGGGCTCCATTTGCCTAACAACAAGAAGAATTGGGGTGGGGGTGCTTTAAACATATGGTAGGTGCTCAGTCTTAATTTGTTAACTTGTATAAATATGTATTGGAGAAGGAACTGGCAATCCACTCCAGTATTTTGCCAAGAAAACTCCATCGACATAAAAAAGGAGAAGCTTTGAGAAGAAACTGAGAGTTTCCAAGGCATGCTTTGGTTCATGGTGTCATGGAGAATCGAACACGACTAAGAAGACTAAACAACAACAAACATAAATATGTATAAAACAGAACACTAAACACTACTCAAGCATTATTGCCAGGGCTTGGAAAATTTATTTTAAAAAAGAAATAGTTTTCAGTGCATCTGAAAAGGACCTAAGGCCAGTTCACGTTCATACCTTTATGTTGTGCAAAGAAAAGATGTAGTAGCAAGGGGGGCAGAGAGAGCTGTTGGCTGTCAGCCACTATATATAGTACCACCACTGTGATATAGAAAACAAAATTAGGTGAGTTGTGAGAGTATATTCTGCCCCCTTTTGTCTCCTCCTTACCCCCCAAATGTAAGCAAAAAACTTTTCTTTCAGACAAGGATTCCAAAAAGTTCATCTGGCAATATTGCCTCAGCCTAAGGGTAGTTTGTTGAGCTGGTTAGTAAATGCAAGAGACTTGTCTATTTGAATGAATCTGTTTTGCCACATCTTCTCTCATGTGCTGCTTTAGTTCAAGAAACACAGAGCCCCACTCCCCTGCCAAAAATAAGCCTGCATACTAAAAATAGGTAACTGAGGCACAGTTTTTCACAGCCATGTGGGAAGGAGCAGCTTATCTGTGAGCAGCTCTCATGTAACTGGAAGTGCCTTTTCAGATTCAAGCTGGCAGAATGGAAGTGAAGGCAGCGAGATGCTCTGTTTTCCTGCATCCTTTTTGCACCTTTAAATGTTTCGTTATTGCTTTTCCTCCTTTTGCAAGTAATTGAAGGGAGAGAGGAGAGAGAGGGATTCATGCTCAAGATCATTATTAAATATCTCCCTGTTCTGGGGCATTTTGATGGAGCAGAAGGAGTTTTGGTCCTTTGGTTCAATGACTCTTCCTGAAACAGCTTTGTTTTGGTCCTACAAACTGATGTCTCTGGAGCCCATGTGTCAGAGCTGCCCGAGGTCCCAGCTCACAAAGGACCAACGCCAGTTCGTTGTTATATACAAAAGTCTTTATTGAAGTTCAGTTTCGCTTTCACAGCCGCAGCGTGCAGCTCTACGTCTGAAACTCTAGACCGCTGAAGCTCCGTCTGAATCTCCTCCCCCCAGACACCAGTTTAAGACTCTAGCCTTGCTCCACCTCTTCCTTTGCTCTTTCCTCCTCTGGTTCTGCCTGTCAGCTGGGGTCTTGCCCTTCCTAGACTCTTCTGACGCCGAGTCCCCTGAGTCTTCCCCCTGCCTCCGGCGGGCTTTAGGACCTGGTTCCCAATCCGGGTTTTCTGCTGTCCCACGCGCCTGTACATTCGAACTTGGTGCGTGCGCCCAGCCGGCAACCTTCCTCCTGACCGTTACACTGCTCCTGTCACTGCTTCCCCCTTCGGGGAGGCTAGCTGGACCTGACCTCCCCTCCGTTCCCCCACTCTCCGATAGAGGCGTGGTCAGCCCGGACTCATCTTCTCTCCCTGCTGGAGGAGACGCTGGCCCTGACACATGGGACTCTTCCCCCCCACTACGCTCTGGTGGGGAAGCTGGTCCTGATCTCCCGCTGCTGCTTTGGGAGTCCCTGCTGGCCCCTTGTTTGTGGTGCGTCCCCCCTGGGACCCCCCTTGCCCTGACCATCGGCGCCTCCTTCTGGGAATCTTCTGATTCGCTGGAGAAGCTCATGGAATCTCTCGGGTCACTGTCATACTCCCCTACGCTGCCCTCGGATTCTTCCCCTTCGCTCTCCATTTCCTCTCTTGCCTGTGCCTCTGTTCCTGAGCTCCTGACACCATGCTTCAGCAGAAGGAAGGGAATGTCGATATTGGATATCTCCCTCCCTCCCTCCCTCTCTTTCATGCCACAGCTCTCCCAGGGACCATAGGATTGCAAATGTCCTTATCAGGAGACACTAAAAGGAACTGAGCCAGACAGCATGAAGGAAGTTTTTTGGGGGGATTAAAAAAAAAAATTATATTAAGGAGGGCCCTGAAATCTTCCAATACTTGCTGCTACAGGGAGGGTTTCAAAAACAAATATGATTTAAATTGGGAGCTGTATAAACCTCAGAGGCAGTGCATATATTTATATGTGATTATCTCTCCCCAAATTAAAGGATTATCTGGAGATGGTTCACATGTTTGGGGTTGTTTTGAGCCAACTGGACTGTCTGTAAGAATGTTTGTTTTCTCTCTCTTGAACTGTGTTGCCATATTTTGATTCCACTTGCTTTTATATTTGCATATTTTGTAATGTTTACTATAATTTCCCAGCTATCAAAACTCATCTAATTTATTTGTGAGGCTTCAGTCACCAGAAGCATAAACAAATTGTAATTTCCTTTTAAAAGAGGTGCATGGACAAAGGAGGGGAGGGACAGAGGACAGGGGAATAGAGGAAAGCATATCAAATGCTGCCCCAGGCTCAGAGCATTTATGGTCCGTCCCCCCCCCCCAATGGTAGCTTTCAACATATTTCCAATGTGTGTGTGGCTGATTTCACAATTTGCAGGCATGGTTTATAAAATTTGCAGGCTTGGATCTAGTCACAATCACTCGTGCACATCAGTTATTTAATAGGTAATGATTTCCCACCCCCCTTTTGCTCATGTTAACACAACACAGGCCATACAGATAAGTGCTGTTGACATTACAAATGAAAATGAACTCTATTTGTTTTTGCTGTTGAGTGGATATGTTTGCAGAGATAGCCTGTGACAGGCAGCTTCTATGTATGGTTCCCTACAACCAGGTATGGCAGGCAGCAGGGACAGTCCACCCCTGTGGCAAGGTGAGGCAACTGCCTCAGGTGCCAGGATCCAGGGCGGAAAAAGATCTTGTCTTCCAGGAATGCACCACCCACTGCTGCTGCTGTGGCAGCAACAGTTGTATGTGCTCCTTGTAGGCCAGGTCTGCTGCGTCCATCCTCAGCAAATTCCCCTCCATTTTCCCTCTAAAGAGGTGGTGAATAGGAAGTGCTGTTGGTCTCATCCCACCCCTAGGGAGGAAATGCCATCTGGCACACCCTCCCGGTGTGATTCAAAGCAGACCTTTTCCCCCCCTACCCTCACAACAGCCTTTAATTCCCATTTCAACCTTTGGGTAAGGCTGATTTGATTCCACCCCCTCCCCATTCCTGATGTAGATCTTCACTCCCAATGCAGATCTTTATTCCCTGCTTGTTCCTGATGTACAACTCCACTCACCCATTTTTCCCTGGTGGGGAAGGCACCATTTTGTGGTTTGCCTTAGGTTCCTCTGGCTTGGACTGGCCCAGACAGAGATTCACCTCAATTGACTGTTGCTGAATCTGGTCCTGGAGGAGAGAAACACCTTGCTGATACTCATGGCCAAATAGCAAATGATGCTTTATTCTTTTAAGAGGAATGTTTTTCCCTTGATCATACGCTGTACAGAAATTTTTGGAAATAGCAAGATTGGTGTGATGCATCTTAGTTGAAGTGCCCACACAGAGATAATGCAGTTTGGAAGTATGTGAGCATTCACACCTGTCAATTTTAACAACAATTTCAACAGCATCTTTTTAATGTAAGCTACTCAGAAAAGTGTAATAAATTGTAGTTGATACAAACACAAACAATCCTGCTGCCAAATATCATGAACTATAGACATAATAATACTCATAAAACCAATTTTATAATGTGTTGGCTATGTTTTATATTGTATTTTTGTATTTTAAATTTATATGTATACCACCCCAAAATCTATTTTTTGGATGAAGGTGCAGTTCATAAAAAAATTAAACCATAAACCATCTTACTATTTTTGTACATTATCCATCCTTTCACTGCAAAGATCCCAAAATACTCTCTGAGATGTATAAACATTAGACCAAATGTTATTAAGTGTTCTAGGGCAGTGTTGCTTTGGAAGGAAATAATTAATATCTTTGTTAATTGAAGCTGCAGGGGGAACTTTAGGGAGGCAAAATATAATTAAACAACTTGGAAGCTGGCCAGCAAACTTATGGATAACACTACTTCAATGTTAAGGCAAGTCCCATGAAATTGTTAATAACCTCAGCTTGTAAGTTTTAGAACTGCCACCTGGCTGGTTTAAAGCTGCTCTAACAAGTACTTAGTGATTCCTGTTGTTGTGGGGTGAATATTAAAGCAATATCCACTAGAAAGGTATCTCATGTGAATCCCAATAAAATAATGAGAGCCATGCAGGAAAGCAGAATGCTAGCACTGATTTCAGTCGTGCTTGCACAGAAAACCTTCCCACAAATGTTGTCTTTTGAATTTCCCCCTCTTTCTAATGAACTTCTTTTCCAATTCACAATGGACGGGGATAAATGAGGAGCTGTCTATGGAAGCTGTGGATTGTTATTCCTTGAAGGTTTCAGACAAATGCTGGACACAGAAATGTTTTATGTTGCTTTCAGGATTAGTCCCAAACATATTGCCTTTATGGTGGGACTATCTAAACCATCCTGCAAAATAGCCGGGTAGCAGCAAGCATGTTATGCAGACTTCCCTGCAGGTCTGAGCCATGCCTCTGCTGCAGAGCAGAAGGTTCAATCGTACCTGCTCTGTTTAGATCAATTATCTGGGATGGTGCTCTTGACATCCTTGTTGAGTTCAAGCACAAATGCCCAATGTGTGAGGCTGGCAACCCTTCCTCCGTGTGTCCCAGTGACAGATTCCACAGAGGTACCAATAAGGAAGACGCAAACAAGAAAAGGTGGAATTGCAGGCTGCCTCTCCCATGGGTGAGAAAAGCCAGTAGCCCAATAAAAATTGGTGTGTTAAACTTTTCCTGATTAGCCATCCCGGAAGTCTTCTTGGGTATGTCCAGCTCTTGGGTGTGGCTAAAGTGGATCTTTGGATCTTCTCCCATAAAATGATATACCTTTCTCATGTATATCACACCCTAGAGTTTGTTACACATTCTTTACTTTTACTAGTCAGAAATGCATTTGTGTTGCATAGAGAAATTTATGTATACATGGAAACCATACATGGTGGCATTTTTTGAAAATGAAGAGCTCCTTCAGATTATATAATAAAGATGTATAGGAAGGTAACATGGCTGACCATAGCTAAATTTGTCAGATTAAGATCTGCCTCATAATGTATCCTTTTCTTTCCTGTTGATATAAAAAAGCCATGAGCTGAGTTTATATTTACTGTTGAAGAGAAACTTCTCCCTCAGTATCCATGGAAATGAGGAAGGTGCAAAATGAGTTTAAAAATGAACCTCAGAAATGAGTTCAACTGTGCCATCACAGTTGTTTCCTGCTTGGCAGGGGGTTGGACTCGATGGCCCTTGTGGTCTATTCCATCTCTATGATTCTATGATAAAACAAAGTGGAAGCAACAAACTGGAAAGAAACCATGCTCCTTTTGCACTCTCTTACAGAATTTACTCTGAGTATCTTTCCACAGCAACCCATTTGCCTAAAAATTCCATTCCAGAACTGCAGGTTTTTAGTTTTCTGAAGGATTTTCTTGAGGTGAGGAAAAGCAAATCATGTCAAATTTCATCAGCCTCTTTGGCTCGTCTAGCTTCTTTCCACTCCTCTTCCCATTCAAACTTTTGTTTTGTTTTGTTTTGTTGTTATTTTATTAGAATACAACATGTTGTTTCGGCTATTTTAGATGTCCCTAAGGTTGAGAAACAGAACACTGACATTCTTTTGAGAATATGGTGTTTGCCTATAAGTTTAGTTTTAAAGTAATGTTCTGAATTGCACTATATCTAAGAAGTCCCAAAAGAAAGGCAGAAGAGCTTGGCTAAGCTGTGAAAGGTACAGCTTTCTCAAACTGGTGAGGCAGATGTTTTCACAAGTTGTCACTGTTTTCCTCCTTTTCCCCTTGCCTGTCAGTAATGTTATGATCTCTGATCCTATCCATATGGATGCTAGCTCAGCCAGTTCCAAATGCCTGAAGCGGATTTCATGTTTCTCATCGCAATTAGGAGGAAGATACCAGCTCCAAATCCTTCCATCAAGGAATGCATTAAGAAATGGACCAAAATGGGGTAGATTCTCTTCATGAGGTTTTTTTGTAAACTGCAGGAAGCTTACGAGTTTTGATTATTTTTTTGGCAGGTTTTGTTGAAACAAAGGTGGTGGAGGTTTGGGTTGCCAGGCAGGGCACTCACTTGGAATGGGTGTGAGGAGAAGAGTAAATATGTCTAATTCCTCAGCAACTGGGGGGACGGCCTCTGCTTTGCCACAGTGGGACAGCAAGGACATACTCCACTCCTCGACCCTCAATACACACCCTGAGGAAAAACCATTGGCTCTGTTTGTCCTTAGAGATAAGCCTACACCTTGTTTTCACTATGTGATCCTTGATTGGTTGGATTTATTCATAAAGGATTGGGGGAAGTCCTAAAATGGTGCTGAAATAGTTCCAGATCAGGGCTGTGAACAAGGTGAAAAAATGTAAAGAAACACCAAAAGATAGATCCAAGACTGAATTAAGGTGGTTGGGGGCCCTGCTGCAGTTCCCAAAATAGGGGCCCCTTCCCTCAAAAAGAACACATGAACAAAGTACTGTGGAATCTTAAAGAGTAACGTATTTATGTGATAAGCTTTTGTGGACGGCAAAAAGACTCAGAGTATGTGGAGCTTGATAACTCTCAGCAAACAAAGATCAGTTTGCAAAACAAACAAAAATGAACTATTTGAGGAGGTACAGTTTTGTTCATTATTGGTTTTGCTCACTTGCTGCCTTGGGCTAGTCAGACCTCCCAGCCTAACCTTGGCTTTTGTGAAGATACAGAAGGAGGTGGAAAATGGGTGAAAAGAAAGAACTACTGTTTGTATTAAAGGCACCAAATTATGGGGCCAATTCAGCATCACGCTTTTCCGATGGTTCAGTCAGCACAAGCATTTCTGCTTGCCACCTGGAACTATCTCTTCTCTCAACCCCCTTCCTTCATATGTTGCTATGGCCCTCCAGAGCAAATATGGGAGAGGAACGGGGGTAGGGCACATGGGGGAAGGAGAAGGGATCCATTTGCTCACACTTACTTGCATAAAATAACCCAGAGAGTACCTGATCTCAGATAAACCAACCACCGGAAAGAGGAATCCTAAACAAATAAATAAAGGGCAAACTACAGTGATTCCAAGGACTACAAAAAGAGGCATAAAGGAGAAGAAAACTTCAGTTCTTTAGGACCGCTCACCCACCCACCCCCGATTCCTAGAGGCTGGTGTTTTCAGCCAGTGAGTAAAAGCAGAGCTATGATTGACCAGTGAGTTGTTTGCATAAAAACGCTGAGGTGGGAGCAGCCATGTTGGCACATCTCACAGAAATCACTTTGAAAGTTACCACACATTTTGCTTTCTAATTTTCCTTCCAGGAGGGCTAGAGACTTGCTTTTCTAAAACAAGTAGTAGAAGAAGAAGCAGCTTAGCATCTGGAGCCCTTGCAGGCATGGATTCTGGTGCAGTTGTTCCAATTGCATCATTATAATCTGACCACACACCCCAGGGAGTTTTATTTATCCCCT
Source organism: Podarcis bocagei (assembly GCF_964188305.1). Classification (NCBI taxonomy): domain Eukaryota; kingdom Metazoa; phylum Chordata; class Lepidosauria; order Squamata; family Lacertidae; genus Podarcis; species Podarcis bocagei. The sequence continues at coordinate 57,900,261 of NC_138125.1, read as the reverse complement.
AGAGACCCATTTTTATAGCCCCAAATATTTAGAAGCAACCATTTGTTGGCAGCCCTCTTATGAAATATGTAAATGCAATGGATTTTTCCTTTCTTTTCGTGAGCACAGGGAATTTAATCATCCCTTAGAATGACTCCAACTAAAGGTGTTTTTCCAGGAATAAATGTGGCTAAGTGTATTGGAAAATGTACTGTTTTGCTAAATCAGTTTAAATGGATTTGGCAGGAAAGGGCCACTTGTCTGAATAACACGTATTTTTGTTAAGGGTATTCAGTCTCTATTCATTCACAGCCTAATTTTCTTGTTAGCTCCAGGAGGTCTTGAGCACGTTTTCATAATTCTCACTGTGAGCTTGTGTCCAGTTAATTTAAATCACATTAAAACTCATTATTGTTTTCTTCCGGTCTCATTGAAATTATGTTCTAAGGTTTTAGCTTTTAAACTGTGACAATGCAACTCCAATCCGTTAGCCTTTCAGCTGGCTTCCTACTCAACATTACAGCCTGCAGAGAGTTGAAAGTGTCACCTAGTCACATCATTTAGTGGGAAATGAGACCGCTGCTTTCTAATGATGATTTCATTTGCATTGCAAAACTTTGCCTCCATTTTAATCTACAGCTTTGGAAAGAACACCCCCCCCCGATTTTTTTATTATAAAAAACCCCTACATATGGGTGTCTCTATCAAAACCAGTATAGCACAACTTAGCATATTCCCCACTCCGTTGATTATAACAAAATGGACTATATAACAACTGGACAACCTGGGCACCAGGTCCAGGGGGCCCTGGGAGCTCCAGACCCCACAAAATTCCCCTTGAGGGGACTGGGCCCCCACAAATTTTGGAGGCAGGCACCCAAAGGGAATATTCATCAGTAGGCAACATATGCTAAATACTAGGTCCATAAACGTGCTCTTCAGAATGTGTCATCTCCTCCTTGCATTATAAGAATTGTGATATTTTATATTATCTATATCTATCATTTATCTATCATCTATCTATCTATCTATCTATCTATCTATCTATCTATCTATCTATCTATCTATCATCTACCCTGTGGCTTGTGCAAAAGGCAGTATAAAAATAATCTAAACAAACAAACAAACACAATTACAAAATGTGAGGAAGCCCCCAGAGACCTTGTTTCCAAGGAACCTGAATCCAGGTGAGCACAATAACCCATCTACTAGGAGATTGTGGACACACATAACACTATTTTACAGTTGGCAGATGTTGAGACTGAGGAATGACTTGCCCAAGCAAACATATGGATCCAAGTCAGATCAATCAATTCAAACAGGGGGAGATACACAGTAGTACCCAGATGGCAAGAAAGGCAGAGGGATGGAACATCAGAGACAAGAGGGTGAGAGAGAGAAAATGTATACAGGCAAACCACCTACACAGTTAGGCAGGGCAAAGAAGGAACTCACAAAAACCAGCACTAGTCCCAGATACTCCACCAGCTATCAGTGGTGACAACCTGCTGCTGCTATGCTATCAAGTGGTACGGCTTGGCCAGGGAGAACAATGCAAGAGTTAAGGACCAGTAGGTGGGTGGTTACATGAGGGCTACCTCCCACTGCCTCTTGCCTTAATTTCACTTATTGAGCCGGTAGTAATGAAGTAGATGCAGAAGACCATGACCAATCATAGTGTTCCTAGACAGCTGCCACCATCACATCCCAGGCTGAGCTAAGTGGTCCAGGATGCTGCCTGTCCTCCTCCTTTTCTTCCTGTCACATCTGTGCCACACACAGATGTGCCCATGCCACAGTGGGATGGAGGCTGGGAATAGGTAACTTAGTCAACTCCTGTTTGCTGTTGTTTGGATGGGGAAAGCAGCTGCTTTAAAACTTGTACACATTTCCTGGGTGTGCTGGATGACTTAATGAAATGGCTAGGACTCATGAAATACACCCATACACAAAATAAATAGATTTATTTGAATGGTAATTGAGCAGTGGAGAGGAGGCCAGAGGCAGTGACAAATGGCTCTCCTCCTCCATTGAGAGCCCTTGCTCTTGTCTGGCTGTTAAGTCTAGACATACCATAAACTGACTCTATGGACACCCATGATCTAACAGTTTGAGATGGCTAAGTAGATATCAGGGAGTTTAGATTTTGTACCATCCAACTGTAACAACATATTTGCATTTGCAGTCTCTTATTCAGATAAGGATTACAGATGGAATGAGATCTGATAGGTCAGTTGAGTAACGCCTCAGATGGCAACTGCTTTTTGGTCCTTGGGGGCTCTTGAACTCTGGTTTCGGTTCGTCATGTCTCAGATAAATATGCCTCCATCACCATCTGATGTGTTGCTGTAGCTTAAGTGCTGTCTGAGTAATCAGTGCCTGCAACTACTGCTATGCTATCACACTACTTCCAGACTAGTGACATGTTTCTAGGATTTCCACTATAACCAGTATTGCTTCAGCATGCCGGTTTGCCCCTAAATAGTAATGTAACTTCAGGGCCGCTGTCCTACACAAGCAAAACCACGTCATTAATTTGTGCCCATTTTTACTTCAGCTCCAGAGAAAGGCTTGTAATAGCTTCTTAGTATCGTCCTTCCTCCTGGGCTCCATTTCCGACATATGTCATTGTAGGAGCTTGGTGCATCGATAATTGACAGCGCAGATTGTCTACTACAGTGTTAATTGCAGTTCTCTTACTGTATCTGCCTTAGACTGAAAACAACTGTAGTGTATACTTTGCATGGGAAGTAGCTTTCAAAATGAGGAGGAATATGCATCTCTGATTAACAGATTATGTTGTTGTTGTTATTATGATGATATATTTATCTATACCCCTCCTCAGGGACTCAGGGCAGTTTAGAGATAAAAATAAGAACTGCTAAAAACAGAAAAATACCAACCATTAAAAATAATTAAACAATTGGTAGAATTAAAAGTATATAGATATCTAAAATCTATTAAAACCACACAAACAATTACAATAAAAAAGTAGAAAGCAAGCCCAGTTTCAATTTGGGGGATTAGAGTGAGTGATAATCTGAATTTGTCACTCCAGACTGGTATTCCATGGCAGAGGGGGGCAGAAATCTGAATGTGAAGAGCCGTATTACATGAGAATTATACATAACATTAGAACAGCTGCGTACAATTGTTTCCATCCCATTTTATGTATAATAGCTATCTCCCCCACTCACAAAGGAAGCAAATACTTATTTCCCTCTAATACAGTTGTTATCCCTTGAGGATATAAAAAGAGATTGGATGTTTGGAAAAGGGATGATCACCCCTTATATCATCTTTTGAAAATATATTAAAAAGGAAGCAAAAAAGGGCGCAAACTTCTTCATAATGTACCAGCAACAAATCCTCCCCATTAGCAGAGCCCTGGAAAAAAGGAGAGGACTAAACGGTTTGTCGCTGGAGGTGCTTGAAATTCTATGCACAATGTTTTCCCCTCTGTGCTTCCCTGATTGTATCATTTTAGCAAACAAATGGCTTGTGTTGTATGTTTTACAAGAAATGATGGTCTGATCTCAGAGGAGCTCAAACAGTCCTTGAATTTATACTTGCTTTAACTGTGAGGTGAGGCTCGCTATGGAAAACAACACTTTCAGGTCGTCTTCACTCGCTCTCACTAATTATTTGCAGGGGAGCAAGTGTGAATGAAGAGAACCTTGGAATAGATTGCTGTCTTAAAAAACAAATAGTGACTGAGTATTCTGCCCCAGGTCAAAGCATGTGGAAGAAACATCCTCTGAACTCCTTTCAGTTAGTAAAGAGGTTTGATGGAGAACCTCCCATCCCACTCTGTCTGCTGGACAGAAGTCATGGGTGTGTCCTCAGTGCAATGAACTCCTGGAGCTCACAGAATGAGCTTATTCCCTTGAGGCTAAGGTAGTTGATGCAGAAAGCTGAAAGGCAGAGAGTCTGGTGGATGAGGCCTTCAGGGACATGTCCCTGCAAATGTAGCACATGTTACCTGCTGTCTAGATAGCTTGGAAGTCAGAGCTGGTAAGAAGTCAGTAGCCATTTCCCCAATGGCATGGAGAAATGAAGCCTGGGAGGGATTGAGCCTGAGAGCTTTTAATTATGTTCTACCACTGAGCTATGGTAGATTCTACCCTATAGAATCTTAGGAAGAATTTTTTTCAGGTTACCTCTCCCTGTAGTTTTGAGTCTCATACAAAGGGAGTTGGTGAGGGACGTGAGACCCAGAAACATGTGGAGGGGAAGTTCAAGCGAAAGAAGCTCATGACATATTTGGTAATATGGCACAATAGGAACTCACTTGGAGCAAAAGACAGGATAAAGACACAGAAATCAACCCCCCCCCCGGGCCACTAACCTCTTTGGAAAAACATTTTGTGTATATGACCGAACCCAAAGGGTGCTTATCAATGGTTCCTCTTCATCCTGGAGAAGAGTGACTAGTGGGGTGCCACAGGGTTCTGTCTTGGGCCCGGTCTTATTCAACATCTTTATCAACGACTTGGATAATGGACTCAAGGGCATCCTGATCAAATTTGCAGATGACACCAAACTGGGAGGGGTGGCTAACACCCCAGAGGACAGGATCACACTTCAAAACGACCTTGACAGATTAGAAAACTGGGCCAAAACAAACAAGATGAATTTTAACAGGGAGAAATGTAAAGTATTGCACTTGGGCAAAAAAAATGAGAGGCACACATACAAGATGGGTGACACCTGGCTTGAGAGTAGTACATGTGAAAAGGATCTAGGAGTCTTGGTTGACCACAAACTTGACATGAGCCAACAGTGTGACGCGGCAGCTAAAAAAGCCAATGCAATTCTGGGCCTCATCAATAGGAGTGTAGCGTCTAGATCAAGGGAAGTAATAGTGCCACTGTATTCTGCTCTGGTCAGACCTCACCTGGAGTACTGTGTCCAGTTCTGGGCACCACAATTCAAGGAGGACACTGACAAACTGGAACGTGTCCAGAGGAGGGCAACCAAAATGGTCAAAGGCCTGGAAACGATGCCTTATGAGGAACGGCTGAGGGAGCTGGGCATGTTTAGCCTGGAGAAGAGGAGGTTAAGGGGTGATATGATAGCCATGTTCAAATATATAAAAGGATGTCACATAGAGGAGGGAGAAAGGTTGTTTTCTGCTTCTCCAGAGAAGTGGACACGGAGCAATGGATCCAAACTACAAGAAAGAAGATTCCACTTAAACATTAGGAAGAACTTCCTGACAGTAAGAGCTGTTCGACAGTGGAATTTGCTGCCAAGGAGTGTGGTGGAGTCTCCTTCTTTGGAGGTCTTTAAGCAGAGGCTTGACAACCACATGTCAGGAGTGCTCTGATGGTGTTTCCTGCTTGGCAGGGGGTTGGACTCGATGGCCCTTGTGGTCTCTTCCAACTCTATGATTCTATGATTCTATGATTCTATGATTCTAAGATAACATAGGACATTCATCTTGATTAACTGGGAAAATGGATTGTGCTCAGAACAGAGTGGGGATGCACAGGTCAGAGGAATTACAGTAATGTGCAACTTGTCAATAGAATTTTAATATTGTCGAGTTGGAAGGGACCATGAGGGTAATCTAGTCCAACTTCCTGCAATGCAGGAATCTTTTGCCCAATGTGGGGCTCAAACTCATGACCCTGAGATTAAAAGTCTCATGCTCTGCCGACTGAGCTATCTGACTTTAATCTAACTGTTGTCTTGCTTGTCTTTTTCTGTTCCAGTATTGTGAATTCAACCTGATCAAGAAATCTGCATTTCCCTGTCATTAAAGTTAATTGGCACACGTTTGAATGGAAGTAGTGGGTTCCTCCCAGTACCTTGCTATAAAACGTAAATAAAATAAAAAAGCAATAGGATTCAGTGAGTCACAAGAGGGGGATCTTGTCCTTTGCTTCTTTGTCAGCTGATAAAGCTAGTTTCTGGATTCATTTTATGCACTCCAAATAAAACACTTCTCTGCCATTCAGATGCTGAAGTAAATAACGTAGCAACTTTTGACCTCCAAGATGAAAACTCATTTTGTCCTAATGTGAGCACCTCATTTCTGAAAGAAGCGAGTGAGGCTTGAACAATCCGACTTTTCAAGTGTCATTCCATGTCTTGCTGCTTATTTACAGAAGTGGTTTTAGCTTTTACTGGCAAAAAGAAAGTGAGGGCAAAAAATGGAGCAAGTGAGGAAAAAAGCACCCTAAAACAATAAACGAATTGTAGAGGATGCTTTTTTGGGGTACTTCTGGGGAAGCCTGGATGGGATAAATTGTGTGCATTGAACATTTAGCTGATGGCTTCAAATTACTTGCACTGGAAAATACACAAACCAGCTCTATAAACTGATGCAATAACATTTTCCCCCATATAAAAACGATCTTTCTTTGTTTTTATTTTTCAATCTCAATGTAGTTCAGACCCATGATCATGTATTCTCGGTGAGGGGGAAATCTTGATACTGAAATTCAGGAGCAAAACAAACACACAAAGGTCAATAGTCCATCTAATGCCATGTAGTCTATTCTGAATGCTTTGAAACAGGTAGGTCTACAGTTCTAACTAAATAAATACATCGTAGGTAAAGGTAAAGGTACCCCTGCCCGTACGGGCCAGTCTTGCCAGACTCTAGGGTTGTGCGCTCATCTCACTCTATAGGCTGGGAGCCAGCGCTGTTCGCAGACACTTCCGGGTCACGTGGCCAGCGTGACAAGCTGCATCTGGCAAGCCAGCGCAGCACACGGAACGCCGTTTACCTTCCCGCTGGTAAGCGGTCCCTATTTATCTACTTGCACCTGGAGGTGCTTTCGAACTGCTTGGTTGGCAGGCGCTGGGACCGAACGACAGGAGCACACCCCGCCACGGGGATTCGAACCGCCGACCATGCAATCGGCAAGTCCTAGGTGCTGAGGTTTTACCCACAGCACCACCCGTGTCCCTAAATACACCATACAAAAAAGTAATACTTTGCATTAGCTACAAACTTTGAAAACATTGTTTTTATTTTGTTAGTTTTGTGTTGCATTATGTGATTTTTCTGTTTGACTTTATGAGGGGTCTTGAGCCTTAGAAAGATGGAATAAATATGCTTGGCATAAAAGTGCTTGGAATAAATAAACAGATAAATGATTCTGTTAATTGTTCAATATCCCTTGTTGTCTTTACACCAAGCAGTTCAGGGGGCAATTTTATCCTGACAACAGTCCAGTAAGGCATGTTGATTTAAGAGACAGGAATTTGCCCCTGAGCATCCATGGAACTTCATTACCTGACTGGGTATTTGAATCCACCTATCTCCAGTTAAGATACCTGTATGGTAATAATAATAATAATAATAATTTTTTATTTATACCCCGCCCTCCCCAGCCAAGGCCGGGCTCAGAGCGGCTTACAAGCAATAATAAAAACAAGATGAGTGATTACAACTTAAAAACAAAAATAAAATACAACATTAAAATAATGGAACATTAAAATATTAAAATGGAGCCTCATTGCAGGAGAAGGAAAAGAAAAAAGAAAAAGGGGGCGGAGGGAATCAAATTGGCTCCAATCCAAAGGCCAGGCGGAACAACTCTGTCTTACAGGCCCTGCGGAAAGAGATCAGATCCTGCAGGGCCCTGGTCTCATGAGACAGAGCGTTCCACCAAGTTGGGGCCAGTGCTGAAAAGGCCCTGGCTCTGGTTGAAGCCAATCTAACTTCCTTAGGGCCTGGGACCACTAGGGTGTTGTTATTTATGGACCTTGAGGCTCTCCGTGGGGCATACCAGGCGAGGCGGTCCCGTAGGTACGAGGGTCCTAGGCCGTGAAGGGCTTTAAAGGTCAAAAGCAGCACCTTAAATCTGACCCTGTACTCCACCGGGAGCCAGTGCAGCTTGAAAAGCACTGGATGAATATGCTCCCATGGCAGAGACCCTGTGAGGAGCCTCGCTGCAGCATTCTGTACCCGCTGGAGTTTCTGGGACAGCTTCAAGGGCAGCCCCGCGTAGAGCGAGTTACAGTAGTCAAGCCTGGAGATGACTGTCGCATGGATCACTGTGGCCAGGTCGGGGCGGGAAAGGTAAGGGACCAACTGCTTGATGCGGCGAAGGTGGAAAAATGTCGCCTTGGCTGTTGCTGTGACTTGCGCCTCCATGGAAAGGGAGGCGTCAAGGATTACACCCAAACTCTTAACGGAAGGTAATGGCACTAATTGGGCCCCCGCAAGAGAAGGGAGTTGGTCCCTCATCCCCATGCTATCCCGACCTAGCCATAGGACCTCTGTCTTTGAAGGATTTAGTTTCAATCGGCTCCCACGAAACCATCCAGCCACAGCTTCCAAGCATCTGGTCAGTGTGTAAGGGGCCGAGTTGGTGTGGCCATCCATCAGTAGATAGAGCTGAGTGTCATCAGCATATTGATGACAGCCCAGCCCAAAGCTCCGGATAATCTGAGCAAGGGGGCGCATAAAGATGTTAAAAAGCATTGGGGAGAGAATTGCGCCCTGCGGTAGAACTATCTATGAGTTTGTGGGTGCAAGACCACTGTGACCACTGAATTGAGCAAGTGCCAGAATTTAATCAATGCTTGAAGTGTTAAAACTGGGAAATAGCCAGACCCATGTGTATTAGATTCATGTGTGTTGAGCCAGATCCATGTGTGTGCTGGGTTGTGTAGACAATGCTAATCCTCTGGAATCAGCATGTGTTAAGGGCTAATTAAGTAGGTCTGGCCTCCTGTGCCAGGTGATAGCCAGGGGATGGGACATTAAGAATAATATCAAAGGGAACTCAATGTGAAACAGCAAAGGAGTGAGGCTCCTTTCACTCTACAGATAACGCCAAAGATTAGAGAATTCAGGGTGGGGGGTTATGTGGCAGAGCAGGAGTAGAGCCATGGCTGATGTCTGAATCAAAGGCTGTGTCCTATGGAGGAGGCAAGACCCTCTTGTAGTGTAATGCCGGGAACCCCTTCAGCTCAGGTTGTATATATGAGTAAATAAACAACACATCACAAAGATACCACACCACTGTGCCTCATTTCCAAAAAAATCCCACAGATCCTAGGTAAGTACACTTGGAATGCTTGGAATCTCACATAGCTTGGAGAATGGGCTGGCATGTAACACTGCCCTCATACAGAGAAAACAGAGTTCCCAGTTACCTCCCCTATGAAATGCACTGTCAATGAGCTGTCAGACGAGTGCAGGTCATCCACAGGTCAGCAAAGAATGTGAGGCATGAAATGCAATTAGCTTTTGTTCACAGAAAGTAACAACACTGTAGAGTTCCATTGCTGAAATGGACCACTGGCCCTGCTTACCCCCTCTAGCCTCCCACTCTGGATCCCTTCCAAGCAGATGGAGACTGCGATGAGGGGGTGGGCTCCTCCTCCGAGTCTGCCTGTCCCATTGCACAGCAACGTGCAGGGCTCTCCTTGAGTGGGACATCAGGTGGGGAGGAGAGCCAGAAGGACTGGGACTGTCCAGCTGCTGGGTAGCTGGCGCAATCTCTGAGTCCTCTCTGTCTGAGTCTGTGCCATGTCATGCAATGCAAACTGGAGCAGAATGTGGATAGGAATAAACCAGTCATGTATAATTATATGCAGCTGGAGCTGGAAGGAGGTGAAAATCTTGTTTGGCTATACCGGTGGGCAATGCAAATGTTGGCATGCTATCACAAGGGCCACCCATTACATGCTTGTCATGCAATTTTGTTTATAACCCCTCCTGCTAATCTACCTGTACACTATTTGGAATTATTTGGATGAAAATAAACACACTGACTGATGAAACTGCCATACACCATGGCCCTGGCTTTGATTTTGTCAACTGCCCGACACACAGAAAACATCTGGACAAACAATACAAATGATTTTATATTACGGTGCACACTGCCTGCACAGTTAGCTGGGGGACTATGTGATGTGGTGCTAAATGGGGCATAGTACAATACTCCTTGAAAGAAAGTAATGTGTGATCAAAATTGATTAGCCGAAACTGTGGATATTAAAAGAGATTGGTGCACCCAGTCACTGGTAGCCCAAGAATATTTCTGTGGACATGTTTATGCTGAAAATGGGAATACTAAAAGTATCAAAAAAAAACTGGGGAAAAACAAGAGAGATAAAATACAGTGGTACCTCAGGTTACAGATGCTTCAGGTTACAGACGCTTCATGTTACAGACTCTGCTAACCCAGAAATAGTACCTCGGGTTAAGAACTTTGCTTCAGGATTAGAACAGAAATCGTGCTCCGGTGGCACGGCGGCAGCAGGAGGCCCCATTAGCTAAAGTGGTGCTTCAGGTTAAGAACAGTTTCAGGTTAAGAATGGACCTCCGTAACGAATTAAGTACTTAACCCGAGGTACCACTGTACAGCTAATTTTTTTTAAAAAATGTTCTTTTTAATGACCTTAGAAGTCAGCTCACCTGTGTCACTTGTTTTGTTCATGATGTGAGCTTTTTGTCTTCACTATTTCTTCTGCAAAACTAGGCTTCCGATTTCTTCCTTGGGGCAGAGGTCATCCTTGTGCCATGTGTCTGTGCCATCTGAATAGCACCGTGATGCCTCAGAATGTAACTGCAAGTGTACAAACTTAAAAACAGTCAGATCTAAAACACAGTTTACTTTTGGTGTGGTGGGTTCTTCTTCACTGGAAAAGCAGAAGGTGGAGGAGTATCTGTCAGGGATATTCCTTCACTGCAGATCTTACATCAAGGAAGAGGGATGAAGAAAATGACCTCCAAGGTCCTTTGGAGTATTATGAAATCCTAGTCAATATTTGGTGAGATGCCTTCAATTTATTTAGATTTTATATCCAGAACCAGATCATTTGCCCTTCAGAAGTCTATCACCATCTGAAATTGGTGGAAATGAGGGCGTGCAGAGTGAGAAGATGCATCATCGCTTCCTCTCTGAAACCATCTGTAAGGCAGGAATGGTATATGACAACCTTCTTTCTCTACTAAATTGTGTGGCTTTCTGAGGCACATAGCTCATTCAGTATAGGCAGTGGGGACCATAGAGCAAGGACCATGTTGAATAACCTGAAAGCAGTAATGCTTGAAGAAGGATAGGTGGGTGCAGAATTACTTGGTATATCCCGTAGTCTCCGCTCCTATGCTGAGTAACATGGAAGCATTAATGCTAGAAGAGAGAGAGAGCAAGAGAGAGAGAGCGCTATAAGCATTCTCTCATCTAATGGAGCATATTTGTGATCATCATTTTCTTTGCCAAAGTTTCTTTGTGCCAAAATATATGCCTCCTCCTCTTTTTTTTCTTTTTTTAGTTGTGAACAAAACAAAATCAAATCACACTCTAATACCTCCTTCAGCATTAAAGTGCCATTAGCTACTTCCCTTGGCAAATTTTTCTGGGTTGTTTTCCTCTCCAAATTTCCTGACTGATGTGAAGGCTCATGAAGTGCCATATTAAGATGTTTCATCATGCATTCAAATATGTGTACCTAATCTGACCTATACAACTTGAAATGCTCCATCTTTCGTATAAGGCATCAAGCAGTAAAATCAACACAGCGGGAGACCTGGAGATAGAAATACATTAAGAAATAGTTTTGTGTGCATGCAGAGCTTCAAAAACCATATGGAATATTCCATAAAAAGTAATTCTGCATGTCCTGATAAAAGGTGTGTCTGCCTTCTTGACAAAAAAATAAAATAAAAAAGACTGCCCTATTTGAAGAGCTGGTGATGGATCTTTGGAATCCTGATTGCTTTCCTGTGCTTGACAACATGTCCCACTTCGACACTGCAGCTGTTCCTTTGCCTGGAATAATGGGGAGCAGGCTATTAATAATAATACTTAGCAATATTCACCACTACCATGCTCTACAAAGTAATAAAAGTTTTAAAGGGGCATCCTGGGCCCCAAACATTTAACCCATTAATCTTCTGCTGCTGAGAGGACTGTATGCACCCAACTGGTGACCACAGACAAAGAGGGGCTCTGCCCCCAAATTCCAATGGTAGTAGAGACAACAAAGAGCTCAGAGGAAGAGAAGTGGCAAGACTAGCAAGAGATGAATACACTAACCAAATAGCAGATCCTACAAAAAATAAAAACCAATTTGCTCCAGGCTTTATTTTAGGTCTGCTTCACCCCATGCAACTCTATCATTTGATCTGAAGATAACCGAACTTAATCTGAGTTGGACAAAGCAGAAGGAGGAAGCCAGGAAGCATGTCATGTTCAGGAAATATCATAGCTGGCGCTCAACTTCAAACTTCAACATGTGAAACAAGAAATGGTGAGAATCAAGTTGTGATAAGAATCTTTGAAGATATTTTGGAATTTTGTGAATTACTGGCAATTTTGGAATTTTGTGAATTTTTGAGAATTATTGGCAATTTAGGTCACATCCACACCATACACTTAACACACTGGTACACTATGCTTATGGCTTCCACCAAAGAATCACAGGGAGTTCTGTTTATTATGGGTGCTGGGTGTTATTAGGAGACCCCTTTTCCCCTCACATAACTGCAATTCCCAGAGTTCTCAGAAAGAAGGATTAATTGTTAAATCACTCTAGAATTTATATCTCTGTGAGGGGAATAGGGTTCTCCTAATGGTTCTTAGCTCCCATAACACAGTTCCTAGGAGTCTTCAGAGCTGTAAATGTGGTATAATATGGCTGTAAATGTGGTATAATAGTGCTAAATAGGTGTAGTGTGGATGTGGCCCAGATTAGAGAAGATGTCTAACAGTCTTGAGGTGAGTATGAATATCCAAGGAGAAGCTGTCTCCTCTGCTCAAATACCTGAATTGTGTTAGCTTGGTAGAAATTTCTCCCTCTCTAAACTTGCTAGCTGAGTTGCACAGAGTTAGATTTTCACTGTCGGGTTCATTTCTGTTTTATTAGATTTATCTCAACTAGTTCTATTTCTTTTTTTTGAAAAGTATTGTTATGACATACATCTATCTCCACATTATCTATTATTATTCTATTTGCATAACCATTATTACTTCAGAATTTATTGTCACCATAGATATGCAATTTTCATTTTTCAGTGTATTGCATTCTAGTTCCTTATGTTAATTGGAAACATTTGTTAAAATCTATTCCTGGCCTATTACCTAAACTATGAATTTTTTAAAAAATAATAATAAAAGAAAAGAAAAGAGAGGAGGTGGTAAAAGGCATCTTTCTCACCTAAGAGAAGTCAAAATTTACCAGAAGGTATTTTAATGGTAACTGCCACCCTCCCTTCAGAACCACACTAAAGCCAAGACTGTGGAGAATAAAAATAAAAATAAAAATGACCAGGTTGCAAATACAGTCCATATACAACAAAAAGAAGGAAGGTATGCTCTGCTGCCATAGCTATGGCGGAGCCCCCAATTCTTCAACAGAAATATGGTGAATTGATGCTCCAAATTTTTCTACCCATGAATACGATAGGGACTTTCTAGAGGCCATTTGCTCACAACTCTATATGAAATGTTGGGCTCTCAACTGAACTTCTGCACTGGAGACCTTCTGTTCTTAGGTAGAGTCCCCACCCAATTTAGAACCCTGATCCTCCAGGATTCTAGATCAAGGGGAGACCCCACATGAGTAAAGAAGGCTTCAGTTAGACCCTACAATCAGAAGGTAAGACATTTCTTGGTGGTACTGCCACTGAAGGCTGCCTGGTTGGCACTGACCCATTACAGGGCCTTCAAAACGTTCCCCACCCTTCAAAACATTCCCCCAAGGAGCTTCCTACTGGCAAGTATAAGCACATTCATAGACTCACAGGAAGAAAACACCACTGGAAGTATGCGGAACAGAGAAATAGCAGGATGATAAAAGTGATACGCATGTGTAATTATTTTGCCCTCTAAATGGGCTCCTCCCTATGCAACTTTTGTCTCCCCCCCCCAAAAAAAAACCTCATAAAGGGGAGCAGAACTAGATTTGCATTTATAGATTCATACTTAGGCTCTTAGATTAAATTGCAAAAATCTCAGACGCCCTGCAGTGAAGCTGGGGTGACCATCATAATGAAATCCTGTTCCAGTTTGGCTCTTCCAAAGCAAAACATTTATCAGGGCTAACAGGAGCAAACAGCATCCAATCAAAACAGAAAGCAGCAACATAACTTCTTGCCAAGGAGTCGTTATCACAAATTTCAATTTGATAAGACAAGAAGCAACAGGGCTTTTTCTGTTTGAGAAGAAATCGCCGACACACTGCTAATTACCATCAGTGCAAACAGAGCAGCTCCACTGGAAACATTCTGGAGCCCAACGACAACCCCAAAGGGAAATGCAAGAAAAAAATTCACAGGCAAGCAACATCCAGGTGGAAACAAATTGGAAACAGTGGAAATGAAATTCAGTGTTCCCATAGACACAGAGGAGGCTGGAATTCCAACTTAATGCCTCAGCAAATAATGGACCACCACCAAATGCTCCGCCACGGAGCCACAACCCCACTAGAACTTGCTTCACAACTGTTTGCTACATACCACTGTTTGCTTCAGCTGTGTCCCAGTTGCGAGAGGTGTATGTTTACGTACGAAGAAACCTCTGCCTTTTGCATGGCTGGAATGTACAAAGGTAAGTTGTCACATTCATTGCTTTGCCCACTTTTGCATCTGGACCCACCCACCACTGGTATGTGCCCCCGCCCAAAATTTGTCCAGGAGGGAGTATAGCCCTGGGAAGGAGAGATCCCCCTCCACTGGTCCAAACTGATCAAAGAACATTCTATCTAAATTTGAATTTTGCCATGTTCGACTTAAAAAATCCAGGGTTTTCTTTTCCTTTCGGCAAGTTTATTACAAACAAAGGATTGCCACAACCCAAAATGACCTCTCAAGTTTGCCAAAGAGTAATCTGCAGAAATTGGCTGAGCCACCTAGGAATTTAAAAGAAATTAAATGAAATAGGGGTTTAAAACATAGATAATTGCCTCTGGAGTTGTTTTGAGGTGGGGGGGTGTGTGGAATGGACTCTTAAGTGAGCTTGTGGAAAATCTAATTCATATTAGAGACCCAATCACCATTCTCTATGCACAGTGCTGGTACATGCTGATGTATTAAAAGAACCACAGTGCAGCCTGCATTTAACACACTCTATAATTGAGTCTTTATTCATTTCTTTGTAGGATTACTTATAATTGGAACAGGGCTCTCGGTCATTTGGTTGTGGCCCGCTTCGGGAGAGAACATGCATCCAATTGAATTAAAGCAAATGTGCAGCAGGGAGGGAATTAAACCACAGGAATGTAACAGAAAATGAAGAGAGCATTATCTGAATTTGGGAGATGAACCTTCTTTTGCTGTAGGTCAGACCCATACTGAATAGAAAAAAAGAATATTTGATAGTGATAGATAGCTGGTTGCAGTGATCCAAAAACTTCAAGGAAAGAACAGAATGCATGGCTGAAGGGAGTCTTCTAAAGTACTAATAAGACCAAAGAGTGGTTGAATAGGGGGCAAGTATGAAACCATCTTTAGGGTGCCTTCAATTTGCCCAATCTCAAAAACCCTGTACAGGCATTCTAAATTTGTGTAACCTTGCTGGGTGGGGAGGATAGCTATGGAGAAGGATGAGAGTCCTTTGCTCTGCCCCTCTTGCCATTCTGGTCACTCTCCTTGAGTTGAAGGGTGACCTTCTGAAGTAGGAAGATTATTACAATCCTGGGTGCTTTAGAACCCAGGTTTGAAAGTGCTTGGGGAGCCTCCATGAATACAGAAGACTGATTTTTTTCAGATAGTCCTTCTCCAACTCATTGGAGTGGGGTGGATTTGGAACTTTCCTTTCCACACATATTAACTAAATTCAGATTTAGGAGGCTAGAAAGAGATTTATGTCTCTCTGTAGATTATCTAATATGTTACAGTCATCTGTGTGTAGGTTTCCTGCAAGTTTCCATGCAGAAGCAACCCTGGAAAAGCAGCAGGAACCAAACATCCCGAGGCAACATGCACCCTGCACCAAGTCTTAGCGAGATCACTCGGATAAGATGTCTTTTTTCACAATCCCAGACAAATCATTCACTGATTGTTTGCTGCTTTTTATTTTATAGCCGCTGGTTATGAATTCCAGCTTTATTTTGATCTCAGAAAATATCATCAGCAGATCATTGCAAGCTAAGTCAAACCTTGTTATGTTATTATTTTACAGTGTGATCCTTGACATGTCCACCCAGAAGCCCCATTAAGCTCAATGGGACGGACTCAGATGTGAGTATATAGGATTTTAGCCCTTTAGTGCAATCACATGCATGTTTAAACAGAAGTGTTCCATGAGGTTCATTCCCTAGGCAATATGTTTTAAGATTTCAGCATTAGCTTCCTAACATGCAGGGACCAACTTGAACCAATGGCTTCAAGTTGCAGGAAAGGAGATTCCAACTAAACATTCGGAAAAAACTTTCTGACAGAGCTGTTCACCAGTTGAACAGACTCCCACGAGAGATGGTGGACTCTCCTTCCTTGGAGGTTTTTAACCAGAGGTTGGATGGCCATCTGTCATGGATGCTTTAGCTGAGATTCCTGCATTGCAGGAGGTTAGACGAGATGACCCTTGGGGTCCCTTCCAGCTCTCAGATTCGATGATTCTATGGCATAAGCAAATGGTATTTCGTCACCTTTCTGTAGCTTGTTACTTAAAAGTAAAAACAAAAATTACTTTCACACGCTTTTATCCATCGGACAGCCAATGGTTTATGCCACTTTGTAACACATCTAAAGAAGTTGTTCCTCTTCCATTCAGCAGCACAAGTATTTAAATAAATTACATAGCAAACAGTAGCATGAGTTTTGCACGTGTAATTGGGATTTGGATTACAGGCCAAGTAATTAGCTGGCCCTCAACTCCACATTGGTTAAATAAGAAAGTGTTTCTTGTATGTTTCTAGTGGCATAATGCATTAAGCTAAAAATTATAAATCATGTGTTCTATTGTCGCAAGCTGAGCATTTCTCATCTAGTCAGCAGATGGAGTTCATCACCATTTGGATAAATTAAGCTGAAGATGACAAGGAGCTTTTTTGCTGATTTTTCTTGGAGCATTGATAATGGATTGGAACAAGAGATGCTGCAGCAGTGAATTATCAAATTTAGGAAAGATAAAGGTATTGAGACAGTCAATGCTGAAGGATAGTTAAGTAGGTTCAGTGGGGTTTTTTTTGCCAGGGGTACTCAAGGGTAGACAGTACCAGCACCTTTTTCTTCTTAGAAGAAAAGCACTGAGTAGGTTGAAGTGCTGGAGAGACTGTTGTCTGCCACTGCCTCTTGTACACTGACCAAAATAGAATAGTCTGACTACATGCATATCCTATGAGGATTTACTTAATCATAAGTGGGACAAATTTGGTGTAGTTTAGGATGGTTTAGCTCCTGCTTTGATATTCTAGAGGGGTGATTTTCACCAGCTACTCCCTCATTGCATATCCTTCCACATCATTCTCAGATGCCCCTGCAGCCCCAAGCCCAAGGTTAGGTTTTTCTGTGGTTGCAGCCAGGGACTGCAGAGGGAAAGGAAAAGTCAGGAAGCCTTGTTGCATGAATGGGAATGGGAAGAAAGTTAGAATCCAAGCCCAGATGCTTAGTCTACTTTGTACTTTTCTCTTTTTATACTGGGGATAGGGAAAGTGTAGCTCTCTCCAGTTGTTGTTGGACTCCACCTCCCACTCCCATCAGCTGCAACCAGCATGAAGAATGGTCAAGGGTGATGGGAATTGTAGTCTAGGAACATTGAGAGGGCCATAAATTCCCCATGCCACTTTGGTTCTTTGGAGAGCTATACAACTAAGCAAATAAAAGAATAAACGGCAGTATAACAATTGGTCTTTACTATGACCTTGCTATGCCATCGTGGGTCGTCTGCTGTTGGGGTAGGGGCCCGGTAGGACTTTTCCCATTTGGCTGATGCCACTTAGTTTTCTCCTGCTGCATAGCAAATCGTCATAACTTTGTAAGGTTTGGTAGTTAGGCATTGGTTCAAGGCGGTCTGGGGGGTGGGGGTTGGAGCACCTTCCCCTCCAATGCACAAAGGTATTCCGTTAAAGGAATCCGGGGATTCACCATGCTTTTGTTGACCCCTTTCCGGGGGGTAGGGCCACACAAGAGTCCCCAGGAGCATTTGGGGTGAGCTTGAGTCTGATCCTGGACCATTGCTCCCCCACAATGTTTACCTGTACTGACGATATGGTGGGGCCCAGTTGAGGTCAGGTGCAGCTAGTCAGGAGCCAATGCCTAAATAAACCACCTAAAACTAAATTCCGTGTTAATTGTGTCTTTATTTATTGCAAAGCTCCTGGGGATCTCAAGACACAAAATACTTCCTCAAAGTGCTCAACTTACAGAGAGTCTTTGAAGCTGCATTCACATGACAGTTTTCCATTTTCCATTTCCATGACATTTCTCTGTTGCCGATTTCCACACTATATTTGAGCTTTCACGTGATGCAAAAGACAATTGGCAAATGGGTGCTTTTTTCTGGAAGCGAATAACACAGAAATGAGCACTATATTCCACTATATTTCTGGAAGCCTCTTTTACATCATATGAAAGCTCATTTATAATGCCAAAATTAACAGTTAGATAAATGTCCGGGAAATGGAATAAACTGCTGTATGAAGAAGAAAGCCCAGTTCTACTGCTTTTAATGTTTGCACCAATAAAGCCCTAAGCAAATGCGCAGGAAAGAGGAATCCTGTGCTAGCCTGGAAAGTACATAGGATGTCCCAATTACTGCAAGTGCTCCCTCCAAATATTTCATGATTGAAAGGCCTGAACTTCCCATGGTTGATTCTAAAAGCAGAGGGGGGGGGGAATGGAAAAACAGGTGAATGCAAATATTTGCTATAATTTATTCTGTTCTCACTTTTCTAGGTCTCTGAGTAAATATGCCAGAGAATAATTAAAACTGCTTCACATAACTGAAGACACAGTGACTGCTAATACAACCAGATTCACATATGTTCAAAAAGAGGAAAGTTAGATGTTACTGCACCGGCAGAAAGCTCATCTTGAGAAGTCCTTCAGTAATACTTCAATCAATAAGGACTCATAAGAGGAAACAAGCAATTCCCCCCCCCCCTACAACATGCACCAAGTAACAGAGCTGTTTTCTCAGGGAAGCATTTAAAGCTTTCACGGTTCATACAAAAAGCAAGTAGTACTTGGCATACATAGGCTGGTGGCATTTTATCTCCAATTGCTTATTGCCATTTGGAGGGTTTTCCCCTCTCACTATCTGCATTTCCTTCTCCTACTCATGTTAATGCTTCCTATAGGTTGTTTTTTTTTTAAGTTGAGCATTTTCTATGGAAAAGTAGTGTAGAATCAGGAAGGGAGGAAGGTTACCCACTGAAGGCATTAAAATTATTTTGACATCACCCAGGTAAGCACACTCTAGGTATCTACTACCATAGGGGTGAGGAGCTGAATCTGAATGGCAGGCTGAATCCTTACCCAGAGGCAGAGCTAGCTGCTCTGGCACCTGGGGGTGGGGCAGCGAGCATGGGGGTGGTGCCGCCCATGGCGAGCATCCCTGGAGAGTGCCCTGGCAAGCAGCAAGCGATGAGCGTCCCTGGGGGTGCTGCAGCAAGGGTCCCTGGGGGTGCCATGGCAAGTGGCGAGCATCCCGGGGGTACCGTCCGCTGCAATGCCATCACCGCAGGATGACACCCAGGGAGGACCACACCCCCACACCCCTTCCTACGCCACTGTCCTTGCCTTCTCCAAGGGCCACTCGACAGTTGGGTGAGACTGCCCACCTGTCAATCAACTGGCACTGCAATGATATCAGGCATCCTCTGACATCAGGTTTCATTTTTAAATCAAAGCACAGAGGCAAATTAAGCATTGCACCTAAACTCTGGAAAAGATTAACTGGAGATTCAGACTCTCACAGGCTAAGTGGTTGTTAAAGTGGTTGTTAAAGTGGTTGTTAAAGAGTGGGTGGAAGGGTCTGAATTGAGGCGGGAAGAGTGTAATTAGAATCTGGTTGGTGGACCTAACTAACCTCTTTAAAATCTCTGGAGGGGAGGGATAGTTTTTTTTTTATTTATTTTTTCTTTTTTTTTCTGTTGGGGAAACAGACTCTGTGACTTCAAGGGACTATTTCAAGTGGTTAAATTTAAGAAGGTTTATACTATCCCGAGGGACTAAGACCTCTTGGGGGCTATTTGAAAGCTGAATAGTTTAACTATAAGGAATACATTTACATTTTTTCTTTTTTCTTTTTTTTTCGGCATAAAAGGAATTCCCAAGGTTTAAGGACAATGTCACATACGCAGAAGAAAGGGGCAGAGGGAGGTACCCCAACTGATAGGAGAGCTTCAAAACAAGAAACAGAATTTAGGACAGAAATACTGAGGATGTTCGCAGAAATAAAACAAAGCGAAAAAAATTTGGAAACAAAATTGGAACAGGTGGACAACAAAATCGGAAAAATGGACAAAAAGATTGAAGAGACAGTAAGCGAGCTAAAAGGACAGATTAAAGAGGTTTCAAAAAGAGTGGACGAGGGACTAAAAAAGACAAAGCAGGAAATGAAAGAGATGAAGCGAGAGGAGGAAAGATTGAGAAATGAGATAGTAGAGTTAAACAAAATACAGGAAGAAATTAAAGACTCCATCGCAATGAACGATCTAAAACAGAGGGAGATTAACTTAAGATTGAGACAAATTCCAGAAGTACAAAACGAGAATATAAAAGAAAGATTAGTGAAGGCAATAGCACAGTGGATGGAAGTGGAAGAGGAAGATGTGGCTAGAACAATCATAAATGCGTATAGAATGAAAATTAAAACAAATAAAGCCAGGAAATATCCAGGGGACTGTTTAGTTACATTTAAAGACAGAGAGATGAGAAATTTGGTTTTGCAAAGAAACAGGGAAAAAAGATTATACATCGATGGGCATTATATTATTTTATTTAAAGACATCCCCATAAGGTTGCTTAAACGGAGGGAATCGTATAAACCACTAGTTCAACTACTTAAAAAGAATAGAATTGACTTCCGATGGGAATTTCCGGAAGGGGTCTCTTTCTTTTATAAAGGTGTTAAAAGAAGATTGACTAGTCCCGAAGAAATAGGAAAATTCGCAAGAAGATATAAAGAGCTCCAAGTGGGAGAGGAAGAGGAGAAGGGTGCAGAAGGTAGATCTAGATTGAGGGAGGATTTAGAGTTAGGTGAAGAGGAAGAACAAAGTAGAGGAGAACTAGAAGAAGAAGAAGAGGAGGAAGAAGGAGAGGAAACAGAAAGGTTACAGAGTAACAACTAACTCAGAGTAGCACCTAAAATAATATGTCTTTAAAACTATGGAATTGGAATGTTAATGGAATGAATGATAAGAAAAAATGCAATGGAATTGAACGCATTCTAAAAAAGAAAAATTTAGATATCATATGCCTTCAAGAAACCCACGTGGCCAGTAAACATAAGAAAATCCTTATTAATAAGAGGTTAGGAAATGAGTTTATCTCCTCCGATAAAAAGAAAAAAAGAGGAGTAGTATTATATATTAAAAACAACATTGAAACACACCAGCTATTTAAGGATGAGGAAGGGAGAATGATCGCAGTCCGCATTAAATGGCAAGGGGAAATGATGATAATAGTGGGAGTCTATGCACCAAATGGCAATAAAACAGAATTTTTCAGATCATTGGAAGAGAGATTATTTGACTACATGGACCAAAAAATCATAATAATGGGAGATATGAACGGGGTGGTCTCAACAGAAATAGATTAAGGAAAACTAAGACAGAAGGAGGGAAACTACCTAAGACATTTTTTGAAATGGTGAAGAACTATAACTTGGTAGATATATGGAGATTGAGACACCCCATGGAGAAACAATTTACATTTCACTCAGGACCGAATGAATCACTGTCAAGATTAGACCAAATTTGGATATCAAATGAACTAACAGTAAGAACTACAAAAATTGAAATACAGGCCAAAATTATCTCCGACCACAACCCCATAATAATGGAGATGAAGGGGGTTGAAGGACGAACTTTCAGATGGAGATTAAATGATAACTTATGGGATGATCAAAAATTTGTGGAAAAGATTCGGACGAAATTATTGGAGTACTTCATAGATAACCAAGACAAAGGGGTTAAAATAAACGTGGTATGGGACGCGAGTAAGGCCGTCATGAGGGGCCTGCTCATCCAACAAAATGCATGGAAAAGGAAAAATAAAGAAAAAAGAACTAAGGAGATTTTGAGACAGATTATGGATTGTGAACAAAAACTAATTAAAAAACCAAATAATGAAAGGATATTGCAGGAAATAAAATCCCTCCAAACCCAATCTGCAATGTTGATAAATAAGGAGGTTGAGTGGAACATCAAAAGATTAAGACAGAGAAATTTTGAATTTGCTAATAAGCCAGGAAAATGGCTTGCGTGGCAAGTCAAAAAGAGAAAGGAACAAAACACAATAAACAAAATACAAATAAACGGAGAAGAGATAACTGAACCAAAAGGGATTAGAAGAGGATTTGCGGAGTTTTACGAGCAATTATACAAGAATAAGGATAGAAACAACAATAGGAAAATAGAGAGATATTTAAAAGAGAAAATGGTAAGGAAGATTTTGATAGAGCAAAGAGAAATGTTAAATGCCCCCATTTCCAGAGAGGAAGTAGAGGAAGTGATAAAGGAACTGAAAAGAGGTAAAGCTCCGGGCCCAGATGGGTTTACTGCGAGCTACTATAAAGAAATGAAAGATATATTGACGGTTCCGTTAGTTGAGGTGATGAATAAGACCCTAAAGGAAAAAGAGATCCCAAGCACCTGGAAGGAGGCATTTATCACAATAATTCCAAAACAAGATACTGACCCAACCCAAGTGAAAAACTATAGACCCATTTCCTTATTAAATACAGATTATAAGATTTTTGCGGGAATTTTGGCAAAAAGGTTCAAGAAAATATTAGTGAAGATAATGCATGAGGACCAAGCGGGTTTTCTACCGGGAAGGCAAATAAAAAACAATACAAGAGGCATAATTAATATAATAGAATATTTATCGGACAGAATTGATAAGCCAGCTAGTCTGATTTTTATTGACGCGGAGAAAGCCTTCGATAACGTCACCTGGG
Organism: Podarcis bocagei; assembly: GCF_964188305.1. NCBI lineage: Eukaryota > Metazoa > Chordata > Lepidosauria > Squamata > Lacertidae > Podarcis > Podarcis bocagei. The sequence goes on along the minus strand of NC_138125.1, from coordinate 57,877,243 downwards.
ACTTCATGCTGAGAAATTTAGAAATTATGGAAGTGGGTCAAGAATTTTGGAATGGGATAAAAGCAATATACACCGAACAGAAAGCGAAGCTGATAATAAATAATGCCATAACAGAAGATATAAAAATATCTAAAGGGACAAGACAGGGCTGCCCGCTCTCTCCGCTGCTCTTTATAGTGGTGTTGGAGGTTCTGCTAAACGCAATAAGGCAAAACAAACAAATTAAGGGAATATCATTAGGCTCAAACGAATATAAAGTTAAAGCATATGCTGATGACGTGGTATTAACGGTAGAAGATCCTATAAACAGCTTAAAGGGAATTTTGGAGGAGATGGAGGAATTTGGGAAGTTAGCTGGAATAAGACAAAGATGATCGTTAAAAACTTAGACCAAGACAAGATAGAATCACTACAGGAACAAACAGGAATTGAAGTAGTTAAAAAAGTTAAATATTTAGGACTCTGGCTTACCAATAAAAATATTGACCTATACCAAAATAATTATATCCCAGTGTGGAATGAAATTAAGAAAAAGCTGGAGATTTGGGCAAGGATGAAATTATCACTCTGGGGCAGAGTGTCTATGGTCAAAATGATGGTACTCCCCAAAATGCTTTTTCTATTCCAAACAATCCCGATAATAAAGGGCACAAAAAACTTTAAAGAATGGCAAAGGGTGATTTCTAGATTTGTCTGGGAAGGAAAGAAGCCCAGAATTAAGTTTAAGATATTAACAGATACCACTGAAAGAGGGGGCTTCGCCCTGCCAGACATGAGAACGTACTACGAAGCGGCATGCCTTTGCTGGATTAAAGAGTGGATAAAGTTGGAGGATACAGAGTTATTGGATTTAGAAGGGTATAAGAACAAATTTGGATGGCATGCCTATTTGTGGAGAGATAAGATAAAAGTACATAAGGGATTTTGCAGCCATATCTTTAAGGGACCTTTGATAGAAGTTTGGAATAGATATAAGAACATATTAGAACCAAAAACCCCACACTGGTTATCACCAGTGGAGTTAATAAGTGTAAAGAAAGTCAATATGGGGAAAAAATGGGGTAGGTACGAAGAATTGGTATTGAAGGAAGGAGGGAAGTGGAAAATTAAACCATACGACCAGGTAAAAAGATATACATACGATTGGCTGAGCTACTATCAGATAAATGAGATATTTAAAAAAGAAGTGAAAGAGAGGGGCTACGATGAAAAGACATCGAAATTTCAGAGAGAGATAATAAACAGTGATCGGAAAAATCTGTCAAGTATGTATAAAATACTGTTAGAATGGAACATGAAAGATGAGAAAGTCAAAAAAGTGATGACTCAGTGGGCAAAGGACCTCGGCTATGATATTCAATTGGAGAATTGGGAAAAATTGTGGAGAGTGAATATAAAATTTACAGCATGTGTACTGCTAAGGGAGAATATGTTAAAAATGTTATATAGGTGGTATATGACACCCGTTAAACTAGCCAAGATGTATAAAACAGATAACAAATGTTGGAAATGTAGACAAAAAGAAGGGACGTTCTATCACCAATGGTGGGAATGTGGGAAGGTTAAAAGCTTCTGGGGCGAAGTCTATAATGAAATCAAAAAGATATTAAGCTACACATTTGTAAAGAAACCCGAAGCTTTTCTATTAGGTATGGTCGGAAAAGATATTAAAAGAAAGGATTATAAAATCTTCCAATATGCGGTAACAGCAGCTAGAATCGTGGTGGCGCAGAAGTGGAAGCAGGAAGAAAGCCCAACGTTAACAGAGTGGAGATTAAAATTGACGGAATATGCGGAGTTAGATAAATTAACAGGGAAAATTAGATATATGAAGGATCAAAAATTTATAGATGACTGGGGAAAATTTGCGGATTATCTGGAGAACAAATGTTTAGTAAACACAACGCTAGTAGGATTTAAAGAGGCACTGTAAAACACTAAGAAGTATTGCTTATGGAAAACAATGTCTGAAAAATGGTACTAATGGCAGTACGAAAGATTGGAATGCGTTATAAAGAGATAAATACGAATGAATGTCAAGGACGTTGAAGGAAGTCCAAAAGAATGAGATGTATGAAACACGGATTTAATGTATATATATGGAAAGATTAATAAAAAATTTTAAAATGCAAAAAAAAAAAAAAAAAAACAGAGGCAAAGGAACAGTGTTTTGCAAGGGCAAACAATCTGCTGATCCTATATGATATCTGGTATAGGGAAAATGGGTGTGGCTTGACTGAGACAGGCAAAAAGGAGACGATTGGCAGGCAAAGTATCAAATATGTCAGTTGCTCCATTTTCTCCCTTAATGAGAACATATAGGCAACACAATGCAGACATTTGCATGGAAAACACTTTCTGACCATTGTCAAACCAGTGTCTGAGAAGTTCATTTTAAACAGGAATTAGTTCTGGGACTCAGCTACATTGGTAAAGATAAAGCGTTTTATATGTGTTGCAACACTGACATCAGATGGCACTGTGGAGTCCCATTTTTCGCCAACGGGATTTCCCTGTATGAAGTTTACAACACGTTTAACTGAATCGCTTCTTTGATGTATCTAGATCCAGCCCTGTTCCAGCTCATGTGATCCTTGGCATTCCCCCCCCCCCCAGTCTTTGGAATGTTACTAGCTGCTCTGCTAAAGTATAAAATTTATTTAATCTGACTAAGAAAGCATCAAAACTTCAAATGTGAAGGAGCACTTCACCGGTGAAAGTAGATACTGTGGTGATAGATGGCACCCCACAAAATGTAACCATACATGCAAGCATAACAAAACCACCCACACAATACCCTTCAGATTGTCCAGTTGGGTAATAGGTGATTTTATGTGGTATTCCTACCCTCAACATAAACCTGGGATCCAAATAAAAGGGGGGGGGGAGAATGCAGGCTGCCATTTTGATGCGGACAACTTGGTGAGCATGACACAAAAAACATGCACACATATGGGATTCATTGAATCCACTTTGAAATGCCATTGTTTTTGCTGTCTGTGTTGTAACTGGGATTTGTGACCTGTATTTTAACTTTTTTAATGATGTTATGCATTGGTTTTACTGTACAGTTTGAAGCAGTATATAAATAACAAATAATAATAGTAGTAGTACTTGATTCAGGTAGGTAGCCATGTTGGTCTGACACAGTCAAAATAAATAAAATAAAATAAATAAAAATTTATTTTTTGTGTACATGCACATGAAAGCTTATTCCCAGAACAAACCTAGTTGGTCTCTAAGGTGCTACTGGACAATTTTTTAATTTTTTTATTTATTTTGAATAGTAGTACTTGTTGGATATGAAAAGCACAAACACAAAATCCCTAGCCATTTTTACCACAGGCGGTAAATGCTCACTTTAATTCTTATGTTGCCTTGAGTCTCATCAGTTCCCACACAAGGGATTCAAAGAAACTTAATGTGCGTAGAATTGACCGTCTGCCTATAGATGCCTCTGGTAAATTGACCATCTCCAGAGGCAGGGGGGGAAATGAAACTGTTAAGAATGCTTCCAGCTTTCTTAGCCTTACTCCTTGTCTGTTGTTGTTGTTGTTGTTGTTGTTGTTGTTGTGCTGCTGCTGCTGCTGCGGCTGCTACTGCCACAGGTATACACAAGGGTACAGGCGACAAGTGGAAAAGGCCTGAGGCTGGAACACATGCTAAACATCTCATGGGATACTAATCAGCTTGTGTCATCAAGCTGAATTCAACCACGTATAATGCATGGCCTGCCAGTTGCTTGAAAACTTGCCTTTTTGTTTTGCAGGCAGGCAGCAAAAATAAGTTTTTCATGCCTTGAGGCAACCCCTATGGAGCACCATTTGCCTTGTGGCCTGATCCCACATACAGAGTTAGGGTTGGCTAATGCAGTTGAAATCCGTTGAATTAAGCATACCTAGCTCTGCACAAGACTGTGCATAGTTGTTTAGTTCTGTTTCTGTGACTCCTGGGCTCAAACTGCACCTTATCATACTCCCCACTCCCACCAAAGCATGGTGAAACTAGCCACTTTTATTTCAGAGAAGAAACAGAAGAAGAAATGTTTCGGCCTGAAATGTGCTCCCTATCCAGTTGGAGAATTGTGCCAATTTCTTGCTGGAACTTGCTCCCTGGGTGTTATTTCCTCCCCACCCCCTCAAACAGTGCACATTAAACAACACCTTCAAGGACACAAAGCAGTCAGAGGGATTGGGGTAGGTGAAGAGCCTTTATCACAATCAAAGGGATACTGATTGGGGGACCCCTGGCTGCTTCCTGCCCTGCCCTCATCCCGAAATAAAAGTGTTCATTTCAAATGTGCTTTTTAAAAAGTTTGTTTATTGTAACATGCAGTTTGGCCCCTGTTTAGGAGAACGAGTCTTCCTTTCTCACCCTGATGTGTTTCTTTTGCTTAAAGATTTTCCTTCGCAATGCCCCCAATTTTTGGAAATCAGGTTGCAAAGAGAGATTAATACTTGAAGATGATCTTTGACTTTGGTTTTAGAGAGCTTAGGAGGAATAAATCTTTGTCATTAATAAAGAAAACAAAAGATTAAAGGTAAGCTGATTAGTGATCTTGTGCTAGAGATGTACATTTGTTTCCACTAAATTCTTAAAAGAGCACTGTAAAAAAACCACACCACAACAACCTCACCCAGGGCTGAAAAATGCTTATATTATGTGAAGATTGTAGTGTTGTTGTCTTTTCCTTAGTAGGGGATGTTGGGTAATTATCTTTGTGGAGAAACAGGAGGGCTATAGAGGTTCAAATCATAATTCTGATAGTGTCATAACCCTGGGCTTTGCTTTTCAAAACACGACTGCATCCAGAATGCAAAGGAGCAAAAGAAAATATGCCAACCTCCAATGACATGTTGCTCCTCCAATTACTTTTCGGTTACCCTGTCTACAAATTTAGTACTGATATGGGTCACATCTCCAGGGAAACATATGAACACACTTGATTGGATAACTTATACCGTTTCATTTCCCCCAGAATGATTGCAGCCTTGATGTGAGGATGGTGCCCAATTGCACTGGGGTTAGTGTAGATAGTGGTGGCTCTTACCAACCCCAGACCCAATTTTTACTCTTATTTTTAATTACTGAAGGCATTCTGACATCACACTAAGGATGGAAGAGTAATTCAACTTATTTTGCATTTTAACAAGAAACTACCTAATTCACACTTCTCAAATCAATAAGTAAACCAAAACACAGCTTCTCCTCCGGAAATTGGGACACAGTTCCACAACCGAACAAAGCATACAAAAATGCAATATATATGGGGAAATGGCTAGCAAAATAAAAATAAAAATGTGTACATTGCTTAAAAGTGCATAGAAACAGGTGCTTATTAGGAGGAACTCAAACCAAAATGCCACAATTATTATTTTTAAATGAAATTAATGTGGAAATGTGGAGAACTCAATTTAGGATTGAAAACAATTGAGAAATGTAGAAAACCAAAATTATCTGTCCATCACTACATCAGACACAGTCGACACTCTGGGACCATGGCATTTGCCTAGCTATGAAGTGTGCATGCAAACAGGAGAGGAAGAAGCAGACAGACTTGGAATGATTTAGGTAGACAAGCAAGAAGAAACAAAAGAATAGAAAGCCATTTCAATACCCAGCTGAGGAGTTATAAGTAAGAGCTCCTGATCAGTTTGCCAGCAGGCATTTCATGCTTCCTTTTTTATACGGGCTTTGGGGAGTTTAGAGTCAAAAAACAGATGGAAGCAGGGGGCCTTGGATTTATTTCTTTATACTACCCTTCAATTTTATTCCCAGGGTGGTTTACAAAAAAAGAACAAAACAATTAAAATCGAAGAATATAACTGTCTAAAAGCCACAAAATCATAACGGCAGCATAAAACTGTCGACATCTGAAAAGCTTGGGAAGATAGTGCTGGAGCAGACATGACAATAAGGTAGGTCCCAGGTGAACTTTCTGGGGATGGCCCTCTCTCCCTGGAAGCTTCCTGCTCACCTCAGGTGATGAGAGGAACAGATAAGGTACATACAGAACGTCTGGGTTTTTTGGACTGAGCTATAACTTATTGGCCCTCATGCTGCCCATTACAGTAGTCAAACACAGAGCACTTCCATTGCTTCACCAGAATTGGATTAAAAGCAGAAATAAAATTTGGTGTCATTCCCATATTGATTATGACACTTTGCCTCTATCCTCCCGATGACCAGACTCATTAGTTACATGCAGATGTCAGATAACAAGGATGGCATTGACACAACCAAATCCTGTGGAAGCCTGTAACATAAGTACCAAGGAGTGAAGCGATAGTAACCCACCAGAACCACTTGCTGGAATCAGTTCTCCAGGTAGGAACTGAACCATCAAACACACAATGACTTCAGCACCCATTCTGGCTGAATATTCCAGACGGATACCATGATAAATGGCATCAATCTGAGAAGTCTAGGCAGTGCTATTTTTCTAGAAAAAGAGGTGCCAGAACTCACCATAAACACCTCCCTTGTTCTCTTAGAGTGGCAATGGTGCCCACCTGAGAGGTGCCAGAAGTGAGTTCCAGCAAGTTCCAGATGAAAAAAAAGCGCTGGGTCTAGGAGAATCAACAGGGTCACATTTCAGCTATCTTTTCCAGAAAGATGTGCTCTATCAGGCTGACTCAAGCAGTCTCAATGCCAAGACCATGGCCTGGTTTTCCAAGGTAAAGTGGGGCTGACTAGTAGAGCTATTCCTAACATAACTTCAAGGCTATAATCATATGATACATGCACTACACAGAATAAATTCTATTGATCTCAGTGGACTTACTTCTGAATAAGTGTTCATAGCATGTTTTTTGCAAATTTCACCCATTCATATTCATTTCCACTGCAGAACTATCAACACACACACACCGTCTTTCTCACAAATTGAGGTGTGTTTATCAAACTAAAAGCTAATGTCCATAGCTCACCACAGGTTCTCTAAGCTTGCATTTATGTAAGAAAAGAGTCAAGCAAAGGAGTCAACAGCAAAGGAAGAAGAGGTTTACAGCCAATGGGTCTTGCTAATCTACAAAATATGAAATTGGTGCTTGATTAGGGTCACTTTATTGTGTGTCATTTTTTTCCTGTTCTCTGATGACCCAAATCTCCCCTCGGACCTACGACAGAATTACTGTTCATCAGCTGTCTCTCTGCAGTGGATGCATTGCACTTGTGACTTATTAAAACACACATGCATTAATGGAAACCCACTATGTAAACCTGCCGAGCTACAATTACCATACAGTACAATTAGACTCCAATTTAATTCATTTAGATCTCCGATCCTGCACACCAAGCATTTTTGAAATTTAATTGGCATGAAAGGCAGGGTAAACTATGCACAACAAATTGAGTGTGAAACAATGTTAATTTAGATAATGCCTATTCTGTAAAACTGCATCCTCAGCAATATTTAAAGACGCACCATGGAAAGGAGCTGCTGGCTTCCTTTTCTGTAATTGCAGTGACTTTATGCTGCGTCGTAGTTGAATTTTCACGCGGGCTTAAGTTAACATCCAGCTTCTTGCTTGTTTTTTATTTACAATGCCAGTGAAAATGTGATTTCATATTATATAGAAGATGTCTACAATTCTATGATTTTATGGTGATTCTAAGACAAAAGATTATCATTGTTCTGAAGCACCCATGTCTAGAAACAGTACACTTTTGACTTAGCAGTCTTCCTTAAACTATGACTCCTGCAATGGTGAAAAAAACCTTAAATCAGCAAATGACTTCCATGCCTTGTGGACCCTGGAAAATTGACTTTGATGCCAATTTGACGTCTGGTGCTTTCACCCACAAAAGATAATGGAGTTAGTGCCAACTGTAACATTTCACAAAAAATATCAAACAATTCTAAGCTCAAAGACTGAAATCTTGTACACACTTATTTAGGCTTATGTGAAAAGACATCAAATGCTGCAATTTTATCTCACCGGAGCAAAGCAAAGCAAAGCAAAGCAAAGCCAACCCTCAGTTATTCTTTATGAGTTTCATCCTCAACTGACTTCTGAGTTCTAGTAATGACCCATTATGTGGGGGGTTGCCGACCTTTTTGGTGCACAGGCACATTTGCAGTCTGGAGAAACTGTCTTGAGGACCCCACAACCTATTTTATTGGCTACAATAGAATACTTCAGTAGGGCAAGGGGACCCTCTGGATGCCAGCAAAAGCCTATCTTGGAACCACATTTGCGTCTCCTCTTTATTTTAACATTAGTCTTTCTCATAATAGTTTAACTGTTACGTCCCTTTCCTCTGTATTTTTTTTTAAATATACTAAAAGATTTGAACCAACCAATGCCCAAACAAATATACAGCCATTAAAAAATAACCCACAAAGCTTTCACTAGAGGTTCAGAAAGTAAAGATCCTTGAGTTGCCAGTTGACAAACAGCTGTATAGAAAAATCCTCAACTTGTTTTGTAGAAGCAATATTTCTATTGACACTGAGCAGAGTACTAACAGAAGCGAAGCAAGTAATGAATTGAGACAGGCCTGTGGCCTGTTGTTTATTTTAACAGGCAAGCTGCACACATTTGGAGGTAACCTTCCTGAAGGAAGCCTTGAGCTCAAGCTGGCTCTAATTACACAGCTGGAAGAGTCGCCGCATGAAATACCCTAGTGTACTTTTCCGTGTATTTCTGCCTGAGCATGTTTCATACAGAACTCAATGTATACTGAAAAACCTGAGGTCTTCTCAGGTTTGTTTGGAGCAATTCTACTGCAATGCAATGTACATCATCTGAAGGGAAATGGGGCACTGCCTCAGTGAGAAAGAATCTTGGTGCATATATTGGGTTGGATCCAGACTTGCTGTTCTGTCGGGTCAGGGTGGAGAGCCTTCTATATAGGTGAAATAGGCCTTTCTCCATTGAAGGAACTTGCTGGAGGAAAGGGACGGCAATTTTCACCTATTTTTCCAGCATAGTCACACACACTGTTCTGCAAGGTCCCTCAGTCCTCTGGAGAAGATTTTAGGGGAGTGTGGGGAGCTGCACAGGGGGTGGGCAAAAATGGCCTCTCACCTCCTGCTCCAAGCGAAGTGTATCCTTGGGAGATATCTGGATCCAATTTATAATTAATTATTACAGTGGTACCTCAGGTTAAGTACTTAATTCGTTCTGGAGGTCCGTTCTTAATCTTTACAGCTGTAGTCCCCTTTTTTCTATAACCTCAACATTTTAGCACTCATTAATTTTACAATATTTCTTAAGATAAGTTTTGAATTTCTTCCAATCTTCTTCCGCCGTCTCTTTCCCCTGGTCTCGGATTCTGCCAGTCATTTCAGCCAGTCCCATATAGTCTATCACCTTCATCTGCCATTCTTCCAGGGTGGGTAGATCCTGTGTCTTCCAATACTTTGCAATAAGAACTCTTGCTGCTGTAGTAGCATACATAAAGAAAATCCTGTCCTTCTTTGACACCAATTGGCCGACAATGCCCAAGAGAAAGGCTTCTGGTTTCTTAGGAAAAGTACATTTAAGTACCTTTTTCATTTCATTATATATCATTTCCCAGAAAGCCTTAATCTTCGGGCACGTCCACCAAAGGTGGTAAAAAGTACCTTCAGTTTCTTTACATTTCCAACACTTATTATCAGGCAAATGATAGATTTTTGCTAGCTTGACTGAGGTCATGTACCACCTGTAAATCATTTTCATAATATTCTCTCTTAAGGCATTACATGCCATAAATTTTATACCGGTGGTCCACAACTGTTCCCAGTCAGCAAACATAATATTATGACCAATGTCTTGTGCCCACTTAATCATGGCCGATTTAACTGTTTCATCTTGTGTATTCCATTTCAGCAACAAGTTATACATTCTTGACAAATTCTTAGTATTGGGTTCTAACAGCTCTGTCTCCAGTTTTGATTTCTCCACCTGGAAGCCAATTTTCCTGTGCTGTTTACACATCTCCATTATTTGATAATAATGGAGCCAATCTCGTACTTTAGGCTTCAATTTCTCATAACTCTGTAATTTCAGTTTATCACCCTCTTGTTCCAAAATTTCTCAATATTTTGGCCATTTGGCCTCCATGTTAAGCTTTTTCACGGCTTTAGCCTCCATTGGCGACAACCACCTTGGGGTTTTATTTTCCAACAAATCTTTATATCTAATCCAAACATTATATAATGCTTTCTTAACAATATGATTTTTAAAAGCTTTATGAGCTTTCACCTTGTCATACCATATATATGCATGCCATCCAAAAACATTGTTAAACCCTTCCAAATCTAAGATATCTGTGTTCTCAAGAAGTAGCCAGTCTTTCAACCAGCAGAAAGCTGCTGATTCATAGTACAGTTTTAGGTCTGGCAGGGCAAATCCCCCTCTTTTCTTTACGTCAGTTAAAATCTTAAATTTTATTCTGGGTTTTTTGCCCTGCCAGACAAACTTCGAAATATCTTTCTGCCACCTCTTGAAACAATCCATCAGTCATGCTTAGAACCCATGAAATGTTGAGTGATCATTGAGAAGGGAGTAAGGAAAAAACAGGATAGGGAAGTACACACTTCCCTAGGAAGAAAATAGGAGCATACCATATACTGCTGGGCCCAGGGGTCAACCCGAGCAACACGGTCTAGGTCCAGTCCCAAATCCAAGGATTCCGCAAGGAGACAGTCCGACAGGGCCAAGGCAGGACACAAGGCAGGAAACCAGGCTAGGTCAGGCACAGGGTCTCAGGCAGGTTCTAGCAAACAACAACATTGCTCCCACAACCTAGGGTGGGGTCCGACAGCCTTTTATCTTTGTCGGGGTAACGGCCAGTCCTGATCCCCCGGTGACTCACCTCCCTGTCTCGCCCAAAGGCAAGCACTCCTGCGAGTTCTCAGGTCTCTCGTTCTCTCAGACCTTAGTCACTGCAGCTCGGGAGATGTTGGTGGGTTACTAGACCCAGAGGCCACCTCAGTCTCTCCTGACCCAATTAGTAGTGGAGCAGCTGTGAGTGATTGCCCAGCTGAAGGCAACGAGGTAATCCCTGCATCTGGAGCCAGGGCAGACCCAGCCCCTGACTCGGCCCAGCTAGTGCTTGTTGCAGGGGAACCTGTGCAGACTGGGGCTCTTCAGAATCAGAATTCAGAATTCAGATGCCACCTGAGGCAAAGGATCTGGTGTGAACTGAGACTCCTCTGGTTCCGAGTCCGAGCCCGAGTCCCAGGCCATCACACCTGCAACGTTTTGTTGTAGATTCTATAGTCCTCCTAATCCCATTTCAGTGCAAGAGAATGATAAACCATAGTGTTGGGTCTCTCATTATGGCAACAGGGGAAGGTGCACCTGCGTACTAGAAGAACTGAGGCAGAGAGTATGTGAGATGGAGTTGAGTGTCCCATCTTTGCACTGTAGGAAGAAAATACAGAACTGGATCTGGGAACTTGCCATTCCAAAAATATTGTTAGGAGATCAATTCATATGAATATTTCATTCACACACTAATTACAATCTTAATCCCACTTGCCTGGAAGTAAACCCTACTGAGTTCAGCAGGACTTGCTTCTTAGACATGCATTATAAGCTTCCATGGGCATGGAGTGCATTTGTGACTAGACCATGAAATGTAATATTTAATTGTTATTATTTGAAAGGCCTGGAAGGAGGAGTTGCCTTTATAAACTTTGGTTATCTTGTGACTGTAGCAGGGCTGGATCCAGGCTTGGGCAGACTTTTTGCTCTTCTAGGCCCCTTCCTTCATCAGTGGACCTTTGTAGTAGTGGGCAGAAACAGAGCTTTGTAGTAGTGGGCAGAAACAGAGCTCCAGCAGTATTGGGCTGGTGGGTCTAGCTGCCATTTCAATTTGCCACACCGTAGTTGAATCATTCTAACTGAGGCATTATGGGAAATAAAACAGTGGTTTGAATATTAATGTTAAATATGGCTTTAAGGCATCAGTAGTGTGTTTTGCCAGGACAGTGAGGTGCTGATACTGGTACTGGATTGTCTGTTGTAAGAAAACTACAAAGGGGCACCTCTTCACTCCAGCGACTGTTTTAGAAGACTATGGGAGGATATGATTTGGCTACAACTGGGGAGAGTTGTGGTTTCATTAAGGCCCCACACTGCTTTAAACCATTTCATTGATTCAAAATATTAATATTATTAAATAGTGGGTGGACATAGCAGACGACACAGAGATTTCTCCAAGCAGTTCTTTATAAGTAAGCTGAAACTCAACTGAACAGCAAACAGCTCAGCCGGCCTGCTTTTATAGGCTGTCAACATTGTAACAACAACAACCCAGGGTTTCCCGCCTAAATTAACTGACGTGGACCTGAGTGAAAACTATATACACAATACCCCTGGTGGCCAGGGTAAGAACTTCAATGCATAACAAATATGGGTCTTTCTTTCAAGTTCAAAGTGGATTTCTGATAAAAAAACAATGACCTGTCATTTAAGCAGTCCGAGGGGGGCCAAACAGAAGTTGTTGAACTCAAAATCCCATCATTACTGATCATTGCCCATGCTTCTCGGGTCTGATGAGAGTTGGGGTTCAGCAAAGATCTGGAAGGCACCATGTTGGCCTGGTGTAATGAAGAACGTGGTAGTAAGTGATTTCAAAACTGCAACCATACTTGCAGAGATTTCATCATGACAAAGCTGAGTGTGTGTTCCTTTAAATTGTTCTTTTGTATAAGGAATTAATTTGATACAAGTTTTAGAATGTTCTTCTAAATCACGTATTGTGCATTTTACAACTATTTTGAGCATTATTCAAGATTATTATTCTTTTGCAGTGAATGTACTTTAGCCCTTTGTACAAATATGCATTCAATATTTTTATTCAAGTTCTGATATATTTCCTTGACAGGAACAGACTGTAATTTTTAGAGGAATGGCGATATCTCAAACAAAAATGGAAAAGCTCCCCTCCTTTCTTTTTTTGAGGTTGTAAATCAATAAATCTAGTAACAGCACCTTGCAATCCACCAAGGCAACTCAGCCTATAAATCAATTAAACCAATTTACTGCCATCACTAACATTTAAAGGATGAAAAAACTTGGGCTCTGCCACCCAAAAGCACTTTTGCATGGGTAGTAGCAAGTTTATGGATCACAGTCTGAAAAATACTCTCTCCACTGCTACAGGCTTCTGATCTCATGCTCTGTCACAGGTTACCAATCTTTTTGGATAAGTGGGCACATTAAGAATTTTGAGGAAGTGCCATGGCTTTTTTAGATTTTTAGATTTATGCAGTCATCTTCCGCAAGCAACTTTGACATTTTGTATCAAAATCTCATGAAATTTTTAGACAGTCCATAGGCCATTCACTGCATCAGACCTGCTGTACAGTGGATGCTCGGCTTGTGAACATGATCCGTGTGGGATGCACGTTCGCAACCTGCAGCGTTCGCAACCCTCAGTGGAGTGCATGTGGATGTGTGGGTTGTGATCCGGCGCTTCTGCGCATGCACAACCACCAAAACCTAGAAGTAACCTGTTCTGGTACTTCAGGGTTTTGGCGGGTCCGTAACCCAAAAAAAAGCGCAACCTGAAGCGTCTGTAACCTGAGGTATGACTTCCTTTCAGGAAGAAAGGAGAACTGGCTTCCATTTTTGAAGGTGACTAAAGAAAGCACACATCCTATGAGTTCCCCATTTTGTTCCATGGGAGATCAAAGGATATGGCAGGTCTGATGCACTGGGGAGCTATGGACTATCTAAAAATGTCATGCCATTTGATGAAAAAATCCAAAGTTACATACAGCTGAAAATGGCTGCTTAAATTTGGAAGAAAAAAAATACTTTGGTCAGGTTGCTCACATAATAAAACATTTACGCTGTTTCGCTAGTCATGGATCCTCAACAAAAGAATAACATTTAGATTCTAAGGGAGTTTTGCATTCTTAATTTATGTTGTAAAATAGGGGCCAGCAAACTTTTTCAGCAGGGGGCCGGTCCACTGTCCCTCAGACCTTGTGGGGGGACGGACTATATTTTGGAAAGAAGAAGAAGAATGAATTCCTATGCCCCACAAGTAATCCAGAGATACATTTTAAATAAAAACACACATTCTACTCATGTAAAAACACACTGATTCCCGGACTGTCCACGGGTCAGATTTAGAAGGCAATTGGGCCAGATCCGGCCTCTGGGCCTTAGTTTGCCTACCCATGCTGTAAAATAAGATGTACTTTAGGTTATGCTATGAGATGAAAAGAGCTAGGTATTTTTCACAACATTGCTACATTAGGAGGTAATCATTTGCTTCTATTCTTCCAATGTATGTATAACATGATCTCTAAATGTAACTTTAACAAAATCCCTAACCTTATAAAGAAAGTGTTAAACAAACTCACTCTGTCTTCCTACTGCTCCTGCTATCGGTCCAAGGTACCAAAGAGATGAGTCAGAAATCATAGTCAAGGAATAAGAAGAAGTCGAGAGTTAGAATCAATGGATCCCTAAGTGAGCTAAATCTACGCCAGCAGTAGATTTTGATGGAATAGTGACCATAAATCCCTTCAGGGAGGGGATTTAGGGTAGAACTTCTAATGAATGCTGAGCTGTGCTGGTGTTAAGGCACCACTATCATAATGCAGAATAATTAGAGTAATCAAGATGCAGTCCCTGACTTAATTAAGCTCCAGAGCACTGTGTGAGGAGTAATAAATTTATACCAAAATAAAAGTGGAAAGGATTTAGTGCTAGACTGAATTGCATATTGATTCAGAGGATAGTAAAAATTATGTATATGGACAAACCAGTAATTAATGAACTGACTGTAAATCATCTAAAAAGGGGCCTTATTTTAAATATATTTAGGTGCACATGTGTGTTTTGCAGACATGCTGACAAGGGCATGGTTTATGTCATAATGTGATAAAGATTTGCTTTGTGACACTATCCTACATTCGATGAATCACGACACTCACACATGGATTCTGGTAATTTCATTTTTTTATATATAAATTTTTATTGGATTTTCACAATTTATATTAACACAAACAATACACAGTACACAAAACAAACATACAAACACAAAAAACAAACATGTATAATTTCATATCCAGTTTTCTTAAAACTTATTTCGCTGACTTCCCCATACCTCCCCTTTCTGCATTCCAATTTCCAAATTTGTTTCAGCAAATCCTTCCCCTTAATTTCATCCAATTGTTTCCTTTCCTTTTCTTTTACTTAAACTTTTTCAGTTGTAATCCCTTACTTTCTATAACCACAACATTTTAACACTCATTAACTTTACAATATTTCTTAAGATAAATTTTAAATTTCTTCCAATCTTCTTCCGCCGTCTCTTTCCCCTGGTCTCGGATTCTGGTAATTTCAGGTCAATTTCATGAAAGTCAGTGGTAAGTGAAAGGATGGTTTCCACCAACTCCTTTCTCCATATTGTGCACCATTCCCAAGCCCAGCCACAACCTCTAGTAGTAGGAGGCGATGAGAAAGTTCTCCTCCATGAATATGGGCCTTGTCATACTCATGGAAGGAAAGGATAATACAGGGATAATGCTGTGATCTGGGTAAATGACCTGTGCAATGTCAGACAATTGTAATATATATATATTGTGAATGAATACATTGAGCTGGAAGGGACTCAAAGGGTCCTCTAGTCCAACCCCTGCAATTCTGGAACATTTTTCATCTCACACATGCAGATGTTCTTGAGATCACATCACACTATTGTAGTATCATAACTGTGCAAACATTTAGCCATTTAAATTATGAGCAGAAGAAAAACATCCACACATTGGAAAAGAATGAGGTACAAAAATGGGTTCTTGTACACAAATACAATTGGAAAATGTTGATCACTTCTCCTACCTGGACAGTTATCTTTCCACAAGGGCTGACATTGATGCCAAAATCCAGCAATGCCTTGAGCTCTGAGAGTGCAGCTTTCTCCCAATTGAAGTGTTTGAGGACCAAGACATTTGCAGGGAAACCAAAATGCTTGTTTACAAAGCTATTGTACTGCCAACCTTACTATATGCTTGTGAAACATGGACCACTTATAAATGCCATCTCCAACTCCTTGAATGATTCCATCAACGGTGTCTCTGAAAATTTGTACACATCACTTGGGAAGACAGGCAAACTAATGCCAGCGTACAGTGGACGCTCGGGTTGTGAACGTGTATCCCGCAGTGGCATGTCTGCACATGCGTGGGTTGCAATTCGGCACATCTGCACATGCACAAAGTGCAATTTAGCGCTTCTGTGCATGCGCGGCCACCAAAACCCGGAAGTAACCCATTCCGGTACTTCCAGGTTTCAGCAGTTCGCAACCTGAAAAAACACAACCTGAAGCATCTGTAACCCGAGGTATGACTGTACTAGAAGAAGCTAAGAGGAAAACACGCTTGGCAAACCCTCACCATGATCAACTCCACCCGGAAACCTATGTCCCCACTGTGTTCATGGAAGACGATCTTACTCGGCTACAAGCAATTGCCAAAGAAGAAGAAAACAAGATCCTAGCAGGTAATTAGGTACAAATTGAGAATAAATTGGGAATAAAAACTTCCTACAGAATACTTGCAGGCATGGTGCAAAATTACTTATACCTTTCGTGGATAAACTTGAGTTAGTGGATCTTAAGTCTGCTCAGTATTTTGGAAACTACTCCGCTTTGATGGAACTATTTTTAAAATTAGTGTTCTGAACAATTGTATACACTTCTGTTTCCTCCCGCTCTATGTTCTGCCAAGGCCAGGTGGTTTGTCCCCCCAAGGGCAGAGGTTCTTTAACGGATCTGAGAGCAATAAACACCCGTATTGGGTGAGGATCACAAGCTTTATCAATGCACAGCGAGAATAAACTGAAATACTTCACACTTAATTTGAAGCAAAGCTTAAGCAGACACCTAAAGCATATTACTGCATAGTTAGGCACAACTAAAAGAAACACTCCAGATAGCATCACTCATGCCCCTTCTGCTGGGGAAATCTGTAGACACAAAAACTGGCAGAACCCTGTCATAGCTGGAACTGGACAATGTGACATTCTGATATTTTCTACTGAATAAATGATAATTATGCAGATCCATGTTAACTCCTAAAAGCATGGTTTATAGTAATAAAGCAATGGTAGGTCCAGGCCTAGAATCATAGAATCATAGAATCATAGAATCCTAGAGTTGGAAGAGACCACAAGGGCCATCGAGTCCAACCCCCTGCCAAGCAGGAAACACCATCAGAGCACTCCTGACATATGGTTGTCAAGCCTCTGCTTAAAGACCTCCAAAGTAGGAGACTCCACCACACTCCTTGGCAGCAAATTCCACTGTCGAACAGCTCTTACTGTCAGGAAGTTCTTCCTCATGTTTAGGTGGAATCTTCTTTCTTGTAATTTGGATCCATTGCTCCGTGTCCGCTTCTCTGGAGCAGCAGAAAACAACCTTTCTCCCTCCTCTATGTGACATCCTTTTATATATTTGAACATGGCTATCATATCACCCCTTAACCTCCTCTTCTCCAGGCTAAACATGCCCAGCTCCCTTAGCCGTTCCTCATAAGGCATCGTTTCCAGGCCTTTGACCATTTTGGTTGCCCTCCTCTGGACACGTTCCAGTTCGTCAGTGTCCTTCTTGAACTGTGGTGCCCAGAACTGGACACAGTACTCCAGGTGAGGTCTGACCAGAGCAGAATACAGTGGCACTATTACTTCCCTTGATCTAGATGCTATACTCCTATTGATGCAGCCCAGAATTGCATTGGCTTTTTTAGCTGCCGCGTCACACTGTTGGCTCATGTCAAGTTTGTGGTCAACCAAGACTCCTAGATCCTTTTCACATGTACTGCTCTCAAGCCAGGTGTCACCCATCTTGTATTTGTGCCTCTCATTTTTTTTGCCCAAGTGCAATACTTTACATTTCTCCCTGTTAAAATTCATCTTGTTTGTTTTTGCCCAGTTCTCTAATCTGTCAAGGTCGTTTTGAAGTGTGATCCTGTCCTCTGGGGTGTTAGCCACCCCTCCCAGTTTGGTGTCATCTGCAAATTTGATCAGGATGCCCTTGAGTCCATCATCCAAGTCGTTGATAAAGATGTTGAATAAGACCGGGCCCAAGACAGAACCCTGTGGCACCCCACTAGTCACTCTTCTCCAGGATGAAGAGGAACCATTGATGAGCACTCTTTGGGTTCGGTCAGTCATCCAGTTACAAATCCACTGGGAATGAGAAATTTGATACTCAAAACGAGTTATCATAAAAAATTAATAATAGGCGGTAGACCAATAATTGTCCTGAAAGAGATCCCGGTCAGACTACTACGCAAGAGGGAAGGATATAGGCACATAACAGGCGTCCTGAGAAGGAATAACATTCAATTTAGATGGGAATTCCCTGAGGGAATCGCTTTTTTTTTCAAAGACAAAAGATTTAAACTGACCAGTCCCTCAGAGATAGAGAAATTCTTGAGAAGATATGAGAAGGAGCTTAGCAAAAAGGAGAACGGAGTAACAGACAGAAAGGTTGTCAAAGAGGGGGGAAGTGAAGGAGGGGGGAGGGAGAGGTTGCTAAGAAGGGAGGGGGAGGGAGAGGGAGAGGAAGAAGAGGGGGAAAGTGGAGCGGAAGAGGAGGAAACAGAGGAAGAGGAAGAAACAAAGAATTGAAAGTAGATATAAACGCGACGCTTTACCCTAATAATGTCCTTAACTTTTTTAACATGGAATGTTAACGGTCTAAATGAGAAGCAAAAAAGAAATAAAATAGAGAAAGTTTTGAGAAATAAAAAATGTGACGTGGTTTGCTGCCAAGAGACACATGTGGCCAAAAAACACAAGCATATATTGATTAATAAAAAGCTGGGAATGGAGTTTATTAACTCAACGGTGAATAAAAAGAGAGGGTTGGTCATCTATGCTAAAGAGAAACTGGATCCGAAAATAATTTGTAAAGATGAGGAGGGGAGAATCCTCGGGATTCAAATCACCCACCAAGGAGAAAGGCTCAATGTAGTATCTGTATATGCCCCCAATAAAAACAAATCTGAGTTCTTTAAAAAATTAGAAAAAACATTATTAGAATTAGAAAACCATAATTTAATCTTACTAGGTGATTTGAATGGAGTCCCTGACCCTGAATTGGACAGAAGTGAAAAAAGAAGGAGGGGGAAACAGGGGAAACTCCCTAAAACCTTTGATGACCTTCAAGAAAACCTAGACCTAATTGACATTTGGAGGTTCAAAAACTCAACAGAAAAACAGTTTACACACTTCTCTGGAGTACACCAGAGCTGGGGCAGAATCGACCAGATCTGGGTCTCCAGAGAGCTTTCGTTAAGATCGGGGAGATGCATAATAGAGCCTAGAACATTATCGGACCATAATTCAATCCTCCTGGAAATAAAGTATTTACCATCAGGTCCATACAGATGGAGAATGAACGACTACTTACTGGAACAGGATGAGATTGTAGATAAGGCAAAGAATACTTTAAAAGAGTACTTTGACCTTAACCTCCATAAAGAAACTAAAATTAACGTGGTCTGGGATGCTAGTAAAGCAGTCCTCAGAGGCTTCCTGATCCAACAGAACAAATATAGAAAGAATTTGAGAGAGGCAAAGAAGGAAGAACTAACTAAACAATTAAAAGAAATAGAGGATAAATTAACAATAAGCCCCGGGGACGAGAGACTTAAACAAATTTATAAATTATTACAAACCCAATACTCAACATTGCTGAATCAGGAAATAGAATGGGGTATAAAAAGGATGAAGCAGAAGTTCTTCGAATCAGCAAATAAAACTGGTAAGCTTTTAGCGTGGCAATTAAGGAAAAAGAAAAAGCAAATGGTGATTAACAAAATTAAATTTGAAGACCAAATAATAGAGGATCCCAGCGAGATAAAGGGAAAGTTCCTTCAATATTATGGAAACCTGTATAAAAAGAAAGAGGGAGAAGATATAAGTGAAATAGAAAGGTACTTGGATGGGAATGGATATGAAGAACTGTCCGATGAAGAAAAGGTATCCCTTAACGAACCAGTAACTCCAGACGAGGTTAGAGATGCAATAAAGAAAATGAAACCTGGAAAGGCCCCTGGCCCAGACGGCCTCTCCCAAAAATACTATAAATCTCTAGAGGAACATTTGATACCGGTACTCTGTAATGTAATTAATAACATCCTCCAAGGAGGGGAAATACCTGATTCTTGGAAAGAGGCACATATCACCTTAATACCTAAAGCAGATTCAGATACGCTTAATATAAAAAACTACAGACCAATTTCGTTACTCAACAACGACTACAAGATTTTTGCAGGAATAATGGCAAACAGATTAAAAAAATATCTGAACAGAACAATTCATAAGGATCAAGCAGGATTCCTGCCTGGTAGGCAGATAAAGGATAATGTTAGGCATGTAGTTAATATAATTGAATATCTGGATCTCAAGATTGATATTCCAGCCGCCTTAATCTTTGTAGATGCCGAAAAGGCTTTTGATAATGTGTCTTGGCAATTCCTCCTTAAATGTATGGAGAGGGCAGGAATAAGAGGGCCATTCCTAGAAGGTATTAGAGCGATATATTCCAACCAGAGAGCGAAACTTATCATCAATAGTAACCTAACAGACTCATTCACGATTACAAAAGGTACAAGGCAAGGATGCCCATTATCACCCCTGCTATTCATCTTGGTTTTGGAGGTTATACTAAATAAGATCAGAGGAACACCGGAAGTAAGAGGGATCAAAATAGGTAAAAAAGAATACAAAGTAAAGGCTTACGCTGATGACTTAGTAATATCAATAGAAGAACCCCTAGAAAGGATAAACATAGTTATGGGCTTAATGGAGGAATTTGGGAGACTATCTGGGTTTAGACTAAACAAAACAAAAACAAAAATGTTGGTAAAGAACTTAGACGAACAATCGAAAAGCAAAATTGAGTTGGAATCAGGAATAAAGACATCAAAAAAGGTTAAATATTTGGGTATCTGGGTCTCAACTAAAAACATAAACCTAGTGGAGGATAATTACAATAGAATTTGGAAAGAATGTAAAAGAGACCTAGACAGCTGGAGCAGATTACACCTCTCATGGGAGGGGAGAATGGCCGCCATTAAGATGAACATTCTCCCAAAAATGATATTCCTATTCCAAAATATCCCAGTAATCAGGGGCACAACAATGTTTAAAGACTGGCAGAGGACCCTTTCCAGATTCATCTGGCAGGGTAAAAGGGCCAGAATTAAATATAAGTTGCTCACTGACAGAAGAGATAGAGGCGGTTTTGGGGTTCCCAATTTACAACTATATTATGAGGCTTCGTGTCTTTGCTGGGTTAAGGAGTGGATAGTTTTGGAAAACACCGACTTGTTGGATTTGGAAGGTTTTAATGCTAGGTTTGGGTGGCACGCGTACCTTTGGCATGATAAGGGGAGAGTGCATAAAAGTTTTTCTAATCACATTATAAGAGGGGCGTTGCTAGAGGTATGGAACAGATGTAAGAACTTGATAGAAAAGGACACCCCATTGTGGTTGTCACCCATTGATATCCTAGCAATTAAAAAATTAAATATGGAAGGTAAAAGGTGGACATATGCCGAGCTCTTGAAAAGATCTGAGAAAGGATGGGAAATTAGACCTTATGAGGAGTTAAAAGACAAATTATTGGGGTGGATACATTTCCATCAAATTAACTCTTTATGGAACGAGCATAAAAAAGCCGGAATGAGTAAGAACAAGTCCAAATTCCAATTAGAAATAATAGAAGGGAAGTCCAAAATCTTAACCAAAATGTACAACCAACTATTAGATTGGGACACAAAGGATGAGGAAATCAAGGAGGTCATGATTAAGTGGGCCATTGACCTAGGACACCCCCTAGATTATGAAAAATGGAAAAAATTATGGAATAGGGATATGAAATTTTCAGCATGTGTCGGTCTCCGAGAAAACATGGAAAAGATGATGTACCGATGGTACATCACCCCAACAAAATTAGCTAAAATGTATAAAACCGGAGACAAGACCTGTTGGAAATGTAAAAAGAAAGAGGGAGACTTCCTTCACATGTGGTGGTCCTGTGAGGAAGTAAAGAAATTCTGGGGTGCTGTCTATGATGAACTAAAAAAGATCCTAAAGTATACCTTTCCAAAAAAACCTGAGGCGTTCCTCCTGGGAATGGTGGGAAACGAGATTAATAAAAACGATCAAACCCTATTTCAATACGCGACAGTAGCCGCTAGGATACTGCTAGCGCAGAATTGGAAAAAACCCAGCATACCTACAATCAAGGACTGGCAAACTAAGTTAATTGAATACATTGATTTGGCAATAATGACTCAGAAGATAAGGCAACAGAAAAATACTAAATTTATTGATGACTGGAAAAAAATTTTTTCATACATAGAGACAATGTCAGGAAACATCAAAATCACAATAGGTATAATATAAAAATCGTGAAGTAGAATATGCGGGTTAATAAAGACACTGCGATACATATGGTTCAGATAGAGGTCACGTTGTGGTGGTGGTGAAGTCAAACAATGTAAACGAATGTATATTGATTTTTGTATCTGTTTTGTATCTGTTTATTTTTCTCTGTTTTGTTTTTATTAATAAGGTATATGTGTTTTTTAGATGTTGGATCATAATAAAAAATTTTAACGCAAAAAAAAAAAAATCCACTGAGTGGTAGCATAGTCAAGACCACATTTTACCAGTTTCTTTACAAGAATATCATGGGGCACCTTGTCAAATGCCTTGCTGAAATCAAGGTAGGCTACATCCACTGCGTTCCCTTCATCTACCAGTCTTGTAATTCTGTCAAAAAACGAGATCAGGTTAGTCTGACATGACTTATTTTTCAGAAATCCATGCTGACTATTGGTGATCACAGCATTCCTTTCTAGGTGCGCACAGACTGTTTGCTTAATGATCTGCTCCAGAATCTTCCCTGGTATTGATGTCAGACTGACTGGGCGGTAATTATTTGGGTCCTCTCTTTTCCCCTTTTTGAAAATAGGGACAACATTTGTCCTCCTCCAGTCTGCCGGGACTTCGCCTGTTCTCCAGGAATTCTCAAAGATGACTGCCAGTGGTTCTGAGATCACATCTGCCAGTTCTTTTAATACTCTTGGATGCAGTTCATCTGGCCCTGGAGACTTGAATACATCTAAACTGGCCAAATATTCTTGTACTATCTCCTTAGTTATTCTGGGCTGTGTTTCCTTTGCTGAATCATTTGCTCCATATTCTTCAGGTCGGGCATTGTTTTTCTTATCGGAGAAGACTGAGGCAAAGAAGGCATTGAGGAGTTCAGCCCTTTCTGTGTCCCCTGTTTGCATTTCACCATCTTCTCCTCTGAGTGACCCCACTGTTTCTTTGCTCTTCCTTTTGCTACGAACATACCCATAGAAGCCTTTTTTGTTGCTTTTAACCTCTCTAGCAAGCCTGAGTTCATTCTGTGCTTTAGCTTTTCTGACTTTGTGTCTACACGTGCTGGCTATTTGTTTGAATTCCTCTTTGGTGGTTTCCCCCCTTTTCCATTTTTTGTACACATCCTTTTTTAATCTTAACTCAGTTAAAAGTTCTTTAGATAGCCACCCTGGCTTCTTTAGGCACCTTCCATGTTTCCCTCTCATTGGTATTGCCTGACGTTGTGCTTTTAGTATCTCCCTCTTAACAAACTCCCAGCCATCATGAACTCCCTTTCCTTTTAGTATTACTGTCCATGGGATCTCACCCAGCACTTCCCTAAGTTTTATGAAGTCGGCTTTCTTAAAGTCAAGAAATTGAGTCCTAGGACTTATCTTGTTAGGACTTATCTTGTGGCATCAAGGGGAATCACACTATTTCCTTGTGATAACAATTCTCTTCCACAGTGCGATACTACCATCTATTCTTGCGAATTCATTCTCCGTGATTCTGGCAATTTAACTGAACTCCCATAAATGTTCACATCCAGCTCATTGTTGGAAACAGTGTTTAACATGATGAAACCTTTGTCCTACTGTCACATACAACAGTCTTCTCCATTTCTAACCACTGGGGTAAGTTGTTTGCGATGCCAGACCTCTAGTGTGTTCTAGCTCTGTTTGAACTCCTTAGCTGTTGGATGGGACGCCAATCACATTTCTGGAGCATTTTCCTTTCCTTGGAGGCACCCCTACAGGTGATGGTGCACACAAAAATTCACTCAAAGCTGGGCCCTGCTCCATCCCCTACTCTGACCCCTTACATTACTAGTTGCATACTTGGGCCAACTGCAATTGGAGGAATATTATATTTCACTAACATAAATTCTGGTGCATGGCCTGCAGTTATCGAATCAGGTTGCCTTTTAATTGCCAACATTAATCTGAAAAAATAAAGATGTCATGTCAGGCAGGAAAAGCGCATTCATCTCCTGGAGACTCTGAGTGCTTTCTGGCGATCATCTGCTGTGCCTGGCTGGGCTGTCGCTCTGTTAAACAGTGCGTGAAGCTGGCTAGACATCTGAACAAGGTGATCTTCAGAGAGTGCTCTCATTTGGTAGCCAGTCACAACCATTTAGCTCACTTTCTGTCGTGTAGCCTCTTACATTCATTTTTCCAGAGCTCAGCACTTTTGTGGCAGTTTTTCGAGGGGACAGGAGAATTCAACGCAATAATTGAAGTGGATCAAACAAATGCATTTCCAACTCTGTGTTTCACAGGAGCCACCCACCATGTGCAAAATGAAGGCAGAAAGGTATTTGTTTGCATTCTGGTTTCAAACAGAAAAGATGTTTGAATCACTTCTTAGGGCCATAGATTGGCTGCTGCATGCTTCCACAAAAAATGGAATGTCCCATTTTTTCCAGGACACTTGACGGGTATCATAGGAGTCAACTCCTTGCAGCTATGGTCCCTTCAGCTCCTCCAATAATATATTTGAGGCAGCCCCCCATTTTTTTATAAGCATTGCTATTTGAATGTTGTGCATATGCCGCATCATGTGATTGAATATGTGAGGTGAGTTTACCTGCCCCCCCCCATATTGGTACCCCTGGCAGGTATGGTGGGCATGGTGGGCCCTTTTCCAGGGTGTGGGCCTTGGCTGATGTTCCATAATGCTTTTCTTTGATTCCAGCACTGATCACAAGTATAACTTCTCATTCCCTCATCAACAAAAGCTATTCATTGTTCTAGCAGATATTGTGGAAGCTAATAGCATAATCAGGGATGGGTAATGACCTTGATAAACTTGTATGTGGAGTCAGTTTAGGAGTGGATAGGGGGCAATTTTAAGTTGACAATCTGGACAAGGTAGGAGCGATGCTGATCAGGAACACTAGCGAGCTATTCTTGGAGAGGTGTACTGGATGGGATTGAAAAGGTATGAAGTTCAGCTGTACACCTGGATCTGTTACTTCCCCTAGGTGCCAAGGAGGTAGTTCACCTAATCCCCATTCAGTATTGCTTCCTGTGGAATAAAATTACAGAGGAATCTCAGGTTGCGGATGTAATCCATGACGGAAGCATGTCCGCAACCCACAGCGTTCGCATCCTGAAGCCCCACACCTGCGCAGGTGCCAGTGTGATTTGGCGCTTCTGCGCATGCGTGAGTGGTGAAACCCTAAAGTAACCCATTCGGTACTTCCAGGTTTCCCATAGTCTGCAACCCGAAAACACGTAACCTGAAGCGGTCGTAACATGAGGTATGACTGTAGCTCCACGGCAGATCTTGTGATGCAGAAGGCCCTGGCTTGAACCTTTAGTGTATTAAGAGAGAAGGGTCTTAAAGAGTAGGGCTAAAATGTTAAAATCATTTCAGGAACCAGAGCTTGGAAAGACATGGCTCAGTTCAGCATTTTAGGCTCTGTACACACCATACCTTTAAAGAACACCCACCCAAATAATCATGGGAACTTTATATTCAACAACCCCCAGGTGGTTCTTGGGCACCTCACAGAGCTGCAATTTCCAGCACCCTTAACACACTACAGGTCCCAGGAGATAGATAGATAGATAGATAGATAGATAGATAGATAGATAGATAGATAGATAGATAGATAGATAGATATGGTGAATAGTGAAGGATATGCTTTGAAAGTGCTTATTGGAATGATATGGCCCACTTGCCATGCTGTTTCTGCCATGCTGATAGGTATAGACCGGCAAGGAGCTGTGAAAATTCTCTACAAATTTGGAGATTCTCTACTTGCAACTTCCTACCCCTTGGATCTGACTATCCTATTTTGCTTTAAGGGTTGAAATAATTCCCAATATGTGCTTTGGCAGTAATTCTTTCTTTAGCCTAATGCTGCTACTTTTTTCTCACTACTTAAAAAAACAAGAATATGTTCCTTATAAAGTAGAGCAGAAATATAATTAATAATTCACTGAATAAGTTGTAAATCGAAGGAAGTATCTATAAAGCATACAGAACGACGATGCACATTTTAAAAGATTCTTCTTCTATTCTGTGCATCCATACGTTGTTAAAACATACGTTGCCCTTCAAGTTCATGCCTCTGATTGTCATTTCATAACTGCACCTCCAGTGTGCCCTTGCATCCTCAATGGATCCCAGTTGTATAACATCCCTTGGGTTCCTGACAGTGGGATTTTTGTACCTTCTGTTCAGCCTCAGTAATTATACCGATAGGTATCAAGCCATTTTCATAAATGTCATTATAATAAACAGACTGTGTGTCACATGCTTTAAAATCCAATAAGCTGATTATTACGGTGTTATTTTAACCTTCCATTAATTAAAAGGAGCTCCAGTTAAAGAAGCAGGGAGAGAAAGCAAACTTTGGCATTGTTGTTATAGCTTCCTTTGCAAGAGAAAGGACACAGGTTATGATGAAAGAAAAAAGTTCTATGTCATTTACTCGAAGCTTAATTACAACTATCAGATAAGCTAGTTGAGCTAGGCAAGGTATCCTTAGGCAGCTCTTGGAACATTTATGAAGAAGTGTACTTGACACTGTTTTCATATCCAGAAGAAATGGGTCTCTCTGATTTCCCTATCATTATGAAATTTATTCAACCATCTTACTGAGCTGTGTATGATCAGGTTACCTTGAGAACTGCCTAATCTCATATATCCCTGTCCAGCTTCTGCACTCGTCAGATGGGACACCACTTAGAAGATCTTATTTATTTAATTTTTATATTTATAGACCACCTTTATCTTCCAAGAATCTCAAGGTGATGTGCATGATTCTCCTCCTCCCAGTTTCATCCGTACAACGACCCTCTGAGGTTGCTCCAGAGGGGCATTTAGCATGCCCTAGAAATCAGGCTTTTAGTGTGTAGCTCCAGCAATCTGGAATCAGTTATTAGCACTGCCAAAGACAGAGCTGACTGGTTTTTAAGAGGTGGGAGTGGACCTAAGTGAAGACTGCCACACTCAGGTCTGCTCCCAGGTCCCCCCCCCGAAAAAGAAGAAGAGTTTGGATTTGATATCCCGCCTTTCACTCCCTTTGAAGGAGTCTCAAAGCGGCTAACATTCTCCTTTCCCTTCCTCCCCCACAACAAACACTCTGTGAGGTGAGTGGGGCTGAGAGACTTCAAAGAAATGTGACTAGCCCAAGGTCACCCAGCAGCTGCATGTGGAGGAGCGGAGACGCGAACCCGGTTCCCCAGATTACGAGACTACCGCTCTTAACCACTACACCACACTGGCCCACACAGAGAGGCCAGGATTCAAACTAGGGTCTGTCAGGAACCCCATAATGTTCCACGGTGGGCCCAGGAGGACACAACGGCCGCCTGTGCCATGGCTGTTGCTCCGAGGCATATTTTCACTAGATCCTCTGCCCCATCTTACAGAATGCTTTCCACAGTGAGATCTGCCTGGAGGCAGTTCTGTCAGCTTTTCTGCAGCAGGCAAAAACTTTCCATTTCTCTCAGAAATTTGATGGTGATGGCGGTGATATTTGATTTACAGGTGAGTTACGGGTTTCACTAATTATTTTTAAAGGAATTTATGTGTGGCTGTTTATAGAGCATTATTTACTGTAAAACACTTTTCTTTTGTATTGTATTCATGTAAGCTTTCTTTTCTTTTTTGAAAATAAGACAAGTAATGAATGAATTATATTTCGTTTCTATTATTTTTAGAGGGTCTGGAATTTGACACAGCTGGGGACTATGTATTAATGACACAAACACATAGCAAGAACCTATTTCATGGGTTTTTCTTGTGGAATCTGGCTAGTTGTGTAGACAGTGAAGCCAGGCACGTCCAACTCCCAAGAGAAAGTGATCTACTCACAGTAATAAAATACTGGCTGTGATCTGCCCATCTACCTATTGTCATCGCCAGGCAAAGTTGTTGAGCTTTTTGCGGGGGAGGGAAAACAGCTGTGGACGTTTTTTGTTTTGGTCGCACCGATCGCTAAAGGTACCGCAGACGTGTACCCCTCCCTAACCCTAACCAATCACAAAAGGGCCTGTGATTGACAGCGATCTACCAATGTTGTCACAATCGACAGGTCGATCGCGATTGACCTGTTGGACTGGACATGCCTGCCCTAAGCCTTCCAATGCAATTATATATTGTGCTTGTGTAAGGTGGAGAGGGCCTGATATATGTATCTTCTAAAAGCGGACATGGAGCAATGGATCCAAACTACAAGAAAGAAGATTCCACCTAAACATTAGGAAGAATTTCCTGACAGTAAGAGCTGTTGAACAGTGGAATTTGCTGCCAAGGAGTGTGGTGGAGTCTCCTGCTTTGGAGGTCTTTAAGCAGAGGCTTGACAACCATATGTCAGGAGTGCTCTGATGGTGTTTCCTGCTTGGCAGGGGGTTGGACTCGATGGCCCTTGTGGTCTCTTCCAACTCTATGATTCTATGAAAATTTGCTTGAAGAACCTTCAAAGACAACCACAGCTCAAGTCAAGAGCTACAGGAGCAGGGTGGGGGAATACTCCAACAGATTGTCTGCTGAAACACTTTGGAAAGTCTGAATTGGAGAAGGCAAAATATGTAAATTGGAAATCCCATTCCTAATGCCCATGTCAGCCTCCAGAAGTGTTTAGCTGCATAAAGAGCATGATGCTGTCAGGAGGGGGCTTTTCAAAAAGAATACTAGAGCAGAAAACAGTATTACACATGCTTTGGATACATTAAACATTGTTCCCCTTAATATTCTCTTTCTTTCTTTCTTTCTTTCTTTCTTTCTTTCTTTCTTTCTTTCTTTCAACAGGATAGGATAGTTCATGCGAAATCATTCTCTTCTCCACCAATACTGATGTTTGACATATTTTCATATAATCTTTTAAATCAAGATTTTATCCCCCCCCCACCCTTCCTGCTTGTGCTCTTGGTTTTACAAACTTATTCTTTGTGTAATTTATGCAAATGAATGTCAATTAACAGGATGTTGGCAAACTCTTCACTCCACTTATTTGCATGTACTTATTAATCACATAATTGATTACTTAAAAATCATGTGGTGTTTTTACTCCTTTATTGGCTGCCTGAATCATCTTGAAAAGGAGAAGTATGAGGGATTGTTAAGAAAACAGTATTCTTCAGGAATCTATCAGTTGCTTGATTATTTGAACATTTTACAATCAGATAATTCATTCAGGACAAAATATAGAACAGAAATCCTGCTTTCCATATTAGAATGTGAGAAACAAAGGGGCTACTGTGGTTTTTTTTCCCCATAAGCAAGACACACCTGCTTACAAGTTGTTGCTACAATCTCATATCTCCAAGGACTTCTCCCAAGGACCCCTCTTCTCAAGAGATCTGTTTAAGACCACTACATCTGAATTTGGATCACAAATCTGTAGATGACTGTCCTGCAGGTTCCATCTTGTGCCTCATACAATTTGACATCTATACGATGCCACAATTTGACATCTATATGATGCCACTGGGATCTGTCATCAGGAACTCTGAAGTCCCATTAAATATGTGAATGGCACCCAGCTTTTTCTCTTTTTCAAATGAATCAGGAGAAGCGGCTGAGATGCTAAACAAATGTTAGCAGCTATTCTTCTGAAATCTGGGAGGCTTTGCACACTCAGAAGGGGTTGCCAAGCCCACAAACTACATTAAAATTCACCAGAAAATAGAGATAGGGGTACCTTGTTGTCCTTCATCTGTGGGATGAAGTTCCATCTCATTCCCTGAGGACTCCGTGTCTGGTATGAGGTCAGGCTAGTCATGAACTCATAATACCAGTCTGAAACCCCCAGGATCCATCTGCCCACAATCTGGCAGGCTTGAGCCACCCATGTGTCTGCAAATTTGCCAGTCTGGGACTTACATGATGTTTGGAATGCAACTATCTGTTGGACTGTGGATTCCTTTTTTCCTTCTATTATTATTATTTAAAAATTTAACAAAGAAGAGGAAAGGAAAATATAATCAATTGGATCGTGCATTTCTCCAACTTTTGTGATATACTTCTAGTTGCACACAAAATGTGTGTATCTGTGGTGGCAGGGGAAATCTTCAGAAATACACACCTTAGGAGAAGTGCATTGAAAGGCACACACAAAAAAAAGCATTTTAGAGGAAAAGGCATCCAGAACATGTATAATATAACTGCAAGGGTTTCTTTGTGAATTTTGAAAAATAAAATCAGCCAAAAAAGGGGGCAAATAGACCTGCGACTGAAAAATGCAAAACACATTTGCATCAGCAATAGGCTGATCTGTCCATTCCTAGTTTGGATTGAGCTTTCTGTGTCCCTTCCTATTTCATGCACAATTCAACAGCATTAGCCAATTTAGTTCTAGCTTCTTCTTTTAAAAGTTATATATGACTATTCCCTTTTGGGGGGCATGTTAAGGACCCATACTTCTTGTGTCACTGAATGATTTTGAATTGTTGGAATATCAAGTAGGGCAACCCAAACCAGTGTGAATGAGTTATGAGTGATATTTCAGCGATCAAATGTAATACATTTGCCTTCCAGAAAAGAAGTGGAGTAGGACTGAATTCTTTAGCATAATTTGAAAGGCTTAAGAAGGCCCTGCTAACCATTATATTCTTAAGCATTCTGAATAATTTTTAGTTCATTGAACCTTGCAGTGTGAGTACCATTATGTGCACCGAGAAAACTCACCAAATAACACCTGGGTTGGAATATCTTATTCAGCTGTCAACCACAGGCCTGATATTTGAATGTGAACAAAATCAAAAAGCTTAGACATAATGACACTTAACCTGCCTTTCACTTGAGATTTTGTTTGTGCTTAGCATTTAATGCTATACCTGCATATCCAACATGCAGTCACATTGCACTTTTAAATTTACCTGCTGAACCGTCCATTTGTTAATGCAACCCATGTCCTTCATGGTGCTGCTGTTTGAGGCATAGACAGATCACCGGCATCCCAACTGACACTGAAGGAAAGTCTGCTTTTATTGGGGAATGCGCAGAGGTGGGTGTTGCAGGTTGAATTTTAACACAGCCTACCATAACAATGCCCTTCAAGAAATTGCCCCACAATAGAATGTTGAGAAGGGATTAAGTGCAAGTGATTTTGAGGAGTAGGCTTTCATGGCACACAAGACTATCAGTGGCTCCTAGTTATGTTCTCTCTTCACTCTTGAGTGCTGTATACCTCTGAATGCCAGTTACTGGGAAATGACAAGTGGGGAGAACCCTGTTGCACACTCAGGTGGGTTTTCTCATAGGTATGAGGTTGGCTACTGTGGTTGCTGCCATTGTGAGGGCAAGATGCAGGACCAGACATTCCTGATGTTCTTCTGTAAATAGGGTTTGCTTGCTGGCTGGCTTGCTTGCTTGCATTTCTACAAATACCTAGAAGAAACTTAATATACTGAAGTGCATGGGGACAGGACAACTCCACTCAGTAAAAAGGATGAAGTTTATTTTAGTAGCAGACCTGCCAACTATCTTCTGTTAAGTCCACGATAGACTTAAACTTATAGAGTCCCTCCACTTCCCCATGTCATCCTGGGGGAAGGCTGCCAACGTCTAACAGAATTTTTGCAACCAAATCAAGCTACAGTTTCCAGGATTCATTGGGACAAGTCTGTGGGATGTATGAATCAGGTGCAGTCAAACACAACATTGCTAGAAACTTCCTGCTTTCCAGGACTGAGACGAAACTTCCTATGTGTAACTTGAGAAGGGCGTGGCCTCTCCTGAAGGAGAAAGAACCAGAACCACAGGCTGACGACCATCTTATCTCTTATCTTATCTCTATCGATGCCATCTTAACAACAGCACTACTAAAATGCACCCTTGGCTCCAGGCCAAGAGAGGAAAAGGGGGGGGGGACTGTCTCCCATAAGAAGATAGTCACCACATTTAAACTATGTTCTAACCTTTTAAGTCTGCCTTCTGGGAACCTTTGTGTGAACAGTTGATTACTTATGAGTAAACGTTTTATACTTTACAGAAGACTGTGTAGCATCTTATTTTAGGAGAGATTAAATGGGGAAAATACCAGGAAATATTTACAGAGACTGTAACGAGTCTGAGCAAGCTATCTGCTGTGCATGTGTTTAAAAAGGGGAATGTTACCTCTGCTGATTTTGTTGAACTTGTAAAGACAAGTTGGGATAGAATATCTTAGACAATATATCCTTCCCCGCATCCCTAAACATTCCTACAAAGTCATGGCAATCAAACTAGTTGGTTCCATCTGGCAAGCTTAAATGTTAGCCCTGATCACTTTAGTGCAATATTGAATCCACCCCCACCCCACCATGGTCTTCTTTCTTTCCTGGTTCTTAATGAGATAATTACCGGTATATGACTTATCATCCACAACCAGTGATATAGTAGGTCTGTATTTTGCTGGCTACAACATAATAATAACAATAACAGCAACAATAATAATTTATTATTTATACCCCACCCATCTGGCTGGGTTTTCCCAGCCACTCTGGAAGGCTCCCATCATCATCATGTGACAAAACGTCAAACATTAAAAACTTCCCTAAACAGGGATGCCTTCAGATGTCTTCTAAAAGTCAGATAGTTGTTTATTTCCTTGACATCTGGTGAGAAGGTGTTCCACAGGGTGGGTGCCACTACTGAGAAGGCCCTCTGCCTGGTTCCCTGTGGCTTCACTTCTCGCAGTGACGGAACTGCCAGAAGGCCCTCGGAACTGGACCTCAGTGTCCAGGCTGGCCTAAGCTGAGGGCAGTTGGTGTTCAACAAGATCCGGAAGAAAACAGGTTCCTTATCCCTGTCCTAGATAAATCTTGGTCTGAGCTATTCTTAATGTACTCTGTGCCTTCCTTCATTCCCTTTGGAATGTGACCATTCTGAGAGGCAGGTTACTGATCTAGCTGGACCATTGATTTGGAACAGTAAGGCATTTCATCTCTCGCATACTGTCTTTTTATGTCTACATCTAAAACTGGAGATGAAAAAAGAAGGAAGTGTTCTTCTGAGGCAGATAATCAATACAGAAACTGCCGTGTTGTTTGGTGAAAAGGAAGGCAGATGCAATACCTACTCAAAGCAGAACAAGAACACCTCCATGATGAGCTCCCATGGTCTCCAAGAACAAAGCTGGCACAAAAGAACAAAAGAGGTTAGGGATTTCAAACAACCTTGAACTTGAATACACTTTTGCACTTGGGAGACATAATCCATTTCTTTTTCATTTGGAAACTGGAAGTGCTAAATTGTGAATTTTCTAATTTTTGTTAGCTTGAGCAAGGAATGTTTTGAAGGCATGGATCAGGGCAACTGCTGAAGCTGAAATGCTTGTTTCACCTAACCCAGAACCAATTTTGGATGAAGCAGTACAGCAACAATAACACAACAAAATGGAGAAACTCTGGATACAAAAAACCCAAGTCCATCATTTAGAACATTAACACTGAGGTTTTACACCTCTTAATTTTATTATGCTTTTGACTGTGAGATTGAAGTATCTGAAATACTTTAGCTGTTCCCTGATCCTGCAAATCAATCCTTAATTTCTTACATGTTATAAGTTGCAGGCTGTATGTTTGGAATTTAAGAGAGAGGTAGCATTGGTATCTATGAGAAAGAAGGAGAAGTAGCAAAACAAGTTATTAACCAAATAATTAAATAACTGCACATTCCACCCTAGATAATAAGCAAATAAACCCCAGACTATTTGGTGATTGGAATCTAAAAAAAATCTTAATTTTAATTTTTAATAATGCACATTAATCCCCCCCCCATTCTTGCCTGGCTAAAATGTGTCCTTGAACTGTGGGCCTGCCTCTTTCTTGTGTGGATGAAGTGGTGTGTATATGAATTTCTACTTTTGCATGTATGGGAAAACAGCATCTTACAAAGATAAGAGTACCATTCAGCAATCCACCCACCATGGCCTGTGACACCCACCAACATGGTTCTCCAGTAGGCTAAGCAGCCCATGGAATGAAAAAGATTCCCACCCCTGATTTATGTAGTCCAACCTTCCACAGCCTAATGCCCTCCAGATATTTTGAATTACATGTTCCAGTCATCAGGGATGATGGGAGTTGTAGTCCAAAAGAACCTGATGGGCAGCAGGTTGGGGAGGGCAGATAACCAGATGACTGCTGAAAGGGCATTTGTTTAAATAAAAGCATTCACAACCAAAATTTGTCTGACCTTTCCTTCCTTCTTCATCTGTTTAAGAAAAATCTATAACCTCTACATGAACTTTGTTCTACTAAAGAATTGGTCCAAGGGCTAGCTTCCTAATACTTAACCTTCTAGTAGTTTTAATGCACCTTATAGATCCTTCTAAGCACATTCAAAATACCTGAAAGCTGCAAGCATTAGATTTTAATTGGGTCCCTCTACACCTGTGCAGAATGAAACTTTATTTATATGCAACAAAAGCCAAAATTGTAAATGAGCTCTTTGCATTTCTTAATGCACATTCCCCATATAAGTACTTTGCATATCTCCACTGTCAGCAAATAGATTCTATAATGCTTTGAAAAAGCAGCAAGAAAAAGATCTGAAATTTTTAGGAAGGACTATGAAACTCCTTTTCTTTCTTTTTTGCAGACGGTGCAATATATTCACCATCATAGACTGAAAATTAGCTAACTTGTAAGCCAAAATGTCTGTGGAGACCGTCAGATGGAAACTACAATAAAAACCCTACATAGCAGACACTAACAAGTTCAGTGTATTCTCAGCTGTGTTTTTAACAAAAGGCAAGATGAAAATGAGAAAAATCCTTCAGTATCCAATAAATCCAATTCCAAATAAATTCTGCTTCCCCAAAGACACAAAATCTAAGCCAGCAATCTGTTGCCTTGTCATATATAGCGTATGATCCATTTACTATAAAAAAATTCCTTCCAGTAGCACCTTAAAGACCAACTAAGTTAGTTCTTGGTATGAGCTTTCGTGTGCATGCACACTTCTTCAGATAAGGTGCTACTGGAAGGAATTTTTTTATTTTGACTATGGCAGACCAACACGGCTACCTATCTGTAACTGGATCCATTTACTGACACCTATGGGGTGTGGGAGCTAAAGTCGCTATGGTAAAATCCACTTCTCTTGTGAAGTGTGCATGAATGAAGCACAGGTGGAACTGGTGATATCAATCTTTCCAAAGATCCTCACCAGGCTTCCTGCACTGCTCTAGATCTGTTTGAAGATGTCGCTGGTTTCCTTCAGAAGACTAAGTCATTGGAACTCAGTCAGCCTAGCTCAAATTCCAGCCCTATCATCCTGTGATTGCTACTGTCAGATTGCACAGAGTGGATGCAGCATGTTGCTGCATCTATAAACTGGGCCTTTGCAGGGTAATGTGAAATTCCAATCCATGCAGAGTTCTGTGCACACTAGTAGTAGTCACATGACTAACCTTTTAATTGCAGAAACACACACAAATAGGATGTAGTTCTTTTTGAAAAAGCCCTGGCTGAGGTCTTCCGTTCCCAGTACTGCAGAACGACCAAACCTTTCTGTTTACTAATAACTGCAAAGTTACGTAGGTAATTGTGTAGCAAGAACATGTCTCATGTATTTGTGGTGTGCAAAGTCTAAAACCTTTGCAAGCATCCAATCTGTTAAATAAGGCTGGAAGCCACGGCATGCCCAAACCTTCAGTCGGGGATCATTGTGGTGAGACAGACACTCATGTTCTTTTTTCAGAGATGAAAGTGTAAGTTATTTAAGCAGACTTCACTCATTGTTCTAGCAGAGCAGTAATTTAAAAGGCCAGCTTTTTCCTTATTGTCTAATGATTGCTAATTTTCTAGAACATGTATACCTCTAAGCTTGTTTTGGTGTTGCTAGTCTTGCTTTGCTTCTGGTAATTGCTGGATTTATTCTCCCCCCCCCCCCATTATTTCTTAGTATTTATTTTGTTCCCACCTGCTTTCTCATCTGCCTTTTATCTGAAAATTGATGTGGGATTGTCAGTCTGTTCCTGCATCCTTAATGTCTCCTGGTGGAGCACAATGAGTCCTATTAAACGGGGAATCATTAGGCAATAGCAACACATCTCTTAATGTTGTAAAGCAAAGCAGCTTTTCTTTGCTGTTTTGCAAAGGAAGAGCAGTGGGAGACAACCATATGCGATGTCAATTCAAGTAAATGACATCTGCTGTAGAATTTACTCTTTGCCCCAGATATCCATTAATTGATGCCAGAACACCTCGGTTGCAGAAGGATGGAACTTTATAACACAGCAGGATTGACAGGCTACAACATAATCAATAATGTTAGTTATTAATAAAATACATATTAATTAAAATGGCAAGCTGTGGAAAATTTCTAACCGCAGCTTATATTATAAAAGAGTCAACAGGGCTGAGCCGAGACAACTTGTTTTATTTTGTTTTAGTAAATGTAAAAAATGGGACAACCTGAACATATTAAAGAGCATCTCTGAGTTTGGGTGATTTTCACACATCACGTAATTTCTGCAGTGTGTGAATTATCAGGTAAATATCTGCCACATGGCCCCTTTAGGAGAAACAGTTATAACCCTGGAGAGCCAATTCAGTGGTGTGGCCTGGCTGGAGGAAGTTTGCTTCTACCCTAAGGAGGCTCCCAGGCCCATCAGAAACATTTGTTAACCATTAACCCAGCTTGTAGTAGGGACGCGGGTGGCGCTGTGGGTAAAACCTCAGCGCCTAGGGCTTGCTGATCGCATGGTCAGCAGTTCGAATCCCCGCGGCGGGGTGAGCTCCCGTCTTTCGGTCCCAGCTCCTGCCCACCTAGCAGTTTGAAAGCACCCTTAAGTGCAAGTAGATAAATAGGTACCGCTTATAGTGGGAAGGTAAATGGTGTTTCCGTGTGCTGCGCTGGTGCAGGCTCGCCAGAGCAGCTTCGTCACGCTGGCCACGTGACTCGGAAGTGTCTCCGGACAGCGCTGGCCCCCGGCCTCTTAAGTGAGATGGGCGCACAACCCTAGAGTCGGAC
Source organism: Podarcis bocagei (assembly GCF_964188305.1). NCBI lineage: Eukaryota > Metazoa > Chordata > Lepidosauria > Squamata > Lacertidae > Podarcis > Podarcis bocagei. The sequence goes on along the minus strand of NC_138125.1, from coordinate 57,839,984 downwards.
ACGACTGGCCCATACGGGCAGGGGTACCTTTACCTTTTAACCCAGCTTGTAGTGAGGTTCTACATAGACAACAGAAGTCAGCACAATTCTGATACTATTCCCTTTTTAGTGCAAGATGAGTATTGTCCAGTTTCCAATGAGTATTGGGGAAAACCATTTTTGCCATATCTCCTGCCTTTTAATTGTCTTGAGCTTTCAACCTTCACATGTATAAGATGGTTACAAAATTGCCAGCCATCTTTAATAACCATTCATCAGGCTGCTCCAGCTAAATCATTGATTCCTTGGCTGCTTTCTTGAGTTCCCACCCTTGCAAGTGGAAGGGCCTCCTGGAAGTTCTTCATTTCCTGCTATTGTTGAAAAACAATGTATCTCCCATAGTCTAAGAATTTCATTTATATTTATTTATTTAAACATTATATCCAGATTCATATTACAACATGTATAGCAGCTGACAGAAACCATCTTCAAACATAAAGCAGACAGCATGCAACCCAAGAATCCAGAACAAAGGGAAAAGCAGAGGTTGTATGGTCATCTGTCATGGATGCTTTGGTTGATATTCCCGCATCAGAGGCGATTGAAGTAGATGAGCCTCAGGGTCCCTCAGCTCTACAATTCTATGTGGAACTTCCTACAAGGTAGCATGAGTTACCATGGTTGATGGCACTGGATGCTGCCAAGACATCCAGGAGAATCACAGGATCACACTCTTCCTGTCCATCATCAATGTTAAGTCATGGGTAGCCAAAATGTTGCCCTCCAGATGTTGTGCACTACAGCTCCCATGATCCTTGACCATGGACCATTGGCTGGGTCTGATGGCAGTTGCAGCCCATAATACCTGGAGGCCACCAGGTTATTCTATAAGACAACCAAAGCAACTTATGTCCCGGTATTTGCCTGGAGATCTGATTGAATGGAGTTCGGTCTATCTCTACACTTTTGATAATGTAGTCTATGGATACTGTTTCTGTCTGTTAGTGTGATGTTTTTTAGATGTGCTGCTGCATCTTATGTATTTTATAATTTGCAATATTATACAGTGGTACCTCAGAAGTTGAATGGAATCTGTTCTGAATGTCTGTTCGACTTCCAAAACATTCAGAAACCAAGGTGTGCCTTCTGATTGGCTGCAGGAAGCTCCTGCAGCCAATCAGAAGCCGCAGAAGCTGCATCAGACGTCCAAAGAACATTTGCAAACTAGAACACTCACTTTCAGGTTTGTGGCGTTTGGGAGCCAAAATGTTTGACTCGCAAGGTGTTCGGGATCCCCGGTACGACTGTATATTGTTTTTAACATGTTGGGACTGCTTTGAGAAAGGAAATGCTGAAAGTCTGCCTATAACTACAGGTAACAACTACCGTTATTTTGCTGTTGCTATTATTGTTTCATGATAAAACCAAAGAGCAGGTTTTACTCAAATCTCAGTTTTAATAAAGTCTCCTGCAACAAGGTCTGGTTGCGGTTCAGACATTTCCTTCCGACCACAAACTCAACTGAGCATCTGAAACTCCTGCACTTTATGTCACCATCCAATACACTTTACTAGCACACTATGTACCTTCAAAACAGATGCTAAAACAACCTTGCTGTGCGTGCTGTACCTTGATGATAATACCCCACTGCATTGGTCTGTGAATGCTTCCTCTACTTTGAGCTTTCCCTTCTGCATTCCTAAAAGTCTCTTCAAAAGAGAAGGGGGGGAGAAGACACACACACTAGCTCCTGCCAGTTGTTTCCATCTGTCTCAAGAAATATCCTTGCAGGCAGAATCTGTGATTGAATGGCACTAAGTCTCAGCTGGCAGAAGGTGGCCTGTTCAGATGCCAGTGTCTCATCCTAAAGTAGCATCAAAAGCTGCCTCCACATTAGGCAGAGTACTTTAACCACTCTCTTGTAGTGGTTCTGCTCTTAGCTGTCTTGTTGAGGGTGAGAAGGCCAATAAGTTTGCTTCATAAAACATATTTCAAGATGATTGCCCCTTTGTTATGAGTGGCAGTGTTCAAGACAACAGTGGCCAACCAAAGATGAATTACCCTTTTACAAGAGAGCTGTTCAGCAGCAGTGTTTGACATCTGAGCCTGCTCATCCTTCATATATAACGTCTCAGGCTTAAGGTGGGTCACATATTACAATTTATCATTTAGGAAAGAATCCTTTCTGTTGCTACTTAGGTGTGCTTCACATAGTATATACGCATGGTAAAACTGTACATTAAACAATGCATGAATTGTATTGACCTATAGTGCACACGGCATATTAAATATCCATAAGCAGACAAATAGGACTTAGTAAATGCTTCCTTATGTGAAAGGCACAAACATAGATTTTGACAGAAGGTTTACATGCCATGAAGACTAGTTTGAAGTGTATGAAGCTGCTCCCTTATTAACACTTGTCCTTCCCTAGATCAAGGATGCTGTACCTGTGGCCCTCCAGAAATTGTTGGACTACGACTTCCACAATCATTGACCACTGGGCATGCTGGCTGAGGCTGATGGGAGCTGGAGTCCAACAATATCTGGATGGCCACAGATTCCCCATCTCTGCCCTAAACCTCAGAACCTGTTTTCTGCCTTGCTCTTCATTTACATCGACATTTGCCCATAAATTTGTCAAGCCTGTCTTTTGAAGCTATGTCAGGTCGTGGTCATCACCATGATTTCCAGAAGTTCATGGAATAATAGAATAGAGCTGGAAGGGACCCAAAGAGTCATTTAGTCTAACCCCTTGCAAAGAAGGAAAGTTATGAACACTTTCTGTGAGGAAACACTAGCTTTTAAGGAATTATGGGAAAGAAGCGGGAAGCAAATACTGGAAAAGGCCAACTAAAGCAATGTTGCATAAGCAACTGTTCATGAAATGTTTGTAGCCTCATTCACACATTATGTGAATGAAAGGGCTAAGCATGCTGAAAGGAGCTGCAGGATTGCACTTTATGTTCTTGCCCTTGACATCACACAGCTCCTCTCAGCTCTACCTCAACCCTTCCAAGTGTCCACATATGAAAAGAGCATCTGCTAAATGAACCTAGGCTGTCCCTGTGAGCTAGAATCATGCATACTCAAGGGTCCAGATCTCATGAGCAGCATAAACAAGGCTTCTCCCCCCCCCCTTCTGACCTTCCCCAATGCAGAACAGCTTGGGGATAGCACCAGCAGGGGCAGGGAGGGTGTGCAGCCTCACATATCCTCCAACATTTCTCCAGTGAAAATAGGGACACCCCATTCCATAATGATAAATTTACTGTTTATACCCCCCCCCCACATCTTACTGGGTTGCCCAGCCCCTCTGGGTACATTTCTAAGCACAAGTCAAAGTGGTGGTGCTGTCATTTAAAGCCCTAAATGGCCTCAGCCCAGTATACTTGAAGGAGTGACTCCACTCCCATCATTCAGCCTGGACACTAAGGTCCATCTCCAAGGGCCTTCTGGTGGTTCCCTCCCTGTGAGAAATGTGGTTACAGAGAACCAGGCAGAGGGCCTTCTCGGTAGTGGCACCCGCCCTTTGGAACACCCTCCTATCAGATGGCAAGGAAATAAACAACTATCTGACTTCTTAGAAGACATCTGAAGACAAACCTGTTTAGGGAAGTTTTTTTTTTATAATGCATTTTTATTGAAGTTATACACAAAAAACAGATATATATGAAAATACAGAGAAAAAATTACAAAGAAAAAAAAAAGAGAAAAAAAACCCACACATCCGAAAAAAGAAAGACACACAATCTGAACTTCCCTCCATCCTTTTGATAAGTATCAAATATCTCCTTCCATTATGTATTTGATTTTCAATCTATAGTCTTAAATTCACTCGCTGGTCGTATTGTTCTAACCCCGTCAATTCACTTTAAGCATTTATTCCAATATATTTCCAAAATTTACTCCAATTTTTCAGAAATTTCTGTTCATCCTGATCTCTTATTTTACCTGTTAGTTTGTCAAGCTCAGCATAGTTTACCATTCTAATCTGCCAGTCCTTTATGTTGGGGATGGTTTCCACTTTCCAATATTGTGCCAACATAATTCTCGCTGCTGTGGTGGCGTAGAGGAATATCGTCCTATCTTCCTTTTTAATTTCTTTATCCATCATTCCCAACAGGAAGGCTTCAGGCCTCTTGGGAAAGGTATACTTAAATATTTTTTTAAGTTCATTATAAATTAATTCCCAAAAGCCTTTCACCTTTTTACATGTCCACCATAAATGATATAGGTCACCCTCCACCTCGCCACATTTCCAGCATCTCTTATCCTTTAATCTATACATTTTGGCCAATTTCACAGGGGTGTGGTACCATCTATATAGCATCTTCCAGATAATACATGCTGTGAACTTTATGTTACAATTCCAAACTTCTATCCACCTTTCAAAATCAATGTTATAACCAAAGTCAGTTGCCCATTTAATCATTGCCTCCTTCACCTCCTCATCTTTTGTGTACCACTCTAGTAATATATCATAAATTCTGGACAGGGTTTTATTTTTGCCTTCTATTACTTCTATACTAAATTTTGATTTTTTATCATCAAAACCCGCCTTCCTCTTATCCTCTTTTAACAAATCATTCACCTGGTGGTATTGCAGCCAACCAGTGAATAAATTTTTTATTTCTTCATAAGGTCTGAGTTTGGGCCCTTGGTCAGTTTTTCTTAACATTTCTTCATAGGTGGCGTTTATCTCCTCCATATTTATTTTCTTAATCGTTAAGGCCTCTATTGGTGAAATCCACCATGGGGTCTTTCTTTCGAGGAGGTTTTTGTTCCTTTCCCATGCTTGATATAATGGTCCCCTAAAAATATGATCTAAGAAACTCTTGTGAACTTTCACTTTCCCATACCAAAGGTACGAATGCCATCCGTACCAATTATTAAAGCCTTCCAGGTCCAGTAGCTCTCTATTCTCCAGTTTTATCCAATCTTTTACCCAATATATACAAGCCGCTTCATAGTATAAACTTAGGTCCGGGAGAGAAAAACCCCCTCTTTCTTTTTTGTCTATCAAAATTTTCATTTTTATCCGTGGCCTTTTCCCCTGCCAAATATATTTTGCCAAGGCTCTCTGCCACTCTTTACATTGTTTTAGGCCTTTAAGTATGGGGATGGTTTGGAATAAAAATAACATTCTAGGCAGAATGTTCATTTTAACAACAGCTATCCTCCCCAAAAAGGAGAGTTTCATCCTCCCCCAAATTTCCATGTCTTTCTTTATACTCCTCCAGGTGGCATCGTAATTATCCTTGTATAAATTTATGTTCTTAGCTGTAACCCAGATCCCAAGATATTTCACTTTCTTAGCTACCGCAATTTTGGTCTTTCTTTCTAGATCTATCACTTCTTCCTTTGTTAAATTTTTAACTAACATTTTGGTTTTGTTTTTATTTACCTTAAGTCCTGCCACGGCTCCAAATTCGTCAATTTTTTGTAAAGCTTCTTTTACGCTGTTTTTTGGGTCTTCTAAGGTTAGTACAATGTCATCTGCGAAGGCCTTGATTTTGTATTCCCTCTTTCCTACCCTGACTCCTGTGACTTCTGTTGCCCCCCTCAGTCTCTCGTTTAGTATTTCTAATACTGTTATAAACAATAGAGGGGACGGGGGCAGCCTTGTCTAGTTCCTTTATATATACTAAAATATTCTGTTGTGGTGTTGTTTATTACCAATTTTGCCTTCTGTTCCTTATATATAGCTTCTATGCCTTTTCTAAATTTCTCTGATGTTTTCTAAATTTCTTTAATGTTTGTTGTTTAATGTGCTTTTCTGTTGGGAGCCGCCCAGAGTGGCTGGGGAAACCCAACCAGATAGGCTTGGTATAAATAAATTTATCATTATCATCATCATCAGAAGCAGCAGCAGCATCTTCCAACATATATAAAATATAAGAAATTAAATATATATTTTTTTAAAAACCCACTTCCCTATACAGGATTACCTTCAGACAGCTAGGGGGTTGAATAACTCCAAAGTGTCCAACATTTCTCCAGTGAAAATAGGGATGTCCTAAGGAAAAGTGGAACATGTTGGGGTCACATTAGAAACAGAGACAGCTTCTCTAAATCAGGGACGTCCCTGGAAAACAGGGACAGTTGGAGGGTCTGGCCTCATTCTCTCTCCTCCATGATGCCTTCTGAATAATCTGAAGATAATATCCCTATTCTATTCAAGGCAATGGCTACCCATTCAGATGACAACCGGCTCAGGAAAAGTTTTATACAGCTTTAGCTATACATCAACATGATCACAGGAAGCTCAGTATTGCCATCAGATTTCACATTGAATGGTAGAGCAAAAGAAGCAGCAACAACAAAATTACAATCCATAGCTATTTGCCATTCAATTCAATATGCACTTTGTTGGCTCTATAGATCATCCAAAGAGGACACAGAAGTGGCAAGAACTTTTATGTACATGCATAATTGGATTTATGCTTGCATTTGCTTTTGAATAAGGGGGTGGGAGTAGGGACGGACAGATCTACATGCAAGAATCCCATTGAAGCTGATCATTAGCAGTGGCGTAGGAAGGGGGGTGCGGTGGGTACGGGGCGCCCTGGGTGTCATCCCTGAAGGAGGTGACAAAATGGCTATGGGCTATGTGACACGGTGGCTCGGGCACCTGCAGTCTCCACGCTGCCCAACATGGCAGTGTGGGGCTTGCATCCTCCCGCCGCCTCTCCCTCAGCCATCCTACAGCTGAGGGGGGGTGGCGAGGCTTGATGCAGCATGCCCTGCCCCAGCTTGCCCTGCCCCTGGGCGGAGGGTGCACGCAAGACTCTGGGAACCTGACCTACGGCTATGCATGGGAGGGGGGACCAGCTACAGATTGCAAACAACAGGAGCAAAGCATAGCAAACAGGTCTGCAGCCAACTACCCCTCTAAGAGGGCTTCAGCTGCGCAATTTGGAATGGGCAGCAAGCAGAGGGGTGCTGTGGTTGCCGTGGTCCCAGGCCTAATTTTGAGCTGGGGTGCAAACAGGCGCCCCCACAGCAGACTCTTTCACTGAAGCCTGACTCTGCATCAGAAGGAGCTGCGCTTTGGCTGCAACGCTTGTGCCTGGTGTGGCTCTGTGGGGCCCGGGGCAGGCCTGACCCAGGGAAGGAGAGCAGGCAGTGGAGAGCAGGAGAGTCAGTGGCAATGCCGCTGCCCACCCTCCTTGGCTGAGAGGCACCTCCTCCCTGCCCCTCTCCTAACCCTGAACTGTGACCTGTGGAGGGTGCTCTCTGTGTCCTGACCCCTTAAGGTCGTGCCCCACATGCCCGCCCCAGGCAGCGCGGGCATAGGCTCCGCTGCTGATCATTGGCAATGGCGTACAGAATTCCCAGTGTTGTTATTGGAGTCATGCTTAGCTGCTTTGATATGTTTGATACGGCAAATTGCAGTGTTTGCAATGGAAACGAAACCTTTGAGAGTTGTGGGCTGTTATTCATAGAGAGCCGCAGTAGCGAATGTTGTCAGGGTTGGCATTAGTCAGAGATGCTTGCAGTGAATGACTTCTGCCTTAATGTGCCATCATCATCAACTATCCTAACGTTCCAGACAGTATAATTGGGCACCCTGCTAATGCAGGTAGAATTTTCCACTTTTCTGCTGTCTTAATTCAGGGTTCTGGTTTTTTTTAAAAAAAAAAAAAAGGAAAGAAAGGAAAAAGAAAAGAAACTACCGGTGAATTTCTAAGTTATTGCACTTAATGAAAATATTCGTATGTGGGAGTGGGTGAATTGTATGGCTAGAAGATGGGGTCATATCAGAGTAGCCTTAAACCTGAGATGCTCTGTGCCTCATATTTTTATTAAGGATAGGCCAAAATTACTCCAGCCCAGTTTCCTGAATATATATTCCTCTGCAAAAACGAAGGTTGGTTCTCTACTGCTTTCTGGGAAGGGGGGTGGTATTTTTCAGATTTGGGGGACGAGTGCTGCTAAACTTAATGGGTCTCAAGGAAAAGTGAAGCCAGGAGGAAACTGATGAGATAACTTTACACCACTGTCTGCCAGGCACACTTCCCAGAATGCCTTGAGCTAGATATGATGCAACATGATGTGGCATATGTTCTACAAAGTACAACCAGACAGAAGCTGTGGAGAGAGCCGTATGCTGTGTGAGTGGAATGGAGCTTTTTTTTTAAAAAAGCCATTTTTAGAAATTGATAAACTTCAGGCATTAGTTTAAATATGGTAGTAGCCCCCTCCTAAAGGCATTTCTTCCCTCCCTCTTGCTCTTTTGGGAGGGTTTGGGGTTGTTGTTTTGAAAGGTCAAAAAGAGACATTTTCGTAATTGTTTTCCGTGCCACGCATACGATGTGGTCTACTTATTTCAAATCGGCTAACATCATAGAATATTAGTGCAAAAGATGTTCTGGCTTCTCTAGGAAATGTGTTACTTCACATAAAGCTCATCCTGATTTGCACTGGCAGTCCAAATGTGAATGGATACACTTGGTGGGGGATACGCTTAAAACTCATTAGCTAAACATTGAAACAATCAGTATAACACAGAGATAGATGCTTTGGCACTCCATATATGTGCCATCGTATCTGCCCGAGCAATACAGAATGACACCACATCTGTGGCCTTTTATTTGCCTAACTCGTAAGTTGCCCGAACCTAGACTTTGCAATATGTGACCTGCTAAGTTTAATACACTCTGAGACAAAGCAGAGTTCCACCCAAATATAATCCAAGCTAGAACATAACTTTGGGGTGCTTCCCAGAACAGACATGGGACCTGGCCTTTCCCCCATAGGTTCCCAAACAGCATGAGAATTGGCCATAATATATCTCAGGACATTTCTGCACTGTGCTACGCCACCTAGCATTATGATAATTTATTAATTTATATACTGCTGAGTGCAAAACAGGTGCCCAAGTGATTTCCAAGTATAAAAATCAAAATTTAAACATTGAACACACAATGAAACAATCCCATTAAAAATCAAAATATAAGCATCCACAATTAAAATAAACAATAAAAACACAACCATTCAAACATGCTGAGGTCACTGGCACTGTGAGGAGGTATCCTATGGTCATACCTGTTTGCACAGATATTCCCTTGAACTCTTGACCAGAGTCTCCTGTTTTAATTTATGTATTGTTTCAATGGCATTAAAACCATGACCACTCATATTTCAATGTTTTAATGGGATTGTCTTATTGTGAATTTTAATTGTAATGTATTTTAAATTATTTGTATTTTAACAATGTTATGCCATTTGTTTTTTTAATTATTTGTAAGCGACTTAGAAGTCCTATAATATCAATATGCTGTACACTGGAGTCCTGGGGGTACATGAGAGAAGATTGGAAGGCATCCCAGAGCCTTTCCTTGTGGTATTGTGTCTTTCAGGGCACCTGGAACAACTTTTACAGGCCTACCCTATCCAAAGCGCTGGGTACCGTTGGAATGAGTTTTCTGTTGGAGGCCCAAATATTGGTCAAGCTACAAACAGATGAAACTGGATCCATACCCCTGTCCTTAAAAAAAATTAATAAAGCATTAACTCAGATGTAAGTTCCAACTCCAAATAAATATGCTTAAAGGAACTGCAACCTTTAAAAATATAATAACATTAATGTGATTTTCCAATACTCAGACAAGTCAAATCATTAAAAGCTAATTCAAAACATTAAGATTACTTTCAAATGCTAGAGACCCTAAGCAGCCAAGCATGGAGTCGACAAAGCATGCTAGCAAACAATTTTATGTAAAGTTCAGGAAAGTCCATAGATGTCTTAAGGTTGGCAAAGGTAAAGCAAAGCCTGAATGGCTCCTGGAATTAAGTTTTTAATTGGAACTTTTATATAAGCCCCCACCCCCTTTTCCTTTCTTCTTTTTTTAAAAAAGGAGTTTTCACTCAGTGGCACTTTCTAAACCAATTCTTCTAACAATTCATCAGGAGTCTCAAAGAGGGATGGTGTCAGGCATGTGTATATTAACTGCTAGCGATACACAGGCAGTTCTTTGCTTTGCATAACATTGGTTCTACTAGCAGACATTAACATGGGTGGTCAGGGATCATTGCCAGCTGCACACAAATAACTGTAGTGTTATCTCTGTGTTCTGCTCCATGTGTCGGCACAGTTATCCCTATGGACCGGCTGAAGGTTTTATGACTTCCCCAGGCATGTGACCTGGAGTGGACAAAACACCTGCCCCTCTCTGCTTCTTAATGCATTAGTCTTGTAAGTTCAGAGAACAGCAAAGGAGGACTGAAGAGAGAGACTCTTTTGAAAAGGAAAGGACCTAAGATGTGTCCTTTCATGGGATCTTGCTGTTTGGATACAATGGAGTGATGTGTCTGTATAGCAGGCATCTCCCTCTCAGAGGTACCAGCCATATTATTTCCTGAATCCCTCCATCCCATTGGTTTCTTTCTTTCCCTAGGGAATGTGCAAGATTTGTGGTTTGGCCCTTCAAAGGCCCATAGGTTCTGGACAACCGACCAATTTTGTGGTGTGCTAGAACCAGCCATGCCTCTCTTAAACCCACTTTAAGTGACTTGCGACTACCAGTGGAGTGGAAATTTGATTTAAATTCATGTTTATCAAATTTGCACAAAGTGAAACAGAACCAACTTTTGGAATTTGCTCTTCTCCAAATTTGGCAATGCAGTTCACGAGCCAGATAATGTGTACAGAAATTCATGTAGTAGGTTAAAGACTGAAAGTGAAAGGAAAGCAGAGAGGGTGGAAATCTAGCCTCTTGTAGAAGGGAATTGCATAATCTGGGAGCAGCCACTGAGAAGGTCATTTCTCGCATCCTCATCAAAGACATCTGTGAAGGTTGTAGGACCAAGAAAAAGACCTCCCCAAAAGATCCCAAAGCCCAGGCAGGCAGTCCTCCCAGTAGGCTGGACCCAAGCCGGACGGGGCTTTGTAGGTCATAATCAGCACATAATCAGTGTCTGGAAATAAACTTGTAGCAAGTGGAGCTTTTGCAACAAGCAGTTTCTGTTTCTTTGTAACTGGTTCTAGCTGTAGAATCGGGGGGGGGCACTATAAATAAGTAAAAAATAATAATAGATCACTATAGCAAAAGAAAAAATCTCTAAGGGGAATCATGTTTTAAAATTCCCTGCTCTCCGCTGCCATCTGGTGTTGATTGCTTATAGCACATTCAAATCGCTGTTTACTAATATAGCAGAATCCTTGGACCTGCTGCCGTTTCCAAACACTTTCCAAAGACAGACCCATGTAGAGAGTGTCACATCAGATACTTCCAGGAAAGTGCACAGCTGATGCCCCAGTTTGAAATGTGCAAATGCACTCCCAGCCACAGCTGAAACCTGGCATGTAGGGTTGAATCAGGGCAAAGGCTGATCTAGGGGAGCAAGTCCAGTTCGGTTGCACTGGGCACAAAGCTTCTGCAGTGCTACAGCAGGTACCACAACTATGAAGTCCAGCAGAAGGTGAGAGGTGAGGGGGCACCGGAATTTGGCATTGCCCAGGGCACCACTGAAATTTGAGAAACCAAAGTCCACCACTGACCCAGGAGTACACAGAAGGTGCAAACCTGAATTTTCAGAGGAAGTGTAACTCCACCCAGTACAGGTTGAGCCCACAAAGTAGAATTATAGCTGAAATAGTTCTGAAACTAAATGTGGGTAGACCTGAGTTCTCTGTCTATTCTCCCGTGTCTTCTGTAAAATCAAGAGCCCTGCTAAAGTGCCTATATAGCCTCTGGAGCTTGTTGAAGACCCAGAGGAGAAATCCTTCAATTTGTAACCGCATTGAGCTACAAATGTTTACTGCACCATTTCTCAGTCTTACTGTGATTGTTGCCAAGGAAAGGATTAATACTGTGCCATTTTCGCTAGAGCAGTGCTGCTGTAATTTAGGAGATATGAACTACATTACACTTCAGATAACAGCCTTTGACTAGTTAAGGGGGGGAAATTACAGAAAATTAATCTTTTCAAGAGACTTTGGGTGAGATTTGCCACTGCTATGAAAGTCGTGTCACTGATTACACTACTGCAAAGTAGAACTAACTTCTCCCATTCTGACATGAGCATATCTTATGAGAACAATGAAAATGGAGTGCTTATAGCAATGCAGAGCAGAGCGTGAGCGCTGAACAAAATATTAAGGCTTAATTCTCTACCCCATTTGCCAGCTTTGTACAGAGCTGCTGAAATCAGTTGAGTTAGACTGGAATAAATACAGTCTAGCACTGCAGAGTAAGCACTTAAAGTTTAATTGCCCAACTTGCATACACTCCTTCCATATAACACATACTTTAGTTCTCCCGTTCTCTCTCTCATCCTTGCTCAAAAGACCTTGTATCTAGCAATGCAGGAGATACCTAGATGTAAAATGTACTTCCTCAAGAGGATCAACTGGTACCTGCATTTCCTTGTTTTTTGTTAAGACCCCAATTCTCACCAGCTCATCAGCATAACCAATGGACAGGAAGGATGCAACTGTAGTTTGGAATCCTCTCTAGAGTCACAGGTTCCCCACATTTGTTGTGATTGGATCAAGCAGGCAAACTTTTCCACACCCCTGGGGCAAATTATCCACCCCAATGGTGTTTTGTTTTGTTGCACTTTTGTGGGGTTGAATGATGGGAGCTGTAGTCTAACAACATATAGAAGGCCACAGATCCCTTAACCCGACTTATAAAGTTGTCCAGCTCTTTTTATATGTGGTTGTTGCTTTCCTACTCCCCCTGCTGCCAATGTTGATGTGAAATTTTATCTTTATTTTTCTCAATTTGTAACCAATTTATTAATTTAACACATATTCACTCTCTCTTTCTCTCTCTCCTACTTATTTGTAAGAAAGCGCCTAAGTAGTTAACAAGCAATATTTAAATTCTCAACAAAAGGGTTTTTTATTTTTAAAAAGGAATTAAAACATTTAGAGACCATTATTTTTATGTTGAAAGCTGCCCAGAGTGGCTGTGGAAACTCAGTCAGATGGGCAGGGTATTATTATTATTATTATTATTATTATTATTATTATTATTATTATTATTAAGAGATGTTACCTAGAGAACACACGTTATTCATCGCCTGAGTGCTTTTCTTACAAATGCACCTTGCCTTTCTTCTGCCATGGGCTCAAGGTGTCATATATGTGCACCACAAGCAGCAACACCTCCAGGCAGTGACCTGACCCAGACCTGCTGAACTTCAGCTGGGTGGGGGCCTTATGTGCCTTGTGGTGACTTATCAATACAATGATGAATCAATGGGAAAGAGGGGAACAAGGATAGGATGAAGATGTACAGCCACTGACATAAATATATTAGAGCTGCCCACCCCAACCCAGGGCCACAATCTAGGGACCACATCCCCAGATCTGGCCCCAAATCAATTTTGGGGTCTATAGCTTTTTTAAATCCATGATTAAAAATACTATCTGGGGTCAGCACCATTATTTTTTTCCCTTTGAATTCTTCCCCAGTTTACCTGGCTTCCTCACCCCTCTTTGCTGCAGTTTTTCATATCTTTCTGGTCCTCAAATTCTGTCTCCTTTTCATTGCTGACATGTGTGCATGTGTGTGTGTTTAATGTCTTTTGCAGAAATAACTGCCATTCTTCTCATTCAAAAGGGATATCCCACAGTGATTTAGAACCGAAGGGAGAGTTGGATGGATTTGTTCAAACTGTGTGCATCGGTTGGCCATTTCAGTTGTTCAAGCAGCATGCTGGTTCAACAGCCCTGAAGTAAATGTGCTTCAAAGATGGAAGTCTCTGTGCCATTTGGTTGCCAAAGGGTAAATGTGTGCATCTCCTTTGGATGATGCCCAGCTTCTGAAACAAAGCAGCCCACCTCAGAGGGATTCACTCAGAGCAGGACTTTCCTCAGATGGCCCAAAGTGAAGCAGGCTTGTACTTTGGAGTTCTGTTTGGTTTATCAGTTCATCTGATGCAAGCAGTCAGTGCAAACAAGGACTGCTCTGAAGTGTCCCAATATAAACACCTTCAGAACATTTATTTTCATGCAATGCAATGGAAAGCTGTCTCCACTGACTGGCATAGGAAGACATCCAAAGTTTCGGAAAGCAGTCCCAAAGCAAATATTGTTGTTGTTTTTCCTGTGCATGCTTTTCCTAAAGAAAAATCCTTTCAGAATTTGACACTGCCAATCAGTCACGGGCCAGTATGGGATAGGTGTCGTGTGCTCTTATGGCATATTTTGGGATGTACTGTTTTGAAAACATACTCTCATGAACAGCAATATGCTAGTTCCACTCAAAGATCAAGTATATCTCAGTATATTCATGGAGGCTCATCCTGAGAGATTTTCAGATACTTAACTTGCAGTGACTGAAGAGATGCAGAGGGAGGAATGGTCCATTAACAACCTTCAGCTAATGAAGAAAAGGGACAGTAGTCTACTTCAGATATAATATTCCAGGTTCAATAGATGATAATTTTATTATTTATATGCTGTCCATCTGAGTGGGTAGCTTACAGATGTGCGATATTGATTGGTATATACCACATTAAAAGGATGGAGTGTTGGGGTTTGGGGGGGGCAGTGGGGGATGTCATAAGCCCAAGCATTATTACCTTCCAGTCGCCCTCTTGTGCACTCAGCTGCAGGGGAGATTTCCTGATTTGTTAAACAGTTTCCTTCTGATAAGAGTGGTCTGAGCACTCCTCACAAACCAGGATCAAAAATTAGTTCATTGGGCCACACTGAACTGACAGGTGCCCTGAATCCCATCTCACTGCCTTGATACACATTCAAATATTATCTAAGAAGTGGAGCTATGGCATCACAGCCTCTGCATTTAAAATGTTTTAAATAATAATGATTATAGTCAGCACTACCATTCTGCAGCACATTATGTTCCTCCTGTAAAGCTGAAAATGATTGTGATTAATCTGTAAACTTAAAACAGGAAGAATCGCAGGTAAGTGATGGTACAGTGATAATTGCCGTTTAACTACGGATAATGCTGCAGTCAAAAGACATTAGAATGTGGTGCTTTATAAAGCTTGGTGAAGGCAATGGTGATGCTGGAATAAAGTAATATTTCACTATGTGGCTCCACAGCAACCTGTAATTTGGATTCTCTTTTCCTTTGCCAATAATTACTACAGTCTTTTAATCTCTCTTCTGCCCTATAATGTGATGGGTATTGTTCTTTAAAAACAAATGTTAGTCCCAGATGATAATCACAATTCAGAGTGGATTAAGGAAGGAAGGGTTGTTTATTTGTTGAATGTTTATAGTCAAACAATAGGCCAAATTTGTTGTTAGGGCAGGGAATTAATTTATCAAGACAATGATGCTCACAGATGCTACACATAAAATTCTTACCCCCTATTTGCGGGATTAATAGGTGTTATCATGAGTGGAAAGCTAATTTTGTCATAATAACTAAGAGACTGACAACATAATTCTATGCATGTAAACTCAGAGACTTGTCCCAAGTAAGCATCTATAAGATTTCAGCCTGAAGCTATGGATTGTATCTTAATGTCTGTCACTCAGAACAAATACATTTAAATTAATGGGCATAGACTCATAGACCCATAGAATTGTAGAGTTGTAAGGGACCCCAAGGGAATCTCAATTACAGCTTGGGTCCATTCATTTAAGTGAGTCTACTTTGAATAGAATTTAGTTCCTTATGAAAGTGGAAATCCCACATCAAAATATCACCTAAACCATGAACTCTCTTGGCAGCCTAAAACAATTCATGATTCTCTCAAAAACTTCCATACATTTGTGCTATGCAGATAGTAATGCTGTCCTATCTTCTAAGACAGTTGTAAGGTTTGGCAAACTTTTAGATATACTTTGGGAATTCAAATAGTGCTAAAAATTTTGCATATTTCTTATTATGGAAGATTTATTGCCAGGATAATTGATGCATTTTTTAAAAAAAATCATCAGGATTACCTATTTCTGGAAACTGAGCCGACATGGTGCCCATACTCATAGAATTCATCATTTTCACAAAGAAACGGACCTATAAAACATAATCAGAAGTTTATTTGTTTAATAGTAATCTAATGAAAACCCTTTAAAAAAATTAGACTGAAGTATACTCATCCATTACTGTATACAACGTCAGAGTTAACTGCAGAATTCAATTAAAGGTACCCAAAAGTGCTTACAATCCCAGAACGAATTCCCACAGAATTCAGAGGGGCTTATTCCAGAGTAGACATGGTCAGGGTGGGCCAAAACACGTGTGTGTCCTTTATTTGAAGATGGCTATCATCTCTCTTCTCAATCTCCTCTTATCCAGGTACCCAGAACTGGACACAATATTCCAGGTGTAGTCTGACCAAGGCAGAATAGAGCAGGACTATGACTTCCCTCGATTGGAACACTATACTACTTCTTTGGATGAAGCCTAGAATACCATTCACTGTTTTGTGTGTGGCTGTATCACGCTGTTGACCTGTGCTAAACTTGTGGTCCACTATTTTATTTATTTATTTCTTACATTTATAGACCACTTTTATCTTCCAAGGATCTCAAGGTGTTGTACCTGGTTATCCTCCTCCCAATTTCATCCTCACAACCAACCTGTGGGGTAGGTTAGACTAAGAGATGGTGACTGGCCCAAGGTCACCCTGTGAGCTTCATGGCTGGGTGAGGATTCAAACCCTGCTCTCCTGGTCTAACACTCTCCAACAGCCCTAGATCATTTAACATGTTCTACTCCGTTTGTGAAGCTGGGTCTTTGTGAAGGGTCTTTGGATCCAGCAGATGCAAAGCCATCCCACATGCATACCCATAATGCCACCAGTTTGACTCCTGTTGTTGATGGAAATGCCAACAGGGTTGTTCTATCGCCGTGGAACTTCCCATGGACACACAACGAGCCTCCAAGTTGGACATATTGCCCTACCAGCAAAGATCAGCATTCCAACCCCCTTTAGCCTGCCTTAAGCAGAGATTAGGGATGTTCTGAAGGTCATGTCAAAGTATCTTGAAGTCTGTTGGACATGTGGGGGAAATGCCATTGGATCTATTCTAATTGGATGATTTCCGGGCAATCCGTGCAAACGACGGCACACCATTTGTTTCAATGGCAGCAGTATAGACCGTTGATAATTAATGTAAGCATTGTCTGAGCACTGCCAATTCTTAGGAGTTTCTTATTAATGTGTGTGTTTTTAAAGCAATTGAAATGTACCCAGAGGCTCATGTAACAAGGCAAGGCAGATATAATAAATAATAGCTGTGCCCTTTTTAATCATATATCTTAATATTAACAGTGCTGTAATTCAATAGAACACTAAATATATTAATTTGTACTTGGGGAGGGCCCATTGCTCAGTGGTAGAGCAAACGCTTTGCATATTAGTTGCTGTGTGCTGCATACGAAAGCTTGTGGGTTTAATCTCTGGCATTTGTAGCTGAAAGGTATTCATCCAGCAGGGCTGAGAGAAAAACCTCTGCATTGCAGCCTAGGAGAGCTGATGCCAGATATATGAAGACCGCAGTAGGTTGCAAAAACCAATGGTCTGGCTTGGTACAAGTAGGCTGGAGGAGGAAGTTAATTCAATTTGCCTTGAAAGGTGAGCCTGCCTAAACCATACTTCCTGAAAAATATACCCACTTCACTGAATTTGCAGTGCAGTTATGATTATCATCATTGACCATACACTAAAATGTAATGAAAGGCTATAAAACACCACAGAAATCTCAAAATGTTTTAAGGCTCCCCACCTCACCCCCAGCAAGTTGCCCCTGGTTGCAATGTTGCACTATAGGATACCATCATCCTTGTAGGGAAACAATGATCCCAGAGCTGCTGAGACGACAACCTAAAGCGGCAGCAAGGCTTTTCTGTCGGTTGTTCATGTTGACCAAGCGAGCAAAACCTTCAGTGGCATCACTTGTTTTGTTCTGCTTATGAGTCACTGTATATCAGTGTTCTCTGGGTGACAAATGGAACAGCTTAACAAAATCACAGAATGCAAACAAACACGAAAGGCCAATAGACAAGTCAGCTAAAAACATCCGGCTGACATAAAAGCAGGAGAGCAATCTCATAAGGATTAAACTCACACCCAGCCAACCAAGAGAGACTGAATACCAAATCAAAACATTAAAACTACAAAGCCTTTAAAAACTGTGGAAATATGACCTTACGTAAGATCCCAGAGAGCCAGTGTGGTGTAGTGGTTAAGAATGGTGGACTCATAATCTGGTGAACCAGGTTCACGTCTCTGCTCCTCCACATGTAGCTGCTGGGTGACCTTGAGCTAGTCACACTTCCCTGAAGTCTCTCAGCCTCACTCACCTCACAGAGTGTTTGTTGTGGGGGGGGGGAGGGAAAGGAGAATGTTAGCCGCTTTGAGACACCTTCGTGTAGTGATAAAGCGGGATATCAAATCCAAACTCTTCTTCTTTATCACCCCAGGATAGATTTTAATCCAGGATCTTGAGTAGACATGGCTTCTGGAAGACTTAACCTCCTGGACCACCAGCACCCTGGTCCTGAATTAGAGTATAATATGTAAACCAAAACTTTATCTTAGGCTGCAAAAGCCTGAATACATCTAGCTGACTCTACCATTCAACTGAGACACCCCAACCCTTCCTTTTAGGCTAGTTTGGCAGTCTGGGCAACTTGTTGCTTGATGTCCCATCTTCTTCTCATCTGATCAGCCTACCTTTTGATCACACCATTCTCTGTCTCTGGCCATTTGATTCTCATCTCCCAATCTGATTATTGAACTCCAGTCTGGTCCTGTCTCCTGCCTCTGCTCCCCGTGCCGAGCATCAAATTGTAGTGGACTCAAACCCTGTAACAGCCACAGATCAGACACCCCACACCCAATAAACTTTCTTGAGTCCTTTCTTTTAAGAGAATTGCAAATTGATGTGGAAACGTGGACAACTGAATTCAAGATTGACAAAATGAGAAACTGAGAGAAACCAGTGCTATTTTTTTTTCTTTTAAAAGAGGTGCTGGAACTCACCACGAACACATCCCTCATTCTCTTAGAATGGCAATGGCGCCCATCTGAGAGGTGCTGGAGCTCAGTTCCAGCTGAAGAAAAAAAAGCCCTGAGAAAAACCAAAACTGAAAGATTCACTCATCCCTATCCAGCAGTGTCTGGGAAGAAGGTGTGTGTGTCTCTTTCTCCCTTTTCCAACATTACCTGGCCACTAGAATGCTGTACAGCAGCCAGATTCCTTGGAAATATAACTTCCTGAGGCATCCTGAGGAAATTAAATCTCTCAGGGCTCCTAGGATCTGAATTACTACCCTTAGTGCATTCCTGGTGTCAAGGAGCACAAAAGTGGCCCTTGTTATGAAGTGGGAGGGGGAAGGAGAGGCTGCCTCTCCTTTCTCCCCACCCCTCTCATGATCACTTATTTAAAGAAGGGTTTTAAAAATCCCAAAAAATAGGAGTGAAAAATTTGAACAGAGGCATTAACCTCTGCACAGGTCCAGGGCTTCATTGGATGAACCTCCTATGAGCTTTCAGCTTCACAGTTCCTTCCCACTCTATTTCAACAGGGTTTTATTAAAATGGTGAAATCCTTCCTGATTTCCATTTCATAGCTGACTGTCACCATAGGTTGAAATGCTTAAACCAAAATGGTGAAGGATGAACATGCAGTCTGCTTCAAGAGACTTCATGAATCGCAAGTAAATCCTCAGAATACGCTAAGAATGTAAGATGCCAAGCCGTATAATGGCCCATTTAAAATGCTGCCCGTGTAATCAAATCAATAGGCCATTAAGCTTAGCCCTCTCCACAAACTCAACCACCAGGATTAACAGATCACAATCTTGAGGCCGGGTCTATGGCAAGCAAAACATGGACAAGGAGTTATTGTCAGTAATAATTGATTCAGCATATTCATCTTCCGTCAGAAAGGTTTGACTTAACTTTATGTCATCAAGAGCAAAATCCCTCAGGATCTCCATCCCCAGCCTTCCCTTCAGAATTATTTGGAGCAGATGCAATGCTGCAAAAGATTGCCAGTCGGTCTGTGGGTAATGTGCTTTAATCACCTGAACTAATTAAACTGATTGTTTTATAAATCTGTTTCAGATGGATGGGGCATATGGGTTATAAGTGGCTGAAAAAGTAGCTTAACAAGCCATAATACGCACATGCATCATTGAAATGGACCCAGATCCACAAGGCTCCTTTGAGGGCATGATATTTAAGCAAATCTACCACTGGATCTAGTGATCCAGTCCAACCTGTTTCACTGCTGTGCTTATTTTCCCTCCTCCTATAACTTGTTGCATCATTAAAAGGCGGGATTGTGCCGTTGCCATGGAAGCACATTTCTCCAACATTCAAAATGGTTCCCCAAACACCGTGATTCCAATGGTGCCTGTTTTGCCTGGAAAAATCATCTGGCACCGGAATAGTCACAAAATAAAACAGAGCAGGAACTTTCCCTTGCTGGCATCTGTTAACATAGACTTTGGGGAGTGGTTCCTACTATCTATTTATCCTCATTCGAGTGGACAACCCATGCCTTAAAGGCTGCATGTTGCCATGGGCCACTCTCCCCAAGGCTTGCCAGACCCTGAGAATTGCCAGACCCTGAGAATGAGGCCCACCCCTTTCTACTGCCCAGCTGATCAGCTGAGTAATGAGGAAAAGATCACTGGTCCCAAATTGCTTACAGACAAGTGATCTTGTGTAGAATGGAGGAATGCTTTAACCTTCCAACATTTATGATCCAGAAAATACTGTTTTCCCATCACTGCATTTGCCATGAAGAGATAGACAAATCAGAAAAGTTTTCCTCACCATTAAAATTGTTCCCACTCCCATCTGCCCAAAAGCTGTTCGGTGGACAGCTATCTTAATTGAAATCTGAATATCCTTGCATGTGTATCTCCTCATTCAAATGCAGAAGATTGCTATTTAGCAGGCTGGAATGATTGTTCCCCACAGCAAATGGGGGCGCCTTTTGCGTGGTCGTGCACAGCCCCCACAGATCCCATGCGGCTCCTGGTAGTATGGGCTGGCTTCGCCCTCCCCGGGCTGGATACCTGGAGGTCTCTGCCTACCTCAGCCAATTGTCCAATCCCGCCTGGGGAGGCATTGCCAGGGGATCAGCCAGGTAGGGGGAGGGTCCGCCCTGCCCACACAACAGAGGGTGGATCTTACCTGCGAATCATGAGTTGGCTTCAGAGCTTCTCCCACCCTGCCCTCTCTCAGTTAAGCCTTCTTTTGCAGGTTAACCTCTTTTCCACAGGTACGCAGGCGCTGCTACGTCATGGTCGCTGTTGAAAGGCCAGAAAAGAATTTTCCTACTCTGGCAGGTTTTGCTTTTCCTGTAGCAAAATGTCACAACTTTGACGGTTTCAGGCCTTGGGCGGAATCCTTTAGTCTATCTTCCCTAAATGGGGGACGGCTGAAGCGACCCACGCCCCCCTTGCGGTGGTGATCCCAGGGTTCCCCGTTAGAGGGGTCTTGAGGGGAGGCATTGGCCATATGCCGAGAGGTTGACATTGTTCTCCCCTGCGACAGTGGCGAAACGGGGGGTGGGCTCTCTGCTTGAACATACGTTCTCCAGAGACAGCCCAATCCCCACACATTCTGGATAACCCTGATGTCCCCCAGATTGCTGGGGACTGGGAAGGATAAACGCCCAATGCCTGAGCCAAGGTCTCCCTACCTCTGAAACTTAATAAAGTTGTGGCCAATTTTAATCCCATAGCACATTGTCTTGAGTCATAATTCTGCTTGGGGATCTTCTGTGGTTGGGGGGACTCAGTCTGTCCACACAACATGTGTGCTGTTTAAATGAGGAGATAGACTGAAAAGGAGGGGTATCCTCACCTGTCTATCAATACACTCTATATTTTGTTCTTGTGTTTTTTTAATTGTAATTTTTAAAATGTTTCATTTTAAACCGTTACATGTGTTTGTGCATCTCTGTGAATATGTGTTTGTGGGTTCACCTTCCTCTCTCTTGCATGGCTTGTTCTCTGCATCTTCCTGTGGATTTTTAGCTTCCCACTTGCTGTCACATTCTTGCTTTCCAATGCCAAGGTAAACACAATTTATCTATCCCAAAAGATTTCTTCACAGCTAGATATACCAGTGGTCTGATTATGAATGAGAAACAGATTCCTATGTGGAAGACATCAGAAGATCTCTCTCTCCCTCCCTCTCTGAAACAACCTATCAGGTCACAATTCAACTCTCAAAGGTTCTGAAGCTGCATAATTCTCTTTACTCCTAGTTTGACACCTGTGTGAACATGTGATCAATGAAAACCATCAAGCAGTTCAACAGGCTGTAGCAGAGAAAAGAAACTATTTGCATAGATCTTCCATCTTTTTGTTTTTCACTTTTGTGTTAAACTTCCCCCCATTCACATGCTTTGACATATGCAGCCTTGCACTGCACAACCTAGAGATACCAGTTTGCATCTCGACTTAACCTAGGAGCTGAACACCATCTGATTTTTTAAAAAGGAAACCTGATTAATGGAAGGAAGTGTTTTGCAGATATTCAATTTTTTCAGAAATTCTCACTTCTTTAAGTCACAAAAATCCAGTATTACCACACTCATAATTTTTCTTTGAGCACCAATCTTGATGTGACTCCCCCCCCCTTTCAATGCTGTTTATTTTTGCCCATCAACTTGCAGCTGTGATTTTGGCAGATGTAAGCAGCTCCCACAAAAACCAGGTGCTTATGCTGGCAGCTTCCTCTGCTAAAAGGGATTCAGTCAGATGTTCTTCACACCTGTGAAATAGTTGCCCAGTCTTAAACATTTCCCATGGATGCAATTATCAAGCTCTGTTTCCAAAAGCAAAAGCCAAATTGTTCCTGTTGATCATGACTAGCATTCCTGATGCTTTTATTCTTCCATCCCCACGCTCGGTCTCTTCAATGGAAAATGATTCAGAGAAGAATGGCATTCACTCTGTATGACATTAACTCAAGGAGCTGATTTGGTCCAAGTTCATCGGTGTTCATTTTCAAGGACCACTTCCGAATGGTACCAATACAGTATAAGGAAATTTAAAATCTTAGCTGTGCTCAAAAGCCCGGTTTTAGAAAATAAAAGCAGGCTCGTTAAATCAAACAGTTGCATTCTGGCATTACTACAAGTCAGAAATTGGAGGTCTGTAGTTTGGAAAGTTCATTGCAAAAGGGACAAATCATGCAAGAATAACAGATCATTCAAACCTTATGTCATGACATAAAAAACCTTTCAAATATGCAATGAAAACATCATTAAGCACCAGCACGTTAACTAGGAATGTCTAATCTAGACAGTGCCCGCCACCCTAGGGTATGTGTGGTGTCCTAATTGTAAATGAGTGAAACCGTAGAGCTGGGGTTGTGAATGTGGCGCCTCAAGATGTTTCTGGACTCCAACTCCCATCAGCCCCTGAACTAGTATCAAGTGACTGATACTAACACAAAGCAACTTCAACAATGACAAGTGTCCAATGCGTAATATGAAACAGAATTTAATTTGCAGAGATACCATTTCCCCCCAAGCTAAGAATGCTTGATTCACTTTGGTTGAGCAGAATGGCCTGCTGTGGATGAAGAAAAATACAATTACAAATTGTTTTTGAGTAACCAGAAGTTAACAATAGGGAGAATGCATTTCCACATTAGGGAGAATACCCTGAGTGATCACAAGCAAGCCTCTCTCCTGAAGGATTGTTAAACCACGGGGTGTATCCTTCAGACAAACATGAGCTTTCAAGCGGCTATTTTTACTTTTAGAAAATAAGCACAACGCAGGCTAAGCTGAATAATATCCTGCCACCTAGAACAGGATATGATTGGTTGCACAAGAACCTTGATTATTAACCCCTTTAAATTTGTGGCACTAATGATTAGAGTTTCCTTTGTGCAAAGAAGAAGGTACAGCTGATCTTGGGGACAGGGAGAGATAAACTCCATTTATAATAAATAAAAGTTAGGAATTGAAGGTATGCTTTCTTAACAACTGAATGTTCAAATCTCATCTCTGTTTCCCTTCAAATAAAATATGTTTTCATACTAAGAGCACCTTTGTTTCTTAAGCATTCATCTACTCCTGCTGCTGATTCTTAGCTTGAAGTCATAGTTCTCTGCTTATGACACTGCAATTAGTTTTGAAGATGGCTATGACATTCACAGGAATATAAGTCTGAATATAAAATAAGCTGCAGGACAAGATGAAGCAAGCTGCCTAAAATCAATGTTAATGCAGATGACTCTGGAAATCTAAGAAAACAAGCAAGCAGACAAAAAGAGTCTAACACCACTATGTATAAAAGAAAGCAAATAAACAAAACACCTACATTTGTCAGATTTTCCCGAAAGAATGTTTCCTTAAACAAAAAACAAAACAAGAAAACAAAAAGGCAGCCTAGTATTGCTATCCTTTGCAGTACTCCACTTGAGCTAATGGTTTTAGTATTCTCACTTTGGGAAACAAAGGACCTAAATGTTGTTGGGTATTATTTATTACGTATTATGTTTCAAATCCACTGGCGAGTGCTTAAGAGTTTGGCTTTGTTGTTCATCATGAATGAGCTTAAAGCTGCAGAGTCACTTCAATTATTGCCTGAATACCTAGATGTTTCTTATAAGAAGTGGTTTGGCAGGCATATGGAGATGCTTTGCTAGTTTCACAGCAGGTGGGTCACTGTTGCTTACTGGGAGGGACAGGGGGAAGACCGTGGGAAGGTTCAGGCAGGGCAAATGAACTGACAGGACCAATCTGGAGCTCATGGTAGTGTGTTTTCGGCATGCCAACCCCTCATTGATTTGTCCCTCTCCTTCTCCCTCCTGATAAGGAACAGTGATCCACCTGTTGGAAAGACTGCACAGTGGCTTTTTGAAGGTAGCCTTAAAATGTGGGACCGAAGCTACACTCAAGACGGGGTGTATGTATACGGGTAGGGAAAAGTTGTTCCTTCACTTCCATGGAGGAGGTTGACTTCATGCTTCTTGAGGAGTCAAAGCTTAGTTCCAGAAATTCTAAGAAAACATGTTAGCTGGTTCAAAGAAACATTCAGCTGCCTTTTATCCATCTCATTCATTACTGTCCAAGGTACATTCATTCTCCAGTCATAGACCAAGGACAATCTGAATTTTTACATATGAGAAACAATCACAGAAGGGAAGACATTTTGCCATTAGGTCATTCAGTTTGGTCTGTAATCCTTGACCTGCTGAAGATGCAGATAAAAGAGTCAGTATTTATTGCTGCAGATCAGACTCTACAAATACATTCAGCCAGTTCCTTGGACTGAGTGCTGAGCTGAAAGTTCAGAGTGAACTATTTTTGGTGAATGTTTTATTTTACTTGCAGGGAGGAGGCAGATGGACAAAAAAAGTGGGGAGTAAAACCGCTTTCAGTTTTCCTCTTGAGGAAGACTGAACCAATCCCAGTTTGATCACACTTCTGTGGAAAATTACTAGCTGGATTAACAAACAGTGAAATTTTATGAACTTTGCATTTTAATATGACTAGTAGCTCCATTCATCAATTAGTCCAGAATGAAATAAAAGAATATATATATATTACCACCACCAAAGAAATCCACAAGACAAACAAAAGTCAATCCTAGGAACAAAAAAGAAACAGTAATGAGAGAGCAGTAGCAAGTAACTACTTGAATTAGAAGTCATCTCCATCAAAAGAAATGCTTGCTAATTGCAATTAGAAGCAAAGAATGATCTCAACAGATGCTGTATAACAAATTTTAACTCATTCCAATTATTTGGTTGCTCATTACACCTGTAAGCATATTAGATAGCTTGTTTCAGAAATCTGTAAAGCTGTTAGGAGAAAATTCATCACCACATTTGGCTTTTCTGGGACAGACATCAAGACTCTGAAGCTGACTCTACAATTATAGTGAATACTTTCTTGCTAATTATATGTATTTTTTCACAACGGAAATATAATTAGTAGATCATCACCACCAGGTGCTAGATTACTTAACTAGCTGGAGAAGGACAGCATTTGGAGAACACAACTCAAGGATGGTTATTACAAGTGACCAAGCAGACAAATTTCTGTCGATTATCTTTTGATCCCCCTTGCAATGAATTACTCAATAATTATTTCTAAAATTTGTTTATGTCTCCTCCCATACTATTTCTAGACTTGTTAATTATAGGGCTACAGTCGTGGCCTTATATTAAGGGTGAGTTGCCTAAATTTCCCAATTTCACCATTATCGTTCTTTGGCTTGTAATGAAAATATGGTTTAACAGACCAATTTGAGACTTGGCAGTCTAAGAGAGGAAAGTTTGAGGATCGCTCATGCCAAATCTGGGATAGAACAGATAATAAACGGCACATGGAACATATTGTTTCAGGGTTCCCAATCACATGAAAGAAGCCTACATGCTCACAACTTGTACAGGTATAGCTCTCTACATACAGAGCCTTGAAGACATTAAGCTTGGGAGTGTGGGCAGTTTAGCCAGCATTGTTGCTGACTATGTGTTAACTTGACTAATGAGGCTTTATTTTCTCTGTTCTGTCGACAGTCATATAAAACAGGCCTGGCCCACTTATGAAACAAGTTGAGGCAACTGCCTCAGGTAGCAGGATTCACCGGGCTAGCAGATCCTGATGTCAATCTTTCTCCCCCCCCCCTTTTCCTGATGTAGATCTTCCTTCACCCCTTCTTCCCTGGTGCCATTTTGGGGTTCCCCTCAGGTGCAAAGAAATTATTGGGCTGGCCTGATCTAAAGACTACTTCTAAAGAAATAAAACTGAATGAAAAATTAAGTAACCATAAAACAAGATTGGTGAGGGAGACCTTCACTGCAGCTAGAGTAAACACATTGCTCAGTGGTTTACCATTTGCTTTGTATGCAGACGGTACCAGGTTCTATGCCCAACATCTTCAAGTAGGGCTGGGAAAGACCAGAAGTGCCATCTTCTTCAGAGGATTGAAGGCACCTGTGCACGATGTCATGTGACCTCATAACCTGATGCTATGTGACACCCTGATGTTGCACAACGCCCTGTTGCACAACGCCCTGATGTCACATGCACAATGCTGCAAGTAGCCAGAGGGTGGAGCTGAACATCCCCTGAATACTGAGGAGACGCGGTCCCCTCAAAAGCCACTGCCAGTCAGAAAGCCCAAAGGTCTGAATCAATATAAAGCAGTTTCCTGTGAACTCAAATACTGAGCTCTCCCTAGAAGTCTGTGGTTTTATATCACTCTACCTTATTTTGCAGGCACTGGAAAGTGTGATGCTAGCATTGTAAAATTCACTTCACTGACAGAAACTGTGATTTGGATTGAGGGCTTTGAGATGATGAGCCGTGCCTCCTGGAGATGAAATGTGTGACTAGGAAAACCCCAAATGTGCTCTTCAACACAAGGCTACTGTCGTTTCCCTTCCCCAAGGCTCACTATAGACTGGGAGATGATCCACAAAATTTGCAAGGCTAGTGAGAGACTCCCTGAAGAAACAAAAATTGTGGCCAAATGAGCCAAGGAAAACACACCAAGGAGTGCTTGGGGAGGGGGGGGGAATGCTTCAAGGGCAACTGAAATCCTCATAGAAAAGCTTCTAATTATATCCCACACTTTCTGAGTAGCAAGTTTCATGGGGTAGCAAGAGCACAAGGTAAGGGAAGTGTTTTAACATCTTGTTTGCCAAATCCACTTCTCCACCAGTCTGATTAATTGTTCTGTGGTTTCAGTGTGCTTTGCATTGCTCTTGCAAAAGAAACTATATAGAAAAAAACACCTCATGATGTCTTCACTTGGGCTTTAGTTGTGAAGTATAGGCATCTAATAAGACTGCAGAGTGCAGACCACTGGGGAAATAATCTGTACGAAAGGCATTCGTAAACACCCCTCAGCCACTCTGAATGTGCTGAACGTCTGATGCGCCCTCCCTCAAATCCATTTTCATCTCACTTTATCATTAAACTATACTTTCTCCACAAAGCTATGAAATTTGATTACTGCATGGCGTCAAAATGGTTACAAAGTGTTTTTAGTTGTCTCAGATGCCACAGATGTCCTCTTGGCTATTAGCTCTTGAGCAATTAGTCTCAATATGGAGAATGAACAACCTCCATCTTTTGATGCACCTTCCAAGATATTGCCACACCCAGTTGTTGTTAGGAGCATTGTTTGAGATCCTGTTAAGTTTTAGAAAGCAGAAAGAAAAGAAATATGAAAGGGCCCAACTCATATGGCAAAGATTTAAAAGTTGTAGCTGGCTGTATAATTTGGCTTTTCTTCTTCTTCTTCTTCTTCTTCTTCTTCTTCTTCTTCTTCTTCTTCTTCTTTTTTGAAGACATAATTCTCCTTGGTTGCAAAGGAGAAGACGGAAAAACAGCACTACATCATTTATGAGTGCTGATTGTAGTGGGGGTGCAGCGCAATTCAATTTAAATCAGATGGTGCCATCTCACAGAAATAATTCATTTGCTCTAACACAGAGAAAAGAAATCGCAGTTATTGCATATTATTAGCTTTTTAAAAGGAGTGTAGCTGTTCATCAACTTCTGAAGGAAATCCCATTCGAACTTTGGCACTCTCTAAATGTAATCAATAGTCACTATAATGAGCATGACATTAAGCATAAACAATCAGGTGATATTGTTAAAATTAAAAGCTGCTGAGGAAAATAATTTAGGTGAAATTGAAGTCTCTCTCTTTCTTTATGAACCACCAATACATTTGTCTTATTTAGCTAACAATAACTAACCCATCACTCAGTGTGAACTCATTCACAGCTTACATTGCAGACATAATGGCTGACAAGTTGAATGCTCCATCAGAAGATTACAAGAACAGCTTGCTGGGTTTCTTGCCATGCTGTGCCAGTCCTCAGTACTGCCCACCAGTAGAGTATCAGGCAGATCATCTTAAAACCTAATAATAATGGCACATACATGCTCATATGCACGTACTTCCTTATGGATGTTAGGAAGACAGCCTTGAGAACCCTTTTAAAATAACTGGAAAACTGTTTAAGGAACTGGCACATAGGCGTAGAGATAATGGGTTTGGTATCAGCCCACCTGATCAAGATGTTTGTTTGCTTGTTTACAATCCAAATCAAACCATGCGAAAAACAAAAATGGAACTAAAGGGCAAAAAGTGTGCGTGGTTTGGAAGGCAGCAGCTGTGCAATCAACTATGCATCCCTACCACTCTAAAAATGTAATCATTTATATTTCATATCACCTGTATAGTACATTGATAATAATACAAGATGTCAGCCTAAATACCAGGTCTAGAGCTCTTGATATCCCTGCTGGGTTGCAGCATTCTCTTTAACTAGTCAGGTCAAATTCAGAGCTGAACTCTGGGAGAATCTCAAGCCTGTTTGGTTTAACACCTGTGCATCCTTCCATTAGCCTTGTTCTTTTAGAGCTAAAGCTTTGATTTTTATCCTTATCAGGCTTTCTAACCATGTTACATGGAAGCTTTTTTTAAAAAAATAAAATAAATAAATCTATAGGTATAGAATGGGGATGGGCAGCCTGCTATTTTATAGTCAGGCATGTGCCTTCAAGCTAATATCACAGGAATAGCAAGGAAGCAGGGGTCGGGGGGATCAGTGTCAGGGGGAAAAAAACACTTTTGGTTTCAGCTCTGGACATTTTTTACTCTGGCCTCTCACACCACCAATATGGGAGCATTAACACAAAAAAAAGCTTGTCCATCCCATAGTCAAATACAGAAGATACTTCTTCTTCTTTGGCAATCACTCACAGCCAAGTAAGATTCTCTTCCATAAACAGGGTTTTAACAGTGAGTCTGCAAGTAATTGTGGAGGCCAATTCTGGATCCACATGTTCTTCCACAGCGGGGCATTGGTTTCTGTGGGTGGGAGCTGATCATGGAGACTTTGCCAAGCATGCCTTCCTCTTAGCACGTTTCTCCCTTTTGTCCTGGATTTGAGTGTTTTAAAAGTCCATGACACCTTTGTTAAAGGCTGCTCTCCAATTGGAGTGCTTGCAGACCAGTGTTTCCCAGTTGTTGGTGTTTATGCTACATTTTTTTAGATTTGCCTTGAGAGAGTCTCTGAACTTCTTTTGTTGACCACCAGCATTACGCTTTCCATTTTTAAGTTCAGAGTAGAGTAGTTGCTTTGGAAGACGATAATCAGGCATCCGCACAACATGACCAGTCCAACGAAGTTGATGTTGAAGAATCAATGCTTCGACACTGGGTAT
Source organism: Podarcis bocagei (assembly GCF_964188305.1). Taxonomy (NCBI): domain Eukaryota; kingdom Metazoa; phylum Chordata; class Lepidosauria; order Squamata; family Lacertidae; genus Podarcis; species Podarcis bocagei. Next base: position 57,809,884 of record NC_138125.1, on the reverse strand, counting down.
CTTTGCTTCTTCCAGTACACTGCCATCAGTTCTCCTGTCTACCCAAGTGATGTGTAATTTTTTTCAGAGACACCGCTGATGGAATCTTTTGAGGAGTTGGAGAGGGCGTTTATAAGTGGTCTATGTTTCACAAGCATATAGTAAGGTTGGTAGTACAAGCAGATACATCAAGCATCAAATGTCACTATATCCTGGCATTAAAATAAAATCATGCAGATTTGTGTGCAGAAGTCATTGAGAGGTGGGTGAGATGGATAATCATCTGCTTGAATCCATCCCAACCCAGCTAAGATACCTGCCTGCTAGGATTACTTTTGGCTGATGATGCTTAACAACAGCAGCATGTGTAGGCATTTATCTTAAAATGTCATTGGGCATGTTATTTAGCAACATCAACAAGCATTTGTTCCAATATAAGATAAACACACAATATAAGATAGTTACAGGTAGGTAGCCATGTTGGTCTGCCGTAGTTGTGTATCTACATGCACATGAAAGCTCATACCAATAACAATCTTAGTTGGTCTCTAAGGTGCTACTGGAAGGAACATTATATGTTGACTTAGGAAAAAGTGAGTCAGCAGAGAAAGTCAGTAAGCTTTGGTTGGCTTATGGTTTCTATGTAGATTTAGGATTCAAAGCACGGGGCTCATCCAAGTGGTTTTCTGTGGTCCTGGGCTGGCAGGTGAAGTGTCACTGAAGGACATGAATATTTTTTATGCAGGGGAATATTTTTTTATGTCAAGGGAATATTTTTTTATGTCAGGGAAGTCTGAAACTCTGCTCTGTGGGCTGCATGGCTCAGCCTTCCCCAGCCCTAGTATCCTTCAGATGTGTTGGACTATATCTCCCATCAACCTCAACCAGCATGGCTGATGGTCAGAAATAATGGAAGTGGAAGTCAGAAACTCTGGAAGAAACCAGGCAGGGGAAGTTAGCACAACCAATCAGCACAACCAATCAGTGGGTCAGTGGTTAATGTGCTCTCACAACTGGACCACAGAGGTTGGGAGAATAAGGCAGTGCTCTCACAACCCGCAAAAGAAAGTCATTTGGATGGTTCATTAAATAACAGGATTTTCTGTAACTTGAAGGGTGGGGAGTACTCAATAAAAGCAGTAAACTGGACATTGCAAAAAGGTTTAAAATGGGGCTTATATTGTTACATTATCCAGTGCAGAATCATGTAGCCAGCAACTATGTTTGGGAGAAAGGGATAAGTCTGTAAATTGCCTTTGGGTTATATTTTATAGCCTATCGCTTGCTTACTAATGGTGCATGCTGTCAAACCATTAGGAATTTCTTGGCTTTGCTAGAAGCAGCTATGTTGTCTCTTTAGCTTCACATTTTGTGATTGACAAGAGGAGGCTTAACTGTCAAAGTTAAGTCACCTGAATATGACAAGATCACAACTAAGACCCCAGTAGTCTGTTATCCCCTTTATTCTCTATTATGGCTGCATGCTGTTTTCCCTAGTATTACCACCACCCCCAAATCAATAGCATGTTATCTTAGCACAAAGCCAACAGAAAATACAAAACATTTTGCCTTAGCCGGCTCTGAAAAACAAACAACCATCCGGACACTGAAATACAAGAAACTCTTTTTCTGTGCCACAAAATAAGCCGGCTTTCTGGAAGGCCAATTTTATTTTGCCTGGCTCCATCATGGGAACTTTTTGTACAGTTTGTTCTGCTCCTTTGCGTCTCCTTGAGGGAGATTTTATTGCAGTCTAATTAGACCAACAATTTTGTAGAAGCTAATTTTATGGCATAGCCCCCCATAGGCCAAACAATAGGAAGTGCTTGTAAAGGGAAAATGTAATAAGGTGCAGAGTATTCAAAAATGAAGCTTGATCCAGACAGTATCAACAGGCCATGCTAATTGAAACTGGTCTGCTTATAGAGCCTATTGAGCAAATCAATATAGCACTGTTACTTCATGCTACGAGCTGGCCATTTCTATTTTATTCTACATGTTGCAAATGTCAATTAGCTGAAGCTAAAGCGGTATTAGCAGATTATGATCTGGGGATGAAAGATGCTTCCCTAAATCACCTTGACACCAGTAGTATTTGCAGGATTTAGCAAGTGCCTTCTTTCAACAATTGATCAGCTACATTCGCTTTCCCTAAAGTTTTTCTTTTGTGTTTTTTTTAAAAAAAACTTTGGCAAACATTGGGTTTCTCTAAATCTGTTGATACCCATTGTTTTACAAGTGTCCAAAGAATCTATAATTTGAGAATTGAGTCCACAGGGATCATCATAACTGTGAAGTCTGTGGTGTTCCATATATTGTTCTACTAGAGATCCCACTATCCCTGGGCCTGATGCGAACTGGAGTATGACATCATCAGGAGGGTCAACAGATTCCCCATCCATGACATGAATGATGTTGAACCAGAGTGGTCTTTGTGTTTCCATGCCCCTTTGCTAAGGATAACTCACCCTGAAGTTTTGCTTCATGATTTCAGGATGATAAAACACCCTTCTCATTGTTACATGTGGACCATAATTAATTATCTGCTCCAGCTGTCTTTTAAATATGTATACTTTTTGTGCAGGCTTTCCCGGAAACATAAAAAGTCCCGAAACCCTTGGATTTCTGTTGTTTACAATACTGTTTTGTTGATCTGAATTTTTTTAACTTTTTAAACAATTAAGCACTTTAGAACAACTTTTAAATAAATAAGGATATCATTGCGCCACTTGCCAAGGTGAGGATCATTTACATTTGGAGCCGCGACATTCACCTATTATTCGCACAAAGCTTAATTTATAAGGCCAACCTGTAGAAAAGAAAAGGAAGAGTTGCATGCAAAGAAGCAGCATTAAAAGTCAGGAGGGTTAGCTCATTTCATGCAGGAAGTAGTTAACTGGTTGTGTGTTTAAGCTTTTTATAGTCAGAGCACTTTTCTGTCTGTAAATTAACTATAAGCTGTTTTAGCACAAAAGGGAATTAACCCAACGAGTTTTACACAAACGCATAAGCAAAGCATTTAAAGTGGAGTTTCTTTTATTAACAACAAACTCCCCCTTAGGAAAAGTGATCACTCACAGCTCTAAGGAGGAGGTTTATAAGGGAGATTTATTATGCATCCATTCTAGGTCCTCTTCTCATTCTACCGGGCTTGTGAAGAAGATGCTGCCACTTGTAGTAGCAGGAACTGGAGGACTAGAAGGCAGAGATGATCAGTTTCATCAGAGCAACTAGCAATTTTCTGGGCTGCAGCACCAATTTTGCCGATTTTGCATCACTAGTTGCAGACGACACTTCCTGCCCTTCTGAAGAAACACAGCAGGTGACCTTTTTATTCAACAGGATTCATTTCAGACATTATTTCCCTCACAGGGATGCAGATTTTTATTTTTATTTTTATTTTTAAAAAGTGGAGTTACACAGTAGTTTTAACATCTACATGAAGCCTCTGGGAGAGATCATCAGGGGGTTTGGGCTGGGTGTTCATCAGTATGCGGGTGATACCCAGCTCTACCTCTCTTTCAAATCGGAACCAGTGAAGGCGGTGAAGGTCCTGTGTGAGTGTCTGGAGGCGGTTGGAGGATGGATGGCGGCTCACAGCTGTCCATGGAGGCGCAGGTCAATTCTGTGTCCAGGGCAGCTGTCTAACAGCTCCATCTGGTATGCAGGCTGAAACCCTACCTGCCCCCGGACTGTCTCACCAGAGTGGTGCATGCTCTAGTTATCTCCCGCTTGGACTACTGCAACACGCTCTACGTGGGGCTACCTTTGAAGGTGACCCAGAAACTGCAATTAACCCAGAATGCGGCAGCCAGATTGATGACTTGGAACAGCTGCTGAGACCACATAACACCGGTCTTGAAAGACCTACATTGGCTCCCAGTACGTTTCCGAGCACAATTCAAAGTGTTGGTGCTGACCTTTAAAGCCCTAAACGGCCTCGGCCCAGTATACCTGAAGGAGTGTCTCCACCCCATCGTTCTGCCCGGACACTGAGGTCCAGCACCAAGGGCCTTCTGGCGGTTCCCTCACTGCGAGAAGCAAAGTTACAGGGAACCAGGCAGAGGGCTTTCTTGGTAGTGGCACCCACCCCACGGAACACCCTCCCATCAGATGTCAAAGAAATAAACAACTATCTGACGTTTAGAAGACATCTGAAGGCAGCCCTGTTTAGGGAAGTTTTTAATGACTGGTGTTTTAATGTATTTTTAATCTCTTGTTGGAAGCCACCCAGAGTGGCTGGGGAAACCCAGCCAGATGGACGGGGCATAAGTAATAATTTATTGCTGTTGTGGTTGTTGTTGTTGTTATGTGCAATAATTTGTACAACTGAAAATCTTTGCAGTAATTGACACCCATTTAAACCAGTCAGCTCTCTATTTTCGTAGTTGTCATCTGGAAAAAACATTTCACTTTTGAAAAGGGATCCACTTTGGGTTTGAGTGTGCAAGGTTAATTATAACTATTATGAAGAACTGTATTTGCAAGGGTACCCTCTTGTGACACGTGGAAGTTAATTTTGTGTAGAAAGCTGGTAAAGTTATGAAAGGTTTTGCAGACAAGCTTGCAATGCAGAATGGCAGAGGAACCAGTGGAAGCCTTATGGCATTAGTGGGGCATCTTTTTCAGACAAGGGCCATATTCCTTTGTGAGCAACATTCAAAGGGACACATATCAGTAGTGGATAAGGCCAGATGCAAAAATGGGCAGGGAAATGGATGAGATTCTTACCTCTGTACAGTTGGTTACATTCCAGCTGTGCAAAAGTCTAAGGTTCTCTCACACACACTCTCTCCTCCTTGCTGTTAAGCAAGAGGCATTACCACGGTCCTAGCACAGCAATAAAGCTGCTAGCACATTTGTAAAGCTATGCGGGGTCCAGTATGTTTTCCAATTGGATGGAGGACGGTGTGCTGAGATTCCTTCATTGCAGGGAGTTGGGCTAGAATGATGGCCCCCAGGGTACCTTCCAACTCAACAATTCTATGATTCTAAGACTGTTATAAGAGGCAATATAACAATCTCTTAATTAAAGAGAGAGAGAAAGCAAGTCACTGGTGGGGAATTGAAATCAAAATCCAGGAATAGCATGGGAACATTGCTCACTTGCCTCAGGAACAAACAAGATAGGCCATCCCTGTGCAAGAAGCATCAAAACTACCCTACAGTATAGCACTAGAAGACAGGAGTCAACCCTTAGCAGGTTGCCTTTGCACCAAAGTGATATATTCACTTCTAGCTACCAAATAAAATAAAATAAAAAATGTGTACAGTGCAACCTCCCATGCATTCACTGAATAAATTAAATGGAATTGAATTGTGTGTCCCACCCACAGTCACTTATAGCTATGTATCCTACAATCCCTATACCTTCCAACCATACTCTCCAGTTATAGGACCACCTATCATTTCTTTAATTTATACAATTTCTTACCCATCCTTCACCATTGGGTCCCAGAAGATCATGCCCTTGTCAATATAGATTATACAGCATGCAGTCTTAAAAAACCACCACAAATATAAAAGAATTAAACCCATTCCAAATGCAGTGAAGCTGTATAGTATGGATCAGTGACACCAGAAATGGAGTTGTTGGATACCAATGCAGGCTCCCATCGTGTCAGAGCTGAGCTTGTCAGTCAGAAATTGATCCAGGCTGTTTTATCATCTGTTTTACGATGTGTAATTCATATGCCGCAGTTACATTTGGTGAAAGGAATGCACAGATTCAGTCAGAGCCCAAATTGTTTGCTTCAAAGGAATTTAGAAGAAAGATCTGCTTTAAATTCCAAGTTCTATCAAATATGGGAATAACCAGAAGTTAATTACACTTCATAATAAAATGCAAAAAAAGAAAAAGACACAGAGAGAACAAATAAGCTCTTGGATCAGGGTAAATCTATGAGGTGTTCTTAATCAAATGTGCACTGTTTATTTCCCACCTGCCTTTTAATTTTTCATCAAAGGAACATAATTATCTTAGTTGCACTGAGATTGAGTTGTAGATGAAAAGCCTGGCATTTTCCTGTAGTTGCCAACCCCAACCACACCCTGGTAATCGAAGTCACTTTTTTCTTAAGAATTCTGATATTCTTATGCAACACTTTTGGAAGATATCAATAGAAGTTGTAATTTCCTAACTGTACCTAGTGTTGCAGTTTCTGAAGTGCCCTTAAGGGGTCCCAATTAAATATGCTTCATCTCAGGTTCTGGCATATTCAAAACATAGAGAGGGGAATATTTCACATTCTCTCATCCAATTCCCTTTAAGATGAGAAACCCATACCTTCTTTCTTCTGAAACGAGATTGGGGTATTCCGCTTTTTGCAGAAAGGCTATATGATCCTTTTGAACATTGGGCAGCCTCATTCCCATCAAGCTGATGGTCTTGGCTTGAATCCAAATTATAGAACGATAGAGTGTCATGATTTAAGAGTTAATATAAATGCTGGAGGTCCTCCATACATTCTTTGTTATTTTGCATTTATGATGACATGTGCTCATGGTGCAACTGGGGCAGTCACATGCAATTCTGCTTTCAATGACCTTTATACTTGTCTAAGTCTTGGGGTGGCCATGCTGCTACATTTTCAATCAGTGAAATCCTGTAATCTTCCATGCCAAAAATGTTCTGCTTTATTTCCCCTCTGCCTTTTTGCCCCTCTGGGCAGCAATAATATGACAGCATTGAGGAAGCACCCCACAGCAACTAATAATGCTGAATTAATCCATCACCAATGCTGAATAAATCCACCACCATCGTGTCAAGAACATGTTGCAGAATACACCCCCAATAAAACACCAGGATGGAGGGGCTACGAGGTGTAATTTTGAAAAATTTACACAAACTAAATTGCTGGGTGAACAGTCAAGAATTCTGCTTTCAACAGCAGCCAGCTGACCAACCAGCCAACCAGATTTCATTTCATTTCATTTCACTTGACCAGAAAAGCACTAACTCTTATGAAGGTTCCATCCATGGCAGTCCCTACTACAGGTGTGAAACACACTTCAAACCACAAAGAAAAATTGTGAACTTTGTGCTGAGGACCCAGTGGCGTAGCGTGGGGGGTGCAGGGGGGCCCGGCTGCACCGGGCGCAACATCTGGGGGTTAGGGTTAGGGGGCGCAAATCCACGGGTTAGGGGGTGCAAATTACTTGCCTTGCCCCGGGTGCTGACAACCCACGCTACGCCACTGTGAGGACCAACCTGAGCACCAATCTCCATCACGTACATCCAAGAACTGCACAATGGTGCATGTATTTCTTAATCTCCATAATTGTGCTTTGCCCATTTTGTTTTGTCTGTTCTCTTTTGCATATAACTTGTTACATGACTAATGATCCTCAGTTCCAAGAGTGAACATGCCAGAGGGGTGGGGCTTTATTAAATAATTTTGCTGAGCAGAAGGCACATCATTTGAATTCTTTAAAATAGTTTCATCTTCTGTCTGAAAGCAGACAGGAGAAATGTTGAGTCGTTTGTCAGATTGGTTTTGAATTTCATACTTGGAAAAATGATAAATCTCTCATTAAAATTAATACAAATAGATTTGGCTGAAAATGTGAATCAGAGGAATAGATTAAAATATTTAAAATCAAGTTAAAAATTAATTCCGTGCTGAGAAAGGCTAAAGGTAGCTGATCTGTGGGGATTTCCTTGTAATGCTTTTGGGCTTATGCTACCAAGCATTTTACAGGGTGCCAAGAGTTGCCAAAGAATTAAAGGATATCTGGCTTTGGATCCAAAATGTCCAGATTTTCATCAACTGAAGGGCTCCTTCCAATGATGGAAGAGGATGTGGTCCAGCAGAGATGTCTGCCTACAGAAGAGGGAAGGAAAGCAATTTACTGACACATAGCTCTACTTCTCCTTTACACCTTTCTCTGTGTGTGGCAGTCGATGTACTGAACCGTTGTCTTGCCTCGGTAATGGACTGGATGAGAGCCAACAAACTGAAGCTCAATCCAGATAAGACAGAGGCAGTGTTAGCAGGTGGTTCCCTAGACCACATAGATGGGATGCTGCCTGCTTTTGATGGGGTTACACTCCCTCTGAAGGAGCAGGTATGCAGTTTGGGGGTACTCCTGGACCCATTGCTGCTGCTTGAGGCTAAAGTGGCCTTGATGGTGCAGAGTAACTTCACCTTTGGCTGGTGGCCCAGCTGTGCCCATATCTGGACAGGGATAGCCTAACTTCTGCCATCTGTGCTCTGGTAACCTTTAGGTTAGATTGCTGCAATGCAGGGCTTTTTCCAGCTGGAACTCACCAGAACCTAGTTCCAGCACCTCTCAGATGGGTGTCATTGCCATTATAAGAGAACACCATTCATGGTGCATTCTGACACCTCTTTTTCTAGAAAAATAGCATTGCTGCAATACATTATATGTAGGGCTGCCTCTGAAGGTGGTTTGGAAACTTCAGCTGGTGCAGAATTCAGCGGCTAGGATGTTCACTGTGGCAAGAGGGTTTGAGAATATAACACCAATCCTGGCCCAACCATACTGGCTGCCAGTTAGTTTCTGAGCTCAATTCAAAGAGCTGGTTTTCACCTATAAAGCATTAAACAGCTCAGGACTTCAGTACCCCAAGGACTGCCTCTCCCCATATGAACCGACTTGGACCCTGCAATCATCACATGAGGCCCTTTTTCGTGTGCCTCCTCTCAGGGTTCTCAAATGTGAGGAGGCATCTAAGTATGTGCAATGGAATAGGGCTGCAAATGAAACCCCACACTGAACTCCTATGCTTTGGAGACAGGGGACATCTCAATTCATTTCAGCAGAGGAAGCATATTGGACATGCATATCCAATTTGTAAATGCAGTGTTGCCCAGGCTTTTGAAATGATCAGGAAAGCTACCATGTGCTATGAGATTGGGCTCTCTGATCTTCTAACAATTGTTGGGTCAAGATAATTCCCTTGAATTGCTCCAAGCTTTATCACTATTGTAAGCATGGTATCACAAGAGCACACATCCTTTTGCACACTAAAGCCGTGATCCTAAATAATCTTGCTAGGGATTAAGCCCCATTGAACACAATGGCTCTTAATTCTGAGTAAATATGCCCAGGATCTTGTTAACAATAGGTGAATTAGTTTTATGTCAGTATGCAAAGATTCCTTTCCTTTGTTTTGCTAGTGTAATGTTGTTGCACAGTGGAAAGGTGGGGAATTAGCATCATAAATTCAGGATCCAATGAGGAGAGTTGTCATATTATACCCATCACTTCCAAGTCATTAGTGTGATTCTAGCTTATTAACAACTCTAATAAAGATTGTAATTAGAGATATGGAGCAGAAACTTACAAAGATAAGGACTAACAGTGATAACAGGGAGAATAGCAAATGTTGCTGCTCATTTTGATAAACCATATCAGGATGACAAATTAAGTCTGCAAGTTGAAGTGAACACAGATTTAAATTTTGAATTTTAAATTTGAATTTTGAATGTTTGACATATTCATAACCCATTTTAATTCTTCCACACATCCTAACTTGTGACCTATACAGTTCTGTCAAATACAAAACACCATTGCACGTCCTGTATCAATCAATCAATCAATCAATCAATCAATCAATGTCCTGTACCATTGTATATCACTTATGAAGCAAATTTTAAATATTATCAAACAACAATTATAAACAGCAACAAAAAGTGTCACTTGCCAACTATCAGGTAGTGCCAAAATTAAACTCTGTTTAAATATTGCTTTCAGCAGAAGATTTTTAAAAAAATGAATAACAAAATTATGACCATTATCACCCAGGATTCTTTTGGGCAAGCCGTGTGCTGAAACTGCATCAAATAGATGTGACCCTAACATCCCTAACTGGAATACACATGCTCTACATAGCTTCTTGTAGTGACTTGCCTTAAGTTACTGCTGAAGACGAAGTTATTATCCTCTTCAGCTTGTAGGATATTTTAACCTTAGACAATCTATTAACATTCCCCGACATTGCCTAGAATCCTTCCAGAGCAGCTCTAGGTATTTTTATTTGGACAACACTCATGAGTGGCTCATAATCTTGCAGAGTGCCTCCGGTCTGTCCAAAAGATGGTCTGGTGCCTTCCTGTTTTCCTCTTCCTTCAGCTTTGACCCTTACCAGTGAATGAACCAGCCTTTGAGTAGACCTTATGAGTGTGATGCCTTGAACTCTATGCAAATGGCCACTGTTTCCTGTGGGTTCAACATTTTGATTTGTTGCAGAAAACAAGAAAATTGATAAATGTTCTACAGCTTTCAGTGCAGCTAATAGAGGTACACATGCTTAGAATTTAGTTTCGTGAAATGATGCAAATCAAAACTCATTTCCCGTTATTTTTCTTTGTTGACAACAGATGTTGTGAACATTAAAAGCAGTCAGCAAATGTGTGGGGAAATGTGTTAGATGAGTCTCTGGAATGATTGACACTTCTGAGTTACAGTGAATCGCCTGTGAAGTTTTGACCTTGAAGCTGTCAAAGAGCTGTCCTTATGGAGTTTTCAGAATGGAACAGTTGCTGACTCAGAATTTGATTAATGATTTTATCTGGGAATGAATATATATATATATATATATATATATATATATATATATATTCCCCAGTAATTCAAGAAATCATAGATTAGAGAACCCTCCCCCCAATTGGGGAATAACCATCTAACATTTTTATTTATATTGTTGCATGTGGGTTTTTATTAGCATGCTATAATATGTGTACCAGATTTACCTTGTCAAAATATTCAGGCTGCACATCTTAAAGAGCCATTCCACATAAAATAAAACACATAATAAACCATGAAACAATATAATTCTACTCCCAGAAGTCTTTTCAACCTGTCATGACTTGCTAACTAAGCTTGACAGGACTTATATTTGTTTTGCTATTTATGCAAAGTATGGGCACATGTTTACTTAATGTTTCCATAAGCAGGAACCTTAAGGATAGGCATAATATCTCTTAAGAATTACCAACCTCTCAATGAAAAATCCAGTTTTATTATTATTATTGACATAAAACGCTCCCAAAGACTGTTTCTAATTGATGTTTGCTACCTACACTTATTGTGTTCTATTGTAGAACCTTAATCACTTAGCTACTGTTATTTCTGGTTATCCAGCTTGACCATAAATGTGAGTTTAATGATCAGTCTCTCTGATCATTGCAGTAGGGTGTGGGTGTATGCAAAAAAAGAGACACTCCCCCCTTGAGCAACCTGTTTCCTCACAAACCTGGAAACCAGAGTCACTAGAGAGAGGAGGGAGCAAGCCCCCAAGCCCATCAATTGCCCTGCCCCTTCCTCAGGCTCTTCTTCTGAGGCAGCTGGAACCTGCTCCTACTAGGGTGGATGAAAGGGATTCCTGTCTACCTCTTCCTAGCAACAAAGCAAAAAGATCACTCATCTTTTCCAGTGGGCAGCATTGCAGTCGAGCATCCAGGACCCAATAGTGCTCCATTGTGGCAATGATAACTGGTGAATGACATTTCTGAGTGCATCAGGGATTGGTTGCAGGTGTGAGGGTGTTTGTTGGCAAGCCATTTGGGCTCAAGTGGTGGTTAGGAATTGGGTAAGCCTTTGTTTAGATGGAGGGGAGGTTGTAGCCTCCACCTGCCCCTCCTCATTAAGGGTATCCTGTTAAAGGGATCTGGGGGTGTGGATTCTGTCTGATGTCCGGATGTGGGCTAGGGCCATGCCACAACCCCAACGGGGACCCCTTGGGGTGCCCTTATTTGATGTAAGTCATAGGGCTCTCCCTGAGTCCTTAGCTGGACTCCCTGCAGACGGGCGGGAGTCGGGATATAGTGCAATGCCTAAGCCAAACTGCTCACATCTGTAACCAATAAAGTTGTGGCCTATCTGAAACCATAAACCAAAATACTTGTGTATGTGTGTTTATTTTCTACTAAGGAACTATGAGTCATGGGGCCTTGACATGTAAGTGGCAATGCCAGACTGAGCAGCATTTGGGATGGAGGAGATCATAAAAGGAAAAGGTGGAGTTGGATAACTGAATTACAAAATTTGGAGAAGTGTGACTTTCAAAGGGCAGCTGTGTTTCAGTATTGTTTTAGGAAGTTCAAATTATGAACATTTGAACTGAATCAGGTCCCCCCTCCCCCATCCCTAAGGGCTTGGGTGGTGGGCAGTGGTGGCAGATCAGGCTTCTGGGCTGGGGGTTAGGCACTTCCGACCTATGTGAAGTCACAGATTCTCGCAACTAGAACCTCCACATCATCACAGCAAGCTTTGAGGTCGGGGAGGAGAGTAATGTTTACCTGAACTCAGCCTATGTCCACTGAAACTAATGCAATTTTATGTGGAATAGCAACTTGGAATTTCAAGACATATTTGCGATTTCAACAAATTTAAAGGGCAGTATAAAGATTCTGCGGCAAAACCTATATGAATCAAATAGTGGCAAAATATGAAGAATACAAAAGAAGGGGGACAAAGGGAGGAATAAGATTTTCATCTGTCTTGCTTTTTTCCCTTTACCTTTCAAATTTGACATGATTCAAGATCAGGTACTTTTATCTATGCAGTAACCTGAAAAGAGTGCGAAAGAGGAAGTTGTAATTCTATGAGCAATTAACCCCCTTGCCCCCATAATACATAGAGGGACCAAAAATCACAAGCCTCCATTATTGAGCTTTATCTTACACAATTGTGATCATGGAAAATGGGGGCAGCTCGTGCTGTCTTTCAGATGTGTTATTTTTAGATGTGAATGTTTTGCCAACTATGGGAAGCCACATTTCAAAATAAAGGTGCTGATGCCAGCCCTGGTGTCATGAACTGGCAGGGCAATGGGGAGAAGGAAGAAGAGGAAGAGGATCCCGGCAAGGCATGTAGCTGGGACTGGGATGCACCAGGGCAAGCTGGGGGTGGAGAAAGAGAGGTTGGTGTAGGAAGTACTCATGGGGTGATGGAGGATGGTGAGGGGATGGTAGTCAGTGCACAGGAAGCAGAGCAGCAGGAACCCACCAGCAGAGCCAGAGGGGCTCCTGTCTCCATGGTGGGAGGCAAAAGGGAGCAGTGGGAAGGCTGAGGCAGGCAAGGGTCCACAGCCCAGCTCACTAGCTGACCAGGTATGGAAGGAGGTGTGATATTCTTCAGCTGGAGTAGGCTTAGAACAGGCATCATCAAACCCAATCAGCATGCAAAATATAAAATGGAGGATAGCTGAGGTGCCGTGGCAGTGTGGTGTAGTGGTTAAGAGCGGTGAACTCATAATCTGGTCAACCGGGTTTGCGTCCCCGCTCCTCCACATGCAGCTGCTGGGTGACCTTGCGCTAGTCACACTTCTCTCTGAAGTCTCTCAGTCTCACTCACCTCACAGAATGTATGTTGTGGGGGAGGAAGGGAAAGGAGATTGTTAGCCACTTTGAGACTCCTTAGGGTAGTGATAAAACGGGATATCAAATCCAAACTCCTCCTCCTCCTCTTCTTCTTCTTGACTTCCTATGTTCTTCTTGACTTCCTATGTTGGTTGGACCATGGCTTGGATGTCCCAGGGAGTTCTATGGGACTGTGCATGTGCAGGACTGACCTCCAGGTGCCCTTACCCCTCAATTGATGGCAGATGCAGGAACCTCACCTAACGGGACTTTGGACCTGCTGAGCTGCCAGACTGCACACTAGCATCTGCTGTGGGATCATGCACTCCAAGCAGGACTTGCCACATGGTTCAGGACACCTGCTTAAGAAGATGCTTTGTGATATTACCTAATTGCCATGATTGTATTTCCTCACTTGTCACTCTAGTGCAGCAAAATTCAAGGTTCATGAGTTGAAACATTGCCAAAGTAGGAAACAGCCACATTGTGGGGTCATCCCCTATGATTTGGGGTCTCTGGCAGAACTGGACACACTTTGAGGGATACAAGATAGAATGGCTTCCACATTTAAAAAGGAGTTTGTTCTCAGATGAATTATATATGCAGGGCCATTACTTTTATTATTTACTTTGTACCATACCAGGTAAACTACTGAGACTACAAAAATGCTAAATAATAACAATATCTGAGGCTGTTCCAAAATTATGTCCCAGACAAATTCTGGATAACCAGTCTCATATAGCCAACATGTGTTATATGAGGGGTTAATACCACAGAGTAAAGAGTCTTTTCAGGCTTAGCTATGTTACTTTACTTACCTTGGGAGGAAATATGTAATCAACCCTGTTGCCCCCCCCCCCAACCCCTCAGCATGTGATGAGGTTTGAGCTGGTCGCTGCAGCCCCGCCTCATGGCTTAGCTTTTCCTATGCTGGGGGAGGAGGGAAATATTGGAACTCACTTATAAGGGCATATTTAAAGTTCTAAGAGCCTATATTTCCATGCTTTACTTTAAATGTCTGCTGGGGTTCTCTTTGGAATTCTCTCTCCCTCTCTCGCAGCCACACATATAAGAGCAATGGAGCGTAGGGGCAAATGAGGGATGTATGTATGCTTTTTGCAATGAGAACTGAAAATCTGCTGAAAATAGGAGGCTCTTTCTAACACTGAAAACCTTTGATTTGGTTGGAGATCATGTATGGCACAGTACATTGGAAAATATATAATGGCTCAGACAGGCTAAACTTTGGCTGTGTATATGCATGTGTGTGTTGTTTTTCATTAAATTAAAAGACTAATTTGCATCTACTTTAAGACAGCGGAACGGGGCTTTAGTGACTGTAAACCATAAAATCTTTGGAGATTTCTCCCCTCCCCAGTCTAAGTACTAAACAAAACAGGAGCAGAAGCAGATGGTAGGTATTTTGATGTCTTCACTTCTTGTGACTACCTAGGGAAGAGAAGATCTCATTGCTGTTACATTATGTGCAACTGTAATATTTCCTGTTAAAGTTATCACTGTACAGCCTGCCTCTTGCTGCATAGGTTGGATATGAAAGTTTCTCTACAATAAAAGTTTGTGTCTGGATTTTTGTTTCTATTATGCCCCTGTTTTAGTTAATGTGTGGCTAGGACAGATATTTCCAAGGTATAGAAGACATCAGACAGGTAGTAGTGTCTGTAGTACTTGCTGTGCCTGTGATGATCTTATATTCTTGGTGTATTGTGTTGAGTATATAGTATTATGGACTGATGAAGCTGTTGTGAAACCTGCTTAACAATCAGAGTACAGGTCTTCTGATCCATTGTACCACTTTCGCCATGGGACGGTGAGGAGGTGCTCGTCTACAACCACTTCTTACGTATGACCCCTTCCTCTACATATGGCCATGTGAAGAACCCTTTCTTGTAGCCATTCCCACTTACAGAACTTTGCGCTTCTAGTAGATAACTAACTGTAGAATGATTTGCTTGTTTCAGCTGTGCTATGACACTATTACTATATACATTATTGGCCGAGTTGTGCCACTAGTTGACTGTATAAGTATCTCCAGGCTTTGATATGCACGTTGCACTTTAATTTGCTGAACTGAAGGGACAGGTTACCCAAAGCCTGACTGTGCAGTCACCCAAACCGATGGCACCAGGAGTATTCCTAATAGTTGGGTGACCTTTCTCCACCCAAGATAAGGCTACAGAAACAGGAAGGTCTGTTCATGCTCAAGGATGTAAACTTCCGTGTATAAACTCGTGAGGCTGGATGCCTGGGGAGGGGGAAAGGGGACTTGAAGGGGATATAAGCAGTATGTAACTGCTCTTTAAGTGTACTTGCTGTGACTGATCACGCAGTGCCTTTCTGCTGCTCCAGAAAGCAGAAATAAACTCTTTCTCTGAAGCAACCCTCGGTGTCCATTGACTCCTCCTTTCCTCCCGGGAGCAACGCTAACCCATCCAATGGGAAAGGTCTAGAAGGCTACAGAACTAAGTAAAATTGTCCTTTATATTTGCAAGCCGGTTTGGTGTTTTGGTTTTGTTGCACTTAATGAGTGGTATACAAGGATTGGAGTATTTTGTTGGCTGAAAAATTAACACGCAACAGGAGGCTAGCCAGAGTGTTAGGGCATCTGAATGGCTTTATAGAAATAGTACCTATTTATAAGCTATGTAAAGACAGATTTACTATAGCTAGCATTCACCCACCGGGGATGCATAGATCCTTTTGGAAGGATATGTTGGTATAGATATGTTGGTATGTAGTTTAGTATAAAAATAATTTTGCATTAAAAATGGAAAAGGGAGTGTGATGGAGTGGTTAATGTTGGAGTAGGAGCTGGGAAGATGGTTCAAGTCTTTCCTCAGCCATGAAGCTCATTGTCTCTTAACTGAACCTAGAGTGCAGGGTTGTTTTGATGATAAAATGGAGAGCAGGAAAGCCCACCTCAAGCTCTTTGGAGAAAAAGTGGGATATAAATGTAATATTTTGGAAAATGTGCTGGGATGTGTGAATGTGTACTGAGAGTGTGTGTTAACTTTTTTACATGTTGAAAATGTGTAAAAGCAGGATCCATTTTGGGGTTGTGTTTGTTTATCATTCTGAAAATATTATAGTATTATAATGTGGGCACCTTCTTACAAGGAGGAGGGAAAGTTTTGTAATCGTGATTGCATTGGGAAGAATTTCTAACCATAGGTCCATGAACCACATCCATCCTACCAAAGCTATCTCTCCTTTCACCCTGAACGATCAAGGAGTCATATTTGACTCTGGTAAGTCTACTTCAGCCTGTGATCTGTACATACCCTACCTCTGTTCTGAGTTCATGTCCTTGTTTAAAACACTGCCAGTTTGCTCAAATAGCTAGCGCATGCTGCATTTTCTTTACAGTTGGAAACAGAACCCTACCTGCCCTCAGTTAGTAAATCTGATGTCAGAACACTGCTTATTGTTCATCACTAGCTGACAATTTCATGGTATTTCGTAGAAACTCTGGTTTTAATTTATCCAGCTGGTTTGTTTGGTCTCTGTGTGTCAGTCAGAATAGGCAGCTGGGGCTTCATATATACAGAGCAGCCTTTTTGCAAATCGAAAGCAGAATTCGTATTGTTCGTATTGTTCCTACTTACCACAAGTTAGTCAGCTTGGATGCATTCATTATGAATGTTAAATACTTGTAATTTAGATTATCAATACGTTTTGGTCCTTTGCCTAATGAGGAAAAGAGCTCATTATTATTTCCTATACAGTCCCTTGCCATGGCAAGGAGGAACCATAGTCATTCTGAATAGCAGTTATGCACTTAAGAAGTCACTCGCAGGCCAAAGCTTGCCAAATAAAATCTTTGGAGCATGCAACAAATGGACCATTTCACATCTGTAAACTGAAATCTAGATAAGATGGTGAAGAACAAAAAAATAGTACGGGGAGTGGGGGGAGTATGCGTGTTACTTTGGCAATGAAAGGTTTTCTTTTCTTAAAAATAAAAAGTGGTCTATGTATGGCCAATAGCAGTAAAGGAAAATGGTGCAGATACCCTTATGAATGACCTTGGAATCCGAAGTAAAAATGCACTCACTCAAAAGGTGGTGGTAGTGGTGGAAATGATCCAAATATCATTGTAAAATAATGTGGTTTCCTCCTCACAATAATTTCCCATTCATTTCAAAGGAAGTACTCAGAGCCAGGTTAGGAAGAGGGGGAAAGGTGGTCATTTGGCTTCCTAGTTTTCTTTCTCTGGCACAGGGATGCTTTAGGACCAGAAGTAATACTCACTCCATCCATTGAAGATATCACTGTGGCAGTTACTGTATGCTGCTTTTGCCATTGGCATTAATGGGAAATTTGTTTTTTTAAGCATGGGACCGTACCACTGGGCTATGATTTTTCTTTATAATAATGCTGGACCTTAGGCCCAAGTTAGTCATTTGCCAGGTTGGCATTGTGTGTTTTTTTATAAGATATTTATTAAGATTTTCAAAATATTACAAAATAAAAATAGAAAAAATAAAAATACAAAATAAAAATAATTAAAAACAACTCAGTCTTTCCATTACTTATTTTTCATTAGCTTGTTTCCCGGACCTCCTCACGCCTCCCTTTTTTGTATTCCAATTCAGTTTGTTGGTTCAGCAAATATTTCCCCTCTTTGTTTATCCTAATCTTTAATCTTAAAATATTGTAACATTAAATCTTTACCTATTAGTAATCCATTTTTCATATTCCCTTATAGTATTGCAGCTAAAAACCACTTAGTTTCTATCCAACATCATTCTAACATTCATTAATTTTACAATATTTTTGTAAATAGTCTTTAAATTTCTTCCAATCTTCTTCCACCGACTCTTCTCCCTGGTCTCAGATTCTGCCAGTCATTTCCGCCAGTTCCATATAGTCAATCACCTTCATCTGCCATTCTTCCAGAGTGGGTAAATCTTGTGTCTTCCAATACTTTGCAATGAGTATTCTTGCTGCTGTTGTAGCATACATAAAAAAGTTCTATCCTTCTTTGGCACCAATTGGCTGACTATGCCCAGGAGAAAGGCCTCTGGTTTCTTCAAGAAAGTATATTTAAATACTTTTTTCAATTCATTATAGATCATCTCCCAGAAAGCCTTAATCCTTGGGCACGTCCACCAAAGGTGAAAGAATGTACCTTATTTTTTGCACCATAACACTCATTTTTTTCCTCCTGAAAAGTAAGGGGAAATGTCTGTGCGTGTTATGGAGGGAATGCCTACGGGTGGCATGCCTACGGATTTTCCTCCTCTAAAAACTACGTGCGTGTTATGGTCGGGTGCGTGTTATAGAGCGAAAAATACGGTACCTTCAGTTTCTTTACATTTCCAACATTTGTTATCGGGCAAATGATAGGTTTTTGCAAGCTTGACTGGGGTCATGTACCACCTGTATACCATTTTCATAATATTCTCTCTTAAGGCATTACATGCCGTAAACTTCATACCTCTAGTCCATAACTGTTCCCAGTCAGCCATCATTATATTATGTCCAACATCTTGTGCCCATCTAATCATAACAGATTTCACCGTTTCATCCTGAGTATTCCATTTCAACAGCAGATTGTACATCCTTGACAAAATCTTAGTTTTGGGTTCTAACAGTTCTGTTTCTAATTTTGATTTTTCCACCTGGAAACCAATTTTCTTGTCCGAATTATATGCCTCCATTATCTGATAATAATGAAGCCAATCTCACACTTTATTTTTTAGTTTCTCAAAACTCTGCAATTTCAGTCTATCAACCTCCTCTAAGGGGACACAGTAACAGTCGAAACTTGCAACTTTAAGAAAAAATAGTCCTTATGAATCCCCCAATTCACAAGAAAACAACAGTTTCAATTGCACTTAATCAGTTACTTTAAAACCAGGAGAAGTCCAGAAACACTGTATCTCTCTTGCAGAGTTAGCTGTCTAAAATACTCTGTTTACCAATAGTGCTTTACACAGAGCGGCATTCCTTGTCTCAAGGCAGACCGTTCCCAGGTTTTGAGCAGTGGATTTTAGCTTCCTTTTCCTCTCTTTTTTTGCAGGTAAATACATTTCAAACCTTTCCCCCCTCCTCTCCTGCAAATTGGAGGGGAGATCACTTTTCTGATGTTAGGATTTATGTCCCTTTTCAAACATCTTTCAAAGTTTCTGCTTACAGTCTCTTTGCTTTGATCTGTTTACAAGAAACAGAAGGCGGACTTCCTGTTTATGCCTCCCCGCTTCGGTGCCGAATTAATTATTTTCTCCCTTTAAATCCAATTTTATCCTACTCACGGTTAGTTACTTTCGAAGTCAAATTGTCCCAGGAAAAAGTCAGCGCTCTCCAATAACGGCTGTGCGGCTTCACTCCGCGGAAGAAGCAGTTGACTCAGCACCGCGCCGCTCACCCCGTTTCACTCCGGAGCCCAAAAAAGGGTTCCTTCGCAGATTGGGGGGGCGCAAAAGGTTCCCACGTTCACAGGCTTCACCCGCCTGTGATTTTTGAAGGGTCCCCGCTTCGCCGCAGCGGTACAGACCCGAGCTGGTCCCTCGGAAAATCAGAGGGAATCCGCAATTACCGATGGCGCCAACCCGGAAGTCCTCTGCCAGGTTGGCATTGTGGAGGAACAGGTAAGTGTCCATGCCACGGAAAAGATATACTCTCATTTGACATGGGCACTCCATGTAGGTGCCTAAGAATGTAGATTCCCAAAGAAGATATTCTCTTCCCATTTTGAGGAAGGGAGAATCTTCCTTATTGGTCATCTGTGTCATGGGGGATCCATATACTGTGCTCGCTCAGACAATTGCTGGTCCAGCAAGAGTTTCTGCATGGCTGCTGATCTCCTGCCTTGAAGTAGGCAGATAATGTTGCTTGTGATACAAGTGCTCCACATAGACGTGTGATTCTTTTCTTTTTAGAAAAGGTTATCATATGAATTAGGTGTCCCAGGTGACCTTCCCACAGAGCACCTACATTAAAACACGATGTTATCTGCGTGTTGGATTGGTGTGTTGAGAAAGGTATGTGAATAAAATGCCAGATATCCTCCACAGGCAGCAGGCGTGCTTTTTCTGTCACATTGAAGACTTACTTGCCTGGCAACTGTCTGAATCAGGGCTGCAATGGACGCTGCATTAAACTCTTATAAAACCCTTGCAGCTGATGACCATAATTTAGTGTCACAGATGATGATTTTTGCAAGCCCTGGAAATATTGAGCCAGTATAAAAATATGACTTGTGCTATTGCTCCTTAAATACTATATCCACTCAAGCCTTAAATCTAGACATACTGGGTGATTATTATTTAAAGGTGCTGTAAAACTAGCAATTTACATTTTGACCTCTTAATTCACCTTAAAACACACAATTATATTGTATATTACAGAGCAGACAAGCCTTTAACAAGCAGTAAAATATGTTGCTTCTAATTTTTGTTTCAGGAGCATAATTAACAGCAACGGTGAATACACAGTAGATGCGTTACAAACTCCATTTGGTGTATTAATGATATTAAGGCCCCCATCTGCACCACACATTTAAAGCAGCATTGTACCACTTTAAATAGTCATGACATCCCTCCAAAGAATACTAGGAACTGTGGCTTGTTAAGGGCATTGAAGGCTGTTGTGCTTATATTTATTTAGACCCCATCTTTTTCATATTCTCTCTCTCTCTCTCTCTCTCTCTCTCTCTCTCTCTCTCTCTCTCACACACACACACACACACACACACACACACACGAAGTATACTGATAATTACAATAAAAACAGTACAGGACCAGCCCTTTCATTTAAAGTGGTCAGCACCCCAAAAAGCCACTGGAGCAGGAGACATGAACTACATTTCCCATGTGACTCTCTCAAGGATGGTGGTGTCCCTTTTCAAATGCATGTAGTTCCCACCTCCCCCAACGTCCTCTTTCACTCCAAGTCCAGGAAGATTTCCCTGACTACACTTCCCAGGATCCTCTGGTGGGGCTGCTAGCAAGAGGCAGTGGTTAAAAGAGTGGTGGGGCGTTCTCAGTGCTACTGAGCTGCAGAACTCAGTGGCCAGGAGAACTGTGACTTGTCCTTGTGGCATCGACAGATGGAGGGGGTGGGGAATCCCACCAGCAGCAGCCATTCCTGTTCCCCTCACAGAGCTGCAATTCTCCGGGTTGTTTAACAATCAATCCCTCTTAGACATACATAGCACCAGTGCTATTTTGGGGGGAGGGGTACACAGGGATACACATACCCCAATACATTTTGTGAATCTTTGTACTTTTGTCCATTTACTGTATTTATTTTTCCCGATTTGATCTATAAAATGGTGGTTTTCTTTAGTCAAAATGAGAGCACCCCTAAGCATTTTTAAAGAAAAAAAGCACTGCATAGTACCACCTGTTAGTAATTTCATTCTCTCATTGCTGGACCATGTGATCCTTATTTACATTCCATACAGATAGGAGTGTGGGAATGGAAACTCAGACGCTGAACTTCCGTTCTATGTGCTTTTGTTTTTCTCCCCTTTTTTCTCTCCTCTCGGGCAGACGTGTGTGATGCTTCTCACACAAGCGATGTTTGTTGTTTTGATTTGCTGTAAATAAAGAAGCTTTTGTGATGCCGCATACCTACAGTCTCGCTTCTTGCTGATACTCTGCTATAGCAAGCCCACAGCTTCACTGGATGTGGGTCGCTGGTCACCTGGGTACAGGCTTTGTTTTACCCATACCACCTAGGCCAGTTTCCTAAATCCTGCTTTGGGGCCATGTAAAGTAGGTGAAAAACCTTACCAGTCAAAACCAATCAGGCTGACTACTCTTGGGACTGGTTTTCTCCAATGAAAAGGAATGTCCATCATCATCATCATCATCATCATACCTCATCCATCATGACTGGGTTGCCCTAGCCACTCTGAGCGGCTTCCAACATATATAAAACATAATAAAACATTAAACATTTTTTAAAAATAAACCATCACCATACAGGGCTGCCTTTAGAGGGCCTGGGGTCGGATAGCTCCATACCCTCCAAGATTTCTCTGATGAAAATAGGGACATCCTAAGGAAAAGTGAGACATTATGAGATCAAATCAGAAACTGGGACAGCTTCTGTAAACCTAGGACTGTCCTTGGAAACTAGGGACACTTGGAGGGTCTGCTGTTTTAGTTCCCTACCCAGGTAGCAGGATGATGCAGTGTGGTGTTCTGCCTCTATCTGGGAGTGGATGAATTGCCTCCCCACCCCCAGTCTTCTTATGCTTACTGGGTTAGGGTGAGATAAAAGTGAGAGCTGGACCATAAAGAAGGCTGATTGCCGAAGAATTGATGCTTTTGAATTATGGTGCTGGAGGAGACTCTTGAGAGTCCCATGGAATGCAAGAAGATCAAACCTCTCCATTCTGAAGGAAATGTGCTCACTGGAAGGACAGATCCTGCAGCTGAGGCTCCAGTACTTTGGCCACCTCATGAGAAGAGAAGACTCCCTGGAAAAGACCCTGATGTTGGGAGAAGGGGACGACAGAGGATGAGATGGATGGACAGTGTTCTCGAAGCTACTAACATGAGTTTGGCCAAACTGCGGGAGGCAATGGAAGACAGGAGTGCCTGGCATGCTCTGGTCCATGGGGTCATGAAGAGTCGGACACGACTAAACGACTAAACAACAACAAAAATGGCTAACAACCCTTACAACAGCCCTATATGGTAGGCCAGTGTTGATCTCCCTCTGTTGTATGTGGGGAGGGGAGTAAAAGAGATGAGGTGAAGAAAAGACTTTGTCACATGTTTTGAGTGTGGGAAACCTCAAAGTGGTTTATGAAAAGAATAAAACAATGGGATTAATAGTAAACACATACTTCTGGTTTCAGTGAGAATTAACCACTTCAAAGGACCAGTGTGGGATCTGTGCCCTTACTCAATTTTCCAATAAGTGGAGCCATTTGCTCAGAATAGGATCAAATGGTCCTCTGAGAGGTGATACAGAGATAAGATAATCTACTTGAAAGTAAATTGTGCTCATACATTGAGGCACATTGAACAACAATGCAACTGCAAAAATCAAAGTTAATTCACAGTCAATTTATGATCAGAAAAATGACTACAGCTGCTGAGGGGAGAAAAAAAATGTTCCCACTGAATCTTCTGGCCATCTCTGGTTAATTAGCCTGAGAGATAAAAGGAAGGACCAAAGTGATGACAAGAGGCATATAAATCAGCTGTGTTCCTTCACAAGGCAGGCATTCAGCATTTATTCAAAATAAAATAAAGCAATTTAACAATTACCTCTAAACATTTGCCACTTATATGTTTGAACATTTCCTAAGACAAATTATCTTTGTCAAGGAAGAATTCCTGTGACCATGTTATACTTCATTAGGTTCATTAACTGTGAATCTAACAATATAATATAAATCATTATCATTCCAACTCTCCCGAACAGAATTATGCATTTAAAAAAGAAAAGCCCTGATCTACAGACTCACCACCATGCTTATTATTATTACAATAGCTCAGGATTCAAGGATTAAGGTTTTTTTTTTAAAAAAAAAATTTACACTGTGCAATAAATTCTTATTACAAGAACTGAGTTTTGACTGGTCCTATATAAAACCTATAGTGTATAATTTGGCCACAGTCAAGTACCTTTAAATCAGTTATTTAAGCATATGAGTAAAGTATCCTGCTGAAATAATTGATATTTAAAAGTGCTTAATTTTTAATAGATTGTGTCCAAATTTATTAGTTGAGATGAAATACTATATTGCTCATCTGATTACATAGGTCACTGTCTAATTCTTAAAGGATAAATTGCTTTGTTTTTATAACTCAGATTTTTGAATGTTTGGGCACTACAGAATATGTTGAAGGTGTGGGGAAAGCAAGTCTGCCTACCACTTTCCTTAAACCACACCTTTTAGGTGGGTATTGATCCCTACCTGTGTCACTGGTCCTAGGGCCCCTTAACTCAAGGCAGGTGAGACAGGAAGGCTGATACAACGCACATCTATATGCCATTCCATGAATGCTCGTGCTCCATCGGCCTCCACTCCCCACCAACCATTCCCCACCACACAACACTGAAGGGATGTGAGCTGCATGGTGGCAACATAAAGGGTATTCCTCTCTCATCCTATCACTTGTTCTTCAAGGAAACCAACCCTATTCAGATAATCAACCAACTCATTTTTGTAATCATTTCAGGTGCAAGAAAAGGAGTAAGATCAATTAACAATGAGAGAGACTGGGTATGCAGATGGCCAAAGAACTGATCTATCAGATTTGGCAAATTGCACATATGGAGAAATTAAAAGCAATTGGTTAAGGAAGTACCTGGCAAAAAAAAATATCATTGACAAATAGGGTGGCCAGAATGAGTGACAAGTGGGTGTGTTTTACAGAAAATGACCTCATGGGCAGGACAAATTAGGCCTACGAGCTGGAGATTCCCCAAGACTGCCTTAGAGATGGACAAACCTTTTTCCCATTTGTGGACTATAGTCTACTTCAGTTTGCTTTCCTACAACAGACAATTATTTGCCAAGACTATTTCTCTTGGTAATTAACTGACAACTGTGGTGGGAAAGGAAACCACCATCTCTCTTCAGACCAAATGAATAGATTGGCTATGAACTTCTTACTGAATATCCATACCCCAGTAGAAGAATCTTTCAATTTCCAATGATCTTAAGGTGGCCTTACTTGAACAAAGGCATTTTAGAGGCTCCAGCATGAATCTGATGAGTTATAGTTCAGCAAGAAGCTTAGCTCTATTTAAAAAAAAACAGAGGAAAGGGCTCATGAAGCATCTGACAGGCTACAGTATGTTGCTGGTGAGCAGTGTTAAGTTTGTAAGTCACAAATTGTGTAAGCATCACCTAAAACGATACAAGTATTTCAAAATAGATCTTCCTGCTTTGAATTTGGCCATCACCAGTACTACCCACCCAACCTATTCATATAGGGACACCATACATATTGAGGGCACAAGGAGAAGGGGACGACAGAGGACAAGATGGTTGGACAGTGTTCTTGAAGCTACGAACATGAGTTTGACCAAGTGCGGGAGGCAGTGGAAGACAGGAGTGCCTGGCGTGCTCTGGTCCATGGGGTCACGAAGAGTCGGACACGACTAAATGACTAAACAACAACAACACCATACATGAATGCAACATTCTGATAGCAAAACATTTCATAAGATTTCCTTTTTAAATACAGCAAATGATAGAATTTCTCATAAAAAGCAGATTTTTGTAGTGTGGTGCCTTTTGTTACTGCTAGTAGGCAGTTAGTTAGAACTCGGAGATGTGCTAAAGACACACTTACAGCTTCAGCAATAACTTCCCAGTAATCCCAAGGACACTGTCAAAAAGTAAAGCTCTGATGTTTTCTAAAAGGAAGGTCAGGAGAGTGAATTGTCAGCGTTGTGCACCACCCTTTCATCTCCGCATTAAATATGCATTGCTTTTACTAGCCGTGCAGTTTCAAAGTATGTTTTGTTGGCTGATTAATCTTCCTTTGGTAGTAAGGCATGGATTCCAGTGCATTGTCTGTTGATTAAATGAACACTGCTTTGTGCCATATATTTTATCAAGTTACGGTTGTTACAATGATGCATCATTAAATAATGATGATGACAACATGACAATCAATGAATCAGCAGTTGGTTGTTGTTTCTAATGAAAATAATATAGCTTATTTATTTTAGTTTGATTATTTAAAAAACTCAGGATTTCACCCAAAATTAATAAATACAATAATCACTAAAATCCTATATTTTTTAGAAGGTATACTTTTTGCTATTTCCCCCCTTTTCTTTTAAAAGCCCTATTTTCTTATACAAATTCCATTCTGTTTAATTTGAGTTTTCTGCCTTGCATCTTTCATGCTCTGCCTACTTCTGTCATGCATACAGGGATAATATACATTGGTACCTCGGGTTACAGATGCTTCAGGTTACAGACTCTGCTAACCCATGAATAGTACCTCTGGTTAAGAACTTTGCTTCAGGATGAGAACAGAAATCACGCCGTTGTGGTGCAGTGGCAGCGGGAGGCCCCATTAGCTAAAGTTGTACCTCAGGTTAAGAACAGTTTCAGGCTAAGAACGGACCTCCAGAACGAATTAAGTTCTTAGCCTGAGGTACCACTGTACAGGTAAAACTGGAGCTCTGCTTGTGAGCAGATTTCAATTCTCCACAAAGCCTAATATGATTAAGTTACCTAGTGCTTGAAGTAAAACCACTGGAGAATCACAGCACCTGCTGTGACTGAAACCAGGATTTCGTAACTGCTGCCTCCTCCCTTATTTTTGCTGTGTTAGCATCACTGAAGTGAGCTCTCCAGGACACAAGCCTGGGCAGTGTGTATGGAGGTCCAGGGCTGCCCAGACGAGAAGACTTCCCTCTTGGCCTTGCTCATGTGGTCCAAAGGAAAGCAGAGCAATACATTTGGCACCAGCTGGACTGCAGGAGTTGCCAGAAGGAAGTGTACAAAATGCCATCCAACCATCTTAGGGACTCCATGCTGGATTTTTGTAGGGTTTACTCCTGAGCCTTCCCCCACCCTCCCTAACAGCATCTAGGAGCCACAGGTGAGAACTGAGTGTAGAGTGGGGTAAAAGGTGGACAAGCTACCCCAGAAGGAGAGGTACTACCCCTCCCCTAGCACTCCATACACCCCCAATAAAAACACCAAAAATAAAAACATATCTAAAACATTTTTTTTTCCAATTCAGTACAGATACAGACTAGAATAAGAGCCTCATTTTGAATTATTTGATGAAAAAGGAAGGTTTGCAATAGGCACTGAGTAAAGTCAGTGAAGTGGCGCTGTGGTCTAAACCACTGAGCCTCTTGGGCTTGCCGATCAGAAGGTCAGTGGTTCGAATCCCTGCGACGGGGTGAGCTCCCGTTGCTCGGTCCCTGCTCCTAGCAGTTCTAAAGCACGTCAAAGTGCAAGTAGATAAATAGGTATCACTCCAGCGGGAAGGTAAATGGCATTTCCGTGCACTGCTCTGGTTCGCCAGAAGCGGCTTAGTCATGCTGGCCACATGACCCGATAGCTGTACGCTGGCTCCCTCAGCCAGTAAAGCGAGATGAGCGCCACAGCCCCAGAGTCGTCCGTGACTGGACTTAATGGTCAGGGGTCCCTTTTCCTTTACCTAAAGTCAGTATAGACACAAGGCCAGTCAGAATCCTGCAGTCAGGTTGGTAAGTGGAGCATTTGTATGCACACACATTACACTATGGGGGCTGCCAATCTGCTTTTAAACCGAGTTCATGGGCTTGTTGACACATAAAACCTTGATCAACTCAGGACTAAGTTACATGAAAGACCACCTGTACAAACCTGTAAGATCACTTAGACCATCTGGGGGAAATTCTATTCATGGCACTACAACCTATAGAATATCATAGGGCTGCCATATTTCAAAAAGTAAAAAACAGGACACCCCAAAAATTATTGAAGTTTTTTTAGAAAGACCCCAAAATTGTTGCACTTTCCAAGTTTACCTGGAGTAATCCTGCGTTCCTGTGTCCAAAAGGAAGCTGAGAGGGAAGAATGGAGTTCATACATTGTCTATTGTTTGCTGTTGTATAATAGTGCCAAACAAGTGTCCCTTGGTATCACTTTCACTTATGTCTACTGATGTTTGATTTATGCATTAACCTGTCTTTTAAAAAAGAAGAAGAATCCTCAAAAATATATATTGCATATTTAAATGTGGAATTTATTTCAATACACATCTCTAAATTTGGATTCTGGTGTGTTTAAACTGCCTAACAACACACAACACTACTTCAGATACCACACGAAAGCTCATACCAAGAACTAACTTAGTTGGTCTTTAAGGTGCTACTGGAAGGAATTTTTTTATTTTGACTATGGCAGACCAACACGGCTACCTATCTACTACTGGAACACACAACACTGTTAGTGAACTAAGTTCTGATCTACCCTTCAGTTCAACAGGAGCAGATGAGGAAATAGCAGAATTCATACACACACACACAAAAATCAAAGCCCCTCAAGCGTTTTTAGCATTCCTAGTTTACACCAACAAGGCATGAACCCTTAGTTAAAATATAAAGGATCAAATAAATCTCCCAACATCTCACATTCTAGGTGGGAATAAAGATAGTATTTATTTCTGAGAAAACAGAATGCCCATGTAATTTAATGCATACCATTTCCTTTTCTTTTCTCCTCTGTCACTGACACTTGGCTTTACTTTTCATCACAGAGTCCTTGAAGAACAGCGTGATCCTCATCTGATTATACTAGCTTCACAGAGAGTCAGATTATCCTCATGTCCTCGTCCATTTTGACCTTGACAATGTACATTAACGTCTTTAATTTTTATTTGTGGAGCAACACGTCGTCAAGATTCTCAGGGTTGTTGGTTGGTTTGTTTTTTTTATACTAGTGCTGCGAGTCCTTTGCTTTAACTCAATTTGCTGCTTCACCTGGTGACATCAAGAAAAGGGATCCGGGGATGGTAATGGAATTACATTGTCACATGGTAACCTTTCAAGGCAGATTGAGACATTTCCCATTCAGCTTTACACAGAGGACAGAAAATTAGATGTCAAAACGATGATATCCTGTAATTTCCCTCCTCCCTCTGCACCTGTATGCATTAGTAATGCATTTTAAAGAGAGCAATGCGACTTTGATTTACAACTTGTACTTACAGAGCAGCGAAAGGTGTTAGACATAGTGCCTCTTCTGAGGAGGGTAAAATCCACAGAAAATGTAAAAAATGAAAATAAATAAACATAGCATGGGGAGGGTGTGAATAAGCATGATGAAACCTATAATCGGCACACGTTTATATTCTGTGCTTTGAATCCCCACCCCTGCCGGTACTACCCTAATGATCTATATCACTGGTGCACCTCACAACAGGCTTAGATTTTAGCATTCATGTTTCATGATTCACATTAATAGAACTGAGATTCCCCCCCCCCTTTCTATCTGCAGCACCTTGTGCCTCTCAAAGGCTGCATCCACATGGCATTTCAGTTTCCTGACGTTCTTCTATCTGTTAATTTCTGTATTATACCTGAGCTTTCACATGAAGTAAATGCTCTTTCTGGAAAGACAGCAAAATATAGCACAGGTTTAGGGCTCATTTCCATGATTCTTTTCCATATTTCAGGGAAGCCAATCAGTGAGTGTGGCAGGAGGCTTAATTGGTCTGGAACTACCAGTGAGTAGGGCATATGCACAATCCAGAGATCCTAGGCCTGCTGCCTAGAAAATGGGAGAGCAAGTCTAAGTGCCATGGGCTCACCCAGCCATCCCATAAACATAAACATAAGCTATGTTAACCTTTGTGACCAGTTCTGGAAACCTCTGGAGTTGAGGAAAAAAACTAAAAAAAAAAAAAAATTGCAGAAATGTGTTTTCTTGATATCAAGGATATAGTCCAAGAGTCTGAAAGCAGGGTTTAGTAGGAGGCCTCCTTTATGTGAATGGATAAGTACTTTAGAATCCAAGATGTAGGATGCTATTTCTAGATAAGATTTGTATGAGTGCTGCATAAAAAACAGAAAGAGCATCAACAAGAGCACTCTCCTCTGCTTGTTTTCGTTTTGTGTTCAGCAAAATGTCAAAGGTGAAGGGAGCTTGCACTGCGGGCTATCCTTTGTTTCTCATTCAGATCCCAGGGAGAGATTGGCTTATCAAAGCCTGAAGAGGAGCCTGTGTGTCAGGCTGTCTTTGCCTGTTGTCAAAGAGGTGTTCCTGTTTCAGACAGAGCCTTTAATTCACATGACAGGTAGAGGAACATCCATGGCTTCTCCTCCAGTTCCTTTGCCTTTTGTCTCTTGATCACTGCTAATATTTTGCAGCATGTGTTTACTTTTCATTTGTGGCATGAATTGCCTCTGATGTAACATTTATGCCAGGGCTGTTATTTGTTCTCTTATATTTATCTCTTGAAGCAAAAAGAATATTTAGTTGGGAGAACTTGTAAAACAGGCTGTAAAATGCATTCCATATTGCCCTCTTCTGAACTTAGCATACACAGGGGAGATGCTGGGAGCCCTTGGTTATCATGTATTGACTACCAAAGGATAGAACTAGACATTGTAGGAGATATGGAGTGGTGTTGCTACTGGAAATGGGAGCTCTGTGCTGCTTCTACTGCTTCTTCCTCAGTTATCATCTGGTAATGCCCACTAATACCAAAAGGTGGTACCTGTCTGCACCAAAAGTCTGGTGGCAACATTTTGTACCAGCTGGAGCTTCTGAACCAGGCCCATGGGAGAGGGAAAGGAAGAGGGTGACACTGCTACTTCTTAAAATCTCATATACTTTTGATACTATCAAACATGGTATCCTGCAGGATCACTGATGTGGGGTGGATATTGGGGGTATGGCTTTCAGCTGGACTGGTCCTATGTATGCGTTGAGGTCCAGAGTGGCATGAGTGGGGTTGTTTATTGGCTCCCTGGCATGCAGCTGGATGATGAAACACATGCTCTGCATGCGGATGGTCCCAAATTCAATCCCTGACATGTCCAGGTAAGGCTGATGAACACTCCTCTCTGAAACTTTGGAAGATGCCACTCAATGCATTGGTCTCCTCAGCCAGGTAGACCAATGAACTGACTTGGTTTACAGCAGCTTCCTATATTTCTATAAACAGATGCAGCAGTTGTGCCCTCACATGTTCTTTCTTTGCTGCATTGGGGCACCTGTGTTCAAGAGATAAGCTTTGTTTTGTTCTTCTTTACCACTAAACAGTTATCCAGCACTGTTTTTTTGTTTTATAATGGTTTCCTGATCTTGCCTGACCAAAAACCTGCAGGAAAGAAGAGTTGCTGAAACAGGTGTGTGGCTTGCCATTTGATTTTATTTCTCTGCAGAATCAGTTGAATTCATTCCAAGATGGAAACGATAACAATTGAATTTATTTGGATTTACTATCCTAACATCTGCTCAGTATTCAGTATTTACGAACACAGCCTGCTGCTTTAGAATGGAACAAAACAGCTATCATCTGTTATAACCATACTTACTACTTTTAATATACTTTACATATGCCTACCCAAAAACCCCATATAAAATTCTGATTAATTAGGCCATCAATGAGCATGAAAGACCTGTTCATTTTCATTGTGGAGGATGCAGAAGGGCAACTCAAGAAACTCACAATCAAAACAATTCACAGAGAAAGAAAAGAAGAAGAAGAAATATTATTTCACATTTCATTTATAATCATCATCATCATCATCATCATCATCATCATCTTTATTGTCATTGCCCCCTCTCGGGGACAACGAAATTACCCCTCTCGGGGACAACGAAATTATAAGGTACATAATCAAACAAGAACATTCCATTAGGAGAAACAATCTGGTGAAATTTCTGTATGTTGAGGTAGGGAGGTAGCAATAGGCAAAGAATACACAGATACACCTCTTACTTAGAATGAAAATGGCTATTCTAAAGTGTGGCAGAAGTGGTTAAGAAAGCACATGAGGGGTCAATGGCGACAAGCATGCTAGCTCCATCTCCCATCACCATTCCTGTCTCTTTCCAAATCATGGAGGGTAAACATCTGAAGTGGAGAATCTCCTATACTCATGCAGGCTTCCTGCACATTTTAGAGACTTGGAAGTTTCGTGAAGGCATGCTGTATTACAAAGCATTTTTTTATTTTTATTTTTTTGCAGGACTGAGGCAGGAAGTACAGAAAATGTGTGTTCAAACCACTTGCACCATACTTAGGAATCTCTCTGTGTCTTTACAACTAGAAGCTCTAACTCTCAGAATATTTTAAAAGGGGGGGACCAATTTCCCCACCAATCACCCACAATTAAAAGGTACTTAAGCACAAAACTTATAATTTAACACATCTCATTTACCTTGACGATTACTTCGAATTTAACTTAAGAACATCTGTTTTTAGATTTCCCAAAAGCAGCTTACCAAATCATTTATAAGCTCTAAGTGTGTTCACATTTTGTTTTTGTTTTTATTTATTTTTTTCATATTCTATGTACTTGTGGATTTTTATCCTCCTTTTTCCCATTGTGAATAGATAATCTACCTTTGAACAGAAGTGAAATTACTGATAGAAGACATCAGTTTTTACTGAATGAAATCTGTGTTTACTGAGCCTAATCATTTTTTGCTCCAAATGTATATAACATTCATATTGAATGCTTCACTTGCAGTCATTATGGGACCTGGTATGCCATTTGCATTAAAATTTGCAGTGTAGCTTGGAAATGAAACAGAACATTTCCTCAATTTGGGGATCAAATCCTCCTTAACTTCATTAATGTAATGTAAATAAACAGTCCAAGTTGATATATTTTCTGGGGAGGAGGCTGTGTGGTGATGAGGGCAGAATTATACATACCATATATACCAACTTTCCATGGATTTGAATCTGACATGTGGAATGTCCAATGTACATATTTTATTTATTTAGATTTCTTACTCCCCTTTGCAGCAAGGTCCTAATACAAAAAATATATCTGGTGGTTGCCAGCAAATGGACTAACCTGGTCAGGCTATCCTGGTCTGGCTATCCACAGCTATAGCTGTGTTATGATCCAAAACTGGTGAATGACACTTCTAGTCACTGAGGTCATATGCCCAAATGCCATTATTGGTTTGCAGAGGTCATGTAGGATATAATTATTACTTTTAATGTGGTATTTTACCAGTGTGCAAGAAATTATGCATGTAGCAGTAAAATGCCTCACAGTTCTATCTAGGTTACCTGGGGCCATATTGAATTCTAGTGGCACCATGGCCTTTAAGAAAAAATATATCTTAGTTAAAAGGGCCTAGTAAATGTGGGACTTCTGGGGGAGAAAGATGGCGGACTAGTCATTGACTGCTGACGCTCTTGTGAATGGAAAAAGTGGAAGAAGGATTTCCCCTTTTTTCCTAGAAAGATGAAACCTGGCCAACAGGAAATAGGACTGGAATGCATGGAATTGGGTACAAATTACTAAGTATGGACTATTACACTATTAAGATCTGTCAGAACCTTTGACTCCATTGAATCTATTTGAACATCCATTGAGTTAATGGGAATCAGGGTTTGAACAGTTGTGGCTTTTAAGGGGGATAAAATATATGACGTATGACTATGCCAGTAAAATCCTGTACCTACATGCAGGAAACCTTTCCTGCAGCCAACATGAAGCTGTAAATACATGATGATTCATTTTGTCAGGTTCTCTGCATAAAATCAATAAACCAACCAACAAATCACAAAGAGATCCCAGAATATACTGGTTGGGATGTCAGAGACGCTTGTTTTTGGGGAAAAGTGATTTAAAAAACCACTATAATCTTTGGTGAATCACACTGAGGCAAAGAGAGAAAAGGGAAAAGACAGACAGGCCTCTAAGGATCTGAAAAACTTTTCTTTGATCTCATTCCTCCCCAAGGTGCTAAAAACAATAGTAATTTGCTTTTTGTACTTTACTAGTTGTCAGTGGATTTTTAAGTATTCATGAATACCTGTGCTCTACATCAGGGATAATATGAAGACCCTCGATTATTTATAACCTGAGATGTCAAACTGGAAGCTCTGAGCCAGCTGAGTGCTAAGACTGCATTTGGGCTTTTTATTCCATTTTGCTCTTTGCTTTTTTATCTCATGCCATCCACTCACTAAATAAATTCATTGTAGTGAAGAATTTGTGAATTAAAGGGCATTCTTGTCCTGTCTCTATCTCTCATGTGTCACGTCTGGATGTTCCTTGTTTGTTTGTTTGTTTTCAGAGGGGCGGCTTCTTTCTTGCTCTTGTGTATTTCAAGAAGAAGAGAAGAGTTTGGACTTGATATCCTGCTTTATCACTACCCTAAGGAGTCTCAAAGCGGCTAACAATCTCCTTTCCCTTCCTCCCCCACAACAAACACTCTGTGAGGTGAGTGGGGCTGAGAGACTTCAGAGAAGTGTGACTGGCCCAAGGTCACCCAGCAGCTGCATGTGGAGGAGTGGAGACACGAACCCGGTTCCCCAGATTACGAATCTACCACTCTTAACCACTACACCACACTGGCTATTTCAAGCTTTGGATAGCAGGAAAAATATTATAATTATTGATTAAATTTGTATGCTGCCCTTCATCCAAATATCAGAATGGGGGGGGGGACAAATACAAAATACATAATAAAACAAAAACAAAACAATTACCCCCCTCCCACAAACATATTTAAAAACCATAGAATATTAATCAGCCAAGGGCCTGGTTGAACAGATACGTTTTCACCTGGCACCTAAATATATGTAATGTAGGAGAGGTGAGTCCTCAAATCCTTTTCCAATTCTTATGGTGGTGCTGCATTAGCTTTCCTGGATGGGACTCAGGTAGGACAGGGCAGTGGCAAGATCAGGGCTGTACACTGGTGGGAGCACCAGATTGGCTTCTCCAGTATCTCTGCACAGCCATTACTTTGTCACTACTTGGTCTGGTCCTAGCCCTGTCCAGGTAAGCTATAGCTCTGCTGGTGTCACCACACCGGCTGCTACTGATAATAGTGAACATGAAAATATTGCTGGAAAACTTATGCTTTCAGCTTTCTCTGGCATAATCATGCTATACAATAGTTCACAGGTTTCTTAAATTAATCAGGAAGATACTAAGGACAAATGTTGCTAGGCTACCAGACTCTGGACCTGAAGTTGGGTGCAGATAGAATGAAAGATAGGTGCAAATGAGTGCTTTGCATTTGTTTTAGAAGACATATTGCAGAGAAAGTGAGTGGGAGAGAGAACAGTCAAGGGAAATGAATTGGGACAATGCCACTAACTAATTAAGCAGTCTTTCACTGAAACCTTTGTACAGTAGACTGCCTTAAGGCAGTGCATGCTGAAAACCATGTTGAGATAAATACATTGGGGGACTCTTCTGTCTGAGCAAGGCATAACTGAAGCAGAATAGATAAGTAAATAAGAATATATTATGGAAATACCAAAAAAAACCAATAGATTGCATGTGCACAATCTCTTTCTTCTCTATGAGGAATTGAAGAAAGTGCTAAGTGGATCACTCGATCACTATAAACATTTATCCTTACCTGATGGAACAGTCTCCTCTCTCCTCTCCCCTATTCTGGATTTGGATTTGGGGAAGGAGGGTGGGGAAGGAGAGGGGGAAGTGGCAATGTGCTAATGCAGATCCTTGCACTGGCTTCCACCTCATTGGGCTAGATTCAGGTTAGCTGAATCTAGCCCAATGAGCAAAGTCCAATGGAAATGTGTCATGCGGCAGGTAGGGGATGGCATTAGAGGACAACCCCTGAGCAATTTGTTCCCCAATTGCAGTATTAAGTCAGAGCTGCAGTAAGTGAAGCTTGCTCCTATTAAGTGCAATTCTTAAATAAATAAATGATAAAAAGGCAGCTGAATAAAAAAGTGGTGAGGATTTTCTGCAGTCATTACATCTGAGACATTGTCTTTGCAATAATTGCCCTTGACTTACAGGTCTTTGAATCTGACAAAGCAAGCGGATGGAATCTGAATTTTGATCGTGGTGAATTTCATTATCTCGGCACTACCGTCCAAGGCAGCACAATTTCGCTTCCTCCATTAGCATCAAGGCAAACGGCTTAATATGCTTTCCCCCTATAAAACAGAGATGGAAAAGAAGCCCGTGTGTTTGTTTAGAATGCTTTCTAAATGGTTGGCTAAATGCAAGAGGAAGGAAGAGTCTAGAACAAAATGATATCACAAAGTAAAATTGGCTCACTCAACCAGAATTTTTCACTGACTACTGTGACAATGAATATTGATGAATATTATTTCCAGCAGGAAATTGACTCCCCCCCCCCATTGTTATGTTGTTTTAGCAGCATAGGATGAATTTCCATCCCAAATACAGTAAAGGAACAGGCAAGCTGTTGTGTTTAGATCAGAGTTTGCCAGTTACGTTATCCTAGGATGGGGCTGCTTTTCTCCAGCCAAGCTGATCAATGGTCACAGCGTCAGTTGTAACCTTATTCTGCCCCTTCCAACTTAATGAGAGAGTCAAACCTCCCAGGCACAATGGCTTGGAGGGTTAGAGTAGGCAGACCTACCATTGTGAAAGGTGTGCTCAGTGCCTTTGAATCTATGCCTCTAGACATAAAAGACACTTGGGACATGGAGGTCCATCGCATTACAAAATAGAGGATGACAGCGTGCTCATTACATATGGCCAAATGTGAGCTAAAAGCTCAGGGTCGGGCCAGTAGATAGATGTTGAGTGCTTTCGTGTGATAACTCTTGGGCTGGGGTTCAAGTCCTCATGTAGCTGGGCTTGGAAGACAGATTGCGGATACTTCCAATGAAGAGATAGGTAAAGGTAAAGGTACCCCTGCCCGTACGGGCCAGTCTTGACAGACTCTAGGGTTGTGCGCTCATCTCACTCTAGAGGCCAGGAGCCAGCGCTGTCCGCAGACACTTCCGGGTCACGTGGCCAGCGTGACGAAGCTGCTCCGGCGAACCGGCACCAGTACAGCACACGGAAATGCCGTTTACCTTCCCGCTGTAAAGCGGTACCTATTTATCTACTTGCACTTAAGGGTGCTTTCGAACTGCTAGGTGGGCAGGAGCTAGGACCGAATGACGGGAGCTCACCCCGCCGCGAGGATTCGAACCACCAACCATGCGATCGGCAAGTCCTAGGCACTGATGTTTTACCCACAGCGCCACCCGTGTCCCTGAAGAGATAAGTCATTAGTAAACTGGATATTGCACCCTGCTCGCTCATTGGTTTGCTTGCTTGTTTGGTGTAATTGTGCAAGGCCATCTCTTGGATTGGGAAAATTCAGGCAACTCATCATTTGTAAGTCCTGATGCTTTTGCATGATGATGGAACTGGGCAAGAATGTGGTGCTGTGCAATTCAAAGCAAGGGCTAATTCAACAGGAAGTCTTTCCAACTGTGAGCTAAACCACCATTTAAAATATGTAAAAAAGTTTTGCCTTGCTCAAGATAATGAGAGAGAAAGAGCTGTGACATTCAGAGGTAGAACAACATGTGCAGTTCTGTGGCTCACAGTAGCCACTGTGGAAGGGGAAACAGGATGATCAGGTCTGGATTAGGCTCAATGCCATCTTGTGATGCTAGTAAGGCTAGTTCAGGAGCTCTTCTCCACCTCCAGAATTTACTGGTTTGGAGCTGTCTGCCCACCCACATTTTTCAGCAGGCAGCAGAGGGTGTGTCACTCCATCAGGGTCTGGTTTTCCATCTTTCAAAGAAATGCCTGAAATCTCAGCTCAGGAAATCCTGAAAATTTGATTACAGGGTTCAGTACCTGATAAGTTCAGTATACAGTTTACAAAGTACAAAAGGAACATCAATAGCGGATAGGATACATGGCTAAACAAAAGCAAAGATGTGGACACATTTTTCTTCTCTACTGCTAGCAGTATGCCTTTGGACTTGAGTTCAGCCCTGTACCTCTAAACCAGCCAGTTCCAGTGTTGGCCAGCCAGCTCCTTGAATACTGTGGGACCCTCACTTTTAGAAGGCAGAGTGGAGATTGACTCAGTTGTTTCCTACTTCTAGGACACCTCACAGTCCCTAGCCATGTCATTGCTTGAGCCATCTCCACCACCTTCCTTTGACTCCTCCTCTGACAGATCCTGCCATTTCCACCCCATGGGCTTGGTGCCATGGGGCCTATGGCAACCAAAAGCCGTTGGTGGGAGGCTGTGATGTGTAGAGGGTGAAAGGGGTTAGATGGATTAGATACCTCTGTAAATGTCAAAATATAGCTGTAGGTTCGATTACGATAGCAGGGGGTTTTGTGGCGGGGTTATATGGCTGATTCTCACTAAACTTAGGTCCCAAAACCTTGCAGTACTCTAAAAAAATGGATAGTGCTGTAGTGTACAGATTGCACTAAATCAAAGATGGATCAAAACAGAAAACAGGAAGGGGGAAGACAAGAGAAGAGAGAACAGTCTCAAAGCCGCTTAGCTCATTGGAAGCCTTTTATGCAGCAGTCAGCAGTTGTTGAAGTCACAACAGGTGGGACTCTCTAAGCAGCCATATGTTACCTGTGGAAGAATCCCTTTTGCAGATGGATCTCCCTAGCCTGCTTGGATAATTACGTGATGCGGAGGGGCTGCACATAGTGATCTCCCAGCTGGAGGAAAGCTAGCTGCAAAACTGAAGATGAAATGCTTTTTCGG
Source organism: Podarcis bocagei (assembly GCF_964188305.1). Lineage (NCBI taxonomy): Eukaryota > Metazoa > Chordata > Lepidosauria > Squamata > Lacertidae > Podarcis > Podarcis bocagei. The sequence continues at coordinate 57,771,451 of NC_138125.1, read as the reverse complement.
CTGTGACAAGATGAGAGGCGTGCTACATATTCCTTTGAATATGAACAACATTGAAACAGCTTTCAGTCTGCAGCATCCTTTCAACAAAGACAATTAGAGCAGAAATATAGACAAAAAATAAGATAACTGTAATTCAAATATTGGCATGCTTTCATCCTTAGGAGAGGGACATGATGCACTGGTACATATATTCTGGTATTACAGGGGGAAACATTGAAGGAGGGCATCTTTAAAAAAAAAAATTACACTGATGGAAATATCCTTGTTTAAGAACTGTGAGCCATTTAGCTCAGCCCTATAAAGACCCATTGCATAAAATTCATTTTCAAAATACTAACTCAAACACGTATTATTATTATTTTAAACTATCAACCAGCTGTGCTACTGTGAAAATAGAGTTAAGCAAACTGTATAGAAAAGAGGATTTTCTAGGTAGAAAAATGGAATATGAATTGCACTTGAGATTACATTAGAAACTTTTACAAGAATAGTGGGTCCTCAGGGCTAACTAATGGAATCTTAATATGGCATTGATGAGCCTTTCCTACTAGGTGATATGACAGCTGGTAAAAATGGAAAATTTGAAAGTGATGAAAAACTTATTTACTAAATGCTGCAGCATGGCTGGACACACATTTCCCTATATATTCAAGGTATCTTTTGAGCTGGTTATTAACCATTCAACATTACCTTCTCTTTCTTTCTTTCTGGAAACAGTGTTTTTAAATCTAATTTAAGTCATCACAAAGTTATCCATCCATGCACTCATGTGTTATAATTTCCATAATTACTGCTCTTTCTTAGAAACTATTTATTCCCCCACATTGGTAATGGCAAACACTTTTGCAATAGTGCAAAATTAACACCGTAGAGACAAAGTGTTGAGATAATCATCTCACCAGCACACTGATGTCTTCTCCAATGAACACAGGGTGCCCCTTTCACTCCCAACTGAGGTATCTTCCTATGCTGCAACCCCCAAATTTCATTCATTGAAAGAAACAAATCCTGGGACATGACCCCACATGTGCAGGGATCTGCTCCTTCTAGTAGAATAAATAGGACAAGCGGACTGGGGCATTTGAGTTGATGGAACAGTCACATATCTTTTTATCAGAGGTAATTTATTGATCTGTACAATCTATTGAGTGATGACATCCTATGATAAGGAACTGTTTCTCATCTGAAAATCCTTGCTATTTTTATTTCTCAAATCTCATCACTGGAAGCAGAAGACACAAGACGCAAACCAACAAACCCATCCATTATGCATTACCATTTCCTCTTGCTTGCCTTGTTTCCCAAAGTATTTTCATTGGAAGATGCCCAGCAGCATGCATTTAGATTAGTTTATTAACAAGATCGTTAATCAAGTATTGTTTCAAGACACTTTGTTGATCGGCAATTCTTTTGTTTTAAATTAACAAGACTCTTAAGAAGATGTTGATCTGAATTTCAAACTTCCGATGCATTCCGTTAGCCAAATCAGTTCATTCAGCAGCAAAGATTATTCCTTGCTTCATCAAGATTTTGCAGCTCTATGAGTATTACCAGAATAAGGCTTATGATGTCTTCCCACGCTTTTCACGGTTTGCTAGAAATTTTATATTAATTTTAAAGTATAAATAAGCAAATAAATTGCACCATGTGAAATATTGCACATAAGGAATGATGGGCTCAGTTTGGTAGTCTCTAAGCATTAAGAGATCTCATTGACTTTACCGGGCTTCGCTAGATAAACAAAACAACATCAAATTAATTAAGCTATGTAACTGAGATGCCAGTTCTTAAAGAAACTTCTGGAAGAGAGGATAATGTAAAGTAACAGAAATGTGAAGTTGAAAGAAGGTTCAGTGGAAGCTGTGTTTGTACAGGCCATTTATAACTTTATAAGCATATTCATTTCATTTATTCCTGATTTCCAACTGTTTGACTGTTTGATTTTATCATGAACTACTCCTCATACTGAATTTATATTATTTTTGGGTTGTCAATGTCTGTCCTTTTGTCTTTGTTTGCATTGCCTGTTTAATTGTTTGAAATAACAATAATAGAAATAAAATTCCACATAAAAGTGCCTTTATTGAGAGAGATGTGCCTAGGATGCATTTTTTCTGCCTTAAAAAAAAAGAGTAAACTGATGCAGAAATGGGCTAAACCAGGCATAGGCAAACTCGGCCCTCCACATGTTTTGGGACTACAATTCCCATCATCCCTGATCACTGGTCCTGTTAGCTAGGGATGATGGGAGTTGTAGTCCCAAAACATCTGGAGGGCCGCACTTGCCTATGCCTGGGCTAAACTAAACTTAAGAGTGGAAAAATAAGAATCTGAGAGAACCTGAAATGGAACAATCCTCCCATTCCTATTTAAAGGAATCAGCTTTGTACACTTAGCGGCAAGTCATTAGGTGTTTAATACCTGAGTGGCAAGAAATCAAGTGGTATACATGAATGTGAGGAACCATCTCATAGAGCCCACCCGTAAAGTGGTTCCATATTTGGCACCGGGCCTGTGCAAACTCCGCCTTTCTGCACTTTGGTAATGCCTGAGAGAAACTGTTGTAACCATGTGGGGAGCTGTTCACGCAAATTGATCTCCATGTGCTGGCTGTAACTTAGAATAAAATGGCCCTGAGGCAAAAACAAAAACAAAAGAGGTACCGAACGGAACTACATAGCTCCAAATGGTGTGAAATTATAGCACACTGTTTTCTCTAATATTAGCTGACAATGAGGATCATTAGTCTTGACGAGAATTTCAATAACATCTTCATTAGAGTAGAAAATTATGTGCCAGAGGTCTGGTTAATTAGTGTATTGGTTCCTTTCTCTTCTATTTAAAACAGTTTATTATCAAAGTGACACCAGGAGGTATGGAATAAGAAGTAGCAGGGATAGCTGCGGGTTGAGGGGGTGGAATAAAAGGAAGACAACATTGACAAGTAATGGTCAGAAGGAATGATGCAACAATGCATCTGCGTAAAGCTCTTAAGGTACCACTTGCTGCATGAATCCCTGAAGAGCTGCAAAGTACTCATTTGTAGTACTTTTGCCTAACCTCATCTTTAATGATAGGAGCTCACAGAGCACAGTGTTATCTCCACATGTTTCTGTTAATTTAATAGTCTCTGCTGTGCATGGGTTCCTTGAGCATAGGTTGACTCCTTTTCTTTTTGCTTTTTAATGAGACTTCGACTGTAAAGTCTCCTGGTCCAGCTGCATATCAGCTCACATCTGCTTAAGGCAGGGATAGGACAACTCATGACCCTTCAGAGATTGTGGGACTCCAACACCCATCAACCTCATCTAGCACAGCCGATGGTCAGGGATGATGGGAAGTGTAGTCCAGAAACATCTGGAAGGAAATAAGTTGTCCATCTCTGGTTTGAAGGCTGTCGTGTCCTAATCCGGATGCTTTGCACAGCAGGAAACCTTGCGTCCTATGCAACTGGTACAGTCGGTTTTCCAGTGCTGCATTTGCCAAGCCTTATAACCACTTTTTTTTTTTTTTAAAAAAAGGGTTTTCTTCATCAGCAAGGAGGAAAGGGAGAGGGTGGGTCTTGCCCAAAGGACTGCTGAAGCACTATTGCAAAGGCACAGCTACTTGGGAGCCTTTAAAATAAATTGATGACCCTAGTTTGTAGGGTAGGCAACCTAAGGCCCGGGGGGCTGGATGCAGTCCAATCACCTTCTCAATCCGGCCCAAGGACAGTCCAGGAATCAGCGTGTTTTTACATGAGTAGAATGTGTCCTTTTTAAAAAATAAAATAAAATGCATCTCTGAGTTATTTGTGGGGCATAGGAATTCTTTCATTTTTAAAACCATGATTTGGATTAGGGTGCTGTGATGGTCCAGGCTCGTGGTTTATCTTGCTCCAGACATTCCACAAGCTGTAACTGACGTTTGCTCTTACATTAAAATTCAATATTCATTTCATATTTTTAAAGTGGAGTTTTGTCTCCACTCCTTTGGCACCTTAAAGTATTAAGAAGTACTGGGTGGTGTGTATGTATATATGGAGATGAGGGTGTGGGTATGTGGAGGGGGGGGGAGAGAGCATCACTCCAGAATTCAGCATTGGTTTGTGTTGGGAGGGGATATCCTCCAATATACATCACAAGGTAAGCCTATTTTGATTGCTTTATGTAGGATGCTGAAGAGCTTTTGAGGTTCCCCACCCACCCCAGAGCAAAGCAACAAACTTTTTTTGCTTACAACAATTTGAATGTTTTCAACTTTAAATATAATCCTCCATAATTCTGCTTTAAGAAGCAAGCAAACAGAGCAAACAGATCTTCTCTGTTTTAGAAGGGGGGGTGGAGAGAATCACCCACCATGCTTCAGAACTCCATAGAAAGTTTTTAGACAGTCTCGCTTCTTGTTGACCTTAAGTAGTAAAACAAGAGTTAAAGAAAAAACTGAGAGCGATATTAGAAACCAGATTGCCCCATTAAAGGTCTATTCCTATTTTCATCTAATTCTATTGCCGGTTCTCAGAGGATGGGCTGTAGAATAACAAATTTGTCCTGGCTGTAGAAATATGATTAGTTATCTGACTAGGCAAAAAAGAGTGCTAGCTGGACTGTTATTGTGGTCTAGTTCGCAATCCTTATCTTCTTAGGATTTGGCTTATGGAAATTGTAATTTGAACAGCTCCTCATTCTGAGTGGGGAGATCATTGCTGAGCCAAGCCCAAAATGGGTAGTTATTTGGCTTCTGTTTACTCAAAATGTCCAGTGTAATAAAGGTAAGCGGGAACTCCCGTATACTAAAATAGTCCAAGCACTTCCAAAGGATATGCCAGTAGTATTATTATTATTATTATTATTATTATTATTATTATTATTATTATACATTTTGCCAAGTATGGCCGGGCTTGTTTGAACATTTTTATCAACTACTACAGCATATATTTAATTTAGGAAAGAAATATTATATCTCATCCATGCTTCTGTGTGTTGTGCCAAGTGCCATATAATACACCTTAAAAGCCACAACAGTGCAAATTTGCTGCTGGTTCAGCAAGTGTCTATTGGTATCTATGGCTTTGTCAGAAAGTGATAAAGCAAAATGCTTATTCATCTCAGTAAAAGAATGTAAGTCCCATTTATTTCAAATGAAATTTGGAGCCATGCTGCTCCAGTTTTTGTATGAACACTGTATCACTTTCATTTAGCGGCTGCAAATCTTAAAGCTCTATAAAACTGCCTTTCGGAGAGGAAAAATATGATGTTTACTTAGTGATAAAAAATTTTCCATTGAGAGAGGATGCTGGCAGGAAGATGAGTCATGTGAATATTGGAAATTAAAAAGTACTGACAGCATGTTTATTTCAGAGAAACTCCTATTTAATAAAACAACAGCTTGAAGTCCGTGGGACAGGAATGTTTCTCACCATATGACGATCACAATTCCTGGTTTTCAGTTAGGAATGGGCAGAACAAGATCACTGTGAAATATTAACTATCATTGGTTGTATTTTTTAAAAAATAATATTTATTAAAAGTTTAGGAATTACAAAAAGAGGTAAAGAAAAAAGAAAAATTAGACAATACAAATCAATACATTACAGTACATATACAGAAAAAAACCCAAAAGACATTATCAATACATCAAAACAAAAACAAAAGCAAAAACAATTAAAAACACATCCAATATTTCCATATCTTTAACTTTCATTAACTTGTTTCATCGACCTCCTCACACCTCCCTTTTTTGTGTTCTAGTTATTATTTCAGCAAATCCTTTCCATCTTTCATTGTTTTCTGTCATTTAATTGTCTTAATTTATTTTAACCTTATCTTACCATTTAAACCCTAAAACTTATTTATACTTAACTCCTTATAACATTTCTACTAAAGCCGTATAATTTCATTCCAACATTTTTCTAACACTCATTAATTTTACAATATTTCTCTAAATAAATTTTTAAACTTTCCCCCCCAATCTTCTTCCACCGTCTCTTCTCCCTGGTCTCGGATTCTGTCAGTCCTTTCTATCAATTCCATATGGTCCATCAACCTGGTGATCTTCTGTCCGAGGCTCTTAACTCTTTTCCATGTCCCTTCTGCAGATTTTCTTCATATTTATACATGTGCTTTACTTTATCTTCTGCTGATCTTGTTCTTAATTTCCTTCCTTTGGCACTGAGGAGTAGATCTCGGGGAAACTCCAACCTAACAATGTCTTTATTCCTTCTCGACAGGTCAGCCCATTCTCCATAGTCAAAACTAGAGTCCAAAAGATAATTCAGAGCGTGTTTCAAAATTCCTCCAAAGCTAAAGGCCCCCACAACTCCAATCTCCCCCTGACCCAAATCCAGATCCCAAAAGCCAGAACATCCCTGCATAAGGGGATCTATCCAACTTTCCTTCTCCAATCTGAGAGGGACTCCATCCCTCCAAATCTGGCTTTCTCTGGATTCAATCGTAAAAGGCAACAGCTTATGTTCATCAAATTGCCTCTGTAAGGCCGGGGCTCTCTCCACTTGAATTACTTGAGGTTCAACAACAACTTTCTCCTTCGTCTTCTCCACAGCTTGCCTTGTCAAAACAGGTTCCTGAATCAAATCTTGAGTTGTTTCTGTATAGGTATTCACTTTTTGTCCCAAATCAGTCATTTTTTGTCCCAAATTGTCAATTTTAATAATCATCACATCCATCTTCTCATGAAGCTGTTCCAATAAAGCACTTGTCTTGCAAAATGCAATCACTAAGGCTTCTTCTGTCAACATTCGTGTCCAAGGTCAATCTCTGGTTCTCATGGTCTTTAATCTCTACAGCTGGAAAATTCCCCAGCTCCACTCCTGCAACAGTTTCAAAGGCTCCCTCTAGGGGAAACAATTTCTATTTGTATCCGTCCTTTTAAACGCAGATCCAGCAACAAAGTTAGTTTGATTTTCAGTTACTTTTGCTCCTTTTTAAATGCAAAAGGAAACAATGGAAACAATATAATTCTCTTATTTAACTATCTGTCAACATACGTTTTATTCACAGTCAATGAACTTTCCCAAAACGTCGATCTTACTGGCAGCCCGTTCCCAGGTTCAAAACGGTGGTAATTTATCTTTCTTCACTCTCTCTCCTGCAGGCTTAGGCAATCTAAAATTTCCCCCCTCTTCTCCTGCTTCCAAGGGGGGTTTAGTAATTTTAGCCGATGGAGTTTTAATCCTTTACAAAATGCTTTCCAGACTTTAGTTTGCAACGTCTTTGCTTCAATCTATTTACAAAAGAGGAAGGCGGACTTCCTGTTTGAAACCTTCCCGTTTCAATGCCAAATTAAGATGTTTAAAGATCCAATTTTCCGTTCTACTCACAGGTAGTTGTTTAAAGTCCAATTGTCCACAGGAAAAAGTCAGCGCTCTCCGGCAACAGCAATGCGGCTTCACTCTGTGAAAAAAGCAGCCTATTCGAAGCACCGTGCCGCTCACCCCACGTCACTCTGGAACCCTGAAACCGGGTTTCCCCGCGAGTAGGGGAGGCGCAAAAGGTGCCAGCCGAATCCCAGATCCACAGGCTTCTCCCACCTGTGGTTTTTAGTGGGTCTCCGCCTCGCCGTGGCGGTCCAGACCCTGATTTCCACGGAGCGGATTCCTCCCGATCAGAGGCAATCCGCCATTGCCAGAGGCGCTAACCCGGAAGTCCCAACTATCATTGGTTGTACACTCTGCACTCCTGTAGTATTCTTCTCTTTAAACCTTTTAAACGATCCCATCAAATTCATACTGCAGCTTAAACCTTTTTTCTTTTCTCCCTGTGTAGATGATTAAGCTGAGAGAAATAGCCAATTCACTCCTATCCTTTGTATCCATTTGGTCAGAATCCTGAGAACCTATTTGCCACACCTGTAGCATCCTTCTCAAGTATTTCTACAAAAGCATAACTCCATGCAGAGTTGCTAACGTTGTCTGTAGTCTGCCTACTGTTATCAGTTTGGTTTTCCACTACTGTGAAAAACATGCATGCACCTTGCTAATCACTGCAAGATGGAGCATAGCTGAGTTCAGACTCAACTTTTCTCGGAGAGTCTAAAAATTCCTATATGAAGATTGTTGTTGTTGTTTAGTCGTTTAGTCGTGTCCGACTCTTTGTGACCCCATGGACCAGAGCACGCCAGGCACTTCCGTCTTCCACTGCCTCCCGCAGTCTGCTCAAACTCATGCTGGTAGCCTCGAGAACACTATCCAACCATCTCGTCCTCTGTCGTCCCCTTCTCCTTCTGCCCTCCATCTTTCCCAACATCAGGGTCTTTTCCAGGGAGTCTTCTCTTCTCATGAGGTGGCCAAAGTATTGGAGCCTCAGCTTCACAATCTGTCCTTCCAGTGAGCACTCAGGGCTGATTTCCTTAAGAATGGATAGGTTTGATCTTCTTGCAGTCCATGGGACTCTCAAGAGTCTCCTCCAGCACCGTAATTCAAAAGCATCAATTCTTTGGCGATCAGCCTTCTTTATGGTCCAGCTTTCACTTCCATATATCACTGCTGGGAAAACCATAGCTCTTACTATACGGACCTTTGTTGGCAAGGTGATGTCTCTACTTTTTAAGATGCTGTCTATTAGGTATCAAATGGAATTGGCTCCCACAAAATGTAGTGATGGCCACCATCTCAGGTGGCTTTAAATTCACAGAGGATAAGGCTTCAGTAGCTACTAGGCATGGTTGGTTTTTCTACTTCCTCTTCTGGAGACAGTATGCTTCTGAACACCAGTTTCTTGAGGGGTGTGTTGCAGCATTCAGGTCCTGCACCTGAATTTCCAAAGAGAATCTGTTTGGGCACTGTGAGATAAGAGGCAATGAGATGGGATGGGCCTTTGGCCAAATTCAACAGGGCTTGGCTTACGATCTTATGATTTCTTACATGTATATTTTGATAGGAAAACATCAAGCTCTTCTATTGTAATAATTGGATTTTAAAATGCTTGATTTGGGGGCTAGAGTGTACCCACTGAGCACAATCTATCCTACTGTATGAACCTTATTGATATTTTACTTAATTACTTCATTATATACTAATCTCAGGAAAGTGGGTACAGGATTGTAGCCTTAATCTTCAGGTCCCCAAAAGTTTCTTACACTTCGTAAGTTGCTTTGAGACACTTTTGTGCAAAAAGTGACAAATAAATGTATTTAATAAAAACAACACATAAAACCTATATTAAAACTTCACTAAACTCAGATCATTAGAAGAGGAAGAGAACATCAAATGATAATTCAGCAATTTGTAATTAAAAACCATGGGGGCAAAGGAAATATATTTGCTGCTCTGTTGCAAGCAGTTGGGTAGCTAGACCAAAATGACCATGTGGTACTTCATTGTGAGGCACAGAATTAACATTTCTCTCCCTCCCCCCTCCACCATTCCATGATTTACAACTGTTTCTATGTTCCTGATATCTTAGAGCACAAAAAATTAAATAAAACAGGTTTGCCAGTCCTGATAAAAAAGATATACTTAAAGTGGGTGCAGTTTCACATTTAAACTCACTTAAATCATACCACTTTCATGGAATAAAATGGAGTTTGCTTTTGCTGCCATGATGCTAATAATCACATATACCTTGGGAATAAGCACCATTTTGTCATAGAAGTGGACAATATATATTTTAAAAAGAGAAGGCAGGCAGGCAGGCATGAAGGAAGGAAGGCAAACCCTGTTTTCTGCTGCCCACTTCATGTGCCACACTCTGGATTTGTAAAGCTCCAGAGTTGTGGGGCCCTGGTAGGACTCTCTCAGGAAGGACGATACAGGAGACCCACTGCTATAATACTCCTGTTCTTAGTAGAGTATCTTGGATAGTGGATGAAACTGCGAAAGAGTCTCACTTCTTCATCTCAGCTCTCTCAAATAGGATGAAGTGTCATATGACAGAAGATGTTTCCTCATATATCTTGGACCCAGGCTGGGGATATGAATGAGACTTGATCAAGGGCAACAAGACTTGTGCTTCTGGTTATTTTCTGGTTAACAATCAAGAGAGTGTGTTATCTGTATTCTGTTTTCTTAGTATTTGTTATAGTACAAAGCACCCTTTAATAGAGCTGCTTATAATCAATGATTCTCAGCACCATTCAATTCGACTCCAGCATTGTTGACATTATTGTCTTTACCAGCCCATGTATTACCAAAGTGTTATGTTTTATTAGCTGGACTGTCTGATAATCATGAAAATTTACAGTTTGGAACTATGAGCCTGGAAATGAAGTTTAACTTACCAGTCAGCCATAAAGCAAAATCTGTTTCATATTTTATCCTTTTTTCACTTATAACCTTCTTACTCTGGCCTACACATGTGGAAAGATGACCATTTGGAGAAAGCTCTTTTGTTTAAGTATCAACCATTTTTGTAATCTATGATTGTAGATGGGCAGTCTTATGGACTGGCAAGAAATTATCTTATTTATTGCTTACTAAAAAGGCTCTCTGTGTTGTGAATGAGCCCAGTGTATGGTTGGTTAGCATCTGATGGGCTTTTGTAAAAGTTAAAACCTTCATATAATTTTCCCTTTATTGCTCTGCTTGAACAATAAACAAAATCAGAAAACAAATCCAGAGCTTTTCAGAACTCCACAGGCAGTGTTCAAGATAGCTATATGTTGTAAAAGGCTGGTGTGGTGCTCCCAGGTTTTTAAAAAAGTGCAAGTAAGAATGCATGATACCCAGCCACCTTTTAATTAATTTAAGGTAAAAAATAGAGCACAGACAGACTTCTGCTTCCCCACCTCAAAAATATGAAAGAGGAAAGTGACTTCCTATTACTTGCACCACAAAAAGGTCCTGAACCTATTTGTGTGCAATTTGATAGATTTAATCCACTCTGGAAGACCTCCTGCGCCTGTAACTTTCATCCACTTTGCCCAAAAGGTGCAAAAGTTGTAGTCATTTGTACATCTACAGGCTGTACAAATGTACATTCCCCATTACACTGTACATTCCCCATTAAAATGGATGGGGAACATAGGGCTTCATTTTACACAGAACTACTCAGAACCTGAAACACAGATCAAAGCAGAGAGCAACTCCGAAATGGAGTGGATTTTTTAAAACATCAACAACTGCAAGGTGAATCTTAGGTCCAGTGTGAACACCACTAAACATTCTTTAAACACACCTAGGTAAGGCTGAACGAATTATTACATTATGGCGTAACAATCTAATACATGTTAAATGATCCTTATCGCTTTAATCTGACAACCTCCTTTCTTTCAGATACAGTGATCTCCAATAGAATCATGCCTCTTTAAAAACAACTTTTACTCTATTTCCTATAACCCCAAATGTTGGATTCTCCCTTTTTGTTCTTCATAGTTTTGAAAAGGCTTGGCATCCCTTATTACTGACCTCAGCAAAACTAAAAATACACACTGCAACTATATACTTCATAAGCAAAAAGCTTAATATCATGGCCTAGATACATTTCGCAGCTCTAGGTCAAAGCTCCGAATGCACGAGTGTTGGTGGACTGGGTAATCCATCTTGATTGTAAGACGCCCTCTTCAATCAAACAGTGGTTTACTTCTTGTTTCTTAAGTGGCTTCCTTGTACAATACACTTAGCCGTAAATGAAACAAATAGTCTCTCTTTTCTGCTCTTAACTCTCTTCCATGAAAACCTTGGGAGAAAATAACAGATAATTGCTTCAAAAAGTGATTTGAAAGTTCCAACATGGTGCATTTCGCTCAATCCATCTTTTTCTCCATCTTATTGTGTTTTTAACATTTCTGTGCTATTTATAGTTCTCAGAAGGTGAGGATATGTAAATGCTAAAGCACCATTTGTTCTTGGGCACAATCAGCTGCAGAGAAACTCTGAAATATCACAAGATCTGTTCTTGTGAGATTTCCATTCTCATGCTGTCAAAACAAAAAGATAAGCAGGCAAGTCTCTTTCTTTTTGCAAAGTTGATGAATGCAACACTGTCATCGATTGCTGGTTGCCTACTAGGAAGAAGGCCTGGGACAAAAAAGAAACAGGGGTGTCTGTGTGGTGGTTCTTATAGATGAATGTGGTATGTCTTCAAACTCCAGAAGAGCAAATGTCATATATATCTTTGTAAACTATTTATACCTGGGTATTTACCTAACACAGCCCCCATACCCCACAAAATATGTCTTCCAGAGATAGGATCTATGGCTTACATAATGGACTGCCTTACCCCATATATCACAGCAAGGGTGTCCTTAAATGGGCCGCTGCTGAGAGAGTCACATGCCCCAGAGGTGTGCTTTTAGCGTTGCAGCTCCTGTCCTCTGGAATCAATTACTAGCCCAAACTTGACAGCTGCCCTGCATCATGATGCTTACACACTTACCAAATACATTTTTGTTTAAGAAAGAGATCGTTGAAGTATATTTACAAAATATCAGTTGTACATCTGATGAATAGTTTTATTGTTTATAAAGTTTATAGGAATGGTCTTAACATTTTTCAATGCATTTTTATCATGTTGTACACTGCTTTGATGATCTTGCGCTGTTCAGCAGTTTATAAATATGTAAAATAAGTAAATGAAAAATTGATGGTCTCATATTTGAGGGGAAATAGCTAGGTGATGCTACTGTATCTTGTTGCTTGCAAAGTTATTTTGGCAGGGTTAGCTACAATACGTCCATTTTCCAGCTCCTGAACTGCTACTTCTTCTCACAGTGATTTCCTTCCTAATCTGCTTTGTCCTCAGTTGACCACCTGCAAGCTTGATAATTTGCAGTGTTGCTTCCTTCTAGCTCATGGTTTTTTGTGCCTTCCTCTTAGTCCTGATCACTCTCTGAATCTCCCAGGTGCTTGTTGATCATTCCCAGCTGTTCACCAAACTCATGATACAATGTGCCCTTTGTGCCCCTTCAGCGCACTCATGCAGAGCGTTTAAGACTGAAGACAAGCAGAAGAGTTTCCCCTGCATTTTCCAAATCAAAAATCTTCCATGCTGTTGAAGGATGTTGAAAGCCAGGACCTCCAGCATTCTGAAATGCTAGTGGTTCAACACACAGGGTCAGCTAGACATCCATGGCTTTGTCATCTTAATCCATGGATGAGAAGATGGCGTCGGAAGGAGAGGTTTGAAATTGTTGGGCACTGTGGAACATTTTGGGACAAGCCAAGCCTGTACAAAAGGGACAGGCTCCACTTAATCCAAGATGGAACCAGACAGTTGGCACTTAAAATCAAAAAAGTGGCAGAACAGCTTTCCTTTTTTCCTTTTTTCTTTTTTCTTATCATTTTATGATTTTCAGTTTTATACATTTCAACAATTTTACAATCATTTTAATATTTCAAAACTCAGTTTCCTTCCCTCTCTTTCTACAGTTCCTTAAATTTATTTTTTACATTTTCTGCATATTCCAAATTAACTTAATTTACTCCTTTATTCATCTACTTTAAATATATACTCTTATAAAACCACAGGTTATTTCAACCATCTTGCCAATGTTCTTATCTGTTTACAGTTTATTTATAAATATTCAATAAAGCAGTTTTTATAAAAAGTTTGTTATCTTGATTTCTTATTTTTCCTGTAAGTTTCACCATTTCTGCATATTCCACAGGTTTTTGTATCCATTCTTTTTTCACTGGGACTTCTTTTTTCCATTTTTGGGCAAGTAGCATTCTTGCCACTGTAGTCGCATACATGAATAAATTTCTATATAGTTTGGGTAGTTCTGTCCCTATAATTCCCAAAAGGAAAGCATCTTGATATTTTTTTTAACATAAGTTATTTTAAACATCTTTTTTAATTCATTATATACCATTTCCCAGTAAGCTTTAAACTTACTACAAGACCACCACATATGATAAAAATAACCTTCTTTCTCTTTACATTTCCAACACTTATTTGATTTTCATTCATACATTTTTGCCAATTATTAGTTGTTAGGTACCAATGATATAACAATTCCATATAATTTTTTCTTAGAACATAACATGCTGTAAATTTTATAGCCATATTCCACAATCGTTCCCATGCTTCCATAGCTATATTATGACCAATATCTATTTCCCAATGTATCATTGAGGACTTTATCATTGACTTGCTCATCCTTTGTCTCCCATTCCAATAATATCTTATACATTTTAGACAGCACTTTTACATTACATTCCAACAGATCTCTCTCCAGTTGTGATATTTGTTCCCGGCCTTTTGGCTAAGATCAAGTGTTGAGGGCAGAGCAGCTTTTCAACTGATTCCAGTGAGGAGTCGAGGGACACTGTAAGAACAGAAAGCGGTACTAGATAGTCCACTGGCCTGATACAACAGAACAATTCTTAAGTTCTTATATTCCTGCCATAGGAAGTAATGGATAACATTAGGCTTGCCAATTGCCCTTTTTGTTATAATTCCTAGTGACCCCAAACTCATAAAAGAATAAATGCATTTTTTTTTCAAGAACCAGCCACTAGAAAGCATTTAAATAAATAAATAAAGATGAAGCTTGAATAATGGAGCAACGCTGAAATTCTTAACAGCTTCTCTATGCCTTTTGTTCATTTTATTGGATGGCTCATCTACATATATGTTCAGTTATGTGCACATATTTTTAATCTCAATTCAAACAAATGAGGACTGACTGCATGCATGCACACAGATGTACACTCAAGAGTATAAAGAGAACTCTGAATTGAGGCACGGATGCTGAATTGAATAAAAATTCAAATCCTCTGCATGCAATTTAGGACTAGTTTGTGTAAGAAAGTCTTGTCCGGTGTTGATGGAAATGGTTCTAAATGCTCCTGCCAATGATATAATCACGGCAATAGTGCAATTAACTGCCTACAGATGCATCATATGTGTTTTCAGGCACGTGTAAATGGGCATTTTGTATCACTTGGTTTGAGTCCTACTCAAATGAATCTGCCATTAAAAAAGTCAATATTTATAAATACTTCATACACAGGCAAATCCAAAGCTCAGTTAAACTGAAGCATGTATATCCAATACAATATAAATCTTTCCGCTCAGTAGGGTATAGCTTGCAAGCCATATCCTATTGGTCAACAAACAATGGGTCGAATTACTATGGATTATACCCTTAATGTGATTGAAGGCACCTACTGTGGTTTCACTAGGCTGGAAACTGGGGCATCCAGGTAAGCCTCACAGCAGGCAGTAGAAAGAAAAGCCACACAGCAAGAAATATAATCCACAATGAGGTCTTCAAAAAGCAGATTGCAGAAACACAAGGCAATGGTATTTGGACAGAACTGCCAGGGGAAATGGAGTGTATATTCAGAGGATCAGAATAACTATATAGAACTTTCAGAGCATAAGATAGACTTCACTTAAAGATGAATGTTGAACATGCTGTATCAGTAATATGCTTTCAGCTGCATGAATCAGTCCTGAGTAAAATAGGCTAGAGGTTGGGAGCAGAAAAAGATGATTCCATAGTTTAACTATGCACTGTGTCACAAAGTCATTTCTTTTTTCTCTCCTGAATCATCCAACATTCAGTTTCATCGGATATTCAGGAATTCTAGTGTTATGAGGGCAGCAAAGCTTTTTTGTCTCCACTGTCTCCACACCATGCATGGCTTTTTTATACACCTCCATCATGCCGCCTCTTACATGCTTTTCTATAAAATAAAAAGCCCCAATTTTGCAGCATTTTCTCATTGGGGGGTTGTTCCACCCCTTGATCATTTAAGTTGTCTTTTTCTAGCTCTAGAATAACCCTTTTGAGGTGAGGCAACCACATGGTGGTCACACCATAGAATTGTATAATGACATTATTATTTATTTTTATTTAATAAATATTATGATATTAGAAATTTTCTTTTCCTTTCCTTTCCTCAGGATCCCTTGCATGGCATTTGTCATTTTCATAGCTGCCACATACAGATCGATATCTTCCTCAAGCTATCCACTATGACCCCAAATGACACCAGTTTTGTCTCTTATTTTAACATGTCCTTAACTATTATGGTTAAAGAGTACATTTTGCTTAAACTCAGGCCTGCTGTACACATGGAACAGACAATCCCTGCGGTGGTAGAGAGGATTGTACTGCTTTTGTCTGTAGGTGGGGGAATGCCAATTTTGAATGCTTTCCATGTAAAACAAAAACTCAGAAGGAACATAAACCTAGCCCATTGGAGCTACACGTTCTACTTTACTATTTAGATTAGTTCTAGATAAGTATTAGAATTTTTTAATTTGAACTACAATTCTGTTTGCACAGAGCTTTTTCCACACAGAGGAACAAGATTCAAGGAGGCTAGCTCAAGGCATCTTGCTGCCTCTCCCCATTCCTGGTACCAGACTGGCAGTTTCAACAGGGCAGTGTTGTCCATTACACCTGAAAACAGCAAGCTAACTTAAGGCAGACTTCATGGTGTATGCACAGCTCTGTGCTCCGAAACTTCCCTGTTGCCCCCTACCTCTCAACATCTGTCGTCTAAGGCAGCTGCTTCACTCTCCCTAAGGTATAGCTGGCCCTGCATTCAAATGCATTGTTAAACACCACTCTCAATCTTTGCTGAGTGGTAACAAGTTTCCAGAGGGTTCCGGGCACTCCCTGGGGGATGTGTTTCCATTGGAAAACCAAGGCACAGTAGAGTCTGCAGTGTCTTAAAAATATGGCTTATTAACACATATTTACACCAAGAATCCTTCAGTGGAGGGGGGTGCAGAACCTTACACCCCAAGAGTGTCTCTCGTTGTTCCCCTCATAGCTTCAGCAAGCTTGGATCCATAGCAGCAGCCAGTCATGGCCCTTGGTCTCTGGGTGCAGCCAGCATCGCATGGAGTTCTGCCTACTTCCTCCTTCTTGTTCCCTTGCCTAACACCTCTGTGTAAAAGGACAACTTTTGTTGTGTGTGACATTATGCCCATGTTGCCCTGGCAGCCTTCCCCATGGTTACTGGTAGGGTCATTGTCATGTAGATGGCTTTTGCAATGGACTAAGGGTAGAACCATCACCTCCTTCTGTCCTTCTGTCTGGCAGAAAAACAAGCTCATCTTTCGGCTCTGATTAAACCCTAGCACCCTATAATCTAGAGGGGAAAATATGACACCCATGGATCTAGGGGATCCTGTTCCCCCAGTAACCCATAACAGTATGACTACTGCCTTGTCAAAAATGGTACCATCCATTCTGCCTCCTCAGAAGCACCATCACCTCATTTTATTGTGTTCTGCTCAGGCTTCATTCTGCAGTCTTCACCTTGCTGATACTTGAGAAAGTTAGAAACCCAAACTCACTATAGGACTCGAGAGATTGTCCTCATGGGAAATAACCACATGCAAAGTCAGGGAGAGGAATGACCTGAGAAAGCCTGGGCAAAGGTTTTGAATTGATAGCGAGTCATGTGTCCCCGCCTTCCCCCCTACAGGCAAATAGTGCTGCGAGTCTTTGCAGCACATCCCTTGGCAGCTGGTGTAGTGCTGGCAACAATTTTGCACTCTGCATGGCACCTAATTGAAAATCAGAAACAGATCAAAATTAAATCAAAGTTGCTCTTATGGTTTGTTGAGGGTGGTGTGAATAGACAGAACAGGCAGGCAGGCAGAAAGAGATAAACAGCAGCTGGAGACAGCATGTGTGGTATGAAGCAGATGTGCAGCCAAGTAGATGATGAACCAGGAATGAAAGCAGCTAAGGAAATCTGATGTCCAAGATAGTGTCAGGAGCCAAAAACAATGGGGATTTGCTTGAGGATTTGCAATTCTGATAGAAGCACAGCCCAAGTGGGAGCAAGGGTAAAGGAAGGACCATAGTTCATTGGTGGGGTATCTGCTTTGCATGCAGAAGGTTCTACGCTCAATCCCCTGTTAGAGCTGGGACAGATGCATGTCTGAAATTATGGAGAGGTGTTGCCAGTTAGTGCAGGCAATACTGAGCTAGATAGCAAGTGGCATAAGGCAGCTTCCCTTTGATGCTGAAGAATGCATTGATGTTTTTGGCCACAGATGCATGAAGTTGTCAAGAAATGTCAGCAACGGGGTCCTCATGCAGGCACAGCACTGTCTAGAATTTAACTTCTGGAGGTCTCTTAAAGGAGACAATTAAAATCTCTCAATTTGAAATTTTGCTTTTTCTTCACTTGTCTTCTTATCAATCCTTTCTGCAGGAGTTTATTGGAGCAATTTGAAATGAAATCAATGCAAGTCTGAAAGCTCAATCAATGAATATTTTCTGACTTCCAACCTTCTAAGATGTAAGAAGACTCTGCTGCAACACAGCCTCAGACAAAACCAGCTTGATATGTGTATGTGTGTGTGTGTGTGTGTGTGTGTGTGTGTGTGTGTATATATATATATATATGTAGGTTTTGGTGTCTTCGGGTGTCTTCCCGTGTAAGAGTTGGGGTGTCTAGGCGACGTTTCGACGAGGTCTCACTCGTCATCTTCAGGCTGGTGCTTTCGGCTTCTTGTTACTGGAACAGAGCAGGATCTCAGTGTTTGAGTTCCTATAAATACTGTTGAGGGGGTGTGGTGCAGAGAAGAAGTTCCCAGGTTATTGTGCCTTTTCTTCTTTTGTTCCTTAATTACTTGGGGGATATCTTGAGTGATATCTTGAGTGATATTCTGAGTACCACTTAGGTGGGTCATTAAGTGTGGATTAGTTGCTATAGCTTTCGTGTCTTGACCTTTTGAGCTTGTGAAGAGATTTTTCTGAGAAGATGGCTGTACTGCACTGAGTTGTGCTCTGGCTTGGCTTCGTGTATAGGGGCGAGCTGTGGTTTTGTGCCCTGTGCCAGCCAGATCTGTGTAGGGATTGCAGGGGGCACACTATCTACCAGAAAAAAACACACACCAACCGCTACTTACATGCACAATCACACCACCACCCTGCACAAATAAACTCCGTAGCCAAGACTCTCATCTCCAGAACCAAACGCCTGGCTGACAAAGACCACTTGACAACTGAGTTACAGAATCTCTCAAATGTGTTAATCGCCAATGGATACCAGCAAAACAGGGTTACGAAGCTAATCCAAAAAGAAACACCCCCCAAAAACCAAGACACAGAAGAAAACAATGGCATGGCCCTCCTTCCTTATATCAAGGGCACTACAGACAAAATCAGCAAAATCCTCCATAAACACAATATCAAAACAGCCTTTTGCACCAACCAAAAAATAGCCAATATCCTCAGAAACCCCAAAGATAAAATCCAGTTGGAAAACCAAGGGGTCTATGAAATACCCTGCAAAGTCTGCCCAGCCACGTACATTGGACAAACAAACAGACGAATAAATGCACGTATCGCAGAACACAAGAATGCCGTCAAAAAAGAAGAAAAAACCTCCTCTCTTTTCCAACACATGAAAGAAACAGGACACGAAATTAATTTTGCAGATTCCAAATTGCTCTTTAACATGGAACATCACCACAAGAGAATAATCATGGAAGCCATCGAGATAGAGAAACACCCTCACAACATGAACAAGCGTGACGACACGTCCCGCCTGCCAGACATCTGGAAATTAGCCCTCCCCACAAAAACCGACACCAGGACCAGAGGCACACAGAACGCCATCACCTATCAACCACACCAGACCCAAACCCAGACCCTCTCCACAGATAAATTACAGACTCCATCCGGTAGCCAAACCATAGTGGCACCTCCGGATGCTGCACCCCCCTGCAATCCCTACACAGATCTGGCTGGCACAGGGCACAAAACCACAGCTCGCCCCTATACACGAAGCCAAGCCAGAGCACAACTCAGTGCAGTACAGCCATCTTCTCAGAAAAATCTCTTCACAAGCTCAAAAGGTCAAGACACGAAAGCTATAGCAACTAATCCACACTTAATGACCCACCTAAGTGGTACTCAGAATATCACTCAAGATATCACTCAAGATATCCCCCAAGTAATTAAGGAACAAAAGAAGAAAAGGCACAATAACCTGGGAACTTCTTCTCCGCACCACACCCCCTCAACAGTATTTATAGGAACTCAAACACTGAGATCCTGCTCTGCTCCAGTAACAAGAAGCCGAAAGCACCAGCCTGAAGATGACGAGTGAGACCTCGTCGAAACGTCGCCTAGACACCCCAACTCTTACACGGGAAGACACCCGAAGACACCAAAACCTACATTCCTGTACCCGTGAAAATCTACGAAAGCATATATATATATATATATATAGCTTGTTTCTTCTGTATATTCAGTTGCTTTTATTTTGGGTCCTATTTTTCTGTATAACTGCATGATATAATATAATATAGTTAATATAATCCTCTGTAAGCAACATTCCTGCTTATCTAAATTTCTGGTTTTCCTTAAAAAAGAAAAAGGTGTTTAGTTAGTAGATAAATGAGCCTGCACTAAATCATGCAGACATACCCAGATACCTATAAAAGGAAATGGAAATGCACCCAATTATAATTAATCCAAAATTAATATGAAAATGGTTGCTGTGCTGACTGGGGCTAATGGGAGTTGTAGTCCAAAAAGACTGGAAGTAACCGTGCAGACGACCACAGTGTCTGGAGACTATAGCAGTGACCAGAGAAACGACTGCTGGAAGGAGCGCAGAAAGAAGTGTCAGGGTGCATCTGCAGCAGCATAGCAAGATGCCTTCATCTGCCCTAGATGCAACAAAGCATGTCTTTCCTGCTTCGGTCTCTATAGCTAAAGCAGGTGCTGCAACCTTCCAACAGCTTGACCTCACCCCCAAAGTTGCACTCCTCCGTTGTCTCCTGAGACAGATGGATGCCAGAACCAAGCTGAGGACAGCTGCTTTGCAAGTCATGACACCGAGGCTGAAAACCTGAACACACTTTCTGGTGAGTAAGTCCAGCTGAGCATATTCTGAATAGACATGTATAAAACTTCATGCTGAGAATTACACACTTTCCTAGGAGTGAATCCCATTGAGCTCAGTAGAACTTCCTCTAACTTCTTGCCTGAGAATTTATTGCCTGGGGTTTTTAAGCTCTTCGTTCTGTGGTTTTGATATCGTTTGGATTGTTTCTAGGTCATGTTCTACTGGCACAGGTTATAACACTGTCTTCTTTTAATGTTTCCTAATGGTGAACGGAGTTGATTGGGGTGACATCAGACAAAATCTAAAAAGAAAAGAAAAACCAATCAAATGAATAAATCCAGAGTATTGCTTTGCATTTATTATGAAATTGCTCCCATATACTGTTTTCTCAGGCCCTGTATGAGTTTCCAAAGCTTACATCAAACAAAAAAGTTTCAGGGAAGAGGTAATGGATATTAATCTTCTCAAAATTCTTTTTTCTGAAAAGGTTCTGAGAAATGTGGGTGAGAACTGTGAGTAACACAGGGAATACTGTTATGAGATAAGATTGTGCTAAGGGAATGCCTGGTGTGTATAAATACCATATTATATTATATAACATAATGTGCTCTTGTTGTGTTACTACTCTCTCTTGCCTCCTTATAAAGCATTGGCTTTCAAACTCTGTTCCTAAGAACCCTTCAGAAGCATATCAGTTCAGAAGCATTCAGAAGCATAATGAACAGAGAAATAATGCCACAAAAGGTTTCCTCAAAAACCCTTTTCAGTACATGGTGTTTTGTGACACTTCAGCAAACCCTGGGATGTGTACCCAGCAGATCAAAGTAACAGCACAAAAGCCATTACTTTCGGTGAAACACAGAGGAATACTCTGGGATCACACATGCTTCCTCCTATTTTTGTTTCTGCATCCACCTCCATGTGAAGGCAGGCAGCTGTCTGAACAAAAGCTTTGAGGTGTTGTGTACACATTAGTTCTGTCCATACGACTGCATATTCATGCCTTTGTAGCAAGGTCACCATCAGCACACGTTATCTTTTGACAGTTGCCCATACATCAACAGGACCACTTATGCATGCCTTGCACCTGTCTTTAAATAATTGGAGGGGGGCAGATCTGGAAGCTGTCATTTTAATTTCACTTACTGCCTTTACCTTAGTGTCATGCTGGAGCATTGTAGGAAGTTCAAACGGCCTCGTCATTAAAGGGCTGATGATGATATTTAAGCAGGTACACCAGAAGGCCCCTTTAACCTTGCTTTGGGGGGTTGCTGATTGGGTGGTATCTAGAGAAGAGCAGCTGGAATATTGGCTTCCAACTTCACAAGTCCAAGACGGCATGTCCAGTTGTCAGGGATAATGGGAGTTGTAGGCCAGCAATATCTGGAGGGCACCATGTTGGCTACTGCTGATCTAGAGATTAATCGTTTCTGGTTGTGGCAGAGAAGTGATACTGGAGAACATGATTGCACAGGGTTTTGCTTTGTTTTTGTTTTAAAAAACCGACACGTGGTAATGGCCACTGGTTAGATGATTAAAAGGTGATTAGACAAATTCATAGAGCTAATAGAAGCCATCGTAACAAAATAACATTTCCCATTTTATAAGTGAATACCAGATACTGGGGCAAACACTGAAAGGGCTATTTGCCATGGAGTCTTGTTTGTGGTGCTTCCAGAGGAATCCCTGGGTAGCTACTGTTCAATATAGGATACTGAACTAGATGGTCCATTAGATTCATCTAACAAGATGCATTTGGTGTTCTTTTTGATATAAATTAATCCGTGACCAAAGGCTACTTATTCTGGCCCATTTCAATGAGAAAGCTGAGGAAGAACATCACACAAAACAGAGGCTGGCGGAGGGACTGCGCCATGACAACAGTTTTGGAATGAATTTCCTGAAACACTTGTTGTGTCTTAAAAGCGACATCGGCTCCAGCAGAGATAATTGAGTTGAAATTTATGGGCGGGTATTTCAGGCACAGAATGCCAGAGAATAGAGCACCCAAAGTAATTCAAGGATCTGATTTAATTACTTTCGTTTCCTCTCAGGTTGTTCTAATATAAACCTACCTATCCCTTTGTGGCTCTGCATGATAGCGGGATATGCTCTCCAGCAACAGCGATACAGTCATTTTATGTGTCGCGGCAAACTGCTTCAATTTATTTACTGCTGTTTTAATTTCATTAACACACTTGATAAGAGGGATTGAGCTCAACATCTCTCCTTTTATGTACAAATAACCCCCTGGGTGACATATGGTATGAAACCCAATTACTGTACATAGTAAAATGCCACCACAAATAAAAAAACCCAAAACCCTAATGCATTTATGCTCAGAGATGAACACTTAATAAACATGCATCTGGTGCAGAATCTGTAATCACCACCTAAGCATTGCTTACAGAGCCATTTAACACATATAATTATTAGGATCAGCAGAACTGACTTGCCTTGGATGTGCAGCCTCTGGTCTGTTTCCATTTTGATTTCATTGGTTCCACTTAATGAGATGAAAACTGCATGCTCAAAGCATGTGGCAAAGCTGGGCTCTCAACCAAATCTACAGAGGGTCAGGTTTTCAAGGGCTCGCTAAAATTGTTGCGGAATTCTTTGAGTCCATATCGTTTGATCACGTAAAGAGCTATTTGAGGATTATAATAGGGCATTTTCAAAGTGGAAATTAAGGGGAGAAAACCCCTGCAAATGTGTGGCTTCTGTTTCAATTTGCTCTTTTTGCTTCCCATATAATCAAGAATTCCTCTGGGTATTGATGGTTTTCAAGATTTCTCCCATGGCTTTAGGGCATAAAACCTTGTGTTAAAGTCAGGCTACCATGAATGCCCAGATGCTGATGGAAGTTGATATTTATAAGCACCAGCATCATGGCAATCCTAGACAAGTATGTTATTTCCAGGCATTCATGTGTTTTCCCCACTTTGGGGACATGCACATGTGACCATCATCATCCCAGTGAACCTCTGAATGTTACCCTTCACAGTGGATTGGTCTCATCCTTACACTCCCCCCCCCCCTTGAGGTTGCACAGACTGCCAGGGCACTCTGGCGACAGAAGGGACCTGGTAAATTCTTTGCTCTGAATACTCCAGATCCTGGTTCATCACAAGAACCTCTTATGGGCTTCTCCTCCCAATTTATTTGTTTCTTGTTTGCTGCCCAGCCACTTCAGGCATCTTCCAACAAATTATAAAACCACAGTAAAACATCAAATATTAAAAACTTCCTGAAACAGGGCTGCCTTCAGATGTCTTCTAAAGGTTGTACATTTATCTCCTTGACATCTGCTAACAGGGCATTCCACAAGGCGTGCATGACTACCGAGAAGGCCCTCTGCCTGGTTTCCTGTAACCTTGCTTCTCACAGTGAGGCAACTTCCAGAAGGCCCTCAGAGCCGGATCTCAGTGTCTGGGCTGAACGATGGGGGTGGAGATGTTTCTTCAGGTATGCAGGGCCAAAGTATCTTGTGCTCTCATTTCTTTCTCCTATACTGATACAATTAACAACATTAATCATTAACATCAATTGTATCATTATTGTACCTTCCCTTTGGCTCCCTAGGGATTGAAGCTGCCAGCCTCCTGCTTAGCCTGTTAGTGTTGTTTGCCTGCAGCATTGAGACAGAGGGAGCCACCCTCCTCCTTGTCCGTCTGTGCCTGACTGTTCAGCTATGAGACTTTTTCTGCAGCTGCATCTTCAGCTTTTTCTCTCCTTCATTCTCTCCCTACCCACCTCCCTCTCAGCTTTTGCCTGGACTGCCAGGGAAACTTACTGAAAATACAGCAGCATGTGCTGGTGACAGGGGCCTCCTCACAATGAGTTTTCATTCATTTGCAAAATGTGCTTGGGATTACGTGAATGCCGATTTTCACCAAACGTTGGACGTCCACTAAAGCATTAAATGCATTGCACAGGGTGCCACTAGATAACAGTCACTGGTGTATTTAATGCCAGCAATCATTGTAATTATTTACAAACATCAAATCAAAATGTGAAAACTCCAAGCCCAGGCATCAAGGGATTAGAAGCGGGGAAACTGTGTAGAAAAAGGCTTGTGTTAAGAGTTTAATGGAGCGCCTGCCTGTTCTACTCACAAGGAGATGATTTCATAAACTTATATATAGTCGCCAAATAAATACGTTTTCCTTTTACAAGAAAGGGCAGTCATTTATCAACCCTGAGGACACTGTCAAGAGAAAATAAGGAAAGTCAACTGCAGTAATGTTGTTGATATACTGGTTGATGACACAACAAGATGTAAAACACAGCTCAGGGGAAAAAAACAAGATAAAATCCAAAGGTCGTCATTCCCCAAGCCTGCAGCCTCTGGGGAAACAGTAAAGAGTAGCCTTTGAAAAACTAAGAGAAAACAAGTATCAACAGCTGAACAGAGGCTGAAATTAAGACTTTTCCCCAAGCACACTCCTTTCCTCCATGATGCAAAGCAGGGCAATGCATGATGCATGTGGATGTACATTGCGTCTGTACACAGCTCTGTGTGTGTGAACATGGAGTGGATATAGAAGCCTATCTATCCTCTAGCTGCCCTTTCCTGATTATTACAGCACCCACTTCCTGACTCCAGAGGATGCAATGCAAGTAACTGGTCATTACAGAATTGAGTAGGAACGTTTGGCTGTGTGAAGATGATTGCACTTTCTCTAAATACAGTGGTACCTCGGGTTAAGAACTTAATTCGTTCTGGAGGTCTGTTCTTAACCTGAAACTGTTCTTAACCTAAGGTACCACTTTAGCTAATGGGGCCTCCCACTGTCGCCATGCTGCCACCGCACAATTTCTGTTCCCATCCTGAAGCAAAGTTCTTAACCTGAGGTACTATTTCTGGTTTAGCAGAGTCTGTAACCTGAAGCGTCTGTAACCCAAGGTACCACTGTATCATGAATTTTCCCTATGGAAAATGGTTCATAAAGACAGGGCAGCGAGGGAAACGAAAGAATAACACCCATACATGTGTTCTTTAAGGTTGTAGGACCTGGGATGGCAAAAGGAATGCCTTTGAGTCCTGCTTGGATCACACACTTGGGGTTGGATGGGTCAATAGGTCAGGCCCAGGGGGCCTTCCAGTCTGCTTTCAGCTTGACTGGGAGTGCACTCACCCCATAACTACACATGTACACCCTCCAATACAAAGTGAACTCAAACTATCTTCTGGTGCTGGAAAAGAAGAGACTGAGAGGAGATATGATAGCCATCTTCAAATATCTCAAGGGCTGTCACGTGGAAGATGGAGCAAGCTTGTTTTCTGCTGTATCAGAGGGTAGGACACAAATCAACGGATTCAAATTACAAGAAAGGGGATAATGAATAACTTGCTAATGATAAGGGCTGTTCAGCAGTGAAATGGACCACCTTGGAAGGTGGTGGACTGTCCTTGCTTGGAGGTTTTTAAGCAGATGTTGGATGGTCATTGGGCAGGGACTCTTTAGCTGTGATTCCTGCAATGCGGGGGGTTGGACTAGATGACCCTTGGGATACCTTTGAATGCTACTATTCTATGATTCCATAAGTCTAAAACATCTGAAGGGCAGGCAGGTTGGAGCAGGCTCCTATATGGAAATGCCACACAGTGACCCACCCTAGCAATTTTTCCCATACCCAGAACAGATGATAATGCCAACAGGCCTATTCAGGTGTTTACATTTCTGTAAGATGAGCCAGTCATTTTCCTCATGATTTTTTTTTGGGGTGGGTATGTAATTTTATGCTCTATTGTAATTGTATACATTCCCGTGCACTGCCTTGATATACTTTCTATGAGTGGTTTATAAATATTTTATAAACAAACAAATAATTTTGACCTTTGCTATCCATATTTGTACATACTGAGTAGGTTTCCCACCACTGCTGCTAATAATTATTTAAGCCTGTTCAGCACAGCATTATTCAGAGCATCAACTCTTGGCCACAAAGTGGCCTCTAGTGTTTAACTGAAATGCCCCCAGCAATTGACCATTAGCATTAATGATCATTAGTTAATACTATCTAATTATTTAGTTCTCTTTAATTATGTATCGACTACTCTCTTTAATAGTTAATTCCACATCGAAGGAATAGACCTAGTGGACCTTGTTTGATGTATATCTAATGTATTCTGCTCTGTTTAATAATGCATGCCTAGCTTACTTATTAACTAAATGACAGTGTTTGGAACTTAATATACATTACTTTCCATACAGTACTTATCTGGGAGAATTCAATAGATGGCAAAAATGCATATTTTACAGAACTCCAGGTGTACTAGTGTCTAATTTATACTTTTATGAAAAAGATTTTTTAAAGTTATTTAAATGGATTGGTCCATTTGTAAAATCCAGTTTAAACCAAAAGATCCATTTTGAGCAATTCAATTGCCATGACAATCTCTTTAAGATAATATTAAGTTTTGATGATGCGTCTATTTTGGTTTTTTTTGGGGGGTGGGGTGCAGTGGTATCAAATTCAGGAAGATTCCTCCCCACCCTCCACGATGTATTGACAACTGTAATAATAATAATAATAAATTTTATTTATATCCCGCCCTCCCCAGCCGAGGCCGGGCTCAGGGCGGCTAACAACACTAAAATAGTGCAACATTATAAAAACATCATAAGAATTAATTAAAATCAAAATTGATGGCAACCATAAACTAAAGTATTGTAAAGATTGCCAAAGGAGGGAGTCAGGCTGCGCCCTGACCAAAGGCCTGGTGGAACAGCTCTGTCTTGCAGGCCCTGCGGAAAGATGTCAAGTCCTGCAGGGCCCTTGTCTCTTGTGACAGAGCGTTCCACCAGGTTGGAGCCGCAGCCGAAAAAGCCCTGGCTCTAGTTGAGGCCAGCCTAACCTCTCTGTGGCCTGGGACCTTCAAGATGTTTTTATTTGAGGACCGTAAGTTCCTCTGTGGGGCATACCAGGAGAGGCGATCTTGGGATCGTCTACTGCCAGGATTATGTGGATTCCTTGCAAAAACAGAATTCAGTACTCAGTACAAAAATCTGGGATCTTGGTGATCTTTAAAAATGAAAATAACTGGTTGGTTTCTTTTGCTAGGTAGATAGCTTTAATGTAATTGTGGTAGGTCTGGTGAAATATCAGAATACAGAGCAGGGAGGGTCTTAGTATATTTTCCAATAGTCATGATGGTGAGGTTTCAGTGTCATGCATGACTCTGAATTCCATGCATGAATAAAATGGTCAAAATAGATTGTGCAAAGTAAGCACATGCCTGCAGATCTGTATTGTTTGATTCATTGAAACAGTTTTCAAAATTCATGAAGAATTTTGCTTTTTATGTATGCCTGTATATTTTATATACAACCTCATTGCTATTCTTCCCCACTCCCCTAGGCTTTTTTTTTTTAAAAAAAAAAAACTTATTTGGAAAAAGTTCTCACAATAAAACTTCTCTTTTCCCTCCTTTGCACCTCTTAAGACATTCTGTTCCATTTTCTTGTCCACTGGCATTTCCCTGCGGAGATCATCTTCTACTCTGTCTGCTTATATTTTATCATGCCTATTGTTTGAAAATTATAACCTTTGAAGATCACCACATTTATCACAGCATGTAAAACAGGATACCCATAATTTGCTGCTCCTTGAGGAGGGCTCCTGCTTCGCTTCTTTTTCTCTTTAATTAAACTAAAGATAAAAAGAGTATATATAATCAATGACTTTTTTCTTTTATGTGTTTTGACTTTTAGATGCTTCTCCTTTCCTCCACTTCAATAAAATTGGCAATTGACATAAAGAGGTATGACACACAGTGCATGGATTTCAGTTTAAAGGGAAAGGATATATGCCCTTGAAAGTGAGAGTTCGCATAAACTGGGTCCTGGCTGCTCTCTTAATGCATTTTCTAAGATGACCTGGGATAAGTTAATGTGTCATTTCCTGGAGACATGCAAGTGAGCAAGAAGCAGCATAACAACCACTTAGAGTAGGCTTAAGACTTACTCAGATTTCCATTGAAATCAATGGAATTGAGTTACTGAAAACCACTAATTTCAACGTATTTGTTGTGAGTATGAGTAACATTGGATATCACCAAATGCCTTCAGCAGTAAAACAAGCTATCACATTCAGAGGTCATTGGCAGTATTTGTCCCTTTGCATAGAACTAAAATGGTAAACTAGACTGTTGGTTTTCACTTCTTGAAATTTCTGTGAACTCTGGAGAGCCTTGAAGTTGAATATTGAGTCTACTGCATGCTAGACTAAGCCAGATAGAATATGCCCACTTCTGCTGGGAAAAAAGCTTTATTTTCCTTTCAAGGTAGGGATGGATAAATCTGGCAATTTCAGTTTCTCTCAGTTTCTCATTTTTGCATCCAATTCACCACATTTCTGCATCAGAATAATAATAATAATAATAATAATAATAATAATAATAATAATAATAATAATAATAATAATAATACACATTTCTCATTGCATGACCAGGCTGCAACAGCCCCAGAACCCAGGGATCATAAGAAAGACATAAAGACTCTGACAACATGTTATGGAATTAAAATTAGGCCATAACTTTATTAAATTTCTGAATGTAGGAAGACCTTGGCTTAGGCCTTGGGTGTGTATCCCTCCCACCCCCCAGCCGGGGGGAACTGACGCTCATCAGGGTCAATGGTATATGGGGGTGCTGTGCGAGACGTAAGTGTATCAGGCAGCCCAGCCCATATCCCCGCATACAGGGTAGTTTACCGACGATCTTTCAGTGTATAGCCAGTGACACCCATATATATAACCCCTTTAAGAGGGGGAGCCTGGAATCGCAGCCGCAGGGGGTGAGTCATGACTTCTCGCCTCCCCCCCCCCCATATAGGGAAGAAAAGACTAAAGGATTCCACCCAAGGCCATAACCACCAAAGTTGTGATGAATTGCTATGTGGAGGACAAAACCTGCCAATGCAGGAAAATTTCTTCCCGGTCCTTCAACAGCAACCAGTCAAAGACCATAGCAGCACCCGCTAAACAGGAAGAAAAAGTTAACCTACAAACAAGAAACATTAAACAAATGGAGGGTAGGCAGGGTGAATCTCCAGAGCCAACTGCCTGGCTATTGTTGGCTCCACCCCCTATTCATAAATGGGGCTGGCCCAACTTCCCAGCAAGAAACTTGATTACTGAGGCTGGGTGTGAACCTCCAAAATTAACACTGAGAGGCAAGCCAGCCCGTTTGCCAGTAAGCTCCTTGGGAACTGTAGCACCACGCGTGACCCTGCAAAGGGCACCCACAATGTAAAGTGTGAGTGCTCATTATACAGTATACACATTCTGCAGGCCATTTTGCCTTATACACATAGTTTTGCAAGCAATTCACCTTATATAAAGCATTTACGTATGTTACTATCATATTAGGTGCATTTTTATGCATGCTTTCTCTTAATATATTTTTATGTGTGTGTGGGGGGGGGGAATCCGCATCACAGAATTCTGAGAAGTGCAGATTCCAAAGGATTCTTATATTTCAGTTCATCTTCAGTCAAGATACAGGCAGTGGTCATTATCGTTTCATCCCACGCTTTCTTCTAATGAAGCATTAAGCATCCTATTCGATGTATGTGCAAAAGGGAATGAAGGTCTAGTAGTTCCCAATATAATAGTCTCCTGGAAGTCCTTTCTTTACCCTTTTCAAAGACTTCTGTCTGCAGCAGGGATTAGCTGCCCTGTGCCACCAAAATAGGGCTGGAGGTGAAACAAGGGACCCCAATTCATAAGGTGGGATAAAAAAGATTTCAGGTATTGTTTGTTTTGACTTTCAGCAGCAGCCTGCAAATTCTCACAAAGGCTTTAACTCTGAACTGACTTCGAATGTCTGCGCTCTATTTTGGGAAATAATTTTCCTTCCAAAATGTCAGTCTCTTCATCCTTGCTGCAAGATCTCTGAGCCACACACTCCAAGTCTCATATCACTCTCCAGTTGTGATTGCCTCAAGCCACTATGAGCTTATTTCTCTCCAGTGTATTTCCTTTCTGTCTCAAGGGTGTGATTGGTGGGTATTTGATGATTTTGATATTTTATATTGTTTTGACTGGCATATTGTATTTTTGCATTTTTCTTCACTATTAATATGCTCTTCACTGCTTCAATGACCTTCAGTTCCAGAAATGGTATATAAATGGATCATAGCACAGCAAACCCAGTATTGTCTATTCTGACCAGAAGCACTTCTCCAGGATGTCAGTCAGAGATATTAAAACCTGCACTCTTATTTTAATTGGGGATGCCAGGAGTTGAACCTGCACCTTTCAACATGCTAAGCATGTACTTTACCACTGAGCTTTTCCTTCCCATGTAAATACTACTGTCTGAAAAGGATCTTGAGCCCTGGGGCATTATGTTAACTCTCATGCTGTACCAACTGGCAAAAAAAGAGTATGCCTTCTTTGCTGCCTTCACTGCCACTATGTAGGCTTGATGATGAGCCCTCACCAGTATTTGATTGCATTCAGCCAGGGTTTTCCTCCACTTACGTTTGAGCCCCCTCCCAGCTTGTTTCCTCATCATAAGCTCCAGAGTATATCAGGGAGCCAAGTAAGCTTCAGGAAATGGGAGAGGGCACTCAGGGGAGATCGCATCAATGGCCCAAGCCATTCAGATGTGCCAAAGGTCAGCCAGGGCTTTGACTGTTGTGCGAGGCATATCAGCCAGAACATCCCTCAGAGACATCAGCCACTGAGGGTGGACCATACTAATAGGGTCACTGGAAGAAGCCTGCTCAGTATATAATGTAGCAAAGTGTCCTTGGGTCAATGTGCTACTTAGCGATTCAGCATTGATTCAGATGCTATTAAATTCTTTGGTATTAATGAATCCTGTGATGGATTTCTGCAATGAAAATAGTCTTTATTTTGTCTGAGGCATTGCTCTAAAAAACCTCCAAATTCTAAAAGAAATTGCATACTGACGATCTTTCAGTGTATAGTCAGTGACACCCATATATATAACCCCTTTAGGAGGGGGACCATGGAATCGCAGCCACAGGGGGTGAGTCATGACATCTCGCCTCCCCCCCCCCATATAGGGAAGAAAGGACTAAAGGATTCCACCCAAGGCCATAACCACCAAAGTTGTGATGAATTGTTATGTGGAGGACAAAACCTGCCAATGCAGGAAAATTTCTTCCCGGTCCTTCAACAGCAAAGACAAAACCAAAGCAGTCGAGAGATAAATTTCCATTTCCTTCCGTGTCTTTGTTGTTCATTAGAAGATATTTGTTTACAAGATGAAAATAGAGCAACAAAGCAGCATTGATCTGTTTCATATTCAGGTTCTCATGCTTCTTGCTGTATTAATAATAGCTGACCTATCCTCAACATTTGCTTACATTTGACAGTGTAATACATCCTGGTACTGTGGCATCCATTGCTTTGGCAATAGAAAGTACTGAAGTGTGTGGATTACGGGGGATGGTGAAGACTTATTTCCATTCCAGGTGATTCTTCTTAGAAACACACATCTTCAACCTTTAAGAGGATCTCTCTTTTGATTGGATGGCTTCATATTACTGTCCCCCTTTGCAGGTGTGTGAGAGCAGAAGAACAGCAAAACAATCAAATCTCGAATATTGAAAAGGTTAAAGCCACACGGCAGTCTGTTGTGTTTCCAGGCAGTATTGGATATTAACATTCAGATGCCTCATTCCTGTGACAAAGATCATAATAAGAACAGATAAGGACGCAGCTTGAA
This sequence comes from Podarcis bocagei, assembly GCF_964188305.1. NCBI lineage: Eukaryota > Metazoa > Chordata > Lepidosauria > Squamata > Lacertidae > Podarcis > Podarcis bocagei. The sequence goes on along the minus strand of NC_138125.1, from coordinate 57,739,031 downwards.
TCTATTCTTGTGACAATGGCAATCAGGAAAATGGGAAATGGTGGGAACTTTGGGCCTTTTCATGACATTGTACAGATTGCTTATTGTTAGACGTGTCCTGTCTCAGACCTCACAACAGTAACACGAGTTTTGCTAATTTGCTGCAGTGATGATTCAGCAGTTTTTCTCAATAAGCCACTCCCTTGGAAGTGGCTGCAGAGGGCAGCAGCACAGTAAATGGATTCTACGAGTTTCAAACATCTGAAGGAACCTGGTGTGTCGTAGTGCTTAGAGAGTCCAACCAGAACCTGGAGACCAGGGATCAAATCCCCACTGAGCCATGAAGCTCACTGAGTGACCTTAGCCCAGTCACTCACTCAGCCTAATGTACATCACTGGGTTAATATGTGGACAAAATATGGAAAAGAATATATGGAATAGTTCTCTTAAATAAGGTGTCGGTTGTAATTTCCAAAATGTTCAAGTTGCGATTCACTTTCAATAAGTCATCATCTAGACATATCTTGACCAACGGAGCCTCCAAAGTTTTCTCAGCCTGCTGTCTTCCAGATATTGTGTGGACTCCATCTCCCATGAGCCTCAGCCAGCATAGATAAGGATCAGGAATGCTGGAGTCCAGCAACACCTGGAGAGCACCAGGTTGGGGAAGGCGGAGCCTCAAATCCTGCCAAGACTAAGAAACAAAACAAATCCTTAATATACCTAGACAGGAGTGGGAAACATAGAACTGGTACAGATTCAGCATCCAACTTGGTCAGGCAAACCAAACAAAAAACAGACATGTTCATATACATATTGCACACGTCAGGAGTGCTGCCTAAAGGTACTCACTCCCACTGCTCTCAACTGAGCAGGACAAATACAGCCACAGCCACCTCATGCTCCCATATTTCCAATGCTTCTTGTCACATCCCAATGAACATGTCCAGGGTGAAACCCAGTGATCTGGGAATAGGAAAAATGATGGCGGTGTGGCATTCTCTGTCGGCTAGGTGAGAGAGCAGCTGTTAATGATGTTCTAGAGTAGCCTTTCTCAACCTGTGGGTCCCCAGATGTTGTTGAACTACAACTCCCATCACCCCTAGCTAGGAAGGCCAGAGCTCAGGGATGATGGGAGTTGTAGTCCAACAACGTCTGGGGACCCACAGGTTGAGAACCACTGAGGTTGGAATCAGAGAAAGGATCCCCCTGGTTCAAAAGGACCAGGAAGCAAGGCAGGGTGACAATAAATATGAATAAGATAGTGTTTTGGCACAGAATTGAATGATAGCAGGTGTCAGTGTCACAACACTTCCTCGTCACTATTTAACTAGGGTTGGTAACTGTCACAGAGGGACTCTAAACTGTGGAGTCTTAGGGACCTCTCTCATTCAGCAGCCTTACAATCAAAATCAAGGTCCCACAAGATTGTGATGGAAATTGATTGGAATAGGCCACCCATGCCACATTCTATTTAGAAAGAAGCCCATATATCCCATTTAGATGGAAGTAACCAACCAGTGAGAAAATACTGCTGCTCTCTACCCCTGACCTGATGGAGCTAGATTCTGTGGTCAGTGTAGGATCAGGAAACTTTGCATATTTGTGGGGTTGGAGCAGGCATAGGCAAACTCCAGCCCTCTACATGTTTTGGAACTACAATTCCCATCATCCCTAGCTAACAGGACCAGTGGTCAGGGGTAACTACTTGGCCAAGGGTTCATTCACAAACACACCTTTAAAAAAAATTACCGTAATACTCATAGCATACAGCCCTCATGTGCAATTAGGCTCTCTGCAATGCACCATTGTCTTCACATCACATTTTTGAAGCCTAGGAAAACCTCATCAATAATCGATTAACTTAACAAAAAGAATCATGGTACCACTACAACCAACACACTTCCTGGAGTGGTCATTGGTGGTGGTGGTGGATTCCCACCATGATATCCTCCCATTGGTGATCCAGAAAGCACGCTGGCCAGGAAGGCTGGCTGTGGATCACCAGAGGCTTAAAAAAAAGAAATTGTTGAAATGGGAAAAAGTTAAAAGTTAATGGCAGGCTTCAGCTAAGTTGTTATGTGCATGGGACCAAGTCTGTTTGTGCAACAGGGCAACGATGTGTGGGTTCCTCACAAGAGGAGTTGAGGAAGAAAAATGTCTGGAACCTCTCTCCCCTCTTGGCAAGCTGTAATTGTTATTTGTTTCATGTAGGTAGCCGTGTTGGTCTGATGCAGTTGAAATAAATAAAAAATTGCCCAATAGCACCTTAGAGACCAACTACGTATGTTCTGGGTATTTGTTATTTGTTTGTTTGTTGCCATCACTTTATAGCATTGGCATGTCCTTGTCCTAAGGAAATTGTTGAACAATCCTGCTCTTTTAGGCTGTTGCCGCTTGATCAGCAGGCTAGTATTTGAAAACTCTTTGACTGCTGGGGGGCCACCAGGTGGCGCATTGGAAGTTGGCCGACAATAACATCTCTCCGACCCATACGAGGTAATTAAGAGGCTGCTATGGGAAGTATGCAGTCTTCCCGACCCCCCAAGGAGATGGGGGAACTGCCTTGCCAGCGGTGTCCATAATGCACCCCCGGATTCAAAAGAAGGGGTGCTGGTCACTTGGCACAGCCCTCGGTGAAGTCGGCGCTTCCTGACGCTGTCTCCAATCTGCGTGTGCTGGTTCGCTTTAGCTCGAAAATATAATTGGAAATATATAATTTGGAAGAAGCTAAAGCACATACATCAAGCAAAGTTCAGGAGATAAGACTGCTGATTAATGGATCTCTGGGATCAGAGCGGCAGTGCGGGACAAATAAATCAAGTGATGAAACGCCATTAAGAGACTGGTATGTCTGGAGTGAAGAAGGGGGGTGGAGGAAAAAACTTTTCTTTTCTTTGCCTTATGTGAGTATTAATAACCCTCCACCCCAAAGAAAGAAGAATAGCCATATTTTATTTATCACAAACAGGAATTAAAAACTGTGGGGGGGGGAATTAAAGATCAAAGAGAGGATTTGTAAATATCGGAGAATGGAAAAATTCTATGATGCTATGACGCAGTTTTTCATGGTGTCTTGCAAGGCAGGCTTGTCTAAGAAAGACAGGGGGAGGAGGACCAGGATTATTGGAATGTGAATGATGATTGGAATGCGATCTTATCCTGGCAGAGCCCTCTTTGAGATATTTAACAAGCCTGGGAAAACTAAAGAGCAGACTGAAGATGAACTCTTGAAGGAGGAGGGGAATGGCGACTGTCCCTATGAGATATGACTTGTGGAGTGTGTAAAAAACCCCCACACAAACGATGTTTGCTTCCAACCTGCTTGTGAAGATTATCAAAGATCGCAAAGAAAGGAATATATGACAACAACAAGAAGATGAAGAAAGTAATAAAGAGACTATCTGGACAGAACTGGATAGAACTGTTTAATTAAAGCAGTAATAGAAATGATGTTTGGATCCTCGTTCGGAGCTTGATGTATGGGTACCCCCAACAAAATTAAAAAAATTGGCTGTATAATTATGGTGGTTTCCTTTTTCAGGGTTCCATGTCCTTGAAAGTTCTGGGAATTTCCCTATTAGTGTCCCTTTGTGTTGTAATGTTCACAATGAAAGACACAAAACATATGGGTGTGATTAAGTAGATAAAGAGTTTCTGGTGGAAATTGCTTAACCTTGTTTTAGTTCAGCACCCCAAAACCTAGGAGAATGACTATGAATTCTGAATACTCTATTGGGGATGCCTGGATAAGAGTAACTGGCATCAGAGAGTTGGTGGTACTCACAGTAACAAGAGAAAAACCTCATGATATTCTACCACCCTTCTCTGGATTTCTCATAGGACACATCATATTTCTTACAACCAACTGTGCAAAAGCTCAATTAGAAAGAAGGCTCATAAAATTCCATAAAATCGTGTGGTTCCTGCACTATAGAAATCTTAATTGTGGGGTGCTTCAGCCTTCCTATGGGATTTTTGGGAAAGTGCAAAGTTTTACTTTTTTAATGCCCCTGTTATCAAGGCAATCAGCTGTTCCTTGTAGCCATCTGAGATATGGAAGAAGCAGTTGCATCCACCAGTGTTAAAAAAAAAATAAGGGTGGGGGTGTTGTCTTGCAGTTCACAAGGCAGAAATCTATCAGTCACCATTAGACATGGTTGTCCACTGTGAGAAAAAGAATGCTGGGCTAGATGGTCCATTGGCCCGATCTAGCAGACTCTTCTTAGGTTCCTAGACATGATAGATAAATCAGACCTATACAGTTAGGGGGTCTGGGGGGTTGGGAAGATGGGTGAAGTTGTATCCTTGACAACTTGTTTCTGAGCTTCCTGGAAGCATGGGATGCTGGATTAGATGGATGCTTTGTCTGACCAAAGGGAATCTTCTTATGTTTTGCTGGGTGGCCATCAAAGTTATGGAGGAGGGATGGGGTAGTGGAGCCTGGCAGCCTACTCTCTTTCCTATACCTCCAATGACTACCTCTGATATGTTTTGCTTGGTGTCAGAAAGGCCTGTCTGATTGGCTTCTGTGTGCATAGTTTATAGTTTCCACGATTTGGTTAATTGCATGTCAGTTAATTGCAACATTCTTCATCCAGAAGACAACTCAATTAGTAATGTTTCCCTCTTGTTTTTAAATTATAATTGATCCATTGGCAGCTGCAGTTTATTTAGATGAGGTGGGTTTAAAATGTCTACTGCTTTCTGTAACTAGTGAAACGATACTCATACATTTTTAAGCATTTGACAGAGTCCCCGTGGATCATAAAACTCAAAGTGCAAAAATTATCTCCAGCAGTTACTCACACAGCTGCCAACTCCTGTGGGCTCTTGTATTTGTTCCTGGGCTCTTGTCTTTTATGTGCTGAAAGGGTGTTATAAACACAGATTTAGGATTTGTAAAAAAATTAAGTGCACAGTTGGAATGTGTGAGGGATTTGAGAGCCTTTAACAAGGCTTCAGGGTTTGGCAAGTAAGCCTTCAAAAAAGTAATGTAATTAATTCAGTGTTTTGCTTTTAGATTAGGAAATATTAAGTGCTACACAGAAGAGACCATATTTTTACTTATTGGTTTATTTAGGCAAGTGTGATGAAATCAGCTGCACATGCCATTTTCCTCTGGGGTGGGCAGGCTCAAATCTCAAGGTGCTAGATATCCATGCTTAAAGATTTCTCCTGACCTAGTTTCCTCACTGTTTAATAAAGGACATTTCCAGATTTTCATCATTTCAATCATCTACTGACAAATTCTGGTTGCCCACTTATAGTTGACTGGGAGGTCTTGTGCAACCAACTTTTTTCTTCAAAAGGTTGGGTGTCTTGTGATAAGGAAATTGATGGATAAATACACTGGAAAGTGTGGGATAACACTTGCTTTGATGTAACATCACCTAAAATCCTTGCAAACAAACCAGAATAAATGCTAAAACTAAAGAACAAACAGGTCACCAGGAAGCACCAAAAGACTGATACTCACTTTCAGGCAGCAACAAAAGGGTCTTGGATTTTGAAGAACCCATTTAACCACCCTCTTTGGGTACTGTAGTATCTCTCCTGCCAGAGTCCCCACCTCCCGAAAAACTTATGAATGTGATTATGAGCCAAAAGTTCCAACCCTTATAGTTCCTTGTCCAGGCACAAGCATAATACACCATGGCAGGTCTTCTTCCCTCCCCATTTCAGTTTTTACTGAAATTAGGGGATAACATAAACAAAAAAAAAAGACATACGGTAAATAAAGCCAGATGAGCAGGATTTTTTAAATATAAAAACAAAAAATAAACAATTTTTTTTTACACTAAAGCTACAAAACAAGTCAGTTGTATTTCACAAGCTATGAATCTAAAATGGTGGAATAAGTGGTTCACTTATTCTCTAAATCAAGGTTTGGGAACCTGTGGCCCTCCAGATGTTGCTAGACTATCCATCATCCCTGACCATTGGCCATGCTAGCTGCAGCTGATGGGAGTCGAAGGGCAATACTATTTGAAATTCCACAGGTTCCTTATCTCAGCTGTAAATGAATGCACACTTCTTTCATGTTGCAGAAGTACACTAAAATATATATTGGAAATTTCCAGGGTTCTGGAAATGTTGCCACCAAAGAAAGGTAAACCCATAAGACTAGTTTCCAAAACATCCCTTACCCTTCTCTAACTCAGCTCAATATCCAGACAAGAGAATGGTTCTCAGTTTCCCTTTCCCCCATGTCTGTGCCAGCCCCCTTGCCCCCCCAAACACCCTCCACTCCATTCCCTTTATTTAAAGCAGGGATTGTAAATTTATGGGTCTCCAGATGTTGGACTCCAACTTCCATCAGCCCAGTAAGCATAGCCTGATTAGGGATGGTGAGCACTGGAGCCCAACAGCATCGCCCCTGCCTTAAAGCAAGGAGTGGGTGGCAGCAGCCGCAGCAATGGAAATGGGAAGAATGAAGTGTTTTCATTGTCCTTCTCCTCCGCTCTCCTGACTTGATTGCTGTCAAATAATGCTCTCTTTTTCACTCTGCAACAGGCTATCCTTCACACTCAGTGGGCTTTGGCATTATCTGCATTTGTTTGATGCTAATTATGGTTATTTCCAAAAGAAACAACTCAGAGCCTGGAATGGTCAGAACAATCAAGCCTCTTATGTGATCCAAGGTGAAGGAAAGAATGACAAGTCTGCAAAAGTCTTTGTGTCATTGTGCGTGCAATAAATGCTACGGGAGCTCTTGAAACTAAATACACAAGAAGAGCCAGAAAGATCACCTAATCCAATACAAAGTATCAAACCATATATTGCAGTGTGGGTACTAGTGACCTGACCCTATGCACAACATTTATCACGAGTATTGACCACTATAGTTCATATGTTGATAGCCTAAAGGCTGGATTACTGCAATGTGTCCTGTGTGGGGCAGCCCTTGGGCCTGATTCAGAAGCACCAGCTGGTGCAGAATGCGGTGGCCAGACTGCTGATGGGGGAACCTATCCCCATGTGACGCTATTGTTAGAACATCTGCACTGGCTGCCCATCTATTACTGAAAAAGTTTCAAGGTCCCTCCCTTTATTAATTAATAAGGCCTGAACAACTTAAGGCAAGGATATTAGAGACCGCCTGATCAGTTTGATCAGTGAGATCATTCCCTGAGTTGGTCATTCCCTAAGTTGGCGAGGCTCCTTTGGCAGAAACAAGAAACAAGAAACATTAGAGTCATCAGTCCAGTCCTGGGGAATACTCTTCCACTAGAGATTCAGTTGACACTTGTTGTTTCATCTTTTAAATGCTTGCTGAAATGTTTCTAGTCTGCCTGGCTTTGTAGGCAATTAAGAACGAATCTTTTTGCAATAGCTCATTTCTGATTTTAATAATAATATTTTTTCAATATATTGTGCATGCTGGTTATATACTGCTCTGATATTATTTTATGAATTCTGGTGTATAAATATTTTTATGAATACATAGATAGTGTGTAGTTGAAAGAGTGTGATGTGACATCATCATCTTATAGTTTAGTCCACCCTCTTACAAGCTGTAGCTAATTAAAGGGAGCCAGGGCTAGGAGCATGAAAGGAGTCCCAGATGCCAAAGTAACTCAGCCCTAGTGGCAAAATCATAATGATAAACAGAAGAGTTGGGCATCTGTTTGAAGAGGAGGCAAGTAGTGCTGCCCTTTCATTTAATTTTTTAATCACCAGCTGGAGCTGAAATGAAGCTACTGCAAGAGCACTACTGTGTGCCAGAGGCTGAATCCCAGGGGTGGGGTAATCCTACAGCTCAGGAACTGAATCCTAGGGATTTAGGCTTTAGGGAGGGAATTTCACTCTGCTTTAGCAACAAAGCCTGGAGCAGTTGCATTAAGCCCCACTGGAAACCAAGAGTAAGCCCAATTTTGGAACGGGGGTAAAAGGACTACATGCAGAGTGGCTAGTGGAAAGGTCAGCTTATAACCCAAATGATCAGGCTCAGTGAGGGCTGAGTCTAGGCTTTAAGTGCAGCTTGTAAGGAAAAGTGTGGACAGTTGAATTGAAGAGCTCAGATTTTATATCCATATTGAAAACAGGGCATAAAAGTGCAATCTAAGACCCATTTTATGTGGCCCACATTGCCTCCTGAAGTGGCTCCATTCTTCCATTCTATCAGTTCCATCATTTGTTTCCTCCTTATTTTTCTTGGCATTTTAAAGTTGTTTCTTTCTCCCATTCTGAGTAGCTTCAGACCATTTGGAAGGGATATTCTTTTTTGTTCACTAAAAAAAAAGCATTACTTTTTCTGTTTCTATCCTAGGGAAATTCCACACTACCACCATCACCAAGCTGTCTGATAACAATTTGATAGGCTTCTTCAGTATGTGTGTACAGTGGCAACTGGTACCCGCTGGAGCTGGTAGGGCAGAAAGCAGGGAGATCTCACAGTAGGTGGCGCCAGAGCCAATGGCAGGCAGAGCCAACTAATTCTATGTTAGTCCCCATCCTCCTCCATGCTGAGTTCTAAATGAGTCAGACGGAGCATGGAAAAAATCCTTGCCAGTCTTACAACTGCTGTCCAGCTGAGCTTGGGGACAACTGCCCAAAATTAAGGTGGGACATGCCGCTTATTGACCCTGAGAAAATAAACTAAGAGGTGGGAACACCAGTTTCTTATCTCTCACACCATTCTCAGAATGCCTGGAAAGTTCTGGAACCCTACAGGATTGAGTTTTGCCCCAGTATGTTGAAGCAGAAGGGAACATGTGATGATGGAACATATATGGGGAGCCATAAATGGTCAGATATCCTCTGCCTGTGTCACTTCATATTTACAGTAACCCACCGAAAACACAGAAGAAACCCTTTCTTCTTGTCAAGTATGACTTATTCTTGAGAAGGGAGAAAATCACATCACATTCCAGTGGACATAAGTGCAATTTTAAAAACAAAAAATCTTGCCATTTCCCTAAAGAATACCATTACTTCACTCTCACAAATGTATATAAATACTCTGAGATAAAAGAAACTAACTTTCTTCAACATTAATCTACTTTTCTTCAGTCAAAATGGCAGAAAATCACCTTGAGGCAAATAAGGTAAGATGGCAATTAAAAAACAACATATGCAAAGAGCTGCAATTTAGCTGATGAAATGAAAGGAGATGTCAAGAAATGATGTTCTATCATTTCAAATGGTTCACCCCCGAATACTTAAAAAAGTAGAGGTGACACTGGAGGCTGCTTTAAAAGCCTGCACGTCCAGCATTATACCCTAATTGTAAGCCATAATGAAGTCTTCACTGTTCTACCTATACATTAAAAAGCCATTCTGTGGCAATCCCCCTCCATTTTCGAACTGGCTCTCGTAGAATGATTGTAACTCATGATCTGGATGTCACATTAAAGTTTCTTTCACACAGCTGGAAGCTGGAAGTTGTTCAAGCAACTGGAACCATGAAGAGAGATTTTTATTGCCCGCTTCAGCAATCTTCCCTTGGTGCAACTGATGCTATGAAAATACTCAAACCTTACAATTTCATTGAGTAGTCTATAGATATTGTCTGAGTTAATTGTATCTTCTGTTGCTTGCTTTTGTTTTTCAGTACAATACAGTGGTTCCTTGGTTTCCGAATGGCTTATTTGTCAAACAAATCAGTTCCTGAATGCCGCAAACCTGGAAGTGTTCCAATTTGCGAACGATTTTCGAAAGCCGAATGTCCAACGCAGCCAATCAGAAGCCACATCTCAGTTTTTGAACAGTTTCAGCAGTCAAATGGACTCCCGGAATGGATTAAGTTCGAGAAGCAAGTTTCCACTGTACTTCAAAGGGTCAGTTCTAACACTGATTCTCTAACACAGTTCCATCTGTTGCCTCCCCTGTTGTTGAGATGTTAATTATACACTTTCGAGTGCTATCTTTTTGCTTCTGTGGTCCTGATAAGTGCCAGGCTCATTAATGTTGCTATATAAACAATTAATTCTAAGAACAGTAATTTGCATAGCTGTGACGGTGTATAGTTAACATGGATGGCTGTTATAGCAGCAAATTATACAAAGCTACTGTAGCACCACCACCAGTTGTGAAATAGATAGATGATAGATAGATAGATAGATTTGATTGTTATAGTGCAAGGGTACCTAACCTTTTCCCTTCAAGTTGTTGTTGGTCTCTAACTCTCCTCAGCCCTAGCCAGCATGGGCAATGGTCAGGAATGGTGGGAATTGTAGTTCAGAACATCTGAAGAGCATGAGGTTGGCTATCAGTACTGTATGGGGATCATAAAGTCTTGCACCCCATATCCTTAATACAGTTTTTATGTCACATCTCAGACACTTGATCTGATTATATATATATATATATATATGCGCAAACATTAAAATTATGACCCCAATCAGAAAAGCACTTTTCTATTTTGTGAATGTTCTTGTTAAAGAGAGCGATTCTTCATGCATATCTTTGATTAAAGGTTTTATTTACATTCTGGAAAACTGAAGTTATATTATTTCTTATGGTCATTTCCATTTGCAGAGGAGACTGCAGTATTTTTCTTTTCTTATAAATCTCTTCTCTGGCTATTCTACTATACAGTGCTCTCCACAACTTTTTTTCCAGGAGAAACTCACTAGAACTCAGTTCCGGAACCTCTCAGGTAGGTGCCATTGTCATTAAAAGAGAATGAGGTGAGTTCTGGCACTTCTTTTCCTTGAAAAAATACCACTGGAACTCTCTCTCTCTCTCTCTCTCTCTCTCTCTCTCTCTCTGTGTGTGTGTGTGTGTGTGTGTGTCTGTGTGTGTGCATGTATGTGTTTGCACATGCAGACACCATTGCTTTTGCTGACATCAAAAGTATTAGTTTAAAATATCACCAAGCTCAGGATTTTTTGTTTTTAAAAAACTGATCTCTGCTTTGTGAAACAAGTCAGGGTCTTTCAAAGCTTCCACCACTGAAAAGAAATAGTTTTCAGTGCACAGATTATGCATGTACGTATTACAGCTGTGGAGATGCCGGGGATTGAACCCAGAATCTTCTGCACATGAAGTAGACCCTCTAACACTGAGCTAAGGCTACACTCATTTGTGAGGAAGGCTTCAGGAGTAAATCCCCAGGGAAAATTTGTACCTGCTGCCTTGTGAGACATCTTCAGGAGAAGAAAAAAAATCTAAGGAATAAACCCTACACAAATCCAGAATGGAGAAGAAGAAGAGTTTGGATTTGATATCCCGCTTTATCACTACCCTAAGGAATCTCAAAGCGGCTAACAATCTCCTTTCCCTTCCTCCCCCACAACAAACACTCTGTGAGGTGAGTGGGGCTGAGAGACTTCAAAGAAGTGTGACTAGCCCAAGGTCACCCAACAGTTGCATGTGGAGGAGTTCACCAGATTACAAGTCTACCGCTCTTAACCACTACACCATACTGGCTCTCAGTCCCAAGGCGTCCCTTAGGGAGTCCCTAAGGCAGTTGGCTGGCGTGCTCTGGTCCATGGGGTCACAAAGAGTCGGACATGACTAAACGACTAAACAACAACAACAAAGGCGGTTGGATGGCATCTTGTCTGCCTCATTTCAGCAACTCCTGCAGCCAAGTTGATGCCAACTATATTGCTGCTTTCCCTTGGACCACATCAATTCATTCCAGGGTATTTTTATGAGTGGGCAGAATGTTTCCGCCCCATTGATAGCCACTAGTTATTCTGAGGTAGCTGCCACTCCCTCTACTCTAAATGTCCTGAAATGATCCAATATTCAAACCCCTTTTTCAAAAATGGGGGGGGGTGACATATGTTTTCCTGCCACTGCAAGATAAATGCAAGCCTTCTTGGACCACATTCACAGCATACATTTAAAGCACTATGATACTACTTTAAACAGTCATGGCTTTGCCAAAGAATTCTGGGAGCTGTAGTTGGTTAAAGGTGCTGAGACTTGTTACGAGACCTTTATTCCCCTCACAGAGTTGCAATTCTCAGAGTAGTTTAACAGGGAAAGTTTCTAAGTGTGCCCACCCAAACTTGCTTAGAAGTCCCCTTCAGATCTTTCTTGTTATTCAAGAATAGCAGCTTAGATCCTTGAATAATCATTGTTTTTAGTCCCTTAAAAAAGAAAGAAACGCACAATATCACTGTAAATAGGATCTAATTTTGCAGCTCCACTAATTAACATCAGGACCTTGACATTGTTTGTTTGTCTTTTATCTTGAAGAGTTCCAGTAGCTTTAGTCATGGCAGTGAATTGCAAAGGCTGTATGGTATGCCTGCCTGCCTCACGGTCTGGTTCACTCCCCAAATAAAGGATAACAAAACAAGTCTTTCCCCCCCTGAACAATATTGATTTCATCAGTGAGAAAGGTTTTACTGGGTGTGTTTGGCATACTTTCATTATAAACAACATGAATTAATTAATACATCCTACAATAATTTGAAAGGCTGCCTGTTTAATGTGAAGTAAAACTTCTCATACAGCCTATGCAATGCAATAGAGAGATCGTTCCCAGGAAAAAAAGGCTGTATAGCTGAAAATCCCTGTGTATGTGTGTGTGGCATTTTCCATACCCTATCCTTTCCTGGAGATCCATTCTCTTCCTCCCTCTGCCCATTTTATGTACTCACCCTAAAATGATAAAATCTGCCCTTACGAAACCATTGTAGTCATCATTCTGAGGTTTTTACAGGCTTAATCCCATCAGAAGCGTTGCCCATTCCTGAAAATTTCATCCAATTCTAGTAGAAAATAAAATACATTTTTACAACCTCACTTAATCTACTCTGGAAGACCTGCTGTGCCGGCAAGTTTCATCCACTTCTGTAAAAAGCGGGCAAATACTATGCCCATTTTTAGATTTCCCATCACAGAAAACAGGGAGAAAACAGAGTTTCATTTTTAACAGATTTAATTTGACCACAAATAACATGTTAAATTGGAAAGATACAGAATGGTTCTGAAACAGATTGTGCTGCTTCCCAAAACTACAGATACAAATCAAATCTTGTAGTCTTTGCATACCCCTATTATTCATTTTTGCATGACTATGTAAATGGATGAGAAGTGATTAACATGATCAAGGATAGGCTCTTAAGCTTTGTTTTAGCTTTGTTTTCCAAAAGGAGAAAAAGGTGTTCATGTGAAAGTGGCTTCAGATGATTGCTCCTCACTAGCATTTCTAACTCTACAATTATGTTTTTCTTAGAGGGAATGATAAATGAGCCACTTGCCAAGAGAGTCAATACGTTTTTTCTTAAAAGAATAATTATGAATGACTATCTTGCAGTTTTTGAAGGTGAAAGTATTGGTGTTCCAGAGCATTCTGGGTCAGTTGAAGTCAAACAAATGTTTGCCTTACAAACAAACCTCCAATATCCCCCATCTTTATTTTGTGAGATCCGCAACAACTTTTTTCTTCCTGAGAACAAAACAAAGCTCCTCTTACCCATTTCTGTGTTAAGGTTGTGTGCTCTCTCACTTTCTCTCTCTCTCACTCACTTACTTTCTTTCTTTCTTTTAATGCTTGGAAACATATTGAATTTATAGGGCCACAATAAACGTAAATTGGAGACCTCAGAATATGTCATTATTTACTACTGTAACAACACAAAGCAGTAATTGCTATGAGATGCTTTGTAGGTAGGAAGTAACTAGCCAACACGGCATGAAAAATGAAGAGTTCCAAGATGCATGACATTGTTGTTTTCATTACTGTGTTCCTCAGCTGGGCATCAATATAACTTATTTATAAAATTGCTCTATGATGACCATTCTCAGCAGTTGATCAGCACAAAATCACTCAGAATGTATTATATATATTTGAATTCACATTCTTGCTATACCGGCACACGGTACATTATTTCAACAATCCCATTTCTTTCCCTGGGTAATTATGAATAACAATTGCTCTAAGGCCAGCTACACATTCAAGGTGCTGTGGAATAAGAAGAAAACCCATTAACTGTTTATGTTGATTAGATACAATTTTAAAAGTTTTCATGGAGAGAGCTGTGCTTGCAGCAGAAGCGATGGAAAGGCCTTGTGACACTTTAATTTGATTATGGCATATGCTTTGGTGGACTCAAGTCTGCTCATCAGGTGCATGAAGTAAACTTTAACTGTTGTATTTCTTTCTTATTACAAATTATATCTTGTTTTACAAAGCATAGTCTTATAAGACATAGAATGTTGGTTGGATAAGGGACACCGAAGGATGTAGCAGCATCTACTACCATAGTACCCCATAAAATTATTTACAGTCCAAACTAAAATCCAAGCCAGAGAAGAATTTCTGATGATTCCTCCTCCTGGTCCCAGGAGGTAAAATACCTCCTTCCCTTGTTACCTGGGCAGTGGCATTCTGGGTACGGATGGAGGAGAACTTTGATTGGTCAGCATTTTAAAGCAAACCAACTGCATGGATCATGTTTACCAGCGATGTATACACAGACTGAAACGGAGGTATCAATCAGATCACACAGATCTTCAGCTTTGGTTAAACAATTTCATTTCAAAGAAACATGGACACAAAATTTTAGGGACAGGATGCATACCAAAATGTATATCTTACAGGAAAACACACAGGGGAATCATTCAAAAAAGTGCATTTTAGGTAGCAAATACATAGAAATGTAGAGTTGGAAGGGACTACAAAGGTTGTCTTGTCAACCCCCCTGCAATGCAGGAAACTTTTTTTGCCCATTTTGGGGCTCTAACCCATGGCCCATGAGCCTCAGTCTCATGTTCTACCAACTCAGCTTACAAAACATATTTTAGAGAAAATGCAAAAAACTGTGTATATTGCAGTGGTGGCTTTGCTGTGGCAACTTCTCCACTTTTCCAAGAGGTAAAGTTATGGAGAAGTAAATGGGGAACAATACAATGTTCCACTGATAGCCTGGGGCGGTGGCTATACTTCTTCTTTTTAAGAAAACATTTTAAGGAAGCTTACCATATCCCCAGAGGATTGTATGTTCTGGTAGCCTTGATGTATTATTGGCATCATTAGGCTGCCATCTCATTAAGAAAAGCTCCACCATGTAATGATGCAGCTGTGTGATGACATTTACATAAGTGCTTTCTTTATTGTTAACCACTCTGTTCTCACATATTAAGTAGGATCACAAGAACATTTTGATCCAGAGTTTGGCCCTTGCAGGGACCACTCTAATCAGGATACTTTTCTTGATGGACATTAAATCAGCCAGTAGCTAAATTTTCATGCGTGAGTTGAGTTGTCAGAGATTCTCTGAAGGTTAAGTAAGTCACATTTGGAGCTGGGCTGCCTCATATGTTCCTGTTTATATGTTGCAGGAAAGTTTGCTGTGGTGCAGCTAAGTGGGTTGGCTGAATTATGAGCTTCTTTCAGATCCAAACATAGTCCAAACTTTGGAAATGATAATGCAAAGAAGTTTTGAACTTCAGGTCACCAGCAGACTGTCACAATTACTTCGTGCTTATCACATTTGTTGTCCAGTTAGTGATTGCTACTGGACCTGAGAAAAATATGACAAAGGAGATTCTTTCTCTTTTCCAAGCATTCCAGGGTAGTTGATTAGGAACCATTTCAGTCCCTGAACCTGTAAGACCTAGGGTTGTGTTCCATGGGTGTTGCCACCATTTGGTGGCTGGCTAGAGTGAGATGCAAAAAGGATTGGGGAACATGGCTCTGGTTATTCACAGGCAGAAGCTCTTGTGACAGTAGAGGCAACAGAGGCTGGGATGGCACTATACAGCCATTGGGCACCAGGTTTGGTCATGAGCTGATGATGCTACTGGCCTGTGGTGGCCACCACCGACTGGTGGCCCTGTCTGAGACTTCTTGGTGCATTTACTTGCCATTGCTTTGTTCTAGCAGTGATACAAGCTGCGTACATCTCTTAACCCCACAGCAGGAGAACAAGCTGAAGCTTCCAGTCCCCGCTTCTCTAGACTCAAAGGGAATGGCTCTTTTTAAAAGGGACAGTTTATTTCAAATTGGGATTAACACCCTGTTCGTTTTCGTCTTACACATGAGGCTGGATGGTGAATTTGTGTGGTGATGCATGTTATAGCTCCAGAACATTATTATACTATCTGAATGGTGACATATATCTTTTCAGTGGAAGGAGTCTCTAGCGTAAACCAATTTGTTTGACAAATGCTCGAAGGTGAAGATGTCGGGGGTGGGATGGGTTATTTTTAGAACTCAGGTATGAGCACATTCATACCAGGGAAACATGAGCCTCATCTGTATTACCTCATTTCAAGTATATATATTTGTGCTTTAGTTGGCTGCAAAATCTTTCAGTACCAATGGGAATTTAAAACTCCAAGCAAATAAATAAAATGAAAACATATAACTATTAAAGTAAAGGAAGCATGAACTTTCTTCTTTGGAGAGTTGTATGCCTTAATCCTTTCCAGTGTGGTACGGAAATTCTTTAATATTTTGCCAGAGTCTCTTAATTACTTTTTCCTAAATACCCATTTATTACAATTTCACAATGAAACAGAAACAACAGAAAAGATTGGATACTCTCCGCAAGTTTCCCACTTGAGAAGCATGACCTGGGACTTTCTCACATCTACCACCAGAAAAAAGTGGGATATATATTTTTCTTGGCCTCCTGACAATGCTCCTTAGGGAGAGAGCTCCACAGCACTCATATTTTCCAAGATGATGAGCCGGGTAAAGAGCAAGATCACATGTTTTAGACAATGCTAAAACATGCAGGTATTTCTGGAAATATGTGGTGGAGCATCATGCCATCTTTCAGCTGTGCACACCTGCAAACAGTAAATCTAGCTAGTTGGATTTTATCAGGATGGATCCCGCTTTCAATTCAGATACTCAGTTGCAAATGCACCCATGTAAATAAGACCACAAATGTTACTTTATCACAAAACTGTGGCTTGTTTGTTTGCCCACATATGTCAGTCTTAGTCATCTGCACACCTTGGCGAACGACTGCAACTGGCTGGCTAAATCAAGTGAGGGTAGTCAATGAGTCTCAAACATTTGGTGAGTTAGGTGCTTCCCCTGCATACAAAGACAGGCTCTGGAGGATTGAGCAGATGAGACCAATAGTGGGTCCAATGGTCAAGAAGGCAGTTTCTGCATATGTTGTAAAGGGAAGTGAGGGGGAGAGAAGCTCACCAACCTGGGAAGGTAGCCCATCTAGGAGAAGAAAGACTCTGATCCTATACCTTCAATGCCCTATGGCTATACTTATTCATGAGAAAGGCTTCGGGAATGAACCATGAGGAAAAATCCATATTGTGGGACATCTTCAGGAGTGGAGTTCCTAAGATAGTTGGATGGCATCTTACACACCTCTTTCAGCAACTTTTGCAGCCAAGATGTTGCCAAATGTATTGCTTTGCTTTTGCTTTGGACCACATCAATGAGGCTGAAAGGGGGATATTTTCGTCTGGAGAGCCCAGGACCTCCATGTCAAGAGCTGTCCTACTCTCGAGTAGAACCCTGGCAGAGACACATGCCCAACTGGCATGTTCTCTCCCTCCTGGTCAATCATTTGGGAGCTTCAAAAGCTTTCTTCTGTCCGAACATCACAGTGACTGATGCAAACAGAGATCAGCACACTTAGGGATCCACAGAATTTTCACAGTCCACGTAACAGAACTCAGTAGCTCAGCATTTGTCTAATCTACATTTATTTACATATAAAACACTCAGAGCATTCTGACTTAGCTCCTTCCTCTTTCTCATCAGACAGCAAAGAGAAAGAACAAAGGACAATAGTCCCACTTTACGGAACACAGTAACACAAACATTCTGTCTCCATCACTTCCCACTCTGTGGAGTCAAAACATACACTTGTCATGTGATAGACAACAATCCCATGACTGCAATCACGGAGCAGGAATTCTAATACTCCATGCACACTGTCCAGGCTTGTGCTCCCGAGAGTTCATTTTGGTGCTGCAAAAACAACACAGTAGACAGCAGTTATAAGTTCCTGGTCTCTGCAGCCACAGCAGGTGCTGAGATCTCCAGGCGTTTGATACTCCATTGTCTCTTGAGAGTGACAGATGCCAACAAGAAGTCACCAGGCAGCATGGAAGGGCAATTGGCAATAGCCTAGCACTGCTTACTTGCCTCTGACCTTCCTCCTCCATTGATGACACTTCCACTGCCTCCAATTCCAAGTAGCTGACTTTTATAGGGTTGAGGGGCAGGAGGATGGGGAAAAAAAGAATTAAAAACAAACAAATAAAACAAACAGGTCAAAAGACATTTAGGTGCATTAAATAATCAATTGGCAGGATATAAAGGAAGTGTTCACAACATTCCAGGATAGGAATATTATTATTATTATTATCTTCTTGAATTATTTGTAGAGGGGAAGATTTAGTTATAACACTAACTGTGGGGAGTCAAGAGAATATGATAAAAAACAGTCCTGGAAAGGCGATTTATGGACTAAGATATCTTTTCTTGACTTCATACAATAAGCTTTCTTTCTCTTCTTCTTCTAAAGGTACAAATTTGATAAACAGACAAGCTGAGGGGCGGGACTCTGACAGGAACTTGAAAGGGATTTACAAAGAACACTCTGAGGTCATAATTTTCCTGCAGCTAAATGACATACAACTCAGGTTCTCCCAACAGAGTGCCACTTAAATGTCTGTTTAACGCACCACAATCATAAACTAATAGGCATATAGCCAGGACATTGATCTCTTAATAAATGACCCGTTAAAGGCAGGTAATCAATACATGTCAATGTCTAGTACTGCTGTGGGTCAAAGTCTGCAGGTCTGATGGAACTTTTGCACCTTAACTGGTCTTGCACGCTCTCCTGCTTCCAGTAAATTGGTGAAGTAACACACATATCAGATAAGTATTAAGTGGTAGTGGTGAGCTGTTGCCCAATGCAATGGAGGACAGAGAAACATTCAGAATAAATACCTTTAAGGGTAAAGGTAAAGGGACCCCTGACAATTAAGTCCAGTCGTGAACGACTCTGGGGTTGTGGCACTCATCTCGCTTTACAGGCTGATGGAACCGGCGTTTGACAGTTTTTCCGGGTCATGCGGCCAGCATGACTAAGCTGCTTCTGGTGAAACCAGAGCAGCGCACGGAAACACCGTTTACCTTCCCGCCGGAGTGGTACCTATGTATCTACTTGTGCTGTGTGCTTTTGAAATGCTACATTGGCAGGAGCTGGGACCGAACAACGGGAGCTCACCCCATTGCGGGGATTCGAACCACCAACCTTTTAATCGGCAAGCCCAAGCGGCACAGTGGTTTAACCCACAGCGCCACCTGCATTTAAATACCTTTAAAAGGACACATAAAATAGAAAACAACATTTAAACCTTGACAGACATATTGAAAGTTACAGAGACATATATTCCTAAAATTATCACAGAGAGAGAGAGAGAGAGAGAGAGAGAGAGAGAGAGAGAGAGAGAGAGAGAGAGATCAAGGTTTATAAAATTCTGCAGAAGTTGAAATATTGACTAATATTGCTTTGGTGTGCATGGAGACTAGGTTTGACTGAACCCTATTTAAAGCACTTGAGTTCTTATGTTCCCAAATCTTCTGTATTTGTGCGTTCCTCTGGCTCTTATCAATCCACTTTCTGAACTTTTTGAATCTGAGAGGACACTTGATACACATTAATTTCTGCACGCACACCCACACCCACAAATCCTTTCTGTTTTATCAACTGTGTTTTAAACAAGACATCCTTTTTGAGAAAGTGCTTGAAGTTGCTGAAGGAGTGTATTGCATGGAGCCAAAGAAACTTTTGCTTGATCATTAATGAGATAACATTTCTATTTCATTACATTAAGGATCAATGCTAGCAGAGATAATGTACTTGCTTAGCTAATGCTCTCAGCTCCTGAATAACATTTGTTTCAGCTTTTCCTAATTCCTCTTTTAATCCTCTCTCTTCATTACACAACTTTGAATAAACTTCACAAGTCACTCTGCGACGTCTATTCATATTGTCTTTACATGAGATTTCTTTCTTCTCTGAGAACTCTTCTTTCATTTCTGGAAATAATTACAGACTCATTACCGCCCGTGCCCTTTCCTTTGCATTCTCCTAAACCAGTCAATTGTTAAGATCCATTTGTATTAATAAATACAAAACTAGACTTAAGTGTTTCTGCTACAACATAGGTCTATTATCCAAGAAGATCAAAAAGGGCAAACAGCTTCAATAGAAACTTGTATGGGTAAAAAGGAACAAGGTGATTTACTGAACAGATTCTAGCCTTGTTCAGTCATCCAAAGAGAGGGAAATCCATGGAGATGAGGTCGGAATTGTTCTTGCCAGCCTCACCACAAAGTGCCACGTGTTTCTCCTGCTTTTTCACATATGGACTACATCCATAAAAATTATACCTAAGGATGTCTTTAAAAATTATGAGTTCCATTATGACTTCCATATCCCAGAATAATGTGCAGACCAGATCTGAGTTATCCATCAGCCCCCAAACCTCCTGAATGTTCCATTAGGAATATGTACAGTGGTACCTCGGGTTAAGAACTTACCAGGTAATTCGTTCTGGAGGTCCGTTCTTAACCTGAAACTGTTCTTAACCTGAGGTACCACTTTAGCTAATGGGGCCTCCTCCTGCTGCTATGCTGCCGCCACACAATTTCTGTTCTCATCCTGAAGCAAAGTTCTTAACCCGAGGTACTATTTCTGCGTCTGTAACCTGAATCATCTGAAACCCGAGGTACCACTGTATTTAAATGTGTGTTTTTTTAACATTAAAAAAAATAAATCACATATTACCGTATTTTTCGCCCTATAGGACGCACCGTCCCATAAGACGCACCTAGTTTTCTGGGGGGGAAATAAAGGGGGGGAATTATTCCCCCCCCAGGCGCGGGGCTGGGGCAGCCCGAGCTTCCCCCGACCCCAGCCCCCAAACAGGCAGCTCTCTGCAAGCCGTGGGAGCCCAGCGGTGGCTCCCACGGCTTGAGGAGAGATCCGCGAAGCCTGGACGCGCTGAGATCAGCGCGCGCAGGCTTCGGGATGCCGGCAACTCTCCCCAAGCAGCGGGAGCGTTCCCGCTGCTTGAGAAGAGATCCGCGAAGCCTGGACGCGCTGAGATCAGCGCGCGCAGGCTTCGGGATGCCGGCAACTCTCCCCAAGCAGCGGGAGCGTTCCCGCTGCTTGGGGAGAGATCCACGAAGCCTGGACGCAGCGCGGGCAGGCTTCGGAATGCCGGCAACTCTCCCCAAGCAGCGGGAACGTTCCCGCTGCTTGGGGAGAGATCCGCGAAGCCTGGACGCACTGAGATCAGTGCACGCAGGCTTCGGGATGCCGGCAACTCTCCCCAAGCAGGGGAACGTTCCCGCTGCTTGGGGAGAGATCCGCGAAGCCTGGACGCACTGAGATCAGCGCGCGCAGGCTTCGGGATGCCGGCAACTCTCCCCAAGCAGCGGGAACGTTCCCGCTGCTTGGGGAGAGATCCGCGAAGCCTGGACGCGCTGAGATCAGCGCGCGCAGGCTTCGGGATGCCGGCAACTCTCCCCAAGCAGCGGGAACGTTCCCACTGCTTGGGGAGAGATCTGCGAAGCCTGGACGCGCTGAGATCAGCGCGCGCAGGCTTCGGGATCCCGGCAACTCTCCCCAAGCAGCGGGAACGTTCCCGCTGCTTGGGGAGAGATCCGCGAAGCCTGGACGCGCTGAGATCAGCGCGCTCAGGCTTCGGGATGCCGGCAACTCTCCCCAAGCAGTGGGAACGTTCCCGCTGCTTGGGGAGAGATCCGCGAAGCGTGGACGCGCTGAGATCAGCGCGCGCAGGCTTCGGGATGCCGGCAACTCTCCCCAAGCAGCGGGAACGTTCCCGCTGCTTGAGGAGAGGTCCGCGAAGCCTGGAGAGCGAGAGGGGTCGGTGCGCACCTACCGCTCTCGCTCTCCAGGCTTCAGCGAAAGCCTGCATTCGCCCCATAAGACGCACCCACATTTCCCCTTCATTTTTGGAGGGGAAAAAGTGTGTCTTATAGGGCGAAAAATACGGTAATTCAAAAATAGGATAGGGAACCAATTTAGGATTGAATGCATGCAGAAGTTACATGGATGGAAACAGACTTATTCATTCATAAATAGCTATATATGTCTAAGCTCATATATGTGCCTGGAATTTTTGGAGACAATTCAATGTCATGTGAAGGTGATCAGTCCCTAAGGACAAGCCTTTCTGCTTGACGGATGGAGCAATGCCCCATGGCTCCTTGTGAGTTCTGTTCCAAAGGTTCTTTTGAATCCGCTCTACAACCAATTTTGGATGCAGGGGGAGGAGAGGAGGGAAATCTCTGTTGCACAAGCCTTGTGCATGGCTTCCCCTGATGGAAGTGGAATCCCTTCCCTATGTTTTGCAAGGCTATAGGTCCTATGCACATATACCTCATTCAGGCATCGCCTCTATGCAGAACAGCCAGTTTTCTTTTTGAAACACACACACACACACACACACACACACACACACGTAAAGGGTTTAGATGAGTGGGCTGCAATCCCAGCTCTTGGTCCACATGCTAACCTCAGGCTGACTGTGTAAACAAATGAACAGGGCTAAGATAACTTCAAAAATGCATAGCAGCACCAGCAACAGAAATAACTATCACAGCTGGTTGGTATTTATATGAGAATACCATGCATTAGTTATTTATTTCTGAACTGCTTAGTATTTACACATCTCTAAGCCGTACACAGGGACGCGGGTGGCGCTGTGGGTAAAACCTCAGCGCCTAGGACTTGCCAATCGCATGGTCGGCGGTTCTAATCCCCACGGCGGAGTGCGCTCCCGTTGCTCGGTCCCAGCGCCTGCCAACCTAGCAGTTCAAAAGCACCCTCGGGTGCAAGTAGATAAATAGGGACCGCTTACTAGCGGGAAGGTAAACGGCGTTTCCGTGTGCTGCGCTGCCTCGCCAGAGCAGCTTCATCACACTGGCCACGTGACCCGGAAGTGTCTGCGGACAGCGCTGGCTCCCGGCCTCTAGAGTGAGATGAGCGCACAACCCTAGAGTCTGGCAAGACTGGCCCGTACGGGCAGGGGTACCTTTACCTTTAAGCCGTACACAAAAAGACAACACTAAGTAATAGAAATGGTAATTTGACATATTCACACACCCCTTCCCACCAGTAAAACAGTATTACAGAAGGAAAGACATTTCAGAGTACAGGGACAATGGCAGAAATGCCCTATGGTGATCCATAGAATACTGTTGAATTTCCCTAGGTGATCGAAGGCATCTTAGAGATCTGTACAGGGGCAGGCTGTCTTTCAGGTAGCCTGGTCTTGAGTTCTTCAGGTCTTTATATGTTAGCAACAAGAACTTGACCTTGGCCAGGTAGCTAATCAGCAACCTGTACAGTTCCATCAGCACAGGTGTCACATTTCAATGGAGGCTGGAACACTAGAGCAACAAGGGCATTGCCCTACCACGTGGAATTAATTGCAAAACAAAATAAAAATAGATGTGTTCACCAGTCACCAACGATCCAGCTGCTCCATTCAACAACCAGTCTCAAAGGAAACCCCAGAAAGGGAACATTACAGTAGTCCAATCATGAGTTTACCCAGTCATGAATAATGGTGGCCAAGCTACTCTTGTCCAGGAAAGGTTGTAGTTGGCACAACAAGCCTAAGCTGATAACACCAGGGATGTTATGAAGGTCTCCAGTGACAAAGAAAGATCTTGGAACACTCCCAAACAATATATCTGTTCCCATAAAGGCTTAGTGTTTCTTTGATGCCCCATCAAGGAATGCCTCATCAAGATTTTTTTTTAATAAAAAACCCTCCTCTGTCACTTATGTATATTAAGTGAACATTAGGGGTAACTAAGCCCTCTCGACAAAATATCTGAATAATAGCTTTTGTGGAAAATAATTCATTGGAACTTCCAGCCAGTGGAAGGGGGAAGGCCTGCTTCTTATCCTGCTATTCGTTTCTCTGGCAGCTCACTGTCCTAACTTACCTTTCAAGTTAGATAACACCTGGCTAGACTGTTTATGTAACATGATGAAACTAGGGTGTGTGTTTTTTTGCTATCTGTCTCTCCTTCCACAGAATAAGAATCCAATCTTGAAAACTATGTAATCACAGAATTGCAGGGAGTCCCAAAAACTCATTTGGGCGAACCCAAAGTCATTACAACATAGATGTATAGCTTCGTTGCACATGCTTATCGGGGAGAAGAATGAAAGTAGAGAAAAGTTTTACTACACATTAAGAACAGCTTTGCACAGCCGAAATAATACAAAATCAGAGGAAGGTTTGTACTGTATAGCTAGTGCTTATATTTCATATTTAAAGTACTCAAGTATAGTAACATCTTTTCAGATAAATGAACACTCACAACTCTTTGTTGACATGCGTGCTCTGGGTAAAGATGCTATTTTTATAGAGTCACATCTTAATGGGGCTGATAATCCTTGGGCTAGGGTATTATTTGGGTAGTTTTGTTTTGGGGGTGTCATTGTTGTTATTGATTTTGTTTGTATCTTTATTTTAGATAACATGATTTACATGGCAATTGTTCAAACTGGTTGTATATTTTCTGTTGTTTCTTTTATTGTTTCTTCCTCTCCTAAAGAGTGTGACTACTTTTGTTACGTTGTAATTATGTGAGTTTTTTTTCCATATTGTAAGCGGTCTTGAGCATGGCTTGAACTATGGAAAGGGGGCATAAACATAAAATGATGTACGTGTGTATGTATTAGCTTCCAGAGCCAAGAGAAGAAATGAAATGTGCCAAAATTTACAATGTTCCCACCCCCCAACCTCCTCAGTGTCAACGTTCAGTTAGTTTCTTGACACTGAGAAAGAAATTCAAATGGGTCAAGTTTGACATAAAATACTGACACAGGAGAGGCCAGCTAAATGCATTGCTTGTCAGGTTGTGAAAGCACACTCTTATGACAGATCCCTGCTAGAGATCATGGTATAGATGAAGCAATGGAGAAGCTATGTGTGACTTTAGGAGAGAGTGAAATATATGGTAAGTGGCTTATGTTTGCTTCCTGGATAGGGTTGCTCATTCATGACAATTCTGATGACACTTGGACACTGTGTATGTCAACAAGCTGACAAAGGAAAGGAGAATAGCAGCTGCATATACACAGTTCTGGAATATTTAAGAGTAAATATTCAGCTAATGGATGAAAAACCTCAATCTTTGGACTATTCCTCTGAAAGAAAAAGAAGAAGAAATAATGATATGTTACAATGGTCAAAATTGCCCTCTGCCTTTGAACATGTGTGCCACTAAATCTGTTGATTTATTGTGTTTAATAATAATAATAATAATAATAATAATAATAATAATAATAATACCGTACTTCTGTTTCTTCTGATGCATGGCTTGTGCCTTATTTTCTCTTTTGCCTTGTTTTAAGTCAGGGCCAGCCCTAGGGTTGGGCAAACAGCAATCCACATGGTCAGATGGTCCAGGGGTCGGGGAATCTGATGATCATGAGGCCATTGGTCAAGATGAGCAGGAAGCAGCAAGGTAAGGCCAGGAATTAGAAGCATTTGTAGCAGCATCTGTTTGCTGCTGGGAGCTCTGCTTAAGAAGGCTGAAGCCAGCTGGTTCTTATCAGTGCTTTCTCCTCTGTGTCCTTGAAGGCTGATCAAATTCAGGTGGAGTCAATCCACCTTCTCCCTTTCAGGATGCTGTTCAGCAGGCGAAGCTGCCTCCTGGCCCATGACACTATGGATAGGAAGGCGGCAACAATATTGGTGAAGTTTCAAATGATCATCCCCAGGTGAGCAACTCCATAGCAATAGGTAACCTAAGCTAGTAAGGCCTCCTTCCATCCCTGGAAGCTAGTTTGGATGGTGATGTGGTTTTTGCTTATTCCCCCATATCCCTGCAATGCCCCCTCCCACAGTGCCAATGAGTAAGCCAACATCTGGAGCAATTTTTCAGGAGATGCACAAGTGTGCAAGGGGATTGGTAAGAATTCCCTCCTTCCCACTTTCAGCAATGGGAAGCAATAGATGGATTAATTAAAAAAAAACTAGGGAACTTAGCAATATGTGAAAGCCGCAATAACGTGTGTGTGTGTTTTTAAATGCATCAGATATATAAAAGAATCAATTTACGGTACAATCATCATTAATAAATGTTCAGCCATTCACAAAACAGATGGCCTAAAATGTTCTTGAATTATACCATGTCGTATGTAGATGACATAAATAAAGTCTAATACATATTCCATAGCTTGATGCATTATCCTTTTTTGATATTCTGCCTCCTCTGGCTATTTATCTTAAAGATGTGACATTATTTTAATTACTCTGTGATGACTTTATTCACTCAGGAAAAACTTTGTCATAGAAGTGTCACTAGAAGCTTGAATTTCCTGAATATTTCTCCACTGAGGAAGCATTTTTAGGACTAAATGTTCCTAAACAAATACATGGTTATGTGTAAGATGTTGTGAGTACAATGCTGACTTCAATGAAGTATCCTGTGGTCTTGGGGGGAAGGGGCTTCAGTATTCACACCCAGCTTGGGACCTCATAAGGTCCATGACAGCTAAGGGGCTGTCACACCCTAAATTTAGTGCTTTCCCAGACGTGAGACTGATGGTATGAAGAGGTGTGTGTTTCAGCAACAACATCCCTCTGAAGGGGTGGGGGACCATTTAATAAGGTCTGCTGCTGGAGATGTATGGAATTGGATGGATTCCAGATGCTCAGTGGGATATTCTTGCAGACAGAACAGAAAAGTCTATCAAGGCCTTAGCCTTGCTGTGGACTGGTGAGATGCAGTGGAGCATTGGCACAGTTGCTCCTGGGTGCTCTGTCTCCAATGCGGTGGAACCCATGTTGTCCTCTAGTACACTGAGGAGTTATGGCCAATGAAATATTCTGGATGATGGCTGGAACATGAATGAACTCATAGTGAAAGTGACCAAACATGCCATAATTGTTCCGACTGTGTGGCAGCAAAGGCCACAGAGAGAGCTCGCTTTTCTGCATCCATTGCATCCGCAAGTAGCCATCCAGCAGAGTTATTATGAGGTGGTACTATGTCTACTCCTTTAAAAAACAACAACAACCGTATCTGGACCTTCAGACATTTGACAAGTACCACCCAGTCACAAATGCAGCCTTTTGTGGCAAGGGTGGTAGCTCCAGGTACAGTTGGAAGAATCAGATTGTCTACACCCATTCCAAACTGGATCCAAGGCTGGTTGGGGGACTGAATGAGTCATGGTGGCCCTGATGGATAACCTTTACTGGGAGAGATAGAGGGAATGCAACTTGGTTATTCTTAATTGATATTTTTAATACCATCAAAGATTATCTTCTTCTGAATCAGCTCTGAGATGTATGTTGGAAGCATAATAACCTGAAAGTGAACCTTACCAGGCTAAAGTCTTCTAGAGAGCCAGTGTGGTGTAGTGGTTAAGAGCAGTAGTCTTGTAATCTGGTGAACTGGGTTCGCATCTCCGCTCCTCCACATGCAGCTGCTGGGTGACCTTGGGCCAGTCACACTTCTCTGAAGTCTCTCAGCCCCACTCACCTCACAGAGTGTTTGTTGTGAGGCAGGAAGGGAAAGAAGAATGTTAGCCGCTTTGAGACTCTTTCGGGTAGTGATAAAGCAGGATATCAAATCCAAACTCTTCTTCTAGGTGAGTGGTTCCCAGGTCTGGGTCTGGGGCATTATGCTGGATGATGTTGGCTACACCCTAAAGGAGCAGGTTCACAGTCTGGGGGTGCTCCAACAGCTTGAGCTGATATATTGACTGTAACTTGGGCTGATATACCAACTGTATCAACAGAACTAGCTTTGCATTGTGACTCAAACATTGGTAACCACTGGACCAGACTAATGCCATGTGCTCAATGTGGGTTTACTCCTAAAGCTCATCTGGAAGCTGAACCCAGGACAAACTGAAGCAGCTAGGCTGCTTGTTGGGACAGCCTGTCATGCACATGCAGCACTCTTAAATGAATTGCACTGGGTGCCACTAAGCTACTGGTCAAAGTTTTAAGATTTTGACTTTGATCTATGAAGCCCAGTACAACTCGGGACAAGGATACCAGAAGGACTGTCATCTTCTTCACAGCCCCAAGCAAACATTTATGTTCAGTTGATGAGGCTCTCCTCACTGTGCTGTAATCTGTGGAAGTGTGGTTAGCAGCAACCAGAGAGGGCCTTTTCTGTGGTGACTCCCTTGTTGTGGAAGCATGCCCCCTCTAAGATTAGGATAATGGCAATGCTAATGACTTTTGCTGGTGCTTGGCTCCAGCAGGTAACTATCCTTTTAATCGTTGCCCTCAGTTACCTGCTCTTTTTGTCTTTTGTGATGTTAGTGGCTGATCTATATTTGTAAATTGTTGTATACCACATTGAGATTGA
Organism: Podarcis bocagei; assembly: GCF_964188305.1. Classification (NCBI taxonomy): domain Eukaryota; kingdom Metazoa; phylum Chordata; class Lepidosauria; order Squamata; family Lacertidae; genus Podarcis; species Podarcis bocagei. The sequence continues at coordinate 57,710,761 of NC_138125.1, read as the reverse complement.
TATGGGAGGTTATACAGAAAAAATATTTATTCATAAAAATAAACACACACACACACCCAGTCTACATTCCTGGACTATTATCAGTGCCAGCTTAGTGTAACCAGCTAGGAAGGATGCCAATAGAGAATTGACATGGTAGCTAGAAATCAACAAAGGTTTTGTAAATGTTGGCAGCTTTACAAAGTATAACTTTGCATTCATCCTTTGCAGCTGCGAGAAAAAGTTTTTGAGTGGGCATGACAAGAATTCAATTTTCCTTGTCTCTCCACTCTCACACCTCTTTCCTTCAAAAAGATCTGCACAGATCACTGTAATTCAAACCTATGCTAAATAAACATGTGTGATTGTTTATTCTAGTGCTTGATATGCTTCAAAACCAGCCATTTAATATTATCTGTAGGTATGCTGTAAAGTTTAATGACTCATGCTTTGTTGAAAGCAGGTCCATGCTATTTGTTTCACATAAGAAAAGGGAGCTTCTGTCTGAATGTGGTAGAAAACATAAAGCACTTGATATTTAACAAGCCAGTACCCTCTCCTTGTGTGTTGCTGAATGACTAATTCCCACTCCTAAGGGGGGGGGGGGAATTGAGGAAGCTGCTTTTTGAAAAGTTTTTTTCTGAGTAATCTGATGACTCAAGGAAACTCTGATTAGACAACAAAAGTACAGACGTACCTCAGAAGTCAAACGGAATCCGTTCCGGAAGTCCATTTTACTTCCAAAAAGTTCGGAAACCAAGGCACGGCTTCCCATTGGTTCCCGACTGTGCAGGCATGCCAGAAAAAATAACGGAAGCCATGCCAGATGTTCAGCTTCAAAAGAACGTTTGAAAAATGGAACACTTACTTCCAGTTTTCGATTGTTTGGGAGCCGGAACGTTTGACTCCCAAGGCATTCAGGAGCCGAGGTACGACTGTACCTAATTTCAGTTGTGGATCATTGGGTGCGGGTGGATAAAGAGCTGCTGCCCTTGTTTCTCAGCAGGTGGGTCTCTCACTTACCAGGAGGCCTGAGGCAGCAATGAGGTTGGTGTGGTGCAAACACACAAGCAGAAGCCAATCCGGTGTTCTTGCTGGTGTGTTTGCACCACACCTACTTTGTCACTGCCTCAGTTTACTTTGTAAAGGTACTTCCCCTTGGAATGTGCGGAAGACTCTCAGGATCTTATCTAGTTTTTTTCAATGCTCTTTTTGTTTGGTGTGAAATTCTGATACAAGCTGAACTGCAGCCAGTTCCTGAAAAAAATGCCATTGTTCCCATATTTCCCTCACTTTCTTGAAATAGGCATAATAGTGATAAATGCCTATCCAACAATAGAAATGCTCTTTTGGGGACAGCATTAAGGGAGGACCCCCCTCCCTTCACTCCATTTAGTTATTCCGGAAGTGCCTTTCAGGTACATGAAAAACACTTCCTAGTCAGTGTGTTTTTGTGGCCCTTAAAGGCATTCTCTTTTGTTCTGCACTGGTGCTTTCTTTCATTTCTCTTCTTTATGTCAGAAGAGCATCAATATTTCTGGCCCTCACACGGGTTCTGCCATTAACATTTTAAGGGGCCTATGTCCCTAGAAATTGCTTGCCAAACACAAATTCATTTATCAATGGAATCACAGGGTTACCTCCAACAAAGTCATATTGTTAATGCAAGGGCTTTCCTTTCTTCTCTTTGCATCCCCTAAAATCTGCTCTGGAGGGTTGGGGGGAAAACCTTAACACTTTTGGGGAGGGTGAGAGAGGGAAGGAAGTCCTTTTGCACAGGCAGCAGTCGTTGCATTAATGGGATGGCTTTATTGCATACACCCATGGAAATCATGACATTTTAAAACACACACATTATTTTTTAAATAACCACAGACATATCCAAAAGTGGATATTTAATCCTTGCTGTCCTTTCTGTCTCCTCCATCAGTGAAATCTCTCCTACTTTCTTGTTCCCCCCCAAATACCTGAAATGACACTTCAATGTGCCATTGAGAAACTGACACATTCCTTGAATAAAAGTGGATCATACATACACTCTGATTCATTTCACAAAAGCACTGAGATAATAATAGGAAAGCAGAACTTTTGTGAGAAGCAATCAAGACCTCTAGCTCTTCTGTCTTAATTAGACTTGAACTTACTTTGCCCCTTTCCTTCCTTGAGCACAATATTTTGCTTTTGGAAAAAAATGCTGATATTGAACATAAGCATAAGGAAACCAAATGAGAAAGTCTATTCTCCTTGTTCACAGGGTGAGCCAAGTATGTCATGGTATATTAAAACAACAATTTATGAGTAAACATTAAATTATAGCACCAGGAAATGGGATCCTGCTGCTGTATTAATTATTCAAAGTATTTATCCCGCTGAAAGGGAAGCTCCTGAAATACCAATTATTATTGAGAAGATTGTCTTGGCAAAGTTGGTAAAATTAGGGCCATTATATCTAACAGAGCAAGAACAATCTCTCTTCATTTACTTATATTCCTAAATGTGAAACTTGACTGCAGGCTGTCACTATCTGGCTGGACAAATTCAGGTGCACACTGGAACTTCGGGTTTGCACAATTGAAGTGGGTTAAAGTACTCTGCCCCCTTGCTCAACAAAACCACTGCTTTACTTGTTGTTTTTAATGGACTTTTTGCGGTTTAGAAAGCAATCAGGAAATGTTTTGTAAAGTGTGGGATGAGTGAATGACTAAGAATGAAGGTTCAGTGAAAACCGGGCATGGTCTAAAAACCACATATATTCTGTGCCATGCTGAATAAACAGGCCATCTGGAGGAACCCTTTGGTAATATAGACCAACCCTTTGGGAGCCATTGGTATAGACCTATCCAACAGAAGAACAATCAACTCCACTCACTGTCACCCCCGTCACATAGCAGAGCAGGGACCCAACCAGTTATTTTGGCCTAGCAATGCCAAAACAGACCCCAGCAGTTTGGTTTGGTTCTGCTGCTTACTTAGCCCAAGGATCTTGTTTCTGTGTAGAGGAGCAGGGTCACAGACTGCTTCAGTCATTCTTGTAATGTAATGTGTAGCTGCATGTCCAGCCCCCCCACCATTAAAAAAAGTTGTGGTGGCAGTTATGAAGTTATGAATGCATATACAGATAAAGTTATGAATGCATATACAGATGCATATACAGATGCTTATCCACCCCTCCAAGAGCTTCAGCCCTAGTGCCTGAAACAGTTACCACTAGGGCTGTAACATAACGCTTCTCAGCAAAACAACTGTTTTGTTTTTCCAATTCCATAGTAAGTGGTTATAAAGAAGCTATTGCCGTTTATTTAGAATCAAGGGGGGTTAGAAGCAATCCCGTGTCACCCCGCAGGTCTAACTAGAGTCAAGGATTGTTCTGAAAATGCGGGGGAAAGATGACAATACTCTTTAAGGGGAGGAATGACAGAAGTTATAGGCAATTTAATGCCATGAAACAGTCGAAGTGACTTTCCGTAATCATAGTTAAAATTGCTGCCTTATAGAATCTCAGCAGCAAGGCTCTCATTTTGTGAGCTACTTGATGAGGTTTTTTCCCCCCTTCCCTCTTTACAGTGTTACACTATTTGAGTTTTATGTTGTATGATATTCACCTAGTGATGCCATTGACCGCCCCCTCCCCCAACGATGGTCTCACTTCTGTGTAACAAAGTAATTCAGCTGCTGTCTTCTTGGCACTCATGAGTCAGTGACATGAGCAAAGAAGACAGTCCTGTTTCATTCTGTGAAATCTCTAAAACTTCTAAGTGAAGAATATTTTGAGCTTGAAAACTTGGGGGTCACCAGAGTCTGCTTCATATCTAGAAATTATTCAAGTTCCTTCTGAATTTTCCCACAAATTCTCTTCAAACCTTCACCCTATTGTTTGCTAATAGAAGAAAAATGGTTTCGGCAGTGGGATGGGGGCAGAAGCATCCTGAGAAATTAGGGGAGGGGAGAATACAGTTCACTTTAACTGACAGATTCAATTTCCTTTGGTATAAAATGGAGTTATAAAGGAATAGCATTTCAGAGGCATCTTTTAAAAACAACATTATTTTTTGTCTCTGCTATGCTTTCTTTTCGGGGGGGGGGGAGGCATTCAATATATTCCAACATAACTTTTCCAACATTTCTTTCTTTCTTTCTTTCTTTCTTTCTTGGCATCATAAGATAGTCCCATAGCCCCTTCTGTGTGGGAGGAATTTTTAAAAACGGAGGAAATTTTTGCTTCAGATTGCCATTATCTGATAGCAACATGTTTCTCTAACCAATTGTGTCAGTAAATTCACCAGAAAAATGGGGGAAATAATTAACACCTACAGTGGCTTCAGGAAAGTAAATTTACTTGTTCCCCTGCATCTTTCTCTAAAAAACACACAATTTAGTCTATTTCCAAAGGAGCAAAAAAGAAACACACACCCTGCCTCGTCAGCACTGTTAAATAACCCAGTAGCTTTTCTTCGATAGGCTGCCTCTGGCACAAATGGTAGCCAAAAAAACTTTTTCATATTTACTCCTGAAGTGTTCCTGAGTTTTACTGGTTGGGAAAAACTTTAAACAACTATAAAGATACTTTGCCAGAAGGTAGCATAGTTCAGCTGTTATATCTCAAACCTTATGAGATATTTAGAATTTCAGCCAGCCCAGAACAGCAACTAGTTATTAATTTCAGCTAGCTGAATGAGACATATTGTTTCCATCTTCAAAGAGCTTCACTGCTTGCTGTTTGGTTTTCAGGTTCAATTCAGTGTGCTGCTTTTGACCTTAAAGCCCCAAATTACCTGGATCTGGGGTACCCACAGGGAACATCAGCTCCGGTATGGCCTTCTTGTGTTCTTGCATTTTCGTATGAAACTGTGATCCAAGTGCCTTGGCCATCTGGAGTTAGGTTGGCAGCTACAACAAAAGAGACATTTGTGAGAGCTGGCTGATCCCATTATTACAGCCAGCTCTCTTGGTTTTCAGAACGTTAGTGCTGATTTTAGATTATTCGGTTCTGTATTGTGTATATGGATTGTTGAATATATTTCTCTCTCTGCATTTTAAGGATATTTTTCTATTACGGTTTTGTGAACTAGCTGGTAGGAATTGTATTAACATGATTCAATAATTCCAGTTTTACTCTTGATGCAGTGTGACAAGCCTTTCATTAGACAATCATGATTGCCTAATGGAAGAATTATTATTATCTTTTAAAGTGATTGCATTGTTCTTCATAATCACCCTCTTCTCCCATTCCAGTGAGTAGGAACAGGAGATGCAAAATGGTCAAGAGATGCCTTATGTGAACCTGATTGAATTTTCAGTGGTGGTTTCAGTGCAGCACCAAAGTACTAAAAATTCTGTTCTATCTTTTGTACATTGCTCTTGCAAAGGTGATATTGTATACGTCTCCAGGGCCACTGCAGATGCAAAGAGTTCTACACTTCCCTTTTGCAGTATAAATTTAAAGCACCTATGCACAAAAAATCATGAGAACTTTAGTTTGTTAAGGGTGTTGGGTACTGTGGTTCTATGAGGGGGTAAACAACACTTCCCAGTAATCTTTGTGGAAGGCAGTCTACTTTTAATGCTCATCAAATGTATGTGTTCTGATCCAGCCACTCTGTTTTGATGCCATTGGGGATGATCTGTAGTTTATAGGGGGTAGGGCCTGATAACCCAGTGGCAGGGCATCTGATTTGCATGCAGAAGGTCCCAAGTTCAATCCCTGATATCTCAGCTGGGAGAGACTCCTGCTTTGAAACCTTGGAGTGTCACTGTCGGTCAATGTAGACAATATTGTATAGGTGCCAACTCTCTGGGGTCCTGAGTGCCCAAGCATCCACAAAACTCCCCATGAAGGTGCTGGGCACCCACAAATTTCAGTGCCAGGGCCATGCACGTTGTATGGAATCTATAGCCCTGGGCATCCATAAATGTGGGGCCCAACTGGCAGTCCTGCAATATTGAGCAAGAGAAACCAATAGTCTGACTCAGTGTAAGACAGTTCCTAAACAAATGGATCTGTCACTGTCATGTTTAGTTGGGCCCTCATAATTTACCGTATGTCCTTCCCAGGTGACTGTGTTTATTGTGGTATATTATTGCAGCTTCCAATTTTGCACAGGCTAAGTCTAGTGTATTTTTTTATTTTAAAGAACATCTTTAAACTGAACTGTGAAAAAACCAGATCCACTAGGGAAGGTGCAAGTATCAGAACAAAAAGCTTGCTTCCCAGTAAATTTCCCACACACGCACACGGAAACAGGCACACACATACCCCTTGTTCCCTTTGCTGTTTTGAAGTGAGAACAGAGAGCAGGAACAGCAAGTGCTGGCTTGGGAGATAATGTATTTCAAAATATATCACTTCTGTGAGAATAGGTGATGGTGGGTGGGGGGGGGGGAGAATGAATTTTGTGAACAGCAAGTGGTAACTACTTCACTTAGAGCAGACAAAACAATGAAGCAGCCACAGCTTTTGAAGTGTTGTGAGAGCGTGAATGAAAGTTCAAAATCACTTTGGAGGCTTTTTTTGAAAAAGGCAGCAGAACCAGCTACAGGTAGGTCACCCAGCCTACTATCTCTCCGATAAAACATTTTCAACCACCCTCAACAAAGCAAGGATGTTCAGAGTGATTGCTGCCTTCAGCATTCTTCTCTCCCCCATTGAGCAGAAGGGAAGTCAAAGCTTGGCACTGCTGAGAAATCCTTACTATGCTCAGTGGGGCATCCGGTAGGCAGATAATAGCTGCATTCGAGATGGAAATTGACCCTTTAAAGCACTACTCCCCCCTGTTTCGGAGTGTGGCCTATGTAAGAATGGGTGCAAGTCTGGATTTTTTACATGGTTCATTTCTGTGGTTCACGGCATCAGTACAGCAGGCATAAGTCTAATATAAAATACGCCTCTCATAAATTATCTATCATCCTGATATGACCTCCTATATCAGGTGCAACTTTTAATTAACATCCTAAACCCTAATAGTTGCAGAAAAGTTAAGCATACTAATCCTTGTATTTGTTGGAAGATTTGGGGAAGATAAAGGAAAGCATGTCTTCATGCAGTGCATAGTTATGCTGTGGACCTTGCTCCCAGAGGAGGCAGTGATGGCCATCAGCTTGGATAGCTTTAAAAGAGGACTGGGAAAATTCATAGATGATATGATAAGGCTATCAGTAGCTACCAACCACGATGGCTATGTTCTGGCTTGGCAGTAATGCTTCTAAACCACAGGAGGGAAAAGTGCTCTTTTGCTCAGGTCTTGTTTGCAGGTTTCCCAAAGACATCTGGTTGGCCCCTGTGATTGCCCTAACCAGCTCTTCTTTTAATGTAATATTCTTTCCCCCCCTCCGAGAATCAGGGAAGCAAGAGAGAACAGAGGGTTCCAACCTGGTATGCCTGCCGCAGGTTGCCAGGTCTCTTGGTAGGACAACTATAATGGGCTTTATTTTTTTTTCTGTCAGAACATCAGTGTTTGCCACTTCAATAATGTGTCTTGGAGGAACACGAGCGACTCATTTCTTAGGAATTTCCCCTCTTACCCTGGCAGCAGTGAGCCAAGTCCTATGCATTGTCTCTCTCTATGCTTTGAAGGAATGACACAATTATACCATTTTCTAATGTGTTGCAACAACATCAAACTTCCATTGTTTTTCACTCCCCAGGTATTGCTGTAGAGAGAAGCCCAATTGAGGGATACCCAATGGGTTGCCTCCCCTTGGTGCCTGCAAGACCTCCACCTGTCCATCTCCCCCCTTTTGTTTACATTTTAAATTTATTCTCCGCCCCCCTCCTCCTCATGCAGTTCTGGGCTGTATGAGAAGCCATGTGCTGATCTCCAGCCACTCCACACTATTTCTTTCCTTTTCCTGTGGGGACAAACTAGCATAAATAATAGTGTAAGAGACACAAATGCAAACAATATGAAAAGGAACACATTGCAACCGCCAACAAAAATGCAAAAAGCCATAATTTTTCAATTGACTTGCCGAAGATCCAGGAATTTTGGAAATCCTCCCTCCCACCCCACCCCCAAGATCTTCAAAGTGGGGTAAATGAGGAAGGTCTCAGTTGTCAATCTAAATATGTGGTTGATATGTGGACAGGTTTGAATTGCTCAGACCCAAAGCTTTTGGAATACTTCTCCCAAAGCCTCTTGCTAAACCTCTCACTTTCTGTCCTGTACCATGCAAGTAGAACTGGCACACTTCCCCTCCCAGAAGACATGTAAGAATTCCTCACCTTTATGTAGAATACTTCCAAATAAATACTGGGAAGCACAATTCAGCAGCAGCAGTTTCCTTAGATCAACCATTTTTCTTTTCTTTTTTTTCATTTTTGGTAATAAGGCAGATCAGGGGGAAAAAATAACAATGATAATGACACCCAGAATGGAAAATCCTAAGTGATAATTTCTTATTTGCCTCTGACCCGAGCTTTAAAGCTTGCCATATCACAGGATGCCTCCCCGCCCAACCTCTAAATTATCCATTTGCAGTCCATGCGCTATAATCATCACCTGGCTTGCCAGAGAAAGCATAATTAATGTGCTGTGAAAGTGCTAAGTAATGGCTGCACAAAACACAATGTTGCTGGTGTTATTTCTACCATCTGACTGCTGTTCGAGTTCACAGCATAGACACATTTATACTGAAAATTACTAAAGATGCTCTGCTCTCAATTTAGTCAGTGTATGATGTAGCAGAAGATAAGCAGAAAAGGAAGCGGGACTTGGGTCCCCAGGAGGTATTTCCCTTGAGTCCTAGACAGAGGGATAGTTATCACTGAAAAAAATGATTGCGGAAGAAAGGAATTGAGTTGCACATAAATCTGAAATGTAACAATACACAAACATTTAATATTTCAAAAGCTGAACTTCAGATGCAAGGTATGAACTAACTCCCACTAGGGATGATGCAAACAGAAAGCCACACTTACTACAGCCAAAAGTTGGAAAGCACATAATGAAAACTTGGTTGAAGCTAAACAAGGCTTGGTGTGTTCAGTAGGGCTGCACAGGAGAGTCCTGTGTATGCTGCTTTGAGTTTCATGGAAGAGAGCTCGCATATCAATTACAGTGGTACCTCAGGTTACATATGCTTCAGGTTACATACGCTTCAGGTTACAGACTCTGCTAATCCAGAAATAGTGCTTCAGGTTGAGAACGTTGCTTCAGGATAAGAACAGAAATTGGGCTCCGGCGGCGCGGCGGCAGCAGGAGGCCCCATTAGCTAAAGTGGTGCTTCAGGTTAAGAACAGTTTCAGGTTAAGAACGGACCTTCGGAACGAATTAAGTACTTAACCTGAGGTACCACTGTAGTAAATAAATGTATATGATAGGAAAGACTGTAAATATGTGACTTTTTTTTATTAAAGAGGTAAAAACTGCTTACCTCCACATGGCAGGAGGTGACGGTTTCGCTCCCGCCCAGCTACGGCTGGATGGGCCCCCTTCTATTGGCTTAGGCACGACTGGGAGAGGACATGGTTTCCTCCTCTGCAAGCCACATTGTATGCTAGGCCACATCCATCATTGTATTTTAATATTCTGCTGGAAGCCGCCCAGAGTGGCTGGGGAAACGCAGCCAGATGGGTGGGGTATAAATAATAAATTATTATAATATTAATATTATTGCTGTGACCAGTCTCATGTGAGCTATGGGATGTGGCTTGGGAGTGGACCAGAGGGAAATTTATTCCCTCTGGCTATAGAAGCTTCTTCCCTAGTCCCAGCATCAGTTAGGTATAGAATTCGTCTCCCACCCTTCCTTTGTTCTATATGATCATGGGTTGCCCGGAAGTTTGTGGGGAAGCCCAAAGAAGGACCTTGTTGTGGAAGACTTAAATCACCATATTTGGGGCCAAGAAGGAATTTGCCTTCAGGCTAATTGGGCCTGTCTGGGTTTTTTGCCTACCTCACAGCAACTGTCATAACTTAAAGGTAGATAAGGCTTTGGACTGGAGCCTTAGTTTTAATTGAGTGAGGTGTTTGTGGGGGCCCATGCCATTGTATCAAGGTATTCCTCAAATGTGATCCTGGGGGAGGTGCAGCTGTTCTGACGTCCAGACAGGGGCTGACAGACAGTAGTGGTACTACACCCATAAATTCAGTTTAATCTTTCTTAATTTGTAGCTTTGTGTGTATGTGTGTGTGTGTGTGTGTGTGTATCACACACACACACGCACACACACACACACGATTCATATTTAAGTACATATATGGCAGCACAAGTCCTACATATCTACACAGAAATTAATCCCACTATATTCAGCACATTTCCTCCAAACTACTTTTAATTGTGTAGTATGTAGGCGGAATTCTCAAAGACAGGAGGCCCTCGGAGGCCTTAAGGATGAACCAAGAACAGATTTCAGGACGAGATGTCTTAACAGTTCTAATTTAGAAGTATCAAAAAAACCATTAAACCTTTTGCCAGCAGCATAGCTTTTTAGTCATAATCCCATCTCAGACACACTCTGATAGGATTCAAACGCAGGGACCAAATTCCACTGAGTCTGGCGACCCTCTAGGTCTGCACTTGCATTGAAATGGCCTAGAGGTTCTTTGGGGCAATATAGTAGTAACATAAAATATGCAGAAGAGATGGGGGGGGGGACAAAGTAGAAATATGAATGAGTGGCAGCATGGAAATGAGTTAGGAAGATAATACAGGCTGCTTCAGCCATGCATTTGATACCAACAATACAGTATGTGCATTTCTAATGCATTCCCTTTTTCAGCTAACAAACATCATGACGAGTCTTCTGGAAGATTTGGACCTTCTATCTAGCTCATCATTTTATAGTATCACCCTTAAGCTTGATCACACATTACACTGAATACAAGAGTCTCTATACAGTCACAGGTTTGGGGATGAAAGAGTATACACATGTTGATTTACACAACTTGAATTGTATACACAGGTACACAGAATGTACGCTTGTTGAATGCTGCATGTGACTAATTGTGGTGTAGAAGTTAAGAGTGTCGGACTAGGACCCCGGGGACCAGGGTTCAAATCCCCCCCACACACATAAAGCTCACTGGGTGACCTTGGGCCAGTCCTTTCCTCTCAGCCTAACCTTACTCCCAGGGTTGTTGTGAGGATTAGATGAGGACAGGGGAAACCATGTACACCACCTTGAGCTCCTTGGAGAAAAGGTGGGGTAGAAATACAATAAATAAACACACTAGGATGTACACAGATTGACATGATGGCAGAGGTGGGGCTTCCCATGAGGGCAGAATGCCTAAAAAGGGCTAAAACTATGGTCATATATGTAGAAGAGGAAAGTGTTATTTTTTAATCATTGTAACTGATAGCTAGACAATGCAGATGACTTAAACTTTAAGGAGGCCATTGATTGGCTTTGACGCTGGAGTGGTGAGATTTCATGCACACACATTGATTAATAGGCAACTGAACATATCTGAAAAGAAATAAATTATATATCTGCAAGATTCTCACCAGAGGTTTCACTAGATAAGTGGGCCACCCAGAGAGCATATTGAAACTTGGAAAAGATTAGATAAGTTCCCTGTATCAACTAGTGGATTAAGTGGAATAATGAAGTACTTGTACTAGTGAACACTTGTAGAATTCTTCTGTAATGAGCAGAATGGATAATGGCCACCAACTGCAATATGAAGCAGCCGTTGCTAGCTGTGTTAATATTTTAATATTTCTTCATCACACTCCACAGAGAGAAATTTTATGAAATAGCATTATGCAGATGAAAAAGCACTGCAGGAGGCCACTCATTCATGCTCATTTAAAAGCTTTATCTGGCCATCATCTTCCTGTCTCTTGTATAATGCTAATATTTCCATAACATCTGTGGCGTTGGCAAGAATATATGGTTTCCATTTAGCAACCTTTTCCGAATGATACAGACTACTGCAAGGGAAGAGTAGCAATAAATGAGTAGTATTCACAATGGAAGTTAGAGAGAAGTGGGGTATTCCATGGATTTGTATTGAGATTTTGGGAATTGTGCTGTTTCACATTCACATCTGGATTAAGGGGTGATATAATACCACCACCTCACAGCTGGGGTGGTAGTGTTGCAAATGTGATCTGTGGACAAACTGTGTGCATTCACAAAGCAATTTACCAAGGAACTGAGTTATATCATAGATCACATGGAAAACAGAAGTGGGAGTTCAGTTTACTTACTTTTTTCCATCTTAAATGACATAGGGGAAAAGTAAGTTGGGATTTGCTGATATGCTCAGTCATGCATAGAAGTGCTTATCCATGACTAAAATGTAACAGCAATGCTGGGAAACTGCTGTATTAGAGTAATCATATATCTACTGTGCTATATATTACTGGATCTGTACGGCACTATCTCCCTCATAATATTTGCAGTAGGTCAGCGCAGACATTTTGCCTTTGAAACTTAGACCCCATCTTGAATTGTATTGCAGGAGGAACAGGGAGAATGGAAAGTTGAAAAAGGCAACAAGGTGGTGAGAAGCTGCTTTTGCCCCCTTTCAGGATTCACCAGATTTTTGTTTCCCTCCCCATTCCTAAGTAGAAATATGCTTTTGGATGGGGTGAATGTAATGAATTGTTCCAGTGGCGTGAGAGAGGGTGCTTCTTTTCATCCTTTTCAAGTTGTAAAAAATACTCTGGTGAAATCCGTGGTTTTTCTTCCCTCAAAGAATATCTATGTCTCTATTTCTATCTCTAACTTTATCTCTATCTCATTCCCAGCAGTATACTAATTATCATAAATATAAAATCCATAAATATCATAACTTCTCTTTCTCTTTCCAAGTATTAGTGACACATCAAAAGCCTGTGTCATTAACAGCCTGACTAAAAGGATAAGTTTTTAGCTGGTGCTGAAACCCAACTAATGTAGATGTCAATCATATTTCTGAGTGGAGGTCATTCTACAGCCAGGATGCTACCACTGAGAACACCCTTTCATGACACACAGAAGTACAAACTTCACTTGATGATGGAATTGATAGCAAGACCTCCTTGGCAGATCTTGAAGCCCAGGAAGGACATTACAGAGAAGGCTCCTTCAAGGAATCAGGTCCCAAGTCACTCAGGCCTGTGTAAGTCAACATTAAAACCTCAATATAGGCTTGGGTGGGGTGCAGCTATCCAATGCAGACTCATATGAGCTAGACTGGCTGAACCAATCAATATTCTTGCATTTTGTACCAGCTGCAGCTTTCAAACCATTTTTCTTGAGCAACACATTACACTAATCGTACCTGGAGGTTTCCAGAGCATTGATTACTTCAAATTCTAATGCCCTTTGAATGATAGTAGCATCATTCTCTATCTTTATTTTGAAGTGGTACAGTTCGATTTGACCATTCTGAATGCTTAGTTCTGCTAAAAACTGTGTTTTGTGCTCTTTAGAGATGTGCAAACCCATCCCAAGACAAATGTTGCTGATACTACTGAAATTATTTTAATGTCCTTCAGAAACTCTACAAATATTCAGTGGAGGAGAATAAAGCAATGTCTTGTAAAGTGATGCTTTAAATGAAATTTTGTACACTAGCAGCATGGAGTGCAAAATAGAGCTTGTGCTTCAGGTGGGTCAGTGGGTGAATCAGAGCCACTGTGCTAGCTTCCCAGTAGGTTGGTTGCTGTTGCTTACCCAGAAGGAGAGGGAGAAGGACAAGGCAGCTGTGAGGATGGCTTGGTGCAATTGCACCAGCTGGAACAGTAGCTGGCTCTGCCAGTGCATTTGCACTGCACTAACCTCCTTGCCACCTCTTATCTCCCCCTCTGACTTGATGTAAGCAACAGTGAGTCACCTGCCAAAAAGCTAGCATAGTGGCTTCATTCCACTCAGAGAACTGCTTCTAGATGTTCTAACCCCAATGTTGGAGGCAGCATGCCTCTGAATGCTAGTTGCTGGGAATCACAAGTGGGTAGACAGCTCAAGTCCTGCTTTTGAATTTACCATAGCCATCTGGTTGGCCACTGTGAGAATATGATGTTGGATCAGATGGGCCATTGCCTGATCCAGCAGGCTTTTCTTACGTTCTTGTATCCTGCCTGTTAAGCTGTGCGTGAACATATCAGACGACACACCAATTCTTCAAACAGCTCTTGTTTATTCACAGACCCAGAACAGAACTGAACTGAAGGGTTCAGCCAGCCTGCTTATGTAGAGCTCCACTACAACGCAACAGTAACAATTTTCTGTAACTATCCAGTCACTGAACATCACTTTCAATTCCTTATTTGCATATGTGGACCTGAGTGAAAACTATCTACAGGATCCCCCTGCTGGCCCAGGGTGAGAACTTCAGTACATAACACTGAATACTTTGAATAGCTGCCAGTACTGTGACAAGGTGAAGCTATTCCAAGACTAGTTTGTTCATACCTCCCTTGCTGTCAACCCTCCTCTATACATGAGATGCAGAGAAAAGGCTAGGGTGCATTGCATAGACAGGATGTAAGAGGAGGGAAATGGAAAAGAAACCTCGAGTGATCAATCCACCTTCTTTACTTCCTTTTCGATAAATGGAGTATTCACAAATTATTAATGTAAGACATGCCAAGATACACTTTTGCTGAAATCTGTCTCCAAGGCACTCTGGCAGTGTGCTTTGACAGATAAGCCAATGGAGCTGCTATTTGCATTTGTGGTATTGCCACCATGGCTTATGATGTATCTGTGTGGGGTCTTATCTTGATGGCTCACCATCAGTAGCTTTGGACAAAATGATTATAAATGAGTCACAGCTTAAATTGTAATTCGTCATCTGAGAAACATTTTTTTAAAAAATATCAACATCGTATGGCATTTTTCATTGCATTGAAAGAGCAAAACTTCCTACATGAACACAATGCCAGTGCAGGGAACATGTGTACAAAATGTGTATACTGTATTGGGTGAAAAATAGCAATGTCTGTATTTTTTGCCTTTTGTTGCATTCATCCATGTGAGCGACGGCTGAAAAGAAATCCCCTGTGAAAAACAAAATTGTGTGAGAAGTTGGAAGAAATATTGCAAGGGGGGTAGACCACTGCATTTATACAAAATAAACTATTAACTTTTTTTAAAAAGAGAAGAGAATCTACTGCTTAATCACCATCATCCTACAAGCACACTTCTGTTCTTGGCAGGCAACTTCCTGGTCAGCCACACTTCTTGGAAAGCCCCCTGGAAAGACCAGTTACTAGGCAACACAAGTGGAGAGAGTGTTGTTGGACTCAGCTTGCACACTTCCCATTGGCATGTGGTTGGTCAATGTAAAGACAGGATGCTGAACTAGATGGGCCTTTGGCCTGACGGATCAAGGTTCTTCTTGTGCTCTGGTAGTCAAAAGTAGGAATAGATGTCACTCAAAATCATTATAATGAAGGTAGGATCAGCAGGCAAACCCCAACAGCATGCAGCCCTTTGTGTGTGTGTGGGGGGGGGAATAGTCCCTCTCCCACCTGAGAAAGTAGCAATGGGAGGAACACCCCATTTTTCCAGGGGTTGAACAGTTTGGCAAAATGAGGGGTGAGGGCAGGATTTGGCACAGCACTAGTGCAATATGTGTTGAATGACAAAGATTGTTTCCTGCTTGGCAGGGGGTTGGACTCGATGGCCCTTGTGGTCTCTTCCAACTCTAGGATTCTATGATTCTAAGATGAGCACCGGTCTTTCTGAACTTTTTGCGCAGAGTTGTAAAGGGCTGCAGTGAGAGGGATGTTGTTGTTGTTGTTTAGTCGTTTAGTCGTGTCCGACTCTTCGTGACCCCATGGACCAGAGCACGCCAGGCACTTCTATCTTCCACTGCCTCCCGCAGTTCGGTCAAACTCATGCTGGTAGCTTCGAGAACACTGTCCAACCATCTCGTCCTCTGTCGTTCCCTTCTCCTTGTGCCCTCCATCTTTCCCAACATCAGGGTCTTTTCCAGGGAGTCTTCTCTTCTCATGAGGTGGCCAAAGTATTGGAGCCTCAGCTTCACTATCTGTCCTTCCAGTGAGCGCTCAGGGCTGATTTCCTTCAGAATGGAGAGGTTTGATCTTCTTGTAGTCCATGGGACTCTCAAGAGTCTCCTTCAGCACCATAATTCAAAAGCATCAATTCTTTGGCGATCAGCCTTCTTGAGTTGCCTGAAATTGGGAGTGGGGCTTCACTGGCCGAAGGTTCCTCCCTCTAGTTTCAAGCAATTTCCCACTGCAACTCCTTACAATACTGCACAGGCCATTTGGGAGCCTGCCCCTATTACATGGAGATTCAGGGCACCAGCAGCCAGAAACAGGCAGGAGAGAAAGGCTGGTCATGTGCCTGCCTTTCACTTACACAGCTACTGGATCAACCTTCTGAGTTTCTTTTGCCAGTAGCAGACAGGAAGCCAGTCAGTGCACATTGCCATTTCATATGTTAAAGGTAAAGGACCCCTGAACGGTTAAGTCCAGTCAAAGGTTACTATGGGGTGCGGCACTCATCTCGCTTCAGGCCAAGAGAGCCGGTGTTTGTCCACAGACAGCTTTCTGGGTCATGTGGCCAGCATGACTAAATCACTTCTGACACAATGGAGCACTGTGGTGGGAGCCAGAGCGCACAGAAACGCCATTTACCTTCCCTACTTGCGCTGGTATGCTTTTGAACTGCTAGGTTGGCAGAAGCTGGGACAGAGCAACAGGAGCACACCCCATCGTGCTGATTTGACCTGCCAACCTTCTGATCGGCAAGCCCAAAAGGCTCAGTGGTTTAGACCACAGTGCTACCCACAATCGTCATCAGGCTCCTCTTTAAAAAGCCATGTTTGCCTTTGGAGTATTGGTTCCTCAAATCCCAAGCCACCCTTTTTGTAAGTGTATTGATGACTGTAGCTCAGTTTCAAGCATTCTGAATTATACAGATTCCTTAGGGCCAATTCATATATCTCAATTTGTAGATAGGAATATAATCCTGTAATATGCATTCTCAGAAAATGGGTGTTTTCAAGCATGTGCCATATGGGCATATACAGGCATACCTTTATATAATTTATACTCTCCTCAGCCTGTCAGGAGCCCTGAGTGGTTCCCAGTTGGCTCCTCTTCAAACCACTCTCACCACACATACAGCTTGCATGTGCTTGCTAATTTCCTTGCCTCATTTTACCAGGAAGAAAATTCAAGGCCAAAAGACTAAGACAAATCAAAGAAAGGATCAACTGAGATTAAAAAACCAAACTGCCTAAATGATATCATATTTATTTCATTTCTAAAATTAAATAAGTCTGAAATTGGATGTTTTGGGGTGGTTTTATTTATGAGGTATCATTTTTGGTCTTGCAACAACTCGCTAGGAGACATGCTCTGAAGCTCATCTTTTCAGCTTTGATGTTGACCTACATGAGGCTGCCTATAAGATGATGGAATTAATCATACATGAGACATAGCCTTCCTATCATGTAGACAACTGTTCTCTCAAGAACACCACTATTTTAGATAAGCAAATGCAAAGCTGACATCTCTGTGATATTTTACAGAATCATCCAGTGTACACTCTAGTAGACAGAGCAGTAAAAACAGGAGATTGAGAACCAGTGCCAAGTATCTTACAGACCGATCTTATAAATTTGCTTTAGCTGTAGTAGCACACGGAGTAGATTCATAACAGCAGTTAACCTTGGCAAGGAGGGCAGTGTCATCTTATGGGGACAGGCCATAGCTCACTGGCAGAGCATAAGCTTCACATACAGAAAATTCCAGGGTCCAATGACAAAGGATCTTGGGTAGCAGAGTTAGGGAAGACATCCAACTTAGACCTTGAAGTGTTGCTTCCTGCCCATATAAAGCCAAGAAAGACCAATGGTCCAACCTGGTACAGAGCAGATTTGAGTATGTCAAATTTACCAGTGAAACTGCTTGCCTAATTTTGAACTAATAGGAAATCACTTGAGAAAGGAGGAAGTTTTCTGGGTCTCTAGCAAGCTTGGTAGCCGTAATAGCAATTCAAGATATTGTGTGTACCAGTGCCATTTTTATTTGTAAGCCAGTCAGAGAGTCATGACTGAAAAACAGAGGTAGATATTTCTGGTCTGTGTTCATTTTGCATGTATTCGTTCATAACTCCTTTCTGTCATTTCCCCTCATTAATCTGCTATTTCAGTGGCCGATAATCTTCAAATATATCTGGAAGAAGTGGATGTTCTAAACCAGTGGCAGATAGCATGGTGCCATATTTGACAATGGATCAAACCTCCCACCATCCCTGATATTGGTCTTGCTGGTTGGGGCTGACGGCAGCAGGAATCCAACAGCATCTCTAACACACTACATTGGCTACCCTTTATCTAGACCCATTGCAGTCTGGCTTCCACCCCAGTTTTGGCACTGCAAAAGCTTTGGTAATCCTGGTTGATGCCCTTTGTCAAGAGAGAGAAATAGAGTGTGTAACCCAGTTGATTGCTCTGTGGCTTTTGATATTATCAGCCATGGTATATTCCTGGATAGGTTCTCTGAGTTAGCAGTTGGGAGTATCTTAGAATCACAGAATTGTAGAGTTTAAAGGGACCCCAGACATCATCTAGTCCAGGTCCTCTGCCATACAGGAATCTCAACCTAAGCATCCATGGGGATGTGATGGTTCCTTTACTACCTATTGTGTCAATTTATTGTTATTTATTGTTTTATTGTTATTTATTGTTATTTATTGTATTTATTGTTATTTGTTGTCATATTGTTATTGAATTTATTTCCCACCTTTTTCTCCAAGGAGCTCAAGGTGGCATATGTGGTTCTCCACTCCTTATTTAATCCCCACAACAACTCTGTGAGCTTAATAAAGCTGAGAAGCACCGACTGGCCCAAGGGTGACTCAATGAGCTTCATGGCTAAGTGGGGAATTGAACCCTGGTCTCTGACTGACCACCAGTGACTGGGACGTGTACGTAGGCAAAGTGCTCTTGCACTCATGTCTAACTTGCAGGTTTTCCACAGGCATCTGCCACTGTAAGAACAGGATGCTGGACTAGATGGGGCCATTGGCATGATCCAGGAGACTCATGTTCTTGATAGCGAAATGAAAAATAATAT
The DNA here is from genome assembly GCF_964188305.1 of Podarcis bocagei. NCBI lineage: Eukaryota > Metazoa > Chordata > Lepidosauria > Squamata > Lacertidae > Podarcis > Podarcis bocagei. The sequence continues at coordinate 57,691,795 of NC_138125.1, read as the reverse complement.
TATCTTAGTGCTAATTGGAAGCAATCAACAGGTGAGTGTTGGACATTTTGATACGTTTCCCAGCTACTGTTTTGCCAAGAAAGTCTGCTTTGTTTTGAGATATGATTCCAAAGAGTATAGCTATTAATAGTACTATGTTTCCCTTGATGACAATTAAATGAGTATACGAAGAAGAATAGCACAACACCCCAGTTCTCTCATGCATAATTTTAATTGGGGGACATTTTTAAAAGGTGTGATGTATGGCCATGTTTTGAGAACCCATCACCTCACTGCTATGCCTGCTGAAGGTGACATACAATGCTATATTGTTCCATTAGTAACTATTTAAATGCATAGTAGTCGTCATCCCCTTTCATTTTGGTGTTAACAATAGAGAGGCAGAAATAGATCAATTGGAAAGAAAACCCAGAATAACACATTGGATAATGTATTAATTAACGAGGTGCTACAAATGCATCATAAACATTTTAAAAATACTTTGCCCTTTATAATATTACTGTGATCCCCCATATCAATTAGAATTTTAAGATATTCTCTTTGTTAACAATTTTCAAATTTAAGTTGGGGAAAAAAACTTTTTTATTCTGATCTTTTCTTCCTGGGATGGATACTGGGGGAAATGAATACCAGCTGTTAAGGAGATCAGACAAGTGTATCTCAGGGTTTCAGAGCTTTTCAGAAGGGCTCAACTCATGTTGAGTCAGCCTTCTTTCCCTTTAATCGCTTTCATTATTTGTTCTATGCATATACACTTTTTAATGGTGTACAAAGCCTATCTGAGTCTTTGGTGGCAGTTTCTTTTTTCTTTTTAAACTGCTGGTTTAAAAAGAAAGAAAGTGATTTCTGGCCTTCTCCGGTTCATTTGTTCCACCCTGCCTTGTGCTTTCGGTGGGAAGTGCTTTAATCATGGTGTTCCTAGTGTGCAAAACATCAAAATACTTTTACCTGTATAGTTCAAATTATGCTATTCCCCACCCCCTCAAGTAGAAAAATTGAGAACAGTAAAAATTGTTAGTTTCTCTTAAATGGCAACTGGTTTAAAACCCAGAGTCTTAATGGGAGAGCCAGGGGACTGATGGAGGGATGGTTAGGCAAAGGTTCAAGGCTGGTGTGACGAGACACAGGGGAAAGGGTGAATTACAGTGTGGTTATTGCAAACAGGAGTGGTTGCAGTGTGGTAGGCTGAGCAAAACAGTGGAATCTAAACTCAAGGATCAGTGGAAAGGCTTTAGATCCACTTTCCCAAATTCTGATGGATAAGACAACCTTTCCCCCTCAAGTTAATGTAATGCAGGTGGTGCTGTGGTCTAAACCGCCGAGCCTCTTGGGCTTGCCAATCAGAAGGTTGGCTGTTTGAATCCCCATGCCAAAGTGAGCTTCCGTTGTTCTGTCCCAGCTCCTGCCAACCTAGCAGTTCAAAAGCATGTCAGTGCAAGTAGATAAATAGGTACCGCTGCAGCGGGAAGGTAAACGACGTTTTTGTGCGCTCAGGTTTCTGTCATGGTGTTCCGTTGTGCCAGAAGTGGTTTAGTCATGCTGGCCACATGACCCGGAAAGCTGTCTGTGGACAAATGCTGGCTCCCTGGGTCTGAAAGCGAGAGGAGCACCACAACCCCATAGTCATCTTTGACAGGATGTAACCATCCAGGGGTCCTTTACCTTACTTTTTTTTTAACCTTTAATATCGGCTACACATTTCACTCTCGTGACCCTAAGGATTTACTTTTATAGTGTGTAAAAAATAAGATCTAAATCTGTAATGGGTTTAGGGGTTGCTTGTGCGTAAGTTGCCGCCACTCCTGGCTAGGTTACCTGGTTAACCCTTTCTGACTGAACAGCCTCCAGCATCGTGACTGTCTCAGTCGCTGGCAGAATCCGTCAGTGGGCGTTTCTTAAACGTCTTCCAGCACAAAAGTTCCTTGACGCCAAGTCTCCTCCTACTCTCCCTGCACGGAAGTCTTCTGCGCAGGGAGGGTGTGGGCAGTGGAGTACCCGTACTCTCTCCACTGGTCTCCGGCGAGTAGTCTTGGAGCCTCCTCCCCGATTCCCCCATCTGCCCCCCTTCTCTACTGGTGTTACGTTGATTTCCTTCCCCAGCAGACAGGCTCCCTCTCTCCCTACTGGGACCCTCTCCGCCATCCCTTTGGAGCCTTCCCTCCACTTCCAGCTCCGATGGCAGTTCCCTGACAAAATCCCATCAGAGAAGTCTCTGTGCTTCTGCATGAATCATTGTGCTCTTTCTTGCAAGGAGAGAAGATCAGAGCAGCACTAACTCACGGCAATATTTATTTTAAATATGTCTGTGTTGTTTTTCCACAGCTTAGAGCAGTTTACAGAAATAAAATGAACATAATAATTATTACAAACACTTCTTTTTAACATTATCCAATTACCTATTAAATGATCAAATATTTAGCTTGTCATTCCAAAAACCAGGCAAAAAAGTGGCACTTCACAGCCTCTTCGTAAATTCAATTTGGAAAGAACATATGAACTTCACTGAGAAGAATGAAGCAATCACTGAGAAGGCCCTGCTTCTTATAGATAAAGTTCTCTTTGTACTTCACATACTGCTGAAATACAAAGCCAAACCTGATTACATGAATGCAGATACTCAGAGAGAGAAAGGTAGTCTCTAAGATATGTGGGTCCCAACTCTTGAAAGAGAACCAGCTCTTTGTATTGGGCCCAGAAACATGCTAATAGCTGGGTAACTGATACAATAAAGGCTGCTTATGCTCATATCTACCCCAAACCGAAAGGAGATGAACAACCACTGATGAATCTTTTCAAGACATGTTGAAGAGCAGCCTCAAGTACAGCACACTACAGTAGTGAAACCAGGTTACAAAAGCATGGCTGATGGCAGCAGAGTCCCATCTGCCCAGGAAGGTGCAGAGCTTGCATAGTAAATGAAACTGAAAGTGCAACGTCTAGCCTCCGCTGTGCACAGATCGAATCAATGAGTTCCTGCAGATGCGAGCAATCCATTACTGCAGAATTCCCAATACCTTCTGCTTAAAAATGTTGACAAAGGAATGTCCACCATCTTCCAGGTAGGGATGAGTGAATCTGCCCCTAATAGTTTTTTTCAGTTTTTCATTTTTCCAGTCCTAATCTCAGTTACCAACATTTCCACATCAATTTGTCATATATATATATATTTTAAAAATGTGAATTTCTCCTAACACACACACGTTCAAAATGAGTGATTTTGCAAAGCTGTTTTCCTAAAATTCATGCTTTTCTGTATGTTATTTTCAGTAACATATGCATTTTATGCATGCTTTACACCCGTATACACATACAGTGGTACCTTGGGTTACAGACGCTTCAGGTTACAGACGTTTCAGGTTACAGAGTCCGTTAACCCGGAAGTAGTACCTCGGGTTAAGAACTTTGCTTCAGGATGAGAACAGAAATAGCACGGTGGTGGCGTGGTGGCAGCAGGAGGCCCCCATTAGCTAAAGTGGTACCTCAGGTTAAGAACAGTTTCAGGTTAAGACCAGACCTCCAGAATGAATTAAGTTCTTAACCCAAGGTACCACGGTATTTGTATGCATTACTTGGCTAGAGAACTGCACTGCAGCTGGAAGGGTTTTTTTCTTTGCTAACATAGTATCTGATCAATCAGAGAAACAAACTTTTCCAGCTGCTGTGTGTATGTTGCTTTTGTTTAATATAAGGTGGTTTTATATATATACCATCTTATGAAGACTTTACCCTAAAAGACAAATAAAATAAAATAAAATAAAATAAAATAAAAATAAAAATAAAATAAAATAAAATAAAAAAATTAAATAAAATAAAAATAAAAATACTCTTAAGTCTTTTTTGGCTAAAGGTGAAACACATTTACACGTACATGTGTTTACACATGTACCTCAGGTTACATACGCTTCAGGTTACAGACTCCGCTAACCCAGAAATAGTACCTCGGGTTAAGAACTTTGCTTCAGGATGAGAACAGAAATCGTGCTCTGGCGGCGCGGCGGCAGCAGGAGGCCCCATTAGCTAAAGTGGTGCTTCAGGTTATGAACAGTTTCAGGTTAAGTACAGACCTCCGGAACGAATTAAGTACTTAACCCGAGGTACCACTGTACAGGCCTTTTAATATATTGACTTGTTTTATCCAGTTTTTGCTATTACTATTTTATTTTGGAAGTTGTCATTGTTGTTTTATCTTATTATATTGACACAACATTTAATATTTAAATAACCTTTTTATTGAAGTGATCTCTGTAGTTTTGTTTGTATGTGTGTATTTGTGTTTAATGCTGAAGGTGTAGAAGTATAAAGGTTTAAATAAATTTAAACAAAATTTTGAACTTGACTTGTGGCACATTTGCCAAAACAGGGCTGGCTGCAATTGCTCTAGGTTAGCTTTTACCAACCTGGTGCCATCCAGATTTTTCCCATCAGCTCACACTCTGATCGGTGATCAGGTGTGATGGGGGCTATAGTCTAAACCATCTGGATGACACTACTTTGGGTACCAGCTTGGGCAAGGCTGGTCTAAGTAGAGAACTTGGGTGTGACATTTTCGTTTAATTCCATAACGATTGTGTACCTACTAAAGTGTATAAACACTATAAATGTCCTCAAACTGCTCCTGACTTGCATGACATACACTGCTTAACCCTTCTAATGAATATAGTGTTCAGCTTGGCAGCTCCATGATTACATTAAAATCTCTGAAGCAGAATCTGGTTCTCCATTGCTCATCTCAATGCAGTTAAACGTTTAATAGGTGTCTCATGTCAGTGTCATCATTAGGCAGTCACTGACAAGCCAGTAGCAGTGTAATCCTTCAAACTCTCGATTGATGCTCCCTTTCTTGGGAGGAAGAGTGAATGAAGCATGACAAAGAGGGGAGTACAGTTGAGATATATGCACAGATAATTCAAAGCGATCCTAACAAAACATCTTTTATTCCCTCTCACAGAGCACAAATGGGGATATCGCCCATACCTTGCACTCATTTTTAAAGAGTACATCTACCGGAAGATTCCACTGGAGTCTTTTGTGATTGATTCACCATTTCTCTTTATTTTAGTGGCTAAGAGCACGGAAGATACCTGTTTATATTGTTTTACATTACTGATGAGCCAATTATTTTGTAGGCCCAGAAACTGATATTGAAAGCTCTATAAATAGCATACTTGCATTTGCCTCCCCAACCCACAGTAGAGTTTTTCTCATCTTGGGAGGATCTGTTGACTACAGTTCCATGTATCAAGCTGTGTCCCTGCAATTTTTCAATGCAAAACTCTCTGGGCTGACTGTACCTAGGCATGCCATTGGCCCCTTTTGGGCAGGAAGGAATATAAGAAGGTGCCAGATATCAGTGAAACTTTGCTTGGACAACAAAGTCTTCAGATCTTGATTTCTTTTCAGTCCTGACTTCTGGTTCTTGGCTCCTGACTCACCACAGACTTCTGTCCATGGCTGACATTCATAAAAATGTTGAGATGCAGTTCTCATCTCTCTCCCCACCTACCCCAGTTTAATAATGAACTGGGCACATGTTACGGCATGCTAGGAAATGGGACTCCTCTCCTGATTTATAGACATGGGCCATAATCCAGAAAATCCAGATTATGGAACATAGCTGGGTTTCTCCCAGGTGAGTCCAGGGAATGATGGAGGAGAGAAATGTAGCACCTGCCTTTAAGGAGGCCGTGGTGTGTCCTCTCCTTGCGGAGACCTTCTTGGACCCAGAAGTGTTAAATAATTGTTGCCTAGTAGCTAATGCCTCCTTTTTGGGCAACCTGTTTAAGAGGGTGGTGGTGATCCAGCTTCAGGTATGCTTGGAGGAAACTGATTCATTTTAGTCTAGCTTCAGGCCTGGTCATAGCTCTGAAACTGCCTTGGTCACCCTGGTTGATGACATCTGTCAGGAGAGGAATGGCAGGAGTATGACATTCCTCATTGTTTATGGCCTTTCAGCAACCTTTGATGCCATTAACCATAGTATTCATCTGGAGCAGCTGAAAGAAGTAGGGGTTGAGTTCTGGTCCTATCTCCAGGGCCATTTTGAGAAAGTAATTATGGTAAGCCCCCATCTGACACCTTGAGAGCTTGGGATGCGTTCCATCTTGTTCCTCATGCTGTTTAACTTCTGGGAGCTGTCATAAAGAGTTTATAAGTGAAGTGTCATCAATATGCAGGTGATACTCAGCTTTCTCTTTTCCAGATGAATCAGGAGAGGTGACTAAGGTACTAGGAAGTGATAGGCTGGATATGGGTCAAAAAATAGGAAATGAATTATGCCCCGCAGATCTCTCTCTCTCTCTCTCTCTCTCTCTCTCTCTCTCTCTCTCTCTCTCTCTTTCACACACACACACACACACCACTCCAAGGTTACCTTGTGGTTGCATGTTAAATAGGAATGGGTACCTCAGTAGCCTTTTTAATTTGCTAGGTGAATAGTGTTATTACAAATTTGTATAAGGTGTCCACAATTACGATAACTTCACATTTTAGTCTCATTAGTGAGATAAAGTTCCATTTTTCTTTTAGAAAGAAACAGGTTCAAAGTCACACAAAAAAGATCAGAGAGAAAAATATATTTCAAAGAAAGGCAACTGGAGCACTTGTTTCATAAGTGTTCGTCAGACGCACTCAACAGACTTGGAAACAATTGGACATTTTCCCCCCTTAGGGAACTTCACGGCCTGATGGGAAATGAGATGTCATTCATTCTCCATTCCCAGTTCAAGGGTGTTGAAACCAGTGTGGGCAATGTCTTTGGAGCAGGTAGCACAAAATTACATGTTTTGGAGATTACACAAGAAAATGGTTTGGATTGTGCCACTGGCTTCTCTTTTATAACCTTTGTGACAGGGATGGAGTTGCATGCTATTTTCTGGTCCCCTTACAATTTCTTATCAAGGGATTCGGGTGCCAAATATGTGAGAACAAAGAAAACATTTTAGGCATTGGAAAAGGCCGTGAAGCCTGACATGCCTGCCCTTTAAAATGCAATGCTCAGTAAAGTGTGTGCTAGACAGACAATAATAGGCTTTGCTTTCTGTCTTGTCTTTTACTTTGCTGGTGATCTACTGGTCTGAGATGAAGATTGGAATGCCAAACTCTTGCCTTCTGTGACTAGGCTTGTCACTGCCTTGCTAGATAAACTTAGACCAAGTTGTTGAATATTAGTTTCACCATTATTATTCTTTTAAATCGAGGGCAACAAATAAAGAATAGAATTGTTTTAATCAGATGTGGGACAACTTTGATTTGGAGATAATAAAAGTCTTCCTTTAGCTTTATGTTTACAAAAAAAAATAAAAATCTTTAAATTTCTCCTATTTGTATTCAGTCCTTCCTCCAAGACAGCTTAGAGCAGCTTGCACCTGGATGCATCTAGATTCTCAGGTAGCGGCTGCAGTTAACAGTACTTTTGCCCAGCCTAGGTTGGTGCACCAACAACAGTTATCCCTGAGGTCATGAGACCTGGTTTAGGTGACATGGCTTAGTTACACTGAGAAAGGATTATTGCAATGTGCTATCCCTGAAGAGTATTCTAGCATGGTCCAGAATGCAAAAGGAAGGATGTTGGTGACTGCTTGCTTATGGGATCATATCACACCTCTAATGCAAGGGTTGCACTGGTTATCAGTTTGTTTCCAGGCGTTATTCAAGGTGTTGGTGATGAGCTTTAAAACTTTAAATGGCTTATGGACCATCTTTTCTCACACCATCCTGGCCATGCCTTCAATTCTGTGTTGAGACAAACTGTGTTGAGACAAACTTTTGTTCAGACAGCCTTGTTTCAGATTTTTTTTGTTCACATTCTTTATGAAAGGTTTTTTCCAGGATCTTTTTAAAAAAATTGATGACTTGGTTTTGCCTACTGTCTCTGTCACCACATAAAACTCCAGCTTTGCAGAATAACCCCTTCTCTGGAGCACCCCCCTCCTTTGTCTTCTGCTTTCAATCTTAGGGAAACCTCCTCTCTTTCTCTGCCTTCCTTCACTCTTTTCCTCTTCCTTGGCTATCTTATCCCAAAATTTCAGATAGTGGTATCCCTTATTTTCATAACATGTTAGTTACAGGACACACTCAGGTCTCAATGTCAAAAGATCCTGAGATGCACACTTCTTAACACTGATTTTTTTTAATCATGTATTTTTTAAAAAGTTATTGTGTTTTATAAATGATTTGTAAGTATTGTTAGTTGCCCCAAGTGGTATGTAAACATAGAATGAGCAAATATGAATGTTCATAGAATTCATTTCACCCAATATGATTAAAGGAGTCACATTGATGCAGTCTCTATTGTTCACATTTACTGTAGCTGCATTTAGCATGCATAAAGAATTTCTCCCACATTTTGGGCTTTCTGTGGTAAATGACCCTTAAATTGCCATAATTGAATTCTCTCTCTCTCTCTCTCTCTCTCTCTCTCTCTCTCTCTCTCTCTCTGTGTGTGTGTGTGTGTGTGTGAGAGAGAGAGAGAGAGAGAGAGAGAGAGATACATTTTTCTGCTGAAGGGAAAAAACTTTATCCTAAAAGGTTTATAAAGGTGTCAATTGAAGGATTATCCCCTTTGATACAATATGGGGACCTTTCTCAAAGGAGCAACAACCAACATTTCAACAAAAATCTGTGAAGAAATCCCAGAAGCTGAACTTTAAAACAATTTTTCAAATGTACTGTAAGTTCTCATTTCCATCACAGGTGTAGCAACAAGGAACAGCAAGGAAATTTAATCTTTCATACATAACACTTAAACTATATTAAATGATTTCACAGATTTCATGTCTGAACATTTCATGATCTTACTTATTAATTTGGAACTATACGGAGTTTGATCATCATGCTCGAAAACTAGGTGCTAATGAGTCACGATAAGTAATGTTTGTGAGCCAACCCTAGAATCCAATTTAAGGTAAAGGGACCCCTGACTGTTAAGTCCAGTCACGGATGACTCTGGGGTTGCGGCGCTCATCTCGCTTTACTGGCCGAGGGAGCCACCGTTTGTTCACAGACAGCTTCCGGGTCATGTGGCCAGCATGACTAAGCCACTTCTGGTGCAGAACACCGAAACCAGAGCAGCACACAGAAACGCCATTTACCTCCCCGCCGGACTGGTACCTATTTATCTACTTGCACTTTGATGTGCTTTCGAACTGCTAGGTTGCCAGGAGCAGGGACTGAGCAATGGGAGCTCACCCGTTGCGGGGATTCAAACCGCTGACCTTCTGATTGACAAGCCCTAGGCTCTATGGTTTATACCACAGCGCCACCCACGTCCCTAGAATCCAATTTACTTATCTCCAAAGATTCCAGGGTATGCTCTCACTTTGCATGTAAACTTTTGTGCAGAGTTTTGTTTCATTTTAAATTTCTGATTAACAAGGAAATGGGACACAATGGATTTAATGGTGAAGGTATGTAAAAGTAATACAAACAGACTAATTTGTTGATTCCTAATATTAAACCTAGTACAGTCGTACCTTGGTTTTCAAACAGCTTAGTTCTCGAACATTTTGGCTTGCAAATGTCGCAAACCTGGAAATGACTATTACAGTTCGCAAACTATTTTTGGAAGCCGAGCATCTGATGGGGCTTCCATGGCTTCAAATTGGCTACAGGAGCTTCCTGCAGCCAATCAGAAGCCGTGCTTTGGTTTTCGAACATTTTGAAAGTTGAACGGACTTCCGGAACAGATTCCATTCGACTTCCAAGGTACGACTGTATTAAATTCCTAGAGACAAATGATTAAGAAGTAGAGACCTCTGCTGCCAACCCTCCCAAAACCACCACCTCATGGCACAGCAGTCAATTATACAAAACAATAGTGTGAATGTATATAATGCTCACATTTCTTAAATGAATTGTATACTAAAATATGCATTTTAAAGCATTTTGTTACGTGTTTGAGCAAAGACCAGCACAACAGAATTCAGAGATGTGAAAAATCTGAAGCATCATTGCATTCCAACCCATATATTAGTCTGGGATGTTCAGATCAAGTGAGCACTTCTTGGGATTCCCAGAAATCAAATTCCTCAAGCATCCCTACCTGCCAGCAAGGCAGATAGGCAAACATGAACATATCCCCCAAATTTGCATTATAAAAAGGATAGGTGTGGCTTGAGAATGTGACATATCTGTGGAGTGGAGCTAGGTGCTGAGATGGAAAGAAGGAATCGTTTTGATATCCTCAGTGCTTATTCCAAGGAGTGCTAGGAGGTGCATTCAGAACTAGTACAAGACAGAAAGAGATAAAGAGAGGGAGAGAATTCTGAAGGTCATTTTCAATCCACTGACTTTACTGCATTTGATTATATGGGGTGCTTTTTCACCTCTACAACACTCTTCAGAGAGATACAACAGTATACAGTTCTGAAAAGATCTTTATGCAGGTTTTACTTAGCCCTATAAAAGGCAGCACAAGAATACTACAAAATAAAATGCTTTTACCTTGACTCTTTTTCATCGTTCCTAGATAGATTTATATTCCATCAAATGGAGTCTCTTTTTCATCTACAAAAGGTATTGCCCATTTTCAAGTCAATAGTAAAGGCAGATTTAGGACTTTTAAGATTTCTGTTTTTTCTCTCCAGCTACTGTTATGAACAGAGCAAGAGACATCCTATAACTTCTCAGAATTAGTGTATGAAGGAAGCCAGGTCTCTCCACCCTGACTGCAGTGGCTGCCAGTTCATTTCGGGGCCCAATTCAAGTTGCTGCTTTTGACTTATACAGTGGTACTTTGGGTTAAGTACTTAATTTGTTCCGGAGGTCCGTACTTAACCGAAAACGGTCCTTAACCTGAAGCACCACTTTAGCTAATGGGGCCTACTGCTGCTGCTGCGCCGCTGGAGCACAATTTCTGTTCTTATCCTGAAGCAAAGTTCTTAACCTGAAGCACTATTTATGGGTTAGCGGAGTATGTAACCTGAAGCCTATGTAACCCGAGGTACCACTGTATAGCCTTAAACAGTTCAGGACTGAAATACCTCAAGGACCGCCTCTCTACATATGAACCAACCCGGACTCTACAATCATAATCTTGAGGCCCTTTTCATGTGCCTCCTCCACAAGAGGTCTGGAGGGTGACATATTCTGTGATTTTCAAGAAATCTCCTTAGTACTGCATTGAATTCCTCTCTTTTATTTCATGAACTTCCTTAAGCTAACTTACATTACAACCCATGCCATAGAATCACAAGTACATAAGCCTGGTTTTTGCAATCTGTTCCCAATCTGTGAAATCTATAGACCTTGATTCTGTGGTTCAGACCTATGCAATGCATAGTGCTGGTTCTTTTTTCCTTGAAAAAGAAGTGCCAGAACTCAACATTTTAAAAAAGTGCTTTTTAATAACAACAAAAGATAGGTGCCAGTACTGCATACCCTTGAGTGTCCCCTGAAAAAAGCACTGCGTACCTCCAAGCCAATGTGACCCACAACATGAGAGTGGCACATGGCTTCAGAGAAGCAGTTCTGGGAGTGGAGTGTTCATGCTCCGTTCTATTTTCTCACAGCGTATACATTCCAAATGTGAGCATAGGGCTAAAGTCAGTGCTGGTACAACTCTCAGTTTTTTTGTTGCTGGGGAAATATGGAGCTAATTGGTCAGAAAATATTCAGTGTTCTTATTCTGAAATGCTGGAGTTGATCCTTTAGCTCCCCCATCCCCAGCTGAGGCATAATTAGTGGACTGTCACATTTACTTGTTCTCCAGGAGAATTTTTTTAAAGATTAATAATTAAGATGTGTCATACTGAATCTCCCGAACTGCTGATATAAAATTATGATACAGGAAACACTGCTTTATATCGAATATATAAATGGTCCATTAGCCATTGTTCTCAAACCACAATCCCAAGTGCTGGTGCTTTCCCGTGAAACTCTGCAGAGCCACCCAGTGTCCTGCCCTCCAGGAACTGCACACAGATAAGTCTCTGTTCTTTGCTACACAATACAGACTTTGCTAATCTCCCCCTTTAACACCCTGAGTGCCAAGCTTTGTTCTAGGTCTGGGAAAGTTGATTTGGCCTCATTCGTTCCTCAGCCCTAAATATCAAAGGGATGTTCTCTCAGGCCTTCTCTCCTCCTTACTGGCCATTGTCCCTTCTGCTGCCTGTGTTTCCCACTCCTTTTTCATATTTTATTTATTTGTTTTTCTGATAGGATTCCATATCAACAATGTATGAACAAAAATAATGGGTTGGTTGGGGGTTTTTTTTGAAAAATAAAGAAAAGGTATCATTTTTTAAGATTTCAAAGAATAGACCAAAAAATCAGAAAACATTTCTTGGCCGACTTCCTCTCCTTTCCTTCCATGGTTCTTTTTAGTCCCTCGTTCCCCTGTGTTTTCTTAGTCCACCCCATCTATCACAACAACTTTTATTCACTTTATTTATTTCTTACACTGCTGAAAATCTTACCATACTGCTAGGTAGATTGTTTGTTTACAATACTTTTTCAGATATTCCATAAACAATAATCACTCCTCCTTATATCTTTTGTCATTATGATTTCTTATTCTATTGGTCATCCCTGCTAGCTCTGCATATTCTAACAGTTTAATGTACCATTCTTCTTTTGTTGGTACTTTATCTGTTTTTCATTTTTGCACTAATAATACAAGGGCAGCCGTTGCCACATATATAAACAGATTTTTTTCTCTCTTTTTTGGAGACTTCTGTTCTTATTCATCCCAGGAGCAATGCTTCCAGGTTTTTTGAAAAGGGTTTTTTAATTTTTTAAAAAAAATTCAGTATCAATAATTTCCCAATAATTTCTAATTATGCTACACAACCACCACATGTAGTAAAAGGTTCCTTCTGCTGTTTTACATTTCCAACAGTTACTATTTATTGGTTTTGACATTTTTGCTAATCTATTAGGTGTCAGATACCACCTATGCTGCATCTTCATAAAATTTCCTCTTAAGTAGCATGCTGTAAACCTTATATTTACTTTCCAAAGTTTTCCCCATAATATTAATTCAATATTGTGTCCAACATCCCTAGCCCAACTTATCATTGAAGACTTTACTCTTTCCTCCATTGTCTCCCACTCAAGTAATAAATTATACATTTTTTAATGATATTTTGACCTTGGATCCCAATAACTCCTTTTCAAACTGTGAGTTCTTTCCCACAAAGTTTCTCTTTAAAGTCCCCCAAATATCAGAAGCTAACTCCAAAAGAACTCTGAGCAGCGTTTTTGGTGTGGCTGTCTATGTTTTGTGGAACAGCATTCCTCTTGAGATATGACAGACACCCACAATTTGTACTTTCTGGAAACAATTGAAGGCATATTTGTTTCGACAAGCATTTCCCACAGAATAGAAAAAGTCTCTGCCTTAGGGGTTCATTTTGTATTGTATTTGAACCTATCTGCAATGGTTCTTGTTCTTTTTTAAAACACAATTTTAAGCTGTTTTGTGGTATGTTTGTAAATCACCTTGACACATCAAGCTGATTTTAATAATAGTAGTAGTAGTAAATATTTCTATCCTGTCCCTCAGAGGTGCCAGAGACACCAAACAACAAAGTGGCAAAATAATATAAGTAAAAACTATAACAAAGTCACATTCAAAGCACTTAAAACAATTAAGAACATCAAAAACATTTAAGAACAAAAAAATTTCTTCAGACAGTAAAATGGACTGTGAAGAATCCTCTCAAAACATTAATGACCATAAAGCTCAGTTCTTCTGCAGGCACTCAGTAAGTCAGTAGTGTGACAGTGTTTTTGTAAATTAAGTGTATGAGCCTAAGAGCAATTCCCTAAAAGACTAGGCAGGGCCCAGTCATAAATGGAGGTGGTGGCAGGCAGGTGGTATAATATATCAAAAGGGATTGTGCTTGTGTTTTTGTGTGTGTGTCTTCAGTTTGAAATTCAGAACGGAAGTTCTTGACCTCAGCATGTTCAAGGAATATATTCACCAGTATGTCACATTTTAATTTTCTCAGGAACATATTGCAATTAGCAGTGTCTGAGCAGCCACCTCCATGCTTAGCCTAGAGGGCCTTATGTACACATGGGCAGTTTGCCATGTTTATCAAAGCCAGGACACAAAGGCCTTGTGTTGCTGTGTCATAAAGAGACAAAACAAATCAATCTCTGGCTGCAAGAGCACTACTGATGCAGCTGGTAGTTGTGCGTGTTTGTGTGTGTGTTGAGCTTCTGAGTCCCTCTTTTGTGCAAAACCATCCCATTAACCCAAGGGTTGGCTTGGAGGTCTAAGATCAACATCAGTAGCATAGCTGAATTACTAAGCTCTTTAAACACAATGAATGCATGTTAATATCAGATGCAGATGCTTGCCATGTGGGAGAAACATCTGGCTGATTGTCTTTCCTGCTGCTGGCTGCTCAGATGCCACATTGGAGGGCCTTATCTTGCATGCAAGGAATGCAGCCTTTGGTCCAGAAGTGGGGGACACAATCCTGTTGTTTATCAAAATCACTTCTCCGTGCCGGAGAACTGTGAAGTTGAGCCAAAAGAAGCACTTCATATACCCAGGAGAATTCCTTCAAAGACTGTGCTATATTTAATCAAAGGTGTGGCAACCGTCCTTTGTGCCTCTTATCACATGCATCTCTGCCCCATATTGAATGTTTCTGATGCAGTAGTGACTGGTTGCTGGAAGAGACTGTTGCCCAAAACAAGAAGGCAGGATCTTAACTATTCCCATGATGGCAGTGGAAAGACTGTGTTAAAATTTCTGCAGGGAAAAATGGGATGATGCTCTATTTAAGTTACCCTATTTAGGGTATCTTAAATACCATATTTGTTGCTCAAAACTCTTCCTTATGTGAGTTCAGTTGCACACCTGAACCTAGCAGAAGCCAGACTTTTCAAGCAAATGGGGCTCTGCTTCACCAATCTCATGCTCACCAGCCCCAACACACCTGCCTCCTTACTCACAACTAGTCGAGGTGTTGACACTACCAGTCAGCTTCCTCCTTCTCCTCCGTCTCAGTGTAGCCCTTGTAGAGCACAGCAGGGAGGAGGAGAACAGTAAAAGCTGTAAGCTCAATCTGATGTCGACTGTGGTTGTGCTTGCAAGGCAGTTTAATACCATTATCCCAATATTACCCTAACTGTTAATTTCTGCATTACATTTTAGTTTTCACACGATGTAAAAGCTACCTCCAGAAAAGTAGTGGAATACCCAGCAAGTTTAGTGCTTGTTCCCATTTAATTTGCTTCGGTGGGGGGGGGGCTGTTTAAAAATAAACATGTGCTTTTACACTGTATGGATGCCCAAATATAATGCAAAAAAATTGTCACTCTGTCTTGTTTTAGTATTGCCTATTATGTCCTGGTTTAAAAACACGCACAACACTTTCCAAGGTGATGGATTAAACCTACAAGAGGTGTCTTGTTGCTGCTGAACATGACTCATCTCTCTTTACAAAGCTCAAAATTTATGCTATGCATCAGTTACTTTTTGTGTCTTTCCCTAATGTGCATATTCAAATAGTACGAAGACAAATTCCAGGTCTTCAGACTCCCCCACATGTCAATTCCAAGGACTCACATAATCTCATTAATGCATTTTCCAACAGTTTCATTTCCACACTAATTCCTTTGGCGTTAGTCCACACCTTACATTTATAAACCCTTCCTGTTATAGACTTCCCTTTCTCCCTGGATGACCAAGAATGATGAAGATATGTGTTTAAGTGTAACATAACAGCTGATTGAATGAGTAACTTGGAGGCATTTATCCAGCTTTACATAAATTTATCCAAGACATGATTTCAAGCGCACACCTGAATAAAGAGATAGGACCCAAGAGTAACTAGAGTCATAGTTTATTAGCTTAAATACAGCAAGATCTACAAATGAGTCATCGTGTGGGGCTTAACTAAACTCAGGCACCACTTAGGAACTCAACTCACTTGGAAAAGGCAAGGTCACTCAGCCACTGGACTGAAGGGTAGGCAGCCACTATTCCCCTTTCCCTGACCTACATATGTTCACATGTTGAGGGAGGAAATCCTGAAATATTTTCCCAGGACCCTAAAGCTCAGGGGAGGTGAAACAGTTTGACCCAAGAGGAAATCCGTACCTCCCTGTCCTCAACTGTTACAGCCCTGAGTGGCAAGTCTCTGGAATCTCCAGTATACTGATGGCATCTTGCTCCAGAACTTCTAATTACAACTCACAATGGTTTAATATAGATGTTGAATAGAACTGGGTTCAAGATAGTGCCCTGTGGCACCCCAAAGCATGAACATCAGAGGGCCAAAGAGCACTCTACTAGTGCTACTCTCTGGACACAACTGTGCATGGGAACAGAGTCTTTGTGACACATCCCAACCCCTCAGGGTCAGTCCAGAAGATTATAATGGCCAATCCTACTGAAAGCCATTGAGAGATTGAACAGTTGCACTCTCCCTGTCCTTCTCTCTCTAAACATCATCCATAAAGGTGAACAAGGCCAATTCAGACCCCACCCCATGCCTCAATCCAGACTGGCCTGAATCCAGATACAGTGGTACCTCGGGTTACAGACACGTCAGGTTACAAACTCTGCTAACCAAGAAGTGGTTCCTCCAGGTTAAGAACTTTGCCCCAGGATAAGAACAGAAATAAGAGAACGAAACGTAAGTGTAGCAGGCAGCCCAGCCCATATCTCTGCACGCAGGGTAGTTCACTGACTCACGATCCCGGAAAGGGCACCCACAATTTAAGTGTGAGTGCTCATTTCCACTAAAGGGCTAGATAATTTTCATGAGTTGGACAAATCTCTGTATTTCCAGTAGGTATACCATATTTTTCGCCCTATAAGACACACTTTTTCCCCTCCAAAAATGAAGGGGAAATCTGGGTGCGTCCTATGGGGCGAATGCAGGCTTTCGCTGAAGCCTGGAGAGCGAGAGGGGTCCGTGCGCACCGACCCCTCTCGCTCTCCAGGCTTCAGGAAGCTATCCCAAGTCTTGCAAGCCCGGCGGGATGTCCCGCGGGCTCGCAACGCTTGCGGGCAGCAGCCTGCACCCAAAAGCTGGGGACAGCGGGGAGGCGCAGAGACATCCCGCTATTCCCCGACCTGATCTGGAGGCTGGCGGGGGGAGAAGCAAGCCTGCTTCTCCCCCCCCACCAGCCCCACAACTTCCAGATCAGGTCGGGGAATAGCGGGATGGCAGCGCTCCGCCATCCCGCTATTCCCCAACCTGATCTGGAGGCTGGGGGTGGGAGAAGCAAGCCTGCTTCTCCCCCCCCCCCGCCAGCCCCACAACCTCCAGATCAGGTCGGGGAATAGCGGGATGGCGGAGCACTGCCATCCCGCTATTCCCTGACCTGATCTGGAGGCTGGCGGGGGGAGAAGCAAGCCTGCTTCTCCCCCCGCCAGCCCCACAAGCTCGGGGGATAGCGGGCCAAGCTGTCCCTGAAGGCAGAAGAGGGAGACGGAGCACTCCATCTCCCTCTTCTAGCTTGGGATGGTTGCGCAAAGCCTCTGCTGGGCAGCGCAGTGCGCTGCCCCACAGAGGCTTGGGAGGCTGTCCCTGAAGGCAGAAGAGGGAGACGAAGTGCTCCGTCTCCCTCTTCTAGCTTGGGGATGGCTGCGCAAACCTGGGGGGAAATCAAATTTTTTTCTTTGATTTCCCCTCTCAAAAAATAGGTGAGTCCTATGGGCCGGTGCGTCCTATAGGGTGAAAAATACGGTAACTCTCAGATTTGTTCACTTGTAAGTCTCATTCCATCCTGCATTAGACAAATTTGCTTTTAAATATGTATAGTATTTAAAACACATTTTATCTCAAAATATATATTTTTAAATGTACTTTGATACCTTTTTTGAGCCAACTTTATAACAGCATTCAAGAAGTGCAAATAATAATAATAATGATGTAAGTTTTGACCCACATGTTCATCTGGGAGGTGCAGGACCTCTCTGTTCATGTTGAACTTTGAAAAGATCAAGTTATTCAAGTATATTGATCATCATGCCCACAGAGGGCAAGGGATGAGTTCCTGCATGTGCACATGCAAGAGAGAGAAAGGTGATGCCTTTATCATGTCTGTCTTTGGAACATATGTACAGCTGTCCAATGCAACATTGTGTGGGTTGGGCCCTCTTTATTATCTTTTCTCTATGTACAGTGTCAACTCCTTGTTCATGGCCAGAGCTAATATTAGGATACAGCTGCAGTGTAGGAGGCATTACCTGGAAGTGTAACCTTTGGATGGAATGGGCACACCTTCAACACCTTCAAGCAAATGGCTAACCAGAAGGGGCCCAAAAAGTCTGAAGAGCCAACCACATCTCTTCATCAAGAGCTTCATCTTCTTAAGACTAAGGAGAGTACCTATTATATTTATAAGAACTCATTCAAAGTGTAGATACCTTACTTCCATTTTGTTTTTTAGAATGAGCATCCTGCCTTTGACAAAGCCACTTGCACAAATATATCCTCTAAGGGAAAGCCTGAATCTAGCAAAAAGCAAGCATCATATTTAGAAATCAACCACACTGATTTCAACGCTACCTTGCAAGCTTTTGCCATGAGGAAAAGAAGAATGAAACCTTTTTCTTTCAAGGGGCTCCTACTTGTTGCTTAGATGTATTGATAAATGCCAAGCTGTCCACTCAGCAGGTCGAATGTGCTCTCAGCAGTAAGGTCAGTTCCTATGGAAAGGACCTCGAAAAGAAGCAAGACAGAGAGCCTGTGAATGGTGTAGAATCCCTGCATGCTACTCATCTGAGGACCAAAAGAAAAGCAGTCTCCTATGCACACAAAAAAAAACAAAGTCAGTGACTCTGATTCAAGTCTTATTTTTAGATAGCATGGGACAGAGCTATGGTGATTTTCAAATGTGCTTTGAAGTGCTCCTTTCTTCTATTGTTTCTGCCTCTGCGTGTTTTGTTTCCTGAAGACGAGCCATTCATATGAATGTGTTGAAGTTCAGAAGAAATAGCACACTGGAGCCTGCTGATGTTGGCAATACCCACGAGCAGCGCTTGAAATGCCCCTGCAATCTCTGTCTATTAACTTTGTTAGAAACTTCTGTAAAAGAACAGCCTCTGAACCAAAAGAGAGAGGTATATTTGGGCTATACATTCATAGGGGTGATATATTTTTTCCAAATGTACGTAGGCAGCAGAGTAGAATTGGACCACACACAATGCTACACACACCTACCATACTCCTAGCCTCACTTACTTAGGAGTAAGCGCCATTGAATTCAGTAGAGCATACTTAGGGTTGCACTGTTGGTTTACTTGCAGGTAAGTGGGTAGAGAATTGCAGCCTTAAGGGACTAAAATCATATTTGATGCTGTCCCCAAGGTTTTGCTAAGAATAGTATAGAATCAAAATCACAAATCATGTAATGCACACTCTGGTAACCAGCTTCTTTCCTATACATCATACCCAAAGCTCGCAAAGCCCCTTGACATTCCAGGAGTTTTGTGTAGACTTAAGAACTTAATTCAATCCAGAAATGGTTAGCTTTCGCTAATGGGGCCTCTTGCTGCCGCTGCGCCGCTGGCGTGCGAATGTAGAAAGACCTTGGCTTAGGCCTTGGGCGTGTATCCCTCCCAGCCCCCCCCCACCGGGGGGAACTGGGGCTCATCAGGGTAAATGGGATATTGGGGTGCTCTGTGAGACATTTTAATTCCATATAACATTGTCAGAGTCTTTATTCCTTCCTTATGATCCCTGGGAACTGGGGCTGTTGCCGCCTGATCACACAATTTCTCCTAATCAACACATTTTGGTGTGCATTTTTTTTTCATCTATGCACCTTTTTTTGTAAAGTGTATTTCCCCTAATGTTTATGTTTCCCTTAAAAAGATGCATTTTTGTTTGTTATTTTCAGTAATATATGTATTTTTATGCACAGTTTACCTAACTGCATATTGGACACAGTGCTTGGCTATAGAACTGCAATGCAAAATTCAGAGAGATTTGGATTTTGAAGGATGGCCGTGTTTCATATTGTTTTGGAAAACACAGATAAGATAGATTCACTCTTCAATGTGAACTGAATTGAATTTCTCACACATCCCTACATAGCTTATGAGTTGGCTGAGGGTCTGTTTGCTTTTCCTCCCTTCCTTTCAAAAGCCAAGCTCTGTGCCACTCCAAGCAATGGCAAAGTGTGACTGGCTGGCAGTGGGTGACTAGCAGCCTTGCTGCCACTGAAGAGTGCTTTGAAAATAGGGGCTGTCATGTAGCCTCAGTCCCAGAGGCTTTTCTGCCCTGTCCATTTTCAAAGTGCATCTGAACAGCAGTGGAGCTAGCAGATGAACTTTGCTGCTGCTTGGAATGTCTTGAAGCTTGTATTTTGAAAGGGTGGGAGGAAAAAAGGAAATCCTTCTAAATGAGGCAATTCTCTGTGTGCATCCTAGCCGTCTCCCACCCGGATCCCTTGCTTTCAGATCAGGTGTATAGCAAGGAGTCAAACTGGCTCTGTTTAGCAGGAGAGAGCACTTCAAAGCAATTCTGTCCGTCACTCATGTCATCTCTCCATTCCTCAGAGTGCTTAGAGGGCTTTGACAGGAGCACCAACCCTACCGGCCGGAACGTCCCTCAGAGCACACAGGTTTGACAAGAGCACCAACTTGCCTAGTTGGGAAATCACTCAGAGCACACAGGAATCCATCAGATTCCATTAGCCGTTCGGGGATAAATACTCTAATAGGTCTCCCACTCCTGCAAAGGGACAAGGCCACTTTAATTTTCCACTTCATCAGGATATGATCTAAACAAGGTAATATGTGTAAAATAAGCCCCACTTTCAGACTACCCAAAGTGGCAGCTTCCTATGTTTACAGGTACCCCCAAGAGCAAGAGCCATAATTTTGCTTAGCCAGTTAATAAGTTTGTCTGTAGTGCAATAGTACAGGTGGCTTTTATGAAGCTACATTGGTCAGCAGCTCTTGCATTATGAACTAAGAAGCAATTGTTGACTACAGTTCAGAATAGTGCAAGCTCTTTCTAATGTCTTCTACTGGATTTCACTCCTCAGAAAATTGTATGCCCGAATACCCAGTTTATTTTGCTATAAAAAGGCTGCATAGTCAGAGGTAGCACTTGGAAAAAGCAACATTTGCTAGGATTAAATCTCAAGCAGGGTTTGCATGTTAATTTTGCTTTTCAGATGGGGAGGTGTTTTTTTATATTCACAACAGCATGAGCTTCCAAATTCCAGTCTGGATTTTAAAATAGGCTCTTCTTGCCATGCCTCAGGACTGTTGAAATCTATTTCCACTTGTTTTCATAATCCTGTATCAAAAAGGTTATATTTAAAGCTGTCCTGGTGTAATAACCGTAACCATTTTTTTTTTGGGGGGGGGGTAGGGTGGGAAGGTATCATTGTAATTTAATCTCAAGCAAACTACTGTGGGCTTCACAAAAGCAGATTTTATTTTTGTTCCTTGTTTTTCTTGCATCGTGGTTGATTTATTATAGCTTCTGTTTAGTTTACAAGTGCTGTACATTACCCCATTCTGCACTGAGAAAGTGCAGGGGCAATGATGTATCTAGGAGGCTTAGAATCCCAGCTATAAGGCTTGGATATTCCACGTAAGTAGAAAGTGAGTTCAATTATAATCACAGGTGGCTCCCTTTGAAGAGATTTCATGCCAGTTTGGTTTCACCTCACCCTTCTATATATTTCACTGCAATGAAAAACTTTTCCATTAGTATGTCCTGACCTTCTGGTATCTGTCCTCATTAACAGATTCCAGCTGTTTTTCCATAATGCCTGCTTTTTCATCACATCTACAGGTCTACTTGGCTGTGGGATGTGAGCCACAGTGATCACAGTATGGTTGCCATATTTAGATGCAGGAATGAACTTATTTCTAGTTAGAGGAGGAAGAGGTTGTTTGGACTACAAAGGAAAATAAAAAGTGATAGATGAGAACTTGTAATAGTCCCCCCCCACACACACACACCAAAAAAACCCCATACACAAGGAATTTGAGCAAAATATATGTAGATCAGAGTCCTGTTGGAATTACAAGGAGAATTATTTGGTGAATTAAAAAATTAGCTAGGACACAGTCGTTCCAGCATGTTCTTTGAATAAACAGGTGCTCAGCTGAACATCCCCTCCCTCCCCAAATATATGGCGGTGTGTGAATTCATAGAATCACAGACACAAAGGGCCCTCCCCATTTATGTCTAACCACCTTTATTCCATACTCTCAGCACAATAAGTATGGTTTAGTGCTATCCAATGATGATCATTAAGCAGTTGGTTGTTTCAGTAGTTGATGTTATTTTATATATCACACATATGGCAAAATTGCTTCTCATTGGTTTACAATTATAAAACTAAAACATAATTGAAATACACAATAAGAATTCGATTGGTCACTAAACCACCCTCAATTAAAATAAACAATGTGACATGCAATTAAGAAGCATGATGATTGAAACAGAGTTAAAACAATAAATTCAGAAGGTCACTTCAGCAGTATGCTTGCCTAAGCAAGTGTGTCTTCAGAAGCCGGCAGAATGACAACACTGGTGTCACCAGTGGAAAAAGCACACCTCTGGGCTACCACAACCAAATAAGGATCAAGCCGTAGTTACCATGTTTATATGAGTTTCTGTGAATATGATAGCCCAAAAGGATGGGACTTTGGTTCTATTGAGCATATTTTCCCCCTTTAGGGAGCAACGTTGCTACAAACCAGAGGAGAGAGTCAATATATTTCCATCCTACAAATTCCTTCCTGTCACTCCCTCCCACTGGCGATGAAGCCCCTTCATTGTGGGGACTTTTGGATAAAATTTATTATTGAGGTCAGGGTTATGATGAGGACATGTGCAGCATTAGGTGATGGCTATATTATGACTATCTTAATCAATTTGGGTGGCTGCAGTAAACTGGAACATTTTTCATTTAATGGATTCATTTAAAAACAGAATAGATAAGTACTGTATATAAACAGTTCCACTAGGGTTGTCACTTGAAATGAATCAAATTATTGTAAAAATCATTTTGAGCATTCATAATATATCAATAATTGAAAAACAAAACACAGGTGATTTCTTGCTTGATCACCTAAATGTGTTTTACTAAACCCAGCCCATACACAGTAGGCAATTCTGATGACATAGTCTCTCATCTTCAGTTTGTGGCAAAGTATCACCCAGGAATAGAGCAGAGGTGGCCTTGGTCCATCCCCAAAGCCATTTTATCTGGCTCCTATTCCATTCTAATTCAGGCGCCATTATATTTAAAAAAAGTTTATAATTGTGAGGGGGAGTGTACATAGACAGAAAAGGCTCCCCGCTTCAGAAGTTATCTATCAGCATTTGAGAAGCTCGGAGGAGCCACACAATCTCAAGGGCCTTGCAGGTCCTTTGCATCCCTTTGCATGAGATGGTTAATGGGTCCTTAAAAATAAATTATTTGGCCCTGTCTATAAAGTCAAGATGGGTGCTGAGGACGGGCATCTTTAAAGGCATCCTCCATGTCCTTCAGACTGTTCTTGCTGAATGGTTTCATATCCTCTTTTCTCCATCTACTCAAAAATATTACTTTTGCCGTCACTGCTGTAAAGTAACCCTGTCCTTGGGACTTGTAAAACAAAGGCCTATATTTACCCTTCAATCTTTGTGTAAAGAGTGTTTTCAAATATCTGTGGAAGCAAAGTGAACAATATTTGCCTTCCTAAATTGTTTTGGTATTCTGCATAGAGATACCATGGATAGCCGTGATTTTTATTTCCTGCACATCTGAACTGTTCTGACTCAGTTTTTTAAATAAAATACTCCCCTCTCGAATACACACTGCAGAAACCCCCTCAACTGCCATAAGTGACTGTGTTCTGATGATGAATAGGACGCTATAGCAGTTGCAGGTAGAAATGATGTGCTTTCCCTGTGTTTACTTGTATTTCGTTAAATATCCTTCCATGGCACTATAACTGCCAAGTGGTTTATATGGTAATAAATAAACTTCAAGGCAGTCAATATATTTAGTGTATCAGAAATTGGAGCACTTCCTTGCCTGCATGGTGAATGCCACAGTTACCTGTTTTGTACTGTTTTCCTACACAAAGTAAGCACTCTTAACAAGTTTGTGCTAATGTAACCTATGATTCTGTCCCTTTAGGTTATCTGCCTATTCCATTGTTTGTTTGTTTTTTGATAGATTTGGGAAATGATTCAAACCACTCTAGATACTGGGAACAAGGAAGTAATGGAATACATGAGGGGAGCATTGCTTCTGATCACAGAACATTTTTGCAAAGCCATTTCCCCAGCATTTTTGTGTCTTCACTAATATGTACATTTCTATGCACACGTTCCCCTAACCTATGCATTTTTGTGTACATTACTTGACTGAAGAGCTACATCACAAAATCTGGATAAGTGTGAATTTTGAAAGATGTGTTTTGCATTGTGTATTGCTTCAGGTCCACCTTTAAATGCAATTTCACAGGTCCACCTTTAAATGCAAACTGAGTCACATTTCTTCCCTATCCCTACATAGAGTTCTTTGGGATTATTGGAAAGCTGCCATTTGGAAGCTAGTGGGGCACATTGCTTCAAATACCCAAGATCGAAGCAAACAAATGTTTTCAGCGTGGGGAATGACTTCTGTGGGGCAAGTGCAGAAATATGAATAGCAGCCTGCTGCTTGTTCATGTGCAGAGGAAGTAATTGTGAAGGTGTCATGATTCATTACTCTTCCTGCCCGCCTCGCCTTTAAATGACTAACCATGACTTTGACTTCCTTGCCCTGCTGACAGGAGAGATAGCTTGATTTCATTACTTACTCAGGATGGAGTAAATGTATCCCACTGCTTGTGTGTGCACAGCATTCTCAACACTCCTGCTGTTTGAGAGCCCTTTAAATCACTGGGGTGTTTCATTGACTTTCCCCCCTTCCCTCCAGAGCCTTCACGGAAGCAAGGATATGATGCAGAGACTCCCAATTGCCCACACTGCAAATCCCTGCAGTGGGCATTGGCAACTGAAACACAGAACTCAGTGGAATACATTGATGTCTGGAGGGAACAAAATATCTTGACGGCAGGAATGTAAAAAATACTTAAGGCTCAGAATCGGCAAAACCTGACAGCTTCCATTTAGCCCGAGTACATCTAGATTCCCACGGTGACAGAAATAACTATCATCTCTGTTTTTCACATCTCCTTTAGCTTTGCATCCACTGAAATGTTAGGAAAGGATGCAGGGAAACAGTGTCAGGGGACAGCAGTGATTTTTATTTTTTAAAACCGTTTATCTCCGTAACGCCTCGCTGCGATTACAATGCTACTGCACCATAACAGAGAATGCATTTTAATTACACAAAACCAATGTTGCTTGCAATGTAAATAGCATCACACTGCAGCTTGTTGGCTTGTCAGGAGCTTTTAAATCTGACTTTCATATCATTCAGGTTCCACATTTGCATATCAAATAGCCCAAAGATTTGACTCCATGTAACTTCAGGTATGCGGCGATCAGATCCCCAAGTGTGCCACTGGCAAAACTGCAAATCACAAGTTTCTAAATTGAAAGCAGCCATGGCCTCTACAAGACACTTCTTTCCTCTGCAAGTTCTGCCAGCAGGAACTAAATTTGCCTCCTATCATGTTTCCTGCCTTTGTTTCTGCTGGCTGAATATGGTTAATGCTTGGAATTAGAGAACAAGTTGGCAACTTCACATTAGGCAATAGCGGTGCTAGACTGGCACATTCAGGGACAGGGATTAGGGGGAAAGAGGGGGATGAAAGCTTGACCACTTTCAGTTACACTTAAGCTTTTTTCCACTATATTGTGCCTCAGTTTTCTTTAAGGTGTTTTGGTAAGAGGACTCCCCACCTTTGCACATCCCATACACACCCCAAATCTGCTGTTGTAGGAGGAAGAGACAAAGAGAATATTCCATTCTGAAAGCAGAACTCCACTGACTGAAAAAATAATAATAATTGTCTTAGTGCTGCATTCATTCTGCCCAATGTATGTGTGTGAAAGAGGGGGGAGGGGAACAGAAAAAGAATGTATGAAACTCCACTAAAATAGAGGAAAAAGGGAATAGTATGCAATCTCCTGTTTAGTTTTAAACTGTTAAGTTTACTTATTTGTATTATTTTATATAATGCTGAAGACTTATGGACATGACCATCATTTTAATTTAAATTAATCTAATTTAATTTAATAAGTAAATATGATTTATTTTTAATTGTTATATATATTGTTGTTCATTTGATACATTGTGAGCCTCTTTGGGTCCTTTATTTTTTGGGGGGGAGGGAGTGGCATACAAATAAACAGATGATGGTGTCTGAGCAAACTGTTAAGCTCTGATTAAGCGTGTTCTCCTACATGGAGAGCACGTGTTGCGGTGGGGTCTAACAAGACATCCCACTGTTGTTGGGTGGGTAAAGGTAGTTGGCCACCATTGTGATTGGGCTCCTCTTGTCGTTGGGGAGAATTTGATGTTGCCATTTTATGATTGACAGCCGAGAAGTCTTATATTTCCTGCATGCAGCGTTGAGCTTCCTCTTTTCGCTGCGTGCATTGGATTACCCTCCCACCCTCCCTATATTTAGGGTTGTTCACATTGACCTTGTTATGCCTGTCATGGGGTCGTCTGCTTTTGGGGCAGGGGCCTGGTAGGAATTTTGTCCATTTGGCTGATTGGCTGGCGCCATTTAGTTTTTGCCTACTGCATAGCAAATCGTCACAACTTGTAAGGTTGCGGTTAGGCACTGGTTTTATGAATTGGTTGGTGGAGGGGCATGGATTGGCTGTGCCTGCCCCTCCAATGCTGACGCTGCAAAAGTATTCCATTAAAGGAATCCAGGGGCTCACCATGCTTTTGTCCAAACCCCTGTCAAGGGGCTAGGGCCATGCAAGAGCCCATGGGAGCATTTCGGGAGAGGTGAGGGCATGGTACCCAGATCCATCTTTCTCCCCAAAATGTTTTCCCTTTCTGACTTTCGCAGGCGTGCGAATGTCAGTCTGTCCCCGGGCGGGGTCAGATAGACACAACCAATGCCTAAGCAACCACTCACATTTTTTGTATCTTAATAAAGTTGTGGCCAAAATTATGCCAAAAACCTTAAACAAAAATTCTGTGTGAATTGTGTTTTATTGGGCTGGCTTGGGGACCTCAACACGCAAGTAAAAGCCTCACCCACAATCTCTCTTAGCCCTGAACTTTTAGCAGAAACTGTTAACTCATTTTCAACTGTTTCTCCTTGTTTATCAGTTGGAAATAAAATTTTATCTGTCTGCCAATTGAACTGGGTTATGATTAGTAAGAATTAGAGCCCTCCTTTGGTGACTTAATTTGATTGGTTGATTTGGGAGAAAATGCAAGAAAAAAATTTAACCACCCCATCCCAAAGTTAAGTAAAAGGGAGGATTAATATACTTCTTAAAATGTTGGCAGTATGGACTGAATTTGAATAGAAATTTCAGCAGCTTTAACATCCAAATTCATCTTCAGCTTATCACACACGAGTAGAAAAAAAATGCAAAAAGAATTTACTTTAATTCACTTTCCCTAACCCACATGCCAACCCTAGGCTCAGGGATGGGGTAAATAGCAAACAAAATGAGCCCAGTTAGAATTCAAATTTGTGAAAGATAGTTGTCAACTCAAATATTTATCTAGAGAACTGGGAGGCTGTAATTTAATTCAGATCTACCATTGAGTGGTTTTTGTGATGGGAACACATTGTAATTACATTTAATTATAGATATACCACTAGCAGTAGTACAACTGTAATTAATGGATTGCCAGCGTGTCAGCAAACCTCCATTTTAGCAATTTATAACCACACTTACAAAGAAGAACTTAGTGTGCATTTAAGGAATTGGGGGGATTGGTTGTCCAGATTTCTGGCACGTTTAACAATTGTTTCAGTGATTGCTTGCTGATGTGGAATACGGAGTGACTGATTTGTGGTGGAAGGGCCTGATCCATCCTATTTTCATGTTCTTTTCTGTAACACACAAGTATACCAGCACTGACTGAACATGGGTACATCCCTCCAACAGCTGGGAACCAAACAGTTGTTCAGACTAGTCACAGAATTTACAGACCAGAAATGGGGAGATGCTTGCCAAACTCTGATGGTGGCAATCTCTGGCTTCTAAACTATCTTGGCATTGGTTAGTTGACAACCTCTTGCCAATCTGATACACAGCCAAGTTCACAATCTTGGTAATAATCTATAAGGTTCTGTACATCTTGGGATCAGGTTACACGAGAGATTTGACCTTTGGTTCATGGATGGGTGGTCTTGTTTCCTAAATGTTTCTTGTTAATGGGCTGAATCATAGGATTTTCAGTTGTTGAGACCTCTGAATCTGAATTCCCAAGTCTTTGCTCAGAACAGAAAGCCATCTGGTTCAGCAACTTATTCTCACAGCAGGCACCTGATGCCAATGGGAAGCACATAAACAGCGCATGAGTGCAACAGTGCTCTCCTCTCTTGTATTCCCCATCAACTGGCATTCAGAGACATACCAGTTCTGATACTGATAGTAGTACACAGCTATTATGACTAGCTGGGACCAAGTGGAGAGAGCCATACATCTGGCAGAGAATGAGTGCTCACACTTTACATTGTGGGTGCCCTTTGCAGGATCGCACATGGTGCTACAGTTCCCAGGGAGTTTACTGGCAAACAGGGGCTGGCTTGCCTCTCAGTGTTAATTTTTGGAGGTTCACACCCAGCCTCAGTAATCAAGTTTCTTGCTGGGAGGTGGGCCAGCCTCATTTAAAAATAGGGGGTGGAGCCAACAATAGCCAGGCAGTCGGCTCTGCCTACCCTCCCTTTAATATTTCTTGTTTGCAAGTTAACTTTTTCTTCTTGTTCAGCGGGCGCTGCTACGGTCTTTGACTGGTTGCTGTTTTGTCTTCCCCATAGCAATTCATCACAGCTTGGGTGGTTATGGCCTTGGATGGAATCCTTTAGGCCTTTCTTCCCTATAATGGGGGGGGGGCGTGAAGCGGTGACTCACTCCTCTGCGGTGGCGATTCCAGGGTCCACCTCTTAAAAGGTGTGTGTGTGTGTGTGTGTGTGTGTGTATGGTTGTCATTGGCCATACACTGAAAGATTACCAGTAAACTACAGTGGTGCCCTGCAAGACGAATGCCTCGCAAGATGAAAAACTCGCTAGACAAAAGAGTTTTCCGTTTTTTGAGTCGTTCCGCAAGACGAATTTCCCTATGGGCTTACTTCGCAAGACGAAACGTCTTGCGAGTTCTTGCGAGTTTGTTTCCTTTTTCTTAAAGCCGCTAAGCCGTTAATAGCTGCTAAGCCGCTAAGCCGCTAAGCTGCTAATAGCCGCTAAGCCACTAATAGCCGCTAAGCCGCTAATAGCCGCTAATAGCCGCTAAGCCGCTAAGCCGCTAATAGCAGTGCTTCGCAAGACGAAGAGACTCGCGGAACAGATTAATTTCGTCTTGCGAGGCACCACTGTACCCTGCGTGTGGGGATATGGACTGGGCTGCCAGCTACACCTACGTCTCGCAGAGCACCCCCCATATCCCATATACCCTGATGAGCCCCAGTGCCCCCAGCACTTTTGGAGGGATACACACCCAAGGCCTAAGTCAAGGTCTTCCTACATTCAGAGGTTTAATAAAGTTGTGGCCTAATTTTAATTGCATATAATGTTGTCAGAGTCTTTATTCCTTCCTTATGATCCCTGGGGGCTGGGGCTGTCACTCCCTGGTCATGCAAAGAAATGCTAGCTCAGTTCAGTGCACTTAAATCCTATAGTAATGAATTGAAATGCATTATTGTATTCCTAGATGTTCCTCTTTGTGAACCAGTTTTGGCCCATAGGGTTGAGACATAACTCTTTACATGAGAGGTGGGTGCAGGCATCTAGGAATTTTGTCCTTTCTGGTCCCACAGCAGAACAGAAAACTGTATTCAGTTTTCTAAAATAATTCAGTGCTATTTCGCTGGATTATTTCTTTGTATTGTATGCACGATAGTCTTGATCAGTGGCCCCAACAATGGGAATCAAAAGCATGCCATAATGAAATCAATCCACATTTGCTTTAGCTTGTTTCTATTTTGAAACCCACAGCGACAAGCAAACTGCAAAGTCCAGCAATTACTCTGCAGACTCTTTTCAACGAGTGA
The DNA here is from genome assembly GCF_964188305.1 of Podarcis bocagei. NCBI lineage: Eukaryota > Metazoa > Chordata > Lepidosauria > Squamata > Lacertidae > Podarcis > Podarcis bocagei. The sequence goes on along the minus strand of NC_138125.1, from coordinate 57,661,716 downwards.
CAACAGGAGCCTGTAACAGAATGCCATCATATTTCTCTCATGGTAGTATGAAAACTCATCTCATGTCAGGAGCTGGAGAGAAAGAAATGACTGGGGGTGGGAGGAGAGAAAGTGTTATTGTTCTCTTATTTAGGAGTGAAATCAAAGGAAGTCAAAGATGAAAATTGGGCTTCCCCCTCAAGTTTGAATTTACTCTACGCACTGCTAAAATGTCTCTGGTCTGCCCACTTGCTGGGAAATTACTGAGAAGTTCAAATGTATTCAACATTATGACCCTTCACCATTTAGCATGCATCAATTACCTAAGCTTTGCCAGTGGTTTCATATACATATCCAGCCAAGTATCAGGTTTGTTTAGCCATGACTCCACAACACCTATGTGCATTTAGAAAGCGGTCAAAAAACTACCACTTTGTTCACTTGGACCAAGGGTCCTCTTTTCAGATAAATTCTGCCTTGGTTATCTTCTGCATCTAAATTAGACTCCTGCTTTTTGCCCCCAAGGGCTTACATAGTCTTGCTGCATCTTACATCTCATCCCTTGCTTCTAGCTACTCTCAGTTCTAATGAGATTCCTCACCTTCACCCTGATTCAGTCTCTTTCATTTATCTCCTCCTGCAAGCAGTGCCTCATATACTTTCCCCTGCCTTTTAGCCAGAAAATTTCCTTTCTGATCTTTCTTGCCGTATAGTCCTTCCAATTCTGCCCACCAATCACCCAGACTTGTTATAGCTCTATTCATGTGTGTGAGAGAGGCAGGAGAACCCTTAAATAATGTAGAAATGATACCATTTCACCGATCTTCAGGCAGTGGTGACTTTGCCCCATCCCCTACTGCAGGAAGCCTTGTGATACTTCCTTCCAGGGGGGTTGATTCTGATTGGACAGTTCTGGCCAATGGGTTATGGCATAGCTCCCCTTTATAAGGGTGGTTCTGCCCTTGAAACTTCCTCTTTCATTTAGCACAGCATCTGTGTCACGCTGTGGTTCAGCCCAGATGGTGACTGGTCTGACAGGCTCTGGGGGAACCAGTAGCCATTTGTCTGCCTTCTCACACTTTGTACTGGTGAGGAGGAGAATTTTTAAGCCTGCTCCAACATCACTTCCTTTTGGATACATTTAGCATGATGGGGACTGACCTGCCTAGGCATCCTCTGAAGATAGAACCACCTTGTCTAGAAGACAGCTTTATTTCTTAGCCACACCATCAGGCAGTACCTCAAGACAATTATGTTATGGGTGCTTAATCTCCATTTGGCATGGTCTGAAATACTCGGAAAGGGATTCTAGAAAGGGGCTGTGCATCCCAAGAAGGTGGACAGATCCATACACAAGGTCAACAAGGATAACTGATTTTGACTCGTGATGGGAGTCAAGTCCATATGCTTTCTCCTTTAACTTTTTAGGAGTCCACCTTTCTACTCAGGGGTGTAGCATTTTCACTGAGGACTTCCAGTGGGGTTTGTTTGACCTTTAGTTCACTCAGTGATTTGAGGAAGCCAAGCCAACCTTGTTCCCTCTGGTGGGATGTAATAGGACTAGGGAGGGAGAATAGCTTTGAGACTCCAAGTGAGCACTCAGAAGCATCATTAGGTGGAGGATACTTGACCACCAACCCCATTGCTGACCAGCTCATGAGTTCCGCTCCGGTCATCATTGAGTGAGCACTGAAAGTCTACCACCAATCAAATGATGGATGCTGTGCCTCAAATCAGGGAATTGGATGGTGCAGCTGCAACAATAAAACTGATAGCACATCTGCAAATCTAAGTTGGGTCCAGTATGGTTTTAAATTGGATGGAGGACTATGTTTGATGTTCCTGCAATGTAGAGAGTTGGACTAAATGACTCTTGCAGTCATTTCCAACTCTACAATTCTATGGGGATACGGAGGTGTGAAAACTGGTATGCATGCTGTTAAATGCATTGGCTTTAAAAGACGAAAGGAAAGGAAAACACAGTCTAGCAAGTGTTAGCTATGACTCAATCCCATTTAAATCAATGATATTTAAACTGTATCCTCTGGCTCTTTCTATTTCATTGAGGCTACATCGCCACTAACTTGCCCTGGATTGTGCCCAAGGTTTACAAACATATTAACAATTTATTTCGTAGTGTATTGTATCAAAGGGGTTATTGATCTAGAGGTTACAAAATTCCAAGGCTAATTCAAGTTTCAAAAGTCTGTTGTGTGGGCCTTGTAAGAAAAGGAACAAAAGGAGAATTTTACACTCCAGCAGAACCTTCATTAAAGTGGCACAACAGCAGGTCAATAGATATGTGTCATTTAGAGTCAATAAGAAACTTCCAAAACTCTCATTCCCCAAGAGCCTCATTTCATATGCCATGTTGCCATCCCATTGAGTGAGCTGAGATGGAAATTATGTAAAATCTCTCTATCTCTGAGGATCAATTTATGATGGAAAATGTATAAATATTACAGTCTTTGAGCAATTATGGAGCAATTATGATGTAATTCATTATAGAGTGTGTACACATGTAATAACAGTAAACATTTTTCATATTTATGCATGTTTCTATAGTTATTGAATATGACAAAACTGAATCATTTACTCCAATAATCTTTATTTCCCACCATAAATTGCTTGTACATCATCTACTTAATTCATGCAATTATTCATCATGTTCTGTTCATTGAATTTTTTTAAAAAATGAACTGGTATTTTATGAGAGCAGTTGGTACAGTCTTAGCTTTGCAGTGAGAAATGGGGGCTGGGGGCTGTTGTCCCACCATTATTTCAAATTATGTCTATTGGCATGGCTTGCATGCACTGCAGAGAATACAACTATTTATTTAAAAGAGCAGAAGTTACTCAGATTTACTACTGGTATCATGCTTCCAATGCAAAAATTGCATATTCACTGTTGTGGGTGTGCCACCCAGAGAGATTTGAGCATATGACCACCAGATTCTGAAAACAACCCTAAGCAGTTTGATTTAAAATATGACGTATAGTAAAGGCAATATTAGTAAAGTGCATATTTGTTTTTGGAGATACAGGTCCCAAATATGTGGGGAATAGAAATCTGTAGAGATTAAGGTGAAGGTTTGTTGGGTATAAGCAACCTCATATGCCTCCAGTCAGTAGAGGGCAGAGTTGAGAATAGCAAATAATCAGGTAAAATACATTTTGTGGTTTCCCACCAAACAACTAAGCTCCTCTGCTTCTTCCTGCTTGCTCTCTTTCTATTCTCCCTCTTTCTTGCACAAGGATGCCATAAAATTACCTGCAGCCATGGAGTGTAGAATCGGAAGACATCCTTGTGAATATGAATTAACTAAAAGTGGAGAAGCTTTCTTCTTCTTTTTTACGAGTGGTGTTCTAGAAGGCAGAAAACAGAATACCACTGTCACTTACAGGTTTCATCAAAAATCTGGTAAGCATATGAAAAAAAGTTCTGAAAATGCCTATATATAACAGATATAAATATATATATATAAACCATATATATATATAAATGTTCTGGAGATGCTTTGTTTTGATGTGTTTTTTAAATATATATATTGAATTTTCCATAAGGCTCACCATCACCATCTAGTGTCACATTGTATATTGCAATTAAAACACACTTAAAACATTTTATTTGCAGCTGTATAGCTGAGTCCAAGGACAGAAGGACCAGTTCCTAACTCTGTCACTGTGACATAGTAGAGCTTCCAGCAAATGTTGAATACACACCTCTCTACTGCAGCTTTTGATACATCAGGTATGTAATTTTTTAGGAACCACCTTGTTTGTATGATTGTAAGTTGTTTGAAACTGTTTTTAATATTTTATATGAATGTTGCAACCTCTCCTGGGACCTTAGGATGAAGGGCAGGTAGGTAATAGTAACAATACTACCACAAGACCTGCAGATATTATTATTATTATTATTATTATTATTATTATTATTATTATTATTAACAAGAAGAAGAAGAACATCCACAATATCAGGGCTCCATTTAGCTGCTCATCTTCCAATGATATATGCCATCATTTGCCAGCAATGCTCTTACATATCCAGACAAGAGAAGCAGGGCAGTCTCTGTGCGAAATCTGTTGCCGTCAACAGCAATACTTAAAAAAGAAAGAAAAAGTAATCCACATGGTGGGGAGGAATTTCAGCCTTCAGCAACACTCTGAAACTGAGTGTAGAGTTGCCATCCTCGAATTAAAGAACCTCAAAGGGAGACTGCAACATGAAATCACTGAACTGCAATACATCAAGAGGTTCAGTGCTATCACCTGAGGCTTGAATCAAGAGAAAGATTTGTGGGTTTTTTTAAAAAAATAATAATAATCTCACTACATGATTTAATTAGCTTTCCAATACCAGGATGTCTGTGTTTATCAGTGAAAAGCCTCTATTAATAACTGAAGTATCACTTTCTGTATTTAATTTCCCCCTGACCCCAGTGTTTACAACCCACCCACCCCACAGCCATATAGAGAGCTGCAACACTTTGCACATACATTGAAACTGGCTCTAGTCCATGAAAGCTTTTGTCATAATGAACCTGTTAGTACTGTCCCGGGATTCTTTCTGGCAGTTACCAAGTTCCAAATCGAGTTGAGGGGTGTCCTCCTATCACAGGTGCTAATTGTTTCTCAACTCCAACCAAATTTAAAAACCGACTCGCCAGTGTGACAAGAAAAGGGGAAGATGACAAAATGACATCCCCCACAGTCCTTTTTTACAGGGCTCTGAGCATGGGATTGTGATGAACCATTTCCCTTAAGGGTCTTTTTCTTTGCAATGCTGTTTAAAGGTAAAGGGGAAAGGGACCCCTGACCGTTAAGTCCAGTCGTGGATGACTCTGGAGTTGCAGCGCTTATCTTGCTTTATAGGCTGAGGGAGCCGCCGTTTGTCTGCAGTTTTTCCGGGTCATGTGGCCAGCATGACTAAGCAACTTCTGGCGAACCAGAGCAGCGCATGGAAACACTGTTTACCTTCCCGCCGGAGCAGTATCTATTTATCTACTTGCACTTTGACGTGCTTTCGAACTGCTAGGTGGCCAGGAGCAGGGACCGAGCAACAGGCGCTCACCCATCACGGGATTCAAACCATCGACCTTCTGATCGGCAAGCCCTAGGCTCAGTGGTTTACTCTTGTGATAAAAAGCAGAACTTTGGTAGGACGGAAAAGTATCTCCAAAGCAGTAGTTGCTTCTGATGCCCTTTTCACAAACAGCCTTTTTCACCCTTACAAAATAAATCAGGCCTCCGAATTCTCTGCCATGAGATCTCTCTTCTTGACAGTCAATTACTTATTATGTAAATGCATAGCTGATGCAGTGAAAAATGGCTGTGTGTCTTTGGGCAGAAATGTTAACCTTCTCACCTCCTGCATTATTTCCCAACAGAGCAGCAAAACATATTGTAAGAGCTGCGGCCATACATTTTTATATTGCTCATGTATGTATTTGTTATGCTAACCTCATATGATGTGCCCCATTTGAATTGTATTTTAATATACGTGAGCGCTGTGGACTTGAAAAAGAATACACTCAAGGGAAGTTTGCTGCTTGAGTTTCACCTTGACCACCTGTCCGAGTAACTCTGCCTTCCGTCTATTATTATTTCAAAATTTTGACAAGCAAGTATAGAAATGAAAAGATGAAGGCTGATGGACTCAATTTCTTTCAAGCCTACTGTCTGAGAGAGTGAAATGACAAAAGCACTCTAATAAATTGTACTTGAGATGCTCAACTCATATACATGGGGCATCTATTCTATGCTTCTTTACAGCTGGGCCAAAAATGGAAAAGGGGGGGGGGATAATAATTTTCATTATTGTAGTCTATTGTAGTCTATCTTTTTAAAATCTAGTTTCTGGGGGGGGGGGGAAATGCCTATGAGAACCCAACAACGCCCCCAGAATCTGTCTGTCTATCATCTATCTGTCTATCTATCTATCTATCTATCTACCTATCTATCTATCTATCATCTATCTATCTATCTATCTATCTATCATCTATGTTTATCATCTATCATCTATCTATCTAGGTCTGCTCTGCCATGAGACAGAGTGAGGCAATTGCCTCAGACTTCTGATTTTGAGTATCACGAAAAAGCAGCAAATTGTTAGTATCTTCATCATCATCACCATCATCACCATCATTATCCACAAGTGGTGCTTGTAGGCTTTCTTCCTCAGGAACCAAAATAACTTGGCCAGTCTTGGGTCCTATGCATCTTGCCTTGAAGGGTGGGGCTACATTTACTGCTCTGCTTCAGGCAGCAAAACGTGTTTGGACAGCCCTGCTGTCTTATCTATCATTACCCACAGTTCTAACACAAGAAAAGGAAGAAGACAGCTGTTAGGAAAAACCTAAACAAAACCATTACTCACCACTGTGCCCATGAAGATGATGCTGGATAATGAGGCAGATATAGTGCTACCTGAAGGGACCCTTCCCATCTAGGGACGATTCTTTAAGAAGTGTTGTTGCCCTATGTGGCGTTTGCCCTCCTAGGTGGGTCATAAGGAAAGGATTAAATGAGTGTGAAGTGATTGGCCAGTGGGAACCCAAGGGGAGGAATTAGAGTTAGGGTTGGAGTTGTTGGGAAGTCAGTTGGGAGTTGGAGAAGGAAGAGGGAAGATAAGTCTGTGGGTTGGTCGAGCTCTGAGGTGAGAGAGTGAGAGAAAATGTTAGGAGCAGTCAGATAGGCAGTTGGGATAATCAGTTAGACACCCATTCCAATCAGTTAGGCACCAGTTCCAATACAAGAGGTTTCAGGTTTGAAGCGGTCAGCCTCCATCTTGTGGAGGGTGACAGGGGATGGAGCTAGCATGTTTATTCCCAATCTCAAATTCTAGTTACTCATTAGTAAAATACAAGCATGTGGCTACAGTTTCAAAAATGGAATATTCTTATTTTCCTGAACACTCTAAAAACTATAATGGTTTAAAAAAGATCCTCCCTTTGATCACTTTGGTTTTGACTGTAACTTTGCCAACGCTCTCTAAGCCGCTTTCAGTTGTTTATTCCAGGTGGAATATATACATGAATTAGGACATTGCTTATAGTTGGGGATGGGGATTGCTGTGGCAATCAGAAATATTTACGCAGGTGTTCTATAGCATATTTATTATTATGCATTTTCTTAAATTTATATCCCGCCTTTCTTCCATCGTGGAAGCCAAAAGCTGCATACATGTGATTTCAAGATGGTGCAAACATCCAAGCACTGACTAAAGCAAGACCTTCTTAGTTTTTGCAAAGTGGTGGCCTCATGTACCTTGAGGTCATACTTTGGATCTATAGGTATCTATATAATATTGATAGTTCTTGGGAGTCCAATTCCTATCAGCCTCCACCCGCATGACCAGTGCAAGAATGATGGAAGTTGATGATCTGAGGAGAAACAGGTATCCCATCCCTGCTCTATAATACCCACTCTTTTTTAGTGTGGTATGCTAAACAAATATTTAAATAAATCAAAGTAAAGTTTGTGCTTCTGCAAAGTGTGCTGGGCTCAGTGATAAACCTATCAGTTTCTTACCTGCATATGTTAAGGTTGCAAGCTCATGTGAAACTTCCATGCATAGGATTGCACTTTAAGTCTTGCTAAATTCATTGGAATCATCCTTTGACCTACCTTGAGGGTGCAATTAGAAAAATAATTATCAGAGCGCACTTTGAATTCACATTTTGACTTGTAATGCAAAGCAGAACTTCTTGGTACAAGTCTAAACCTCAACAGAAGTGATCTGATCATGACAAGTGAATGATGTAAATACCCACGCCCCCCTTCAGATTACCCTCTTCCTGTTCAGTTGAGAAAACAAGATCCAGAGTGTGACCGACCGCATGCATTGGGCTGGTGATATGTTGGGACAGTTCCATTGTCATCGTGGCAGCCATAAATCCCAGAGCATAGTTTGGATTATGCTATAGGATTGCTGTCTTCATCAATAAAATAGAACCCTTAAGATAATTGATTAAAACACTAAATGGCAGTATGGAGTAAACAATTCGATCCCAATGCTTAAAATGCTTTTTTACTTTACACATATAACATTTATCTCATCTACAATGAACAACAACATAAAAAACCCTGTTACTTCAAGATACATTTGCCACTTGAGTTTCAGTTGTCTTGGATGCCTAGTTGAGAAGTCAGGGGAAGTAAAGCGATCTGACCTGAAATTCACCTTTGCGGGGCAAAACATGCAACCCTTATCAAAGACAAGAGATTAGTGCATCCCACACTTTAACTGCTGGCAGGGGAATTTCAGAGAAGGAAACCAGGCTTTATTTTACTTTTAGTCTGTTTCACATTTGAAGGTTTTGCAATCTGTGCGTGCAGCCACAGATTTCATAATGTTGAACTCCAGTTAAGGCTCCTGGTTTTTACAGTTAGCTTCAGAAATCTACCCACATACCCTGACACTCAATTTCTTGCCAACTTGTCTGTTCCACAAAGCCTTCTGTCAGTTTGCAGAATCTTCTCAGGATCTAGTCATTCTGTAAGCCAGGAACAGAAGCCATAGATATGGGCATGGAGAAAGGACCTGAAGAACATACACACTATATATATTTTAGAAAGCGGAAAGCAAAATATTACTAATACTTAAATATTTCTTATTATGCTTAGAACATGTTGCTGAACTTTGATGAACCCATTGATTAAGACTCATATAATAGGATCATTCAGACATTTAGTCATCTCTCTCTTTCTTTTTCTCTCTCTCTCTGAAAAACGAACCTACAAGGACTGGCATTTGAGGGGCATGCCAGGGGAATAAGGAGGCTTAGAATCCTGTGGGTCCATGGTCTCCCCTAACATGATCCCATAATGCTGTGTTTCAGCCTCTACTTTGGGATGATGTTTCAATCTGCAATACAGCTATGGTGGCAGAGCTTACCACCACCACACCAAATCACGTTCACTGGTGGATTTCCACCCCTACATGCAGACCTCCCTCCCTAAGAGCTCCTTAGCCACCTGTCAGGAGCTGGGCAGAGGAGGAGGAATGGTGGAGACCACCTCCCCATCCTGACCCTTCCAGGGAGGAGGAAGTATAGATTTACAACAGTGGTTTGTGGGGGAGGTCACAGCTCAGAGGCAGATGAGGGGGAAAATTGGGAAATTTCCTCCCCCCATTGAGAGGAGGAGCAGGCAGAGCCAGAGCAGCAGCTGGCTGACCATCTCCCAGAACCCAGCGGGCCTTAAAAGTAGGAGAGCAAAGAGCTCAAAGACAAAGGGCACCCATGGAGGAGGTGATGATGATGACAAATGAGGAAGTGGGAGAGACGGGGGGTGGAAATTCACTCAGGACAACACCATTATCCAAGAGGCTGGGTTCTATAGCCTCTCTCTATAAAGTTTGAAATAAAAAAGGACTGTAAGAAACTTTTCCTTGTCTTTGTACTTTCCTGGGCAACCAGCTGGGAGCCGCTGACAGCACCCTGATACTTGGCCATCTTCCCCAGGAGTGTAGGATTGTTCTGTTTGCAAGGTAATATAATCAACATCTGGTACCCCGTGCCATGGCACTGTCATTTCTATCTGTGCAGAGGTATGTGTGTAGAGTTTACAGCTGGACTAATGTGACAGAGATGTTACCATATTTTATTACAAAGACGCTTAACAGTACTGAGCATTGTAGAAAAGATACCATTTCTGTTTGTTTGTGAATCTTTTCTGAGCAACTTTCCTTTTCTTAATGGCTGATCATGGGATGCATCTCTCTCACACACTCTCCTCCAGTTTTTGTGTATACAAGAATGCTTCTGAATTTTCATAGCCAAGGAGGATTTCACAGTCAGTGAATATTGTAGTTGAATATATATTTCACATAATTTCAGAGTTAATCCAGCCAAGTGCTTTTTGAGTGAAAGCACGTTTTAGATACTCAACCGAAAACATACCGCTCCCCTTCAACCTTAGTTTGCAGAGATTATGGTTCAGGATAAAAAATAACAAATAAAATAAAAATGGTTGGGGTTTCTTGTAAACACACACACACAACATATTTTAAACTGTTTGTTCTCTTGGCTCTGTTCAGCCATCAAAGTACTTCTATGATGTTCAAAAGACATGTTTGGTATATACAAAATATAAATATTCACACTTTGGGCTGAAAGATTCTAAGCTATAATTTTCTGCTTCATGGCAACTAGCAGTGGCTGAATGACAGAACAAATGTTGGCTGGGAGGTGGACACCAACTTTAGCACCCCAGACCTTCTTTGCCACACCTGCTCCTGGTGAAAGTTTGGGACATAGAGAAGTCTCCTTTAGAGAAAGGTCGGGTAAGAGGCAACATGATAGAAGAACAGTGATACCTTGGGTTACAAACACCTTGGGTTACAAACACTTCGGGTTACAGACTCTGCTAACCCAGAAGTAGTACCTCGGGTTAAGAACTTTACCTCAGGATGAGAACAGAAATTCTGTGGTGGCGGTGTGGTGGCAGCAGGAGGCCCCATTAGCTAAAGTTAAGAACTTCAGGTTAAGAACAGTTTCAGGTTAAGAACGAACCTCCAGAACGAATTAAGTTCGTAACCAGAGGTACCACTGTATTAAAAAATATGCATGAGTGGATCAAGAAAAGGTTTTCTCCCTCTCTCATAACACTTGAACTCATGGACATCCAATGAAGGTGAGTGCTGGAATCTTCAGCACAACCTGCTCTCCCAGCAGCCTGTGATGGCCACCAACTTGGATGCCTTTTAAAGAGGATTAGGTCTAACAATGCTATTGGCCACGATGGCTTCCTATGGAAGGATATGAAATCAAATGTTAAATAACCATGCCAATGTCTGGCAGGTGGGCATTAGGCAGGTAAGATCACTGATTATTAAAGGTCCCTGTCCAGAATATTAAGAAGCCATGACTGAGTTCTGACCCATAAAAGCAATGGTGCTATTGTGAAAATAGCTCCCATGACTTCTCTTTCAGATGACAAAATTCCTTTACAAAGATGATGTGTCTTCAAATTCCATTCCTGATGTAGAAAAATCTATTACTGTGCTGAGTGCAGTTATTTGGAACTGTGGGCACTATGATACTTTGCAGTCAAAATCTTCCTAAGAAAGTCCAGCAGAGAACAGCTTTCCCCTGAAAAACTTTAATTATCTTTGCTGAATCTCCTTTATTCCAAATGGAGAACTGGCATTAGAGAGTCAAGGGGAAAATGCCATTCGAGCCAAAATGCTTGCAAGTATTAACTAATCCTCTCACTGATAATTATATCAAAGAGTGCATAATGAATAAGTGATTGATTAAAATTTAGTCTCTTCTCTTGCTTGGAGGACATTATCAAGCAGATTGTGGTTTCTTCAAGTTTAACTCATAGTTTTCAAATTATTTCAAATAAGTTTTACCAAATCATTTTACTGAGCTGCATGACACTATTAAACACAGTTTTCTGTGAGCTGTCATAATCCTTTTTTGCTGATCCAGAGCTATGTGATATTCGCTGATGTGTACATCCCCATTAATTTAACAGGAGGAAGCAGACTCATGCATATAACAGAATACACATGATTTTACTTTTTATTTTATATTTCCTCTCTGTAAATGGATGGTGATAGCATTGGTAAAGCAGGAAATTTTTATGGACTCATTAGTTTTGTACACAATACCTCCTTGTTTCCACAATACCACATTGTTTTTGCTCATGTGTAAGTTGGCATCATGTTGGCACTGGGCAAACACCATTTTATTTCCCCAGCTTTTTAAAAAAAACTAAGAAATTTTTGTTAGCTCATTCTGCTTCCCCTTCTTCTTGCAATTTTGTATTTATACTGTTATTTAAATTTGATAAGTTTTATTGAAGGGCAGGATACAAGTTTATAAAGAGACAAAAGTTATCCTGGAACTTTCCCTTCATTTCTAAGAATTTTTCTGATTCAATCTTCACTGATTTTCGACTCCCTTTGGTGATGATGATGAACATTGTCCAAAGCTTGAAATATTCCAACCTCTTGACAAGGTCATTTAAGCTGCTTGAATCATTTGACCATCCAGTATCAGTGATTATATTTATAAGTGTTCTTTTTATTATTATTTAAAATTAGAAAACCTTTGCTAAATATTTTAAGAATGAGTTTCATTCTCTCCTTTCCTTCTTTCTTAAGCCTTTGACATCTTTTTTTCTTAAAAAGAATAATGACTAATATGTATTTTGTTGGTAGTGGAAAATTTTATTTTTCCTTTTGTGAAGGGAAACTACAGTATGCCTATCTAGGATTCCTTTCATCTGAATTCACAGAGCTGTCGCTGCTTCAATATTTGAATCCTTCAGTACGATGCAAAACAAAACCAAGGAGATGGTGACTCGTGGGACTGGAGCAGTTTAGCAAAAAGTGCTCTGAGTCCCATAGCTTGTGCTACAAGCCATGCTTGGCACACTAATTTTACAGCTCCATCTGCCCCTCTGCTACACAGATCACCTTCTTGGGATTCTGGGGAAATTGTGCGGAAAAGTACTGACATAAAAGCAGAATTGGTTCCCCTGATATGCCAAGGTTGGTAAGATGGAGGAAGCATGCACATCTTATTTCATTATTCCTTCATTAGTCTTGTGGTTTTCCTTTCAGAAAGGAGTGTTAGTATACAGACATATGTCAGTATACAGACCCTGCAATAGATGTTCATAATTTTAGAGACTGGTTGAATTTCCCTTTATTAACCTAGGGTTCCTAAGTGGGAGTCTAAGGAAAACAGGCAGTCACTATGAGGAATATAGATTCGTCGCTTAGATTTATCTCTCTGAAGTCTCAGGTGGATAATGCTTATTATAAAAAGTAGGGAAGGGAAGGCAGAGATTTTTCAGAGGTGAATCTGGTTGCAGGTACTTCAAATCGCTTGCTTCGTAGAAAGTGAAAATTTCTTTCACTGGATTGCACCTCTAAATCTTTCATGCAATCAGAATGGACATGTGTAGTGTTGAGCAGGACTGAGCACATTAGCCACATCCTTGTTCGTGTAGAAGGAAGCTACAGACTGTCTTGCATGAGCCTAAAGGGAAATCCAGCACTTGGAGTTTCTGATGATGGGGAATCTTCTGTCTTAGCAAAGTTCCTGGTCCCACGTGGAGCTGATTTGTGCAGGGAGATTGGGGGCAAGGCCTTCACATGCACCTTTGTGCCTTTCCCATTTTAAGCCCCCAGGTCTAACATTTGTATTCATAGAGTTGTATTTATGAGACTTATTTCTCATGAAAGAATTGCAGGAATTGTATGCTTTCTGGTGACATTTTGTGTTGCCCATATTTATATCTGGGAAGACCTTCAAGCAATTTGTTCCTGAGTTCTGGAAGGTTCACTGTGATAAGGTCTAATATTCCTGATAAGATACTAAGTCTGATACAGAATGTTACATGAAGTCCAGTCCATGCTTCACTGGGTAGAAAGTTGTCTTGTCAAATTTAGCAATTTCAGCATTTTATCAGGTAAGCTTTTTCCATGATATTGTCAGTGCTCTTCATTCCCTCACTCCTGCTTCCAGCACTTTAGGGGAAGGGCTGTAGCTCAGTGGTTGGGATCTGCTTTGCATGCATGACATTCAAGGTCCAATCTTCAACATCTCCAGAGAGGACTGGAAAAGAACCCTGTCTGGAGAATCACTGCCAGTTGAGATAGATGGACCAAAGGTCTGCAGTCAGTATTTGCCTACGTTCTTCCATTCCTCTGTCTCTCACATGGCCATGCTCTCCTGCTTGCATCAAGCCACAGCTGGATATAGTTCGTTTTCTACAAGCACTTTTTCATTTGAAAGCTATACGTCAAAATCCAGCTGTGACTGCACTGAGAAATGAGTGACTTTCCATCATGTGCCACTTTTAGTAGACACTTAATCAGAAACCAGGTGACATTTCATTAAAATTAAACCTCCGTGTGTTTCCTTAGCTTTCAAGAGCTAGACAAACCTTCGGTATCTTTCTTTTGCTATTTTTGTTTTTGCCCTTGAAACCCTGAACTCAATTTTGGAGGAAACCATTGGCTACAGAGTTTATGGCTTCCTTCCTTTATAACTCCCATTTCATATTCTTTAGAAGCTTTTGAGCTATGCCAGTATTCAGTAGAGTTTAGGGGTATCATGACATGGTGGCTCACATGGAGAGAAATTCAAAGTAGTGCCATGGTAATTCTTCTAAGTTTTTTTAGCTTGCCTGATGGACGGATCTTCACTCTCCTCCCCTGTGTGCTGTACTGAGGGTTCTCCTTACACCCCCCCCATCCCCTGAGCCAATTTCAGGGTGTATTTTTAATTGTTGTGAGCCACTCTAAGACCTCAGGATGAAGGGCAGGGAAGTAATCATCATCTGTTTGTCAGAATTTGCTGGGCCCAGAGATCACTGTATGTACAAATGAGCTTAATTTAGTTCAGTTCTGTTTTGAGGGAGGAGGGGAGGAGAGATAAACATGATTTGTGAATGTTGACTTTAAGCTCAAAAATAATTTCCCCCATATGTACATTGACTGTATGGTGGGATCTAGTGTCTTCATTTGATTACACTGAATTCTTTATTCTTTGTGTAAAAACTCACAACAGTAGCAGTCCATGAAGTGGGATGTTTCCAAGGACCTGTTCATCAATAAGTTAACCTGTCTGGCCCATGTGTCATGGAGTAGTTTTTTTATTCCCATTTTTGCCCCTTTTCTGAGCAAGCCAAGTCATAATCATAATCTCTTTACTCATGATCTTCTCTTTATCTCCAGTTAAGCAACATCATTTTTAAAATAATTTCTCCGTCTTTATTGATCAGTATTATGAGGCCTTTATTTAGAACAGGATGGTATTACTATTTAGTCACAAAAGACTGGGTTACATTTTGACACTAAAAGACTGAACTGTGAGCTTGCATGTCTCTGTTTCAGAAATTGCATTAGCTTTGAATTCACAAGGTGGCCTTAACCAAAACACTGTACCTCATCTTGTGCTTCCATCTTTGCTATATAGGCCTGATCTTACTGACCTACCTTACTGGCTCATTGCAATGAATCCTGAGATAATGTATGCAAAGTAATTTGAGCTGCTATATCTATACCTACACCTACACCTATCTCCTCCTCTGTTGCTTTACCCATGTAGAATTTTAGATTGTAAACTTCTCAGGACAGGGGCTTGTCCTCTGTTATTATTACTATTATTATTATTATTTGTGGAATTTCATGGTGTTGCCATTGACAATGGAAGTGCTACTTAATTCTAGCATCTAAAAGGGACACTGTAACTGGCTAAATAAAATGGCAAGTGTGATTTGCACACCAATCAAATGAAATATCCATTTGAATGAGCCTTTTCAAACATTTGATCACAATCAGGCAGCATTTACAGTGGAAGGGGGTGGCAGTCATTTGCCATTTGACAGGCAGAACATATTCCTTTCTCTTCCTTTTCTGCTTCGCTTGCCCTGAGGAATCAGAACATGACATTAGGTACAATTCTGTGAGCAACTCATCTGAAAGGAAGACTTGAGTGGATAAGGGAAGTCATCTGAAAGCTTTTATAGGGGTGCCATATTGCATCGTCTGCAGTGGCTCAGAGTGACTTCTTCAGTCTAAAGTGTTTCCACTTTCAGTATTTCAAAAGTGTAAATTGTCTCATGTTATATATGGGGATTTCAATATATACTGTGAACGAGAGAGCATTTTAAATGTCCATTGAGTTTTCTCAGGTTTGTGCAGTTGTTCAGTGATAAGGACTGACCTTGTCTAAAAAGCAATACATAGCAGGCTGGAGTTATTTTTTATTTCTTCAGTATTACCTTTTGGTCAATGAGTCGGTGTACATTTATGGTGAATTGAAAATATAAAACAGGCATCTGCAACACAGTCACTGCTATATATGCACACAGTCCAGCATTGGCCCAGGTTCCATGGTTCATCTGCAAGTTAGTGCATAGGAATAAAATGCTGAGATTTAGCTAATCTCTGTTTTGTTTGTTTGAAAAAGAAACACATGGGTTGTGCCTGAGGCTTTGCTAGGAATGTGCTAAATTGTATCCTCCTTTTAGCACTTGGTAAGGAGCAATCCTGTGGTCCCTGGTAAAATGTTGCATCTTCTTCTCCAATAGTGGAGACAAGGATCTGATGTCTAACAGGAAAGGAGGAAAAATGAAAATCAGATTTCCGCCACTCCTTGCTGCTGCATAAACCTTTGATATCCTGGCACAACCAATGCCAGGGCCAAGATATTATTTTGGGGTGTATCAGGACAGTTCAGTGTCATTCCACAGGAAAACCTTTTGGGATGCTCAACACCCCCCCCCCCAAACCAGGGAAAGGTTTTAACCAGCTCTGGCTGAATGCAAGCCCCCTTCAGACCTTTACGTGAAGATCAATAGTAGAGAAGCAAGGCTGGTATTATGAGAAAGGGATTTGTTTTTGTTCTTCAGGCAAAACAATGTACTTCATATTTTTTTCTGAATTTCATGATGCAGTACTCTAACCCAACATTGAATTGCTTGCAAATGTGTGTACTGCATATTTGGCAAAATTACATAAATATGTACACACAAGTCCAGCATACCAAATACAGTACATTCCCTGGAAATCATTCATTAGGCGACTATTCAAATAATGAGTCTACAATTTCCATTATTTTCTATGGAAATATTTCTAATCCAGGAATTGTCCAATCTCTTTCCTCCCTCCCTCCATGGTTTCTTCCTGAAATGGCTGCAGTCAAACAGCAAAAGATAGGAAATGGGGGGGGGGACTTATCTCAGACCCTCCAAGTGTCCCTATTTTCTTGATTTAGCGAAGTCATCCCAGTTTCTGATTTGATCCCTGAATGTCCTGCTTTTCCTTAGGACATCCCTATTTTCATTGAAGAAATGTTGGAGGGTATGGAGTTATCTGACCTCTGAGCCTTCTGAAGGCAATCCTGTATAGGGAAGGTTTTTAAGGTTTAATTGTGTTTTATATATGTTGGTAGCTGTCCAGAGTGGCTGGGGCAACCCAGTAAGATGTGTGGGTTATAAAGAGTAAAATTATTATTATGGAATGGGACATCCCTATTTTCATTGGAGAAATGTTGGAAGGTATGTTATCACCTCTCTAATTTGCCTGATTTTTCTTGCTTTCGGATTTGTTCAATCTTGCTTCCACCTCCTCTCTGCCCGAAAATGGCTGCCACTGACCCACAAAGCACAAAACACAAGGAAGTAAGGAAGTCGGATGCTCGGCTGAGTGTGGTGAGCACAGTGAAGTTTGGGCACTATTCTTTAAGTGTGAATAAGTCAATTTTCAGAGAGCAAGCATGTGGATTTATATATGTATGTATTTATTTCTGTATTTATTTATTCATGTGCAATGAGCATTTATTACACTTACTTGTGCTTAGGTTTAATTATAGTGAGGTATGAAGGGACTGAAGGTACGTGGGTGGCTCTGTGGTCTAAAACACAGAGCCTAGGGCTTGCCGATCAGAAGGTCGGCGGTTTGAATCCCCACGATGGGGTGAGCTCCCATTGCTCAGTCCCTGCTCCTGCCAACCTAGCAGTTTGAAAGCACGTCAAAGTGCAAGTAGATAAATAGGTACCGCTCCAGTGGGAAGGTAAACGGCGTTTCCGTGCACTGCTCTGGTTCACCGGAAGTGACTTAGTCATGCTGGCCACATGACCCAGAAGCTGTCTGCGGACAAACACCAGCTCCCTCAGCCAATAAAGCGAGATGAGCACCGCAACCCCAGAGTCGTCCACGACTGGACCTAATGGTCAGGGATACCTTTACCTTTATTAAGGGATTATGTTGACATCTTCACAGAACAGATTGGTTTTGAGAAGTGAACTGAAGATCTTTCTTCCTATACCTGAGGGGGTAAGAAATAATACTGCCCTTGCTAGTGGATACATACTGCTCTTCCAGACCGACTTCCAAGTAACAGATTCATGGGAATAAAAAGAAGTCCTTGTGAGTTCTGCAAAGAATATAGCCGATTCGCTTAATCAGTGTTTTCATATGGGAGGACAAATTTCAGTGGCTAATTTTCCATCAAGGAGAAAGCTATAATTTTTATTGAATAGAACCATTTTTTATCTGCCACATGGTAATCCTGTTGAAATAATAGTCTAAATTCTGAAAAACTAAATACTAATGGATGAAAGGATTGTCCTTTGAGTCTACAGAAGACACAGAAATGGTGTAACTGAGCTGTAGAGGTTTGGCTTTTTTCTCTTTGAGGAAGCAAACAAATGGCCTCTTCACCTTTTATTATTTCTCTGCCACAAACTATTTTTCTTTATCATTTTTAGGCTCTTGCATCAATGTGTCAGCCTGTGATATTTCAACAGTCCTAGTAGTGCAGTAAAGTATACACAACCTTCCCTGTAGTGAATCAAAGCTGTGCTAATGGAACTGCTTTCTTGTAGAAAAACAGGGTGCCCTCCCTCTCAGAACTGGACTACATCTTTATAATCTCAAATATAACCTTTGCTTGGGCCTGATGCTACTGGACACCAATACCTGAAGGTCAGTTGCTTGTTGCCTTTTTAAGGATAAAACCAAGACTGTCTGAACAAAACATCAACATCATCGGTCTGGTATGCCAACATTTCAGCATGGTTTACATATACCTCTGGTTTACATATAAATGAACTCAATATATGCATCATAATTTGGCCTTGCACTGAAGTTTGCACTGAAGGGAGCAACTTCTGCAAAACCTGGATATTTTTGAGGCTCATTTGAGGGGAGTGGCTCTTAGCTTTAAAGCCATGTAGTTCCCATGCAAGACCACGTGCCCAGTTGAAGTCCCATGGTGCCATTTGGAATGGACAGAAAACCTCACCCATCTTACAAATAAATGTCCTTTGGTTTGTATTAAAGCCTAAATTGAACTTTTGCTTTCCTCCCATTTCATTTCAGGGTCTCAACATTGGTCCTCATAATTTGGGGTGGGGAGTATAATATATGCCTGTGTTGGTTTCTTTACTTATGTATTTGCACTGCTTTTCAATAAGAAAATCATTTTAGCTATTGTCAGGCTTCGGGGAATTGGCTTCCTCCGCCCGTGGCAGCAGATAAGTAGATCAAATGAAAGGAACGTTTTACCAGTTAGAATCTTTAATAACCACAGTGAGAGAACAAAGAGCACGTCTCCTAGAAATGGTGGTGCTCCCAATCAGTGGCGTAGCGTGGGTTGTCAGCACCCGGGGCAAGGCAAGTAATTTGCGCCCCCTAACCCGTGGATTTGCACCCCCTAACCCATGGATTTGCGCCCCCTAACCCTAACCTCCAGATGTTGCGCCTGGTGCGGCTGCCCCCCTGCCCCCCACGCTACGCCACTGATCCCAATAAAGGTCCCGCCCCCCATCCCTATTAATCTACATCACTCCTACGTCCTGTAATTTGAGCTTGTACCCTCTGCGCTTTCTGTTCTAATGCTCTCTGAGCTCTCCTTGTCCTTGGGGATGGGGCAGAAATGCTGCCCAGAGATTGTGACTCTGTTAACTCTCTCTCTCTTCTAGTGTTTCTTCTGCTAGCTGTTCCCTATCCAGTATTTCCTAGCTTCTGCCTTCTGAACTATGCCCCTCTGCAAACCACTGTCCCAAATCTATGCTGTCCTCCTGCTCCTAGGGAGATTCAGGATCAGAATCAGGAGGAGGGGGTGACTCCCACCACTCTTCATTGGTGCAGCCAATTTAGACTTCCTTCAAATATCCACATATGTTCCTTCTGTTACTACTACTACTAATTTCTAAATTTTGCTGTAGCTGAAATCCAGTGACCACTGTGAGTAGTGTTGCAAGTCCTTCTGAAACTCTTTTAAAACTCTTCTGGTGAACCAGAGTAGCACATGGAAATGCCATTTACCTTCCCGCCGGAGCGGAGCCTATTTATCTACTTGCACTTTGTTGTGCTTTCGAACTGCTAGGTTGGCAGGAGTAACTTGGAGTAAGTCTTCTTAAATTCACTGGGGCTTACTTCTGAGCTGGCATGTATAGGATTGCACTGCTTGATCCTGTTCATTTGTAGTCTCTGCTCCTCTATGGATCTGTCCTCCACATGTTGCTTCAGTAACATATGAGGCTCGTGCTTTCTTGTATTACTTCCGTATAACTATTAATCATGCACAAATTACCAGTGCCACCTGTCAGTTTTCACAAACGTGACAGAAGCATCCAACCCACAAAATATAATTAACTGAAAGTAACATTGAAGAAAGGTCCCCACAATGCCAATGCTTTGGTGGGGGTGCCAAAGTTCAGCAACACCTCCTTCTCACAACAAGCTAAAGTTATTTGTGATTAAGCCCTGCTGAAAACAGTTAGGCTTAATTGAAAACAATTAGGCTTAAACTTGTTCTACTAGTCTATGTAGCACAAATTGGTGCATGTTTACTCAGAGGTAAGTCTCACAGTATTCAGTGGGGATTAAGTCTATGCAGGGATGTCAGAGAATTCTGACAAAAACAGAAACGGGAACAGAAATTGTTTTGTGCATACCATGTCCAGAATGGAAATAAATCCAGCAATAGGGGTTGAAATTCATTGTTGATGTTGTCTTCAGTCCACAAATGATGCATAATGACCCTCATCCCCTCCATCTGCACTGTGTTTCCTTGGCCTGTAAATCAGGCTTCCTCAACCTCGGCCCTCCAGATGTTTTTTGCCTACAATTCCCATGATTCCTAGCTAGCAGGACCAGTGGTCAGGGATGCTGGGAATTGTAGTCTCAAAACATCTGGAGGGCCGAGGTTGAAGAAGCCTGATGTAAATGAATGGGGTAGAATACTGTAATAATGTAATTTGCCTATATATGTAATTAGGCAAGTTGCATAATTTCACCACAATAGAATGTGAGTTGAATAACGTAGGTTTTGGTGGAAGATGAACTCCAGTGTTATGGAAACAGTGCTGCATGCAACAAAATTGGTGCAAGGGAAGATGATGCCTTCTTACATCCCTACTTCTATGTAAGGGAGCATAGGATTTCAGTCCTGTTCACAATGGACTTCAGCTCAGTTTGTTCAAAGGCTTGTGTCTGGCAGCAGTTAGCATTCTGAGCTTCCAAAATAAGCATCGGGCACCATGAATATTTCTTGGTGGGCCTCAAGTTGGCTGACTCTTTGCTTCAAAAGGAGACATTGAAGGGACAAGTCAGCAATAAAACAAAAACACAAAGCAGAATTGGCAGCTTTCTCCCAATGATGAAATGAGATGGAAAAATTCATTTCACAATATAAAGGGCCAGTATTGATGTGAAGCCAGACTCCATGGCTTCTCATGTCTAAATGAGCTTACTAAATTCCATTAGATCTGCCCAGAATTTTCATCTAGGTGAACAAAACAAAAGAGAAAAGAAAAGCTAGGAGCAGAGAGAAAAAGAAATGAGATATGGATTTTAATCACCCATGAAAAAGCTGCACCCTTGGGGGAAAAAGTTCTATCATCGTTCAATAGTATTTTTTTTTAAAAAAAATACTACAAAATGGGGGAAGGGAGAGGAATCTTCAGGTGAGAAGCATTTGGATATTTGAGCCCAACATCAATTTGCTGGTGACACTTTTTGGGTTCAACTTACTGAAATATACCAAAATTTACCAAGCAGAAAGGAAAATGGCTGCTTAGTCTTCGACGGAGTAAGATAGACAAGGTAGAAATCCCAAGGTGACTGAAAGGAATGTCTAATGACTGGAAAGAAGTATTTACCGGCAGTCTGTGTGTAAGTTGTGACAGTTGACAGGGCTTGATTGTTTTCTGTGGTAGAGTCCAGAGATGGAGATGGGAACTTCAAAGGAAGAGAAGAAACATGTCTGAATATGAGCACAGGAAGCTGTTTTATTCAGAGTCAGACCATCACTACGTCTAGTTTCAATGACTAGCAGTAGGTCTCCATGATTTCGGATTGAATCTGGAACCTTCTGCAGGCAAAGCAAGAACTCCACCTGTGAGCTACAGCCCTTCTCTCTATGTGGTTTTGAACAGGCCCCCTCTGCTGCCAGCTACCTCCTCTGAGTTCACTCTGAAGTTAAGTTAAGGATTTGTGCTGAAGATATCGAGCTACAGCCCCCCCCCCCCAGCTTTTTGCAGGCACTAAAAGTCACTCTACAAAGAAAATGTATGTTAATTATAGCATGCAGTAGACCAGAACAGCACTAAATGTACAGTACAGCTGAGTGTATGTTTAGGATATGAATTATGTATGTTTCAGATAGAACAATCAAATCTTTCTTTACAGATATAATGTGTGGTTGTCTTATCTTGTACTTTTTTTGTCTCTCTCTTTCCCCCTCCACTCCATCTTTAAAGGCCAAGAAAACAATTTGTATAAGGGAACAGAAATAGCTACAATTTATTAAATAAATAAACGTCAAAAGCCCAGTTTTTGAAGGCTGAACATGTTTTTCAATAGCGTAGTTTTTTTGTTTTGTTTTATATAAAGGTAGAAAAGAAATTGCTGTGCAATATTTAGATTTTGAAAATGAGATGAAGGACTGTGCAATGATTCCCTCTGAAGAACATTGAGTGACAGCAAACTAAGGCTTCATCTGTACTATACCTTTAAAGCAGTATCCTTAAACAGATGTGGATCCTCCCATAGAATCCTGGGAACTGTAGTTTGCTAAGTATGCCTGAGAGTTGCTAGCAAACCCCTATACCCCTCACAGAACTACAATTTTCAGAAAGGTTTAACCAGCAACCCAGGGAACACTCTGCAGGATGAGGTCTTAGGAGACCTACTGGAGACAATGGGCTTAAGTACCTTAAATGATTTCAGCATGCCCTTCCAGCAGATGTCAAAGCGATAAACAACTACCTGACATTCAGGAGACATCTTAAGGCAGCCCTGTTCAGGGAAGTTTTTAACGTGTGATATTTTATTGTATTTTTGGTTTTTATGGAAGCCGCCCAGAGTGGCTGGGGAGGCCCAGCCAGATGGGCGGGGTATAAATAATAAATTATTATTATTATTATTATTATTATTATTATTATTATTATTTCAGCAGCTGCACTGCAAGTATAAGTAAAATTGGGATTTCTTGTTTTACTTGGGGAAGAGAATCAAATTCTCACTCTTCACTGCACTTTGCAAAGAGCAAAAGGATTTTGAAGTAGCCACCTCCCTTTTCCTCATCAAGCAACCATCTGATGAGTGGGGATTAATTGTTGCATACTCCTGTATAGCAATAGAGTGGGCATCCAATGCAAGATTAGACCATGTCCCCCACCTCTCAGCTGATGTCATTAGTGAATGGCTTCACAGGCCAATATGGACCCACTGATGGGCCAATATTGGCTCAAGTGGTAGAAGTTCCCCACCCATTTATATTTCTTCAAATATAAATACTCAGGTGTTGTGATATGAAAAGTATCGGGTCATATTCTTTTAAGCATGTTAAAGGGCCCCATGCATAAGTGGCATGTATGGGAGGGTACAGAGATAACCTGTTGGGCAGTGATCAGATAAGATTCGTGTCAGGGAGTCGACAAGGAGAACAGGTCATTTGCAAATCAGTGGAAGACAGTGAAACACCAGCTAACTTACAACTCATTTATTTATTGAGGAAGCAGAACAGAGAACACAGAGACTCCTGTCTACATGAAACAGTTGCTCAGACTGGCTTGCACCTTCCACTTCACCCCTTACCCTCTGTATCCGGCCCCAACCTCTATCTGCAGCGAGCCCCAAGGGACCCTCGCTGTTTCTGCCTGGCTCTTTGCTCAGTAACATGCAATAGGTGCCTTGTTCCAGGAGCAGGGGGTGGGGGCTTGCAGGCTGTCAGCACAGAAGCTGTTATCATAGCACTGTAGTGGAGCTGCTAAGTCTGATTCCTGTCTTTGCCTTGTGCTGGGGCACCAGCCTTTTTCCTTCTCTTTGTCATGCTCCCAGCCTCCAGTATTTCAAGCTCCCAGCCTCCAGTATTTCCCAGCTCTTCTCCTCCTCTGGGGTGTGGCAGTTTTCCCACCACCAGGGTCCAGGATCCAAATCTTCTCCCTCTGTTCTTTCCCTGGGGGGATCTTGGTCAGACAGCTTCCACTACTCCTCCTCATCCAGCCAGTCCCTGACAATTAGATGCAGTATAACCTGCCATGTCATTTCTTTTCAGCAGGTGGCTTGTGCGATCATCCCAACTGTATGTGCAAATGTTCAGGTGTGATAGGAATGGCTAAATTTAGACCACCCAAATTCATGTGTTTGAAAGCACCTCAGAAATGGCAGATTTGGATGCAGTGTTATCTACCCCCAAGAAAACAAGAAACTCACTTCATTATCACCACTGCAGTGAATCATTAAAGAAAATGCTATCACTTTGACACATTTATCTGGAAAACATTATTAAAACTTAAATGTTATCAAAAATCAAATCTGGAAATGTGACTGCACCTGAATTGCGTTCCTTTGTTATGCAAAGCAACAACAACTCCTTTGAGACCAAATGAAGGGAGTGTGTTTCTACATATCAGCTCCTTTCCCTTAATTTATGGTAAATTATTCTCTCACTAGCTCTGCATTACAAGCTAATGACTTCATGGTTGTAGCAAAACACCATTTCACTCCTTCACATGATCTGCAGCTAATTGCTTCCTGCAGTTCCGAGACCAAAAATGTTGGATTGGACAAGTAAATACTCTAGCTTTGTCCATCCTCGTGTTGACATGGGGCACAGTGATGTTTGCTACCACATTGTATCACCCACCCTACTAATAAGAATGAAATGAAAACTATCAATATCTAGATCCTTTAAAAAAAACCCAACAACTGAAAAACCAACCCCATTCCTATATGTGCTACACAGAAATATTGCTACTCAGTACACTTGTTCCTAAACCACACCCTCCTTCCACAGCTTCTGTTTGTTATCTGTGGACAAGTGAGTACATATAACAACATCCTAGGAAGTTAGCGTCTTGTGGGAATGGTGCAGCACAACATTGACACTCATGTTTCTAGCTGTGCATTGTGGAAACCAACTGCTGATTATGTTTTGCATGAGACTCTTGTGATTTTGAGTTAATGGTCATGTTCTGCAATATCAGCATTACACCAGTGTAAGGCTGTTTTGCCCATAGCGTGCACCCACTACACTTGATAGGATTGTGTTTATGACTCTACTGTCTTGATTCCACTCTTCCAAATCTCTGAGGCTAATTAATGGCTAAAAATGTTCAGCTTTCACATTCAAGATTTCATCGTGATATTTAAATATCCTTAGAAACTTGTGCCTGAAAACTCAAATTTCAGAACTTCAGTTTTGTAGCCATTAATTATGAAGTTGTCATATTCTGAGTCAGACTATGCATCTTCAACAAAAGTCCTTCCTGTTCCTGCTACATGAGAGCTCTTTTTAACCTCAAGCTGCTAAGGAATGAGTCTAGAATTGTCTACATGAAATTCATGTACTTTACCACTGAACTATGCTTGCTTTCTGTATGGATTTCATGGCTCAACCCAAGATCTGTATGATTCATAATCATTTGTAATCACTCTCTATTGTATCTGATTATTACAAAGGTAGATATTTTATGAAATGATATCCAGTGGCATGCGTAACAGAACTGTAAGATCACAGCATTTTTGAGTAAAGTGATTATAGTGGTTGCACAATAGGAAATGAGTAATTTTCCCATGCTCCCTTTCTTTTCATTCACTACCCTTTGCCACAGGCATCGGCCTCACAACACGCCACTGAAATCAAAGTCCTTTTCTCACACAATTTGACTGATGGGTTTTTGCAAACCATAAATTGCTGCTTTGTCACCCAGCTGACTGACAGCCACCCCTATACTGAGATACAGTATCCCGTTTTTAAAAACTGACAGTATATTATTCTCTGGTGTCAGCAACTCCCGATTGATTTTGGTTGTAAATTAAATGCCCTGATGATAGTAATATGGTGATTTATCACTGGAGTCAGAGGAGGCTTTTGTAATCCAAAACATGCACACAAAAAAGTCCCCACCATTCCTGAGGGTCACATACACAGTGTGACTGTTCCATAATTTTCAGGGAAGCCAAAGGACAAGGTTTGCCCAACAGAGAGTTTCAAGGAAATGAAGTTTTGAAAGCAGAAACCATCAATAATGTGGAGAAAAGGCAAACCCTTGTTGCTAACTGCACTTCATAGATTGAATGTAGTATGTGAACCTTGAATAGTTCCTCTAAAACAGAGACAACAGAAGCAGGTGTTATGTTTCATTTGTTTCGTTTCAGAAATGTCAGATAACTAACACAGCACAAGGTTAAGAACCTCATATCCTCTATTCTGGAAGGTCTTGTCTCTAATCCTAGATATGGTTGAACAGACTGATATTTCAGTCATGTGGCAAAATACATACCACTTTCCCACATGCCTTCCAGAGTTCATCCCTGGTGTTAAGCTCACTCATAGAAAGAAACTGTTCCCTTTTTTTGATGCTGAAGTGCCATTTAAAATAAGGATACCAGACATCCCCGGTTCCCGGGGACAGTCCCCGGATTTATAAATCAGTCCCCATACAAAATCCATTGAAGTTGAAAAGTGTACCTGGATTCATTGAAAAAAATCTGGTAGGCTTAAAAATGTAAAAGGGGGGTGTCGACATTTGTAGACTAGCTCATCATATCTAGACTCATTTCTAAGTCTAGACATATCTTTCTAGACTTGTGACAGTCATTTGAAAATGATATATGTATTATTACTTGGGTTCTTTTCCAGATTGAATTTTGATTGTACAGGAGGAAAAACAACACTTTCCTCCCTTTCCCCCTCTTATTGATCTAGTCATCTCTGGCAGAAAAGAAGGGAAACCAGGATCTTTCTTTCTTTCTTTCTTTCTTTCTTTCTTTCTTTCTTTCCCCTATCCCCCCTGTTTTATTTAAGTCTGCTCACCCTGCCCGAGCTTGGCACCTGGAATGCTGGGAAACTCCTTGACAACATTATGTGAACTGTAAATGTTGCAGTTGGGTGGCCATTGGCACAACACCAGGTAAAAAGGACAAAAGAAGGCATATCTTGAAATGACTGGAAATTAAATAGAACTATATCTCACCCGATCGGTCCCAGCTCTTGCCCACCTAGCAGTTCGAAAGCACCCCTAAGTGCAAGTAGATAAATAGGTACCGCTTTATAGCAGGAAGGTAAATGGCGTTTCCGTGTGCGGCACTGGTGCTGGCTCACCAGAGCAGCTTCGTCACACTGGCCACGTGACCCGGAAGTGTCTTCGGACGGTGCCGGCTCATGGCCTCTAGAGCGAGATGAGCACGCAACCCTAGAGTCGGTCACGACTGCCCCATACGGGCAGGGGTACCTTTACCTTTATATCTCACCCAGCACATCTCACCATTGTGGGGAAGACCTGAGACCACATGACCTGTGTGCCTGTTCACTCTGATGTCCATGTGCTAACTGTAGATGGGCAACTTAGAGACCCCTGCACTCTCTTCACATGGGGTCTTTATTGTTGAACCAGTTATCCTTTCAAACAGAGGACTGTCATCGGACAGCCCTCCAAATAGGGGACATGTGGTCAGTGTATTTTGCTGCCTCATTCCAGTTAGGATGGTGTAGTCAATAGCCACTGTTACCTTTTAGTATACTTTGAAAAAGCAGGGGAGATGTTAGATTCCAAAATTATCCTCACCAGGGTAATTAATCCTTGGCATAATCACAAGCTAGTTAAATGGAACTATTGTTCAGAGTCAATTGCAAGAGCTTACCATTATTAAAGTTGGCAAATGTAAATAGCAGTAATCTGTTTCCTCCCTTGTTGCATTTCTGTTCAGGTATGGGTGGATTTATCTATTAATAAAGCAGTCTGAAATCGAATCTTGTTTCTTTTCTTAACCAGGCTCTAGTATTAAGTACAGCTGAACCAACATGTTTCTGTTTAGTTTTTACAATCATCTTACAATGATGTAAATGAGCCGATATTGGTATTAAATTCCAAACCGCGCTTGATCAAGCTATCCATTGCAGACTAGCAGAAGCTATCCAGCAGGGAGTTGATTTTGTTTAAGAATCCATGTTAATAAATGTCTATTTCTTCTGAAGAAAAGGGCACCTGTACAATACCATCACGTGTGACACAAATTAACATTGCTAGGAATTGCATTATGAATGGGAGATCACCAGTTGAATGGGCAGTGGCAAGTAAATTGATTCTTATTAATATATGCTATAGGTGACCCACGCAAAATCTCACTTGAGTTGAATGCAAAATTGTTTTCATACAACTATGTATGGGGTGACTATGCAGGCAGGATGGTCTGGCAAAATTATGCAAATGGCTGTTACAATTAAAATACTAATGTTCCCTTGGATGTACCTGTAAAAGTCCATGTGCTCACAAACTCAGAAATTTAAAAAGCAACATTATTTCCCTTTAAATGTGCCCTACATCAAGTGTTATTACACTGCACCCACCCCACCTAGAAGACTTGTGAAACCAAACTTTGGGATAAGGTTATATTTATTTTAAATATATAAGAGTGTAGAAGAGCTGCAAATTAACCAAATTAACTTAATTCATAAAGTATGGGCAGAAACTGAGTAATGCACAAATTCTTTGTGTGCTCTCTCTCAAACATGTGTGTTAAACATACAGGCAAAGAAGTTGCCCCTATCTGCTGGTCAGTGAACTAGCATCTTCTTTTTCCTCCATCAAATCATACCTTATGCAGGATTTATTAGTCAGAAATATCGCAAGACAATCAAATTATGCCCAGGATGCTCTAGCTGTCAGAAAACCAACCAGCTGCAATTGATTAATAGCAGAATTCATCTAATAGTGACGGGAAAACACCCTTCCCCCAACCACCGTTGTTTAATATGTTTCTGTCAGCAAAATCTGCTCAGCTGACAGTCTTTATAGAACAGCCATCTGTTTCCAAGGATTAAAAATACTTTATCAAAATATTTATGACACGTTTTTCCTGAAAGATGGTATCTTCTCCTTTTGCGATAGATTAATGTCTGAGGGGGTAACTGCAAAAGCTAAGCATACACAAGGAAAATAAAACTTGAGATTTATCTAATTCACCAGCAAGTGACATAGCCTGTAGCCCATGTCCATTTATAACTGTCATTTGGGATATTAAACTAGCATCAACACAAGCAGAGCTGCTGTCATTTTAATAACAGATTTAAAGATCACGTTGAATAAAAAAAAAAAAGTCGAATTTAAAATGGTTAATTTGAGATTAGAGCTTCCTCTTCCCCAATTCCTTTGCTCTTACAGAAACATTGTAGGCCTTTCTTAGGTACAAGAAATGTTCACAGTGTATACAGAAGAATTAGAGGGCACCTTATCTTTGACATTCATCTTGGATACGGGGTGAAGCTTCAAAACTCAGAACAACCTCAGCTGTTCATAGGAAACATTTGTAGGAAAAGAAAGCGCCCTGCGATTATCTAGCATGATCTAATCAGTTGTATGTTATGCCATTATTTTAGAAGCAATCATGGAATTGTCAGTCCAGCCTGCATATCATTGCACTGAGATAATACCCAAGCATTCATTTTCCCCCCCTTCCTTATCCAATGTAGGAAAAGGAAGCACCCTGTGATTATCTAACATGATCTAATCAGTTGTATGTTTTTGACCAAATAGGTTCTAATCAATTGAAGTCAAGGTAGATTTTCCTTAAAATGAACATCAAAGCTCAGTTTCTGGAGAAGCATCACCAGCATGATTCATGATGCATACAGTGCAACCAGATAGAGTGCCAAAATATAGTAGGCTCCTTCTCATGGTAAGGAAGCCATTTTCATGGACACTATTATGGGAAGTGGTGTTAGATCCCTGGATCTTGACTGAGGCTTTAATTGGAACCCTACTTACCTGGGAGTAAGCTCCACTGACTTATTTCTGAATAAACATGTTTTAGGATTACACTGTAACCCACTGTTTCATTGTAGTGGCTCTTGGTACATTTGGTCAAACAATTATTCTAATAAACATTTTAGCTTTAGTGATTCATATTCAGGAAAATCTGCAAAGTGTGACTGTGAGGTTGGGTTCAGGGTTTTCCTTTGTTTGTTTTGCAAATAGACTTTTCTTATTTTACCAAATAAAATAAATAGTAATATTGTTTTGGAGGAAGTTATTCTCCTTGCAAAATGCTCTGAGGTCTCTTGAGAAGGTAGCTGTTTGTTGCAGTCCTCAGAAAGATTTTATTATCCTATATGACGAATCAATTAAATACAAAGATATCCCACCGGGCTAGCAAGGAGCATTAAAAAGTGCCTTAAGAGAAGCATACAATTAATTTTGGCTATTGATTGCTTGACTTCTGCCTTGGTGGGCTGACACAGGGGTATTCTTTAGGGGTGAGTTTATGGGTTAATCAATACATGTTTAAAGTGTTATTCTAAGGTCAGTATATTCATTTACAATTTAGTGCTTCCACTTTTTTTAACAGTCAAAGGTTGTGTCAGAGAGATGAGGTTACAGAGATTCCCCTATGACTGTTAGCTTAATCAGAGATTCAGTGTGAAGGGATTCTATCCTGAAAGGAAAGATATATATGGAAATGGACTAAGGCTGCAGAAGCTGAGATTTCCAAAGGGGGTTAAGAGGAAATAGATATTTCTCCTTTTCATGTACCACTTTTAACATTTCAGCTGTGCAATAACAGGACATACATCTATCCAGTATAGACTTTGGGACTGAGTATTGGGGCCTAGTTCTGTACTTCATGAACATCTTTTTCTACATAAGAACTTGAGTCCTAACAGTGAGTCATATTCTAGATTTATATTAGAAGACCCCCCTGCCCCCCTGCCCTCCAACCAAAAAAAGAATGAGGACCACCACATGACAGCCCTCTTCCCAGATCCTGCCAGTTTCATCTCTGAATTTTGTGCACTGAGTAGAAAGGAACGTTGGCACCGGGATGGGGTATTATTTAGGTGTTGGTGCTTGGGCAAGACTTAGTTCTGGAGATTCATTTCTATTTGCTTTTAATCTGGGTTATGTTCTTGTGGTTTCGTAGCCAGACACCATTTTACAAATTATCAGTGGATAACAGGTAAAGGTAAAGGGATCCCTGACCATTAGGTCCAGTCTTGGCCAACTCTGGGGTTGTGGCACTCATCTCGCTTTATTGGCTGAGGGAGCCGGCGTACAGCTTCTGGGTCATGTGGCCAGCATGACTAAGCCGCTTCTGGCGAACCAGAGCAGTGCACAGAAACGCCGTTTACCTTCCCTCTGGAGCAGTACCTATTTATCTACTTGCACTTTGATGTGCTTTTGAACTGCTAGGTTGGCAGGAGCAGGGACCAAGCAACAGGAGCTCACCCCATTGCAGGGATTTGAACCGCCGACCTTCTGATCGGCAAGTCCTAGGCTCTGTGGTTTAACCCACAGCACCACCCATGTCCCACTATCAGTGGATAGTTTCAGTTTATTGTATATTTGTTCATATGAGATGTTTCATTAGTTCGTTGTTTATATGATTAATTACATTTTGTTACGTCTTGCAGTTATTACCGAATCAGGTAATATGATTTGATGTTGTGAGTGGGTGGTATAGAAATAAAGGACAGTGATATCTCTTTATCCCACCTTCCAAGAAAATGTCACAAAATGTGGCAAATGCAATTAATTAAATAGCGTACAATGCCAAAAGAAAACTCACCACAGTCTAAACTTGAAAACACCAAACCATTAATACAGTTGGTGCAGAATAGCCCAGTACAATTGTCCTGAAAGTCAACCTTCCTCTGACCTTTTTCCAATGTACAAAGATCTGAGCCTGTAGTTGGTAGGATGTTGCGGCAAGGCTAGTATGTGTGACTCTGCACCTCTTTCCATGCATACTCTGGGGAACACCTGGCTGGAGTTTAAGAAAATCAGAATGGAATGGAATGGAAACCCAGAATTCAAGATAGCAAGCTAATATGTTCTATGCTGTCTTACCATCAACCAAAAATAGTTTCAATTTATTGCCTCCCAAAGTTCTGACTAATCAGTAGATAAGTTCCTCAGTGTGGTGATGGGGCAGGCCCTTCCAGGCAGGTGGCTGATCCTGACTTGAGAAAAGGAACACAGCAGGGTTGCGAATTAAGATGAGAGAAATAATTTTGTTGGCTTTCAGTATATGATGTGAAGAATATTCATGACTGAGGAAAGCAGATAAAGAATTGTTTTAGTTATACAGACATGGAGGCTGGATTTATGGTCACATTTTATCTGCAATTAGGGACTAATTAGGAACTAAAGAGATTACATGAAACCATTAGAAGATTTCTATCAACTGTTGTAAAAAAAATAACTGCTGAAATTTGTTTCATATATGAAACTAATTCTACTTTTGATTTAAATCTACAATATAAGCTGGTATATTGAGAATAGTTTAGTAGTGCCACATGAAAACCTTACCATTAACTCTGGCAGCAGCAATGCAAATGGGTTTAATGGCCGTTGAGAGTGATCATCTTCTTAGGAAAGGATATTCAACAACATGTAAACATGTTTGCCAATGACATCAAGCATGACAATGAACCTTTAGGAAACACTAGAAGCCTGTAGTCTAATAAATGACTGGCTGATTTATATCAAAATGTGCAATCCAGCATTTCTGGACACCTTTTCACTTCCATTACCCACTTAGAGTTGCCAGTTCACAGTGCAGCAGTGGCAAAAGAAGCCATAGTTGATCTTTTTCAGGGTGTACACTTAAGAAGAGAAGAAGAAGAAGAGTTTGGATTTGATATCCCGCCTTTCACTCCCTTTAAGGAGTCTCAAAGCGGCTAACATTCTCCTTTCCCTTCCTCCCCCATAACAAACACTCTGTGAGGTAAGTGGGGCTGAGAGACTTCAGAGAAGTGTGACTAGCCCAAGGTCACCCAGCAGCTGAATGTGGAGGAGCGGAGACGCGAACCCGGTTCCCCAGATTTCGAGACTACCGCTCTTAACCACTACACCACACTTAAGGGTTATAGGGGGAGAGATGCTGCAACCACTCTCATGAGCCCCAGCCAGCATGGTTAGTGGGCAGATATATGAGAGTTATAATTTTGCAGTATTTGGATGGTGATAGGTTCCCCAGCCTTGCTCTAAATCAGGCATCCCCAAACTCAGCCCTCCAGAGGTTTTGGGACCACCACTCCCATCATCCCTAGCTAACAGGACCAGTGGTCAGGGATGATGGGAATTGTACTCCCAAAACATCTGGAGAGCTGAGTTTGGGGATGCTTGCTCTAAATGCAGCAGCACTATGCGCCATTGAATTCACACCCCTCTAGTTGCCTCAACACAAAAGATCAACAAGTTCCCCCCCCACACACACACACCAAAAGAAAAGTTCAACAATTTTTGTGTCCTGATTTTCACCTTTTGAAATATGGCAACCCTAAGCAGATGTAGATCGTACCTGTGGTCAACAGTGCTAGGTGTAGAGGTTCTGTGATGTTCACCAAGTGCTGTGGTCACTGCTTCACACTGGCCAACTGGAGAAGAAAAAGAAAGCACAACAACTGAGGAATGGACCTTGTTCCAAATTCAGTTTCAGTTGTAGTAACACAGGACATTATATTGGTTTATAGAATGTTGTGAGTGAGAGTGTGGGAGTGAATGGAGAGACATTCTTTTATTGCTTCTAATGCTTTGTTTTTACAATTTCTGTAAAATCTGATTCTATACTTTGACAGTGACTGCACTAGAGAAGAAAACCCCCACTTTTACTCACACTTTTGACATATTACAAATCATGCTAGAAACTGCTTCAGCGCTGCCCTGCTCAAACCAAAATTAATACATCATCGCAGAAGCCTTAATAGAGCTCATAAATTTGTGTTGAAGAATGTGAAACATCTTGCAATTCTATAGAGGCAACCATATTCTTGTACAATTCTAACTATAGAGTTGTTTTTAATGGTTTGGGCTGGATTCAACTATCAGGTCCCATTAGTAGAGATCCATGCAAGAACTACTGATAGCACAATGGAGTCCCCCCCCCCATCTTTAACACACGCCCTGTGCCCCCAAATTAGCTCACGGGGTCAGGAGAACTCCCAGAACAGTGCGGGGGCGGGGGGGGGGATCATTCCATCAGGCAAGCAGAAATATTTGCTCTGATGTAGAAATCTCTTTAGCGCTATGGACTGATTTTATACAGGAAATTGTTTTCCAGACCTGTTTTTAATTGTTTTTTTTTTACATTTTCCTTGTTTCTGGTTGCAATTCCTTTATTTTTATACTTGCATATTTTATTGTTATAACCTACCCTGGGAACTAAAGAAATGTAATAAATAAGTAAATAAATAAGGAAGTAAGAATTCGTGCATGCTTTACAACACCTACAAACAAAATGGTGTTGCCGTTGATACTGCAAAACTGGGGACAGTATTTGCTGCTTTTGCTACAATTATTGTACATCACCTATCTATTCAGGCTGCTTTAGTAAGGAGGAGGAGGGGGGATGATTCATGTGGGACCTGAGTACTTTAAGAGCAAATTATGGCTAAACCGTGGATCAACAGCTAGCTGGGTGACTGACATATAGGCCAGCTATCAAAAATGTGTTATAAGAATAGATACTTTCTCTGGAAATGTAACTTATTATCCCATCTT
The DNA here is from genome assembly GCF_964188305.1 of Podarcis bocagei. Taxonomy (NCBI): domain Eukaryota; kingdom Metazoa; phylum Chordata; class Lepidosauria; order Squamata; family Lacertidae; genus Podarcis; species Podarcis bocagei. Next base: position 57,627,249 of record NC_138125.1, on the reverse strand, counting down.
ACCTAGGGATGCCTCAACGTGACTCAGTCACTTCCAACATTCATTTACACTTCCATGTGTTATTTTCTATTCTGCTGGAATTGGTTCATTTTGCATAAGTCTTCCTTCTGTTTTGTCCTCCCCTGATGCAGAAATATACACATTTTTATGTCTCTCATAGTACAGAAGAGGCACGCATATGTCAGCCATCAACAGATATTTACAAACCAATTAGCTTCCCTGTGTGTTCCCTTTCAAAGTTAATGAATTTCCAGAGGGGTAGCCCTATTAGTCTTCCACAGCAAAAATAGCATAGTTTTGTGGCCCTTAAAGACAAAGTTAATGAAGTGGCTAATGGCCCATCACAAAGGCAGCTATGGTTGCAATTCTAACCATGTCTACTCAGATGTAAGTCCTATTGAATGTGATTGTATAAATGACTCCTTTACTCAGTAGTAATGCTTTTTAACAACATATGTCTTTTTAAAAAAGTGTAACTCATGAGAGTCAACAATGGGATGCAGCAGCAAAAATGCTAATGCTATTCTAGACTGGATCAACAGATGTATAGCGTCCCTTAGTTGGTCTTTAAGGTGCTACTGGAAGGAATTTTTTTATTTTGACTATGGCAGACCAACACGGCTACCTATCTACTACTGGAACCAACTGAGATAAGTAATAGTACTGCTCTATTCTACCTTGGTCAGACCACACTTGGGGTACTGTGTCTAGTTCTGAGCACCACAATTTAAGAAGGATATTGACAAGATGGAACGTGTTCAGAGGAGGGCAACCAAGATGATCAAGGGTCTAGAAACCAAGCCTATGAGGAACAGTTGAGGAAGTTGGGTATGTTTAGCCTGGAAAAGAGGAGACTGAGAGGAGATATGCTAGTCATCTTCAACTATCTCAAGGGCTTTCACATGGAAGATGAAGCAAGCTTGTTTTCGCCTGCTCTGGAGGTTAGGACCTGAATCAATGGCTTTAAAATACAAGAATGGTGTTTCCAGTGTGGTGTAGTGGTTAAGAACAGTGGACTTGTAATCTGGTGAACCGGGTTCACGTCTCTGCTCCTCCACATGCAGCTGCTGGGTGACCTTGGGCTAGTCACACTTCTCTGAAGTCTCTCAGCCACACTCACCTCACAGAGTGTTTGTTGTGGGGGAGGAAGGGAAAGGAGATTGTTAGCCACTTTGAGATTCCTTCGGGTAGTGATAAAGCAGGATATCAAATCCAAATCCAAACTCTTCTTTCCAACTAAGCAACAGGAATAAATTTGTAGTAGTAAGAGCTGTTTGACAACAGAATGGACTCCCTTGGAAGGCAGTGGACTCTACTTCCTTAGAGATTTTAAAACAGAGGTTGGATGACCATCTGTCATTGATACTTTTCCTGACATTCCTGCATTGCAGGTGTTGGAATAGATAACTCTTGGGGTCCCTACCAACTTTGCAATTCTCTGATTCACTAGTCTACCTAACTCCATATAGTCTACTATTAGGGACAGTGGTTCTCCACAGTTTCAGACAGGAGATTTTCCCAGCCCTAACTGGTAAGACCAACAATTGAATCTGGGATCTTCTACATGCAAGGCAGATGATCTACCACTGAACTATCATTTCTGTAGCTTCTTTGGAACATGGGCAAAGGAAATGGAAGACGCACTCCCAAGACTTTGGTGCAATATCCTTTATGGCTTGAGATGCTACTAAAAGTCCCAGAATCCCAAATCCCACTATGCATGCCATTTCTTCTGAGTGTGGACATTCCTGGACAGGAAAAGGCCCTCTGCTGGACCATAGGGAGTACCCATTTTGCCTGCCTCTTTCTTTACAGTGTAAAGTTTACCTGCTCCAAAGTAAATTTAAGAGCCTTGGGAGAAGGGAGGCAGTAGCTCACAAGATCAATGCAAAATCAAGCAGGGGTGCTTGATTTAGTGAACGTCCTAATTTACTTGAACACTTGCAAGACACCTGAAACTGTTTATAGCATACATTAAACTTTTAATATATACTTTGTTGTTTCCTTTTTCTAATCTGCTGCAGTGTTAGGTGCTGAAGAATAATGGGTGTATGATAAACTATAAATAATTACTACAATCTAGCAAGAAATCCTTCTAAAAGAGCACTCAATTCTTATGCTCTGAGTTTATTGACAATAAGATTTATAAAGGAATCAGGTAGCACCGTATATAAATGTGGAACTGCAGCAGCACCATGGAGAGACAAATTGCTGTTGTGAATGATACAGAAATACATACAATTGTGATTGAGTCATTGTAGTTTCCTAGTGATGGTTCTTCTACCCTCACTAGTGGTAGAAGTATGAACACATAAACCGAGCATAGATCATGTTAGAAAATCTCTCTCAAAGCTTTGATAGCTGATACTCCATCAGAAGATTCACATTTCAGTAAAAGCAAAGAACTACACGTGAGCATAAAGATGAATTTTTATGTTTGAATCCCATTCTTCTGATAATGGTAATGTGATTTTGTTGTGGACACATCACCCTTAGCCAATCATGACAGGAAAGAAAAATGGCCAATCGGGAGAGTATGGGGATGGTAAAAGGATAACGGCAGGATAAACTGGTTTAATTTCCTCAGTTGTGATAGACAAGGTCAAAAAACAAACCCCAGACAGGGTTCTGTTGCCCCACCTCCATCTTCATTAAGAGAGTTTGCCACAAATGGGCCCATCACAAAACACAAAGCTGATTCATATGTTATCGTACTATCATGGCAGGAAAGATGTCTCTTGTCCTGTTTTACATTACTGAAAGAGCAGGAGGTCTGTACTACAAATGAAAAGGACCAGAGACAAACGATTATGGTGTACCGTAATCTGGATTATTTGTGGTACTTGCTTTGCAGAATATTTCTTGTCATAAAAACATAGGAGCAGGCAAAGAGCAGGCCAATGGCCCATCTAGTCCAACATCCTGCTCTCACAGTGATCACCTTGATGCCCACATGCGACTGGTATTCCGAAGCATAGTGCATCCGAAAGTAGAGGAAGAGTTCATTCATCAGGGTTAGTGGTGAATGACAGCCTCATCCTCCATGAATTTGTTTAATCTTCTTTCAAAGGCATTCAGGTTGGTGGCCATCACTACCATTTCATGGGAGGGAATTCCACTGTCTAAGCATGCACTGTCCCTTCCAGTTTTAGGATGCCATCAGCCTTGCTTGTATGCCAAGATCATCTGACTATTTAGCAAGTCATAATGGTGCTCAAAGCCATATAGTGTATGCTAAGGTTTGTAGAAAGGTTACTTGCAGCTGTGCAATGTGACAGCACACTGTCAGCCATCCTGGGCCACCTGGGAAAGGAAGATCAGGCTACCACAGTGTGTATACCTCCATCTGCCCATCTGCTCCATCTGCCCTGTCTAGGAACTCACTGCTACCAGATAAATGGATTCCCCCCCCTACAAGATTGCCCTTTATCATTTAGTCTAAAAAATAGCCTCCCTGTAGCCTTGCATGGTACAATATTTTATGGCTCCTATAAAGGGGTTCTTAAACAATGCCCATTTCATACATACACAGCCTTTTGGGACTTTCCCCCAGCAAAATAAAAACTATACTTGAACAATTCCTGTTGCATAATTCTGTGATTTCCGTTTCATAGTTTCGTGAAAGCTATGTCTACAAGTAGCTGAAATTAATTATCATAAATTTCCATGTGGGCACACAAGTCTATCCAGTCCTTAAAAGGGAAAGGTATTTTATTCCTTCCATCCATTGCAGGTGTTGCAGTTGCTAATATCTCTTGTGTACAGAATAAGGGGAATGAAAACACCAGTCATTTTTTGTTGGGAGATATCCGACTAAATCATAGAGCAGATAATTGAAATCAATGGACAATTTAGTTTCTGCAGTGTCTCCCTGGTTGTGGAATGCTCTCTCTAGGGAAGTTTGCTTGGCACCTTCAGCAGATATATTCAGATGTCATTCCTATTCTCCCAGGCTTTTTGGTTAATTAATCAATCTATGACCATTTAAACTGTGTATGATTGAGGAGGTATTGTTTTGTTTGTAGCTATGGTATGTATTTTTGTGTTTTTATATTGTAAACTGCCCTGTGATCCTTGGATGAAGGGTGATATGGAAACAACAACAACAGTAATAATAACTGAAGTCCATTCATTTTATGCTGCTCTGAGTATGGTTTACTTGGATACCACCCATTGGTTTAATTCTCCATTTGCAACCATGGAAGGATAATTGTTATTAACAGATGGACTGAGTGTTAGATACCTCTTCTTGCAGGAGGATGTACATGTCTGCAATCATACTGCAAGCTTTCCCTTAATAATCTAAATAATTATATAGCATTCTCAGAAGCTGAGCAATATGATGTCTATAATTCTAATAAATTACTTACATTCTGTTATGATGGCTATAAGACTGTAGATAATATTTACTCAATCAAGAAATACAGGTGGGAAATGTAATTACCTCCGGTAGATTATGAGATCTGGATTCAGGTCTCACTGTCCCAAGGTGCTGCATTTAATATTTACAGATATATTAAAAATCGACAATGTGTTGACTGATACAGAATCACTCCTGCCTTCTGAGACAAGCAATTGGCATAGCAATAGTAGAAATGAATTGACAGCTCATATCTTTCTTTACTTTCCCTTTTTATCTGCTTAGAAAAACAAAGATCGGTTGTGTGAACAATAAAAACCAATTACAGAGGACACAGAGCTGCGTAATTCTATTACACATTTATTTGCCTATCCCCAAAAATGTTGAAAGCTTTTCTCTAGAGTGATATGATTTATTCTCTACATCACACACTGTCAGAGAAGGACTGGACTTACAGGGCCATATTGCCAGCTAAGAAACCTTCAAGCAATGTTGGTCACACAGCCGCACACACGCCTATTGGACGTATAGCACAGAATGGTCCTATTATGTCAATTTTCTCAGAATTGCTTTGCAAAATCTTGTCAGAGATGGATAGCAAAAATAAATTCTGGGGTCTAAGAACAAGCACCAAAGTCACATGACTGCTCTATCTTCCAAGCTTCCCATATCACAGCACAAACTCTCATTTTTGACATCCTTTCTCTGAGGAATGTAGTTCATAAGTTTCGTATGTGGTGTTATTGCTGGTCACAATCAGACAAATATTCCCCCCCACCTTTCCTCCGTCCTCTTCGAGAATGCTATTCCCAAATGGCTGTTTACAGGGCATGACTTTCTCTAGCAAAAAATGTAACAACAGTGTTGCATCATGGCTACATATCAAAACAGTAACACCATGTTTTATACTTGAATGCAAAGATACTTGTTTCTTATGTATTTATGTGAACTTTTATGTGAGATTAGTGTGTTGTGTGACATAGGGATTTTGTTTTTGTTTTTTAAAAAAGAATGTCAGGAACAGATGGGTGAAGATAGGAACAGTTGAGTCAAACTGACCATAGAAATGAAGGGGATTAATCTTCTCCCAATTTGAGAAGCTAATGGAACAACTTGAGCCCTCTGCAGATTTCACGTGAGTTTATCCTGCTCTGGTAGTTTCTGTTTGTTTGTTTGTTTGTTTGTTTGTTTGTTTGTTTGTTTGTTTGTTTTTTAATGCACTGTATATACCTTATTGGTTCTGAAATGATTGTTACTTTAGAAAAGAAAAAGGGAGCCAATGAAACTAGCTTTTTCATTGCCAATTACTTGTTCCAGACGCAAGACTATGGAAATGTTGAAACTAGGGAAATGTTTCATTCCCTCTATTAAAATAAAATAAAGTAAAGTAAAATATCCCGTCTCTCATTTCATGGCTTTTGCAAAGGCTTAGGGGTAACACAGAGTTCCACTGAGGGATGTGTGGGCCTTTCCGCATACTAAAACCCATTGTTCAGTCCCTGCTCCTGCCAACCTATCAGTTTGAAAGCACGTCAAAGTGCAAGTAGATAAATAGGTAACACTCTGGTGGGAAGGTAAACAGTGCTTCCGTGTGCTGCTCTGGTTCCCCAGAAGCGGCTTAGTCATGCTGGCCACATGACCCGGAAGCTGTACACCGGCTCCCTCAGCCAGTAAAGTGAGATGAGCGCCGCAACCCCAGAGTCATCTGCGACTGGACCTAACGGTCAGGCGTCCCTTTACCTTTACCTAGCATGTGAGTTTATGCTAGGCCCTGCCTTATTTGGCTAAAGACTTTCAGCATGCAAAATGCCTTGCCCATGCCAACTAAGCCAAGTGGTACATGCTCAGAGTTGTTTGTGTAATCTATTAGGAATGCCCTCTCCTTTCTACTGTTTGCCTGGACTGGACTGGATTCATTTTGCTCTCTTTCAGAACCTGCTGATCCCACTCATCTATACAAAGGTTGTAACCTTTACCTCCCTGCCAAACTCTCACTCGGCTCCCCTCAAATGACTCTGGGCGTTAGGTTACTATTTAAATATTCATAAGTTAATCATAATTACACCAATTATAATTATATCGCCACAGGCATATAAACCACAAATAAATAATTATCTGGGACTGAAGCAATCAATCTAATCAGCAGTTCTCCAGTCAAGGCTTCGTTATGCAGTGCTCTTTATGTTGTCTCTTTTTAAATATACTCTCCCCCCCCACACACACAAATCACATTTCCCCCCAGAGATTACCTATGAAACACCATGCTAACATTACCTTTAATGCTATTATGAACAGCAATGTCAGAGTGGCTGAGTCTTAGCCAGGGGCCTGATCAGACATTCCTTTCCACAATATAGGCTGTTTTGAATTACTGTATGTCCCACTGAATTCTAGGGTTGCCATCCTATCCATTCACAGTGTCCCCTTTTGCCTCTATTTAAATAATTATGCAGTCAAATCTCACCGGGTCCCTCCTGCTATGACATCATCCCATTCATCACAGGCTGCTATCACCCGTGTGACTAGTCCAGAAAAGTCAAAGAAGGGCATTCAGCAGCGCCAATCAAGATCCAAAAGCAAATGAATATTTGCACAAAGCTAGAAAATATTTAATGCAGCTCTATGATCAAATGAATGGAAGAGCATTAAGTGTGGTTCCCTTTAATTATTAAAAGGATAATAGTGAAATTAGCATCATTCAGCTTCAGAAAATAGAGGGAAGAGGTGATATGCTAATTTAATTTTATCCTATATTATTGAGCTGATAATAAAATAAGGAATGCTCTTTGTTGCAATATAGATCACACACCTTTCATCATTTGGATGGCATTCATTTTTATTTCCAAAGATGTTATCGCCACTGTTCTTAAATGCCCCTCAAAGTACTTTTCACAGTGATTTTTTAAACAACAACAACAACAACAACAACACACCAAAGTTAGGAAAGTACTACCCTGACATCTGGTAATCTTCTCTTTGTTCATGTTGCTTTAACTCCTTCCCTAAATCAACCTTAAGATTTTCTGTTCCTCTCTGGTGTTTTTACATGTGAGATGTTTGTTGAAACTTCTCAAGTGTCTTCTTAATAACATTTATCTGTACTTAGTCACTTCTAAGCCAGATGGTGGAATATTTAACCCCCTTCGTCTTTCTTTTTTTAAAAAAGAGATCGCTTTATTTTTCTTCTTTTTGCTATTTTAGTAAATGGGTCTTAATTATATTATGGGAGCACAAACTGATAGTTTATGAGATACGATTTCTGATTTCAGTTACTGCTTTATATCCCCAGGGCACCTAATGGACTCTCGAACCCATTTATTACTGCATGGATTGTTCTGCTCCACATTATAAATATATATGGTCTTGCATTTGGTGCCACATGTTCACAAAGATATAAAAAATACAATACATTCCAATGGTGAAAGAAAGCTCAGAGGTGGTACAACTGCTTTGCATCCAGAAGAACTCAGGTTCAATCCATCCTGAGGCAGAGTTGGGAAATTCTCCTCTCTCGAACCCTGGAGAGCCACACTACTAGTATAGACAGTTCTGAGCTAGACAGACCAAAGGTCAGATTCAGTATAGGGCAGCTTCCTTTGTTCCTTAAGTTCACTACAGAAACTTGACATGAGAAACATTATTCTTTATCATTTATTGCATGGAATGTCTGTTGATGTAGGAGGACAATCATATATCACATCTGAAACCAGGTTAAGACCAAAGACACAGCAGCAGCAGCAAATCAAACTATGAACCAACCCTTAATTGAACTATTATCCTGGGGACAGAGCTTCTGATACTGTTTGGTTAACTTCCTAATAAAAATTCCTCAGGAGTATTTAAAAGCATTGTTGCAATCAAGGCACCTGAGATGGGGTGGGATGTCCTCAAGCAGGAAGTCTTCAAGCAGAGCCTGGACTGTCACGTGATAAGGATGTTGTCAGGCTTCAGAGAATCTGGTTCCACTCCATCACGGCTGGCAGCCAGAAATGCGAAAACAACTTCTTACCATGGTATTTTATTTAATATTCACAGAGATGGATGATGCTGACTCTCATATAATGACATTGCTCCAAATAAAGTCCCACCCCCTCCGTCTCTCCTATTCTACGTCATCTCTGCGTCAGCTGATCTGTGCTTTACCACTCTCAATGCATGCTGGGTCGTGGGATGGGGGTTAGGAATGCTTTCCAATGACACTGAGCCTGTCAGCTGTCTTTCTCCTGGTGTTTCTTCTTCCTGCTGTTCCTCTTCCAACATTTCCTACTTCTCCCACTGGCACTGGCAGTCATATTTGAGAATTCCTGGAGAACAGGCGAAGTCCCGGCAGACTGGAGGAGGGCAAATGTTGTCCCTATTTTCAAAAAGGGGAAAAGAGAGGACCCAAATAATTACCGCCCAGTCAGTCTGACATCAATACCAGGGAAGATTCTGGAGCAGATCATTAAGCAAACAGTCTGTGAGCACCTAGAAAGGAATGCTGTGATCACCAATAGTCAGCATGGATTTCTGAAAAATAAGTCATGTCAGACTAACCTGATCTCGTTTTTTGACAGAATTACAAGCCTGGTAGATGAAGGCAACACAGTGGATGTAGCCTACCTTGATTTCAGCAAGGCATTTGACAAGGTGCCCCATGATATTCTTGTAAAGAAGCTGGTAAAATGCAGTCTTGACTATGCTACCACTCAGTGGATTTGTAACTGGCTGACTGACCGAACCCAAAGGGTGCTCATTAATGGTTCCTCTTCATCCTGGAGAAGAGTGACTAGTGGGGTGTCACAGGGTTCTGTCTTGGGCCCCGTCTTATTCAACATCTTTATCAACGACTTGGATGATGGACTCAAGGGCATCCTGATCAAATTTGCAGATGACACCAAACTGGGAGGGGTGGCTAACACCCCAGAGGACAGGATCACACTTCAAAACGACCTTGACAGATTAGAGAACTGGGCAAAAACAAACAAGATGAATTTTAACAGGGAGAAATGTAAAGTATTGCACTTGGGCAAAAAAAAATGAGAGGCACAAATACAAGATGGGGGACACCTGGCTTGAGAGCAGTACATGTGAAAAGGATCTAGGAGTCTTGGTTGACCACAAACATGACATGAGCCAACAGTGTGATGCGGCAGCTAAAAAAGCCAATGCAATTCTGGGCTGCATCAATAGGAGTATAGCATCTAGATCAAGGGAAGTAATAGTGCCACTGTATTCTGCTCTGGTCAGACCTCACCTGGAGTACTGTGTCCAGTTCTGGGCACCACAATTCAAGAAGGACACTGACAAACTGGAACGTGTCCAGAGGAGGGCAACCAAAATGGTCAAAGGCCTGGAAACGATGCCTTATGAGGAACGGCTAAGGGAGCTGGGCATGTTTAGCCTGGAGAAGAGGAGGTTAAGGGGTGATATGATAGCCATGTTCAAATATATAAAAGGATGTCACATAGAGGAGGGAGAAAGGTTGTTGTCTGCTGCTCCAGAGAAGCGGACACGGAGCAATGGATCCAAACTACAAGAAAGAAGATTCCACCTAAACATTAGGAAGAACTTCCTGACAGTAAGAGCTGTTTGACAGTGGAATTTGCTGCCAAGGAGTGTGGTGGAGTCTCCTTCTTTGGAGGTCTTTAAGCAGAGGCTTGACAACCATATGTCAGGAGTGCTCTAATGGTGTTTCCTGCTTGGCAGGGGGTTGGACTCGATGGCCCTTGTGGTCTCTTCCAACTCTATGATTCTATGATCCCCTCTGCAGCCTCTGAACTAGGCCCTTCTGCAAACCACTGTTCTAAACTGTTCTATACTCTCCTCCTGTTCTTGAGAAGGTTCAGGAGAAGGATGGGGTGGCCCCCACCATTCCCCTTCAATCCAGTCCCTGACAGAGGCCCTAGTTCCCAGTTTTCAGCATCAGGCAGGAGGTAGATGACTTTTAAATATCCCTTTGAACCCTGTGATTCTGTTAGCTTGCCTTTGAAACCTAAAGTACCCTCAAAAGGGTTCACAGTATAATAAGGATAATGATAATAAATCATTAACAACCAGAATAAGAACTGACACCAGAAATGATAATATAACATCCCACTTGCCAGGGGAAAATAGTATTCTAAAAGACATCGAGAAGCAAGTATAGTAGGCTCCTCTGAGTTCCACAGGGAGGATGTGACTACTGAGAGGACCGTGCATTCACTGAGGAAGACAGTAGAAGCCAAACACATTTGTTAGTTCTCAACACAAAAAACTTTTTAGATAAAGACTCTCCTCCCTGGAAGAGAGGGGAGTGGTTGTGGGCGGGAGACCGAGCTCCGCCCCTGGTAGGGGGCATTAGCCCCCTCCCCTCCTTACCTGGCTGGCGCCCACGCCCACCGGAGGTGGCCAACCAGGTGCCTCTGGGGGGCGTGTGTAGCAGCTTAATGCTGTGGTGCCAGCTCCGCCTCCTCCTCATTCGTCGTCGACCCTCAGCGAGTCATATCTGGACGGAGGAGTTCCGAAATCGCAGAGTGTGCTTCAGAACCGACCACCTGGCAGTGGTGAACATTCTAGCGAGGCAGTCATCCCGGTCGGAGAGGGTCTCCTCCCTCCTGCGGTCGTTTGTCCTCCGGTGCCTTAAGTACAATATAGTTTTTTCAGTCTCTATCATTGTCGGGAGCCGTGTGTGTGTGAGAGTTTCTAGTCTCCACCCCTTGTTCATCCCGTTTAACTTCCCCTTTGTGTAATTAGTCCCCTCTTCGCTTTGCCTTGCAAGCGCTGTCTCAGCAATCTCCTGACATTAGGTCAGACACTCTCTGGGAGAGTGTGTGTGTTGTGAAGGCACCCCTGCGCTTCTAGAAGCTTGGTCAGCGCTCCGGGTCTGCATTCTATCAGCGCTCAGGTTTGGGCTTTGATTTCTGATGGAAGATGTACAGCTGTCCGAGGCAAGCATGTTGGTACGGATACGACAATCCAAAACTGATCAGGCCGGTAGGGGTGTCCTTCTAAAACTCACAGCGTCCGGGGGGCAGGGCCCTTGTCCGGTAAAGGACACCAGGCGGTATCTTTGCCTCAGACCACCTGGCCAGGGTCCGCTCCTGATACACGAAGACGGGTCCCCCCTACTGAGACACCAATTCACCAGGATACTCCGCAAACCTATTGATGCTTGCGGTTTAGCTTCCCGGGCTTATGCCGCCCACTCCTTTAGGATCGGTGCTGCCTAAACTGCCGCGCGCCTGGGCTTGCCTGCGGACAAGATTAAAGAAATGGGCCGATGGAAATCCAATGCTTATAAGGGTTATATACATTAGTTTGCGCTCCGCTACACTGAACCTACTTACCCTCTTTCTCCTTTCTTTTCATTCTCAGCTGTTTCCGGGGGCACTGTGTGGATTTGCGGCCACAGTATTGTTCATTGGGCCCGCGTTCGGGCGGTCAGCAGCGGCCTTACCCAACATCTTGGTTTGCCTCCGGGGATACGAGTTGCCTGGTTGTCGCAACGCGGCATGCGGTGGGAAGAGCTTATGCCATTGCTGATTGACAGAGTTGCCATGTTTGGCCCTCCTGACATCCTTATCATTCACTTGGGAGAGAATGACCTGGCGAATAGGAGAAGCGGGGACTTGTTGTGGTGCATAAAAAGAGACTTGGAGTCGATTGCGGCCTTGTGCCCTGGAACAGTGGTGTTCTGGTCCTCCTTCTTGAAAAGAATTGTCTGGCGCGGTGCGCAGAACTGTATGGCCATTGAAAAAACCAGGAAACTTCTGAACCGGGCGGTAGCCCGTTGGGTGCGCTTTATGAATGGCCGAGTCATTTATCATGACGGTATCCGGATCGGCGACCAAGCCATGGACCGGAATGACAGAGTTCATCTAACGGACATTGGGAATAATATTTGATTGGACAGTGTCATTAGCAGCATTAGGGATTGGTTGCAGCTGTGAGGGTATTGGCGGCGAGCCCCTTTGCGGCTCGGGTGGCGGTTAGGCATTGGATTCATGTCCTCGGTGACATCAGGGGGTGAGCCTATAGTTGGATGAGCATCAACAGGCTCCACCTACTGTTGAATAAACCCACCACCTATAGTCATCCAATGCCTAAGCCAATACCTTTTCACTGCTGTAATCAATAAAGTTGTGGCCTTTTCTTGCCCATTAACCTTATATCACGTGTCCTTGTGTATTATTTCACATAGCGGGGTCGGGCCCTCGATCCACAACACAATGATTGCAGTAAATAGATACAGATGTCACACGTCTTGTCTTGTGTCCCTGATTAGATGCTTAATTAGGATATTGGACTGTCTCCCACGATAGATAGCCTGGTTTTCAGAGATGCCACATTACATGAGTGCATATATTTCCCCATCAAATCCCTCATGCAAATAACATTCATGTGGAGAAAACAACATTTTTGTACAGTGGTATCTTGGTTTATGAACTTAATCCATTCCAGAAGTCCGTTCTTATACCAAAACCATTCTTAAACTGAGGCGCGCTTCCCCTAATGAGGCCTCCCACTGCTGGTGGCCTTCCACCGTATAACTTCCGTTCTTAGACCAAAGTAAAGTTTGCAAACCAGGACACTCTTTCTGGTTTTGCGGAGTTCATAAAATGAATCGTTCTAAAACAGGACTGTTCTTAAACCGAAGTACCACTGTACATGTATTTGGGGTGACACAATTCCACTTTTGGGTTTCTACCACTCCATAGCGCAATACCTTTAAAAGAGAGAGAAATGGGGGCAAAATCCATTCAATTTTGCCCTTCTTAGAATTTACTTCTTACATTTTGCTTCTTAAAATTTGGCTAGAGTACTCACACTCTGGGGACCTGTTAAACAAGCTTATTTCAGTGAGATGTTAAGTGTTCTTAACTGCATGCTGAACTGCCTCCTTTTGGCATCTGCTGCTGAGGAAAAAAGCATTTGTTTGTTTGTTATTCCATTTACTTACCTCTTTACCATCAAGGAGCTCAAAGTGGCAATATAGTTCTCCCTGTTCCTTTATCCTCATCACAATCCTATGGATTAGATTTGGTTGAGACAGATGGAGTGATTGGCCCACGGTCACCCAGTGAGCTTCATGGTTGATCAGGGATCTGAACGATTGTCTCCCCAGTCCTAATCAAACACTCTAACCACCATGCCACTCTGGCTGTCATTTATAGACTTTGGAATGAGTCCTATTAATGCTTCTTTCTTCCGTTCTGTATGAGGTCATGCAGTTACACAGCCTCATGCTGGTGACCTCTTTTGAGAAGTGTCAATGCAATGCACTTCATAGCATCAAATTGTGTTCATGTTTTCTTGTCCATTACCTGAATAACAAGTAAAGTATCAATATTTTGATTACACAGCCATGTTTACAGCATTTCAGGGCAACTATTACACAGTTTAGTGATGGCTATTACAACAACATGGTAGAATGCTTTGAATTAATTACCTGAAGTTTTACCTGGAGCTCCTTACTGCACAGCTAAATCTCAGCTAGATTTTTATATAAAATCATCTTTTCATCTTGGTTTGAAAGCACTACTAAGAATTTGAGAGAAGTGATTTACTTTTATGTGTATGTGAAGAAGTTTCCGAGTATTGTTGTTTTGTGACTTGAATTCGTTGTTTCATTAATGGCTTCAGAGAAACACAGAAACATGCACTTCAGGTTGGGGTTTTTTTTTGGGGGGGGGGTTGGTAATTTGGTTAAAGAGTAAAAGGAGAGTTCCCTGAATGCTTAGATCCAGTTTTGGGGTAAGTACACTTTGCTGAGAGAGCCCCCAAAGAGATTTAGATGCACAAAACATGCAGCAAAGTAAAATATGGGAATATAGGCTATTAGACCTGTAAAATATCCCCTCCTGAGTTCTTTCCAAAGTTTCCCAATTCCCTTAGCATATAAAGAGACCATACATTTGGTAAGTTAAAAATGGTTTACTTACAAACTCTTGAAAGGTCAGATTCATCTACTTTTCCATACAGCAGCAAGAAAAGATAGGCAGTAAAACTTAGTTTTAAAATTGGTAAGTGTTTTTGGAAGATTGGCAGATGCAACTAATAGACTATATGGAGATGGCAGAAATGACTGGCAGAATCCGAGACCAGGGAGAAGAGTCGGTGGAAGAAGATTGGAGGAAATTTAAAATTTATTTGCAGAAATATTGTAAAACTTTTGAATGTTAAGGACACTGAAATGAGTTGCAGGGGCTTTAGCAACAAAGTAAAATGTAAGATTGGATTAACAATAGATAAATTAATAGGATGTGAATCTGCTGAATCAATTTCTAAAAAGGGATACAAGAACGGGAGATGTGAGGAAGTCGGGAAAATAAGTTAATTGAAGATGAGAAACTAAGAAAGAGGGAATTTTTGTTTTTTTGTTACTATATGTGTTTTTATCTCTTTTTTTCTTTTTCTTTTGATGTGTTCAATGTTTGTATTTTTGTATTGTACTGTTTTTTGTGATGTTGTATTTTCTTTGTCTTTGTATGCTTTTTTTATTGTGAAAACTTAATAAAATATTTATAAATAAAATAACATAAAATAAAATTGGTAAGTGTTTCTTATCTGTATAGAAACAAAAAGATGGCTTGCTAAAGCCACGCAGTCTAAGCCCGGGGCATTCAGCGTCCTTACTGGTTGGTTTACATGGTAGAGAAAAGAGAGAGAACAAGGAGTTTGGTAGCCCTTCCTCCCAAGGTGACCTAGCTAAGTGGGGCAGGGCATCTAACATGGTCTTAACCCCTTCATCCATTTTTTAGAGTTAAGCATGTTGGTCATATGGGGCTGATTTATCCCACACTTGTGTTGGGAAATACGATGAGAGAGATTGCTTGGTTATGATGCTTTGCGCTTTCACAATTTAGACTAAACCCAAGTTTTTTTCATGCTCCTGGGAGGACCTTGTACTTCTGCACATAGAGTCCTTTCCTGTCTTTACACTATGGAATTTCTCTTGTCTTGGTGGCTGTACACAACAATATTTATGTATTTAATAATATGCACTTAGGGCCTGTGTAAGACATTTTGGCACCTGAGGCAAACCACAAAATGGTACCTCTCTTCCCGCTAGGAAAGAGGGGAAGAAGGAAGATCTACATCACAAACAAGATGGGGAGGGGAAGAGAAAAAGATCTACACCAAAATCTGATGCCCCTGTGGATCCTGCCACCTGAGGCAGCTGCTTCACCTTGCCTCATATGTGGGCCAGCCCTGATACACCACATAACATAAGCTCTCTGTCTCCTGGCTTCATTCCAAGGTGTGGGGGCAACAGAAGAACCATTTACAGTAGTACCTCGAGTTACAAATACCTCAGTTTACAAACGCTTCAGGTTACAAACTCTGCTAATCTGGAAGAGTTACCTCAAGTTGAGAACTTTGCCTCAGGATGAGAATAGAAATTGTGTGCTGGCGGCACAGTGGCAGCAAGAGGCCCCATTAGTGAAAGCACGCTTCTAGTTAAGAAGAGTTTCAGGTTAAGAACGGACCTCCGGAATGAATTAAGTTCGTAACTAGAGGTACCACTGTACTGAATAGAGAAACTCACTTCCAAGGAATGCAATAAGATTTTTGTGGAAACAGAAATAAGTACACAAGTATACTTAACTTCCATATATCCGTGTGTGGGTCTGTGTGTCTCTTGAGTTGTGCAAGATTCCAGGGTTTCCAGGTTCTTATTCAGGGTGTTTGTTACCTTCAAAATGAGGGACAGTGGAGCCTGTGGTATCTTTATGATATATGGTTTCTTTACGTACAGTATATACAACCTGAGCCTATGATGGATGGATTCACAACATTAACACCCCAAGATGGCCTTGCTTCCCCCACAGGCTTGGATTCAAACAGAAGTCAAGCATCACTCTGTCTCTCTGGCTTCCCATACTGTGGCTTTTGCATCCAGCTTCTAGTTCACACAACTCAGCTCTTGCCTTTGTGTTCCTAACTACCAGCAAGTTGAGGTGGGACATGGGCATTTGCTGTCTGGCACAGATCCACTTCCTTTGTTACCTTAAAGACCCATTATATTAACAGGAAACTAGTCTGGTTAGTCCAGGAATTTGAATGCTTGGTTAGATTTTAACAGTTGCTGTATCCCGGGATAAGAAGGGTCTCAGTTTACAGCCTATGCTCCCCCCTCCAACCCCCCCTAATATAGTCTAGGTTACTTAATTTGCATTATGAGAGGAAGGAAGAGAAATGATGATAATGATGGTGAAAATGACAAAATCTTTCACAAAACCATCCAGATCTGGCCTAGGAGGATGTTTAAAGGGAAAGACATTTCATTTCTGCTAAATGGAAAGCTTAAAATAACCGGTAATGGGTGTTTGAAAACCTCTTGTGTGTGTAAAATTGATTTAATTTGTTCTATAAACTCCAGTTTTCAACTACTTAGCACTGAGGGAAAAATGAAGTATTTAGCCTAAACTGTAGCAGGATAGCTACCAGCTGTGCTAAGTTAAGTCATTTGCTTGTTGCAGAATCTAAAGCAAATCAGACTAATATGCATTGCAACTGGAGTTGGACAAACATTTGAGTTCTGCTATATGTTCATAATGTTTCAACAGAGTACTTTCAGTTAGACAAAATTCTATCGACTGCAAAAAATCAAAACTGGCATGGATTTATGTACATTGTAACCTATGTCTATTTCAGCAATCTAGTTCCTACCATGTAGCATCAGGTACCTAGTTTGAGCAATATATTACAGGAAATGACGGTAATCTGCTCCTTAGGCCAGACTTCCTGAATCTGATGCCCAGCAGGTGCTTTGGACTTCAACTCCCATCAACCCCAGCTAGCAGGGCCAGTGGTCAGGATGATGGGAGCTGTAGTTCAAAGCATCTAGAGAAGCCTTTCTCAACCTTGGGACCCCAGTTGTTGTTGGACTACAATCCCTTCATCCCTGGTCCTGCTAACTGGGTTGATGGGAGTTGTAGTCCAACAACAGCTGGGGACTCAAGGTTGAGAAAGGCCCTCAACTGGATGTAGATCTTTAAGCATATCCTGGCCTGAATCCCTGAAGCATAGCAACTGTGGACCACAGACTTTCTTCTCTGTTGAATTCAGCTGAATTCGCTACATAGTATGAATTCATAGTATGAATTCCACTACATAGCATGAATTCACTACATAGTAGCCAGCTGAATTCACTACATAGTAACACTCTTCCCCCCTAAATTGTATGACCCTTCTTCTTCTTTTTTGCTCTTTTAGATGTGTCATCCATTTTGAGTTATACCATGTGACCAAGGCAGCCATTTTGTGATTGGCACCCATGACACTTCTTTAGGATTCCAACTGTGCCCTGTGGCTACAAATGACTGGAAGCCCCTGAAATAGCTTATAAAAAGTACTTGGATGAATCAGGTTTTCTCTCTTCAATTTGGTTCGGCATTCTTTTTCCACACAAAGCAGATGGGTAACTCCAGAAGATCACAGGTAGGATATGTCATGTCAGCTAAGGGTGGATGGATAAGACTATTTCTGCACTGGGATGGTTTCACATAGCTCCATGTCATCCTTTTCACTTGCAGGGTTTGGGGCGGCGAGGTGAAGGAATCCTATGAAATCTACACTTTTATACAGAAATAAAAAATAATATTTACAAGGTGGTCCAAAGGTTACTTTGTCTTCTTTCTTTAAAACTGGTTTAACAGCTGATTGGAAGAGCTACTAAGTTCACTACCATGTGCATAAAAAGTCTCCTAGGACTTCAACTCCCATCTGTAAAGGGTAAAATGTATGTCTGACATCATGCACCAGTTGTTTCTCTCTCTCTCTCTCTCTCTCTCTCTCTCTCTCTCTCTCTCTCCATAGTTGTGACCTGGTCTCTGAAAATGAGAAGTGGAGCTAAAACATGAAAGTGGGAAGCATCAGGTGGGTTTAAGTCAGCCATTGCAGGTATCTTTCAGATGTTTTGGGCTACAACTTCCACCAGCACCAGCTATTATTGCTGTGCTGGCTGGAACTGAAGGGAGTTATAGTCCTAAACATCTGGAACATCTGGAAACACTGATCGGTGTAGGCTGTTCTGAGTTCTAGGGTTACAATGGTAGGACACACACCCCTCCTATAATGGGGCTCAATCTGCCTCTGTGAAGCACTAAAACGTTTAAGTTTAGTTTTATTAATTTCTCTGCATTTTACTGGGAATACAGCACACCTGTGTGTTTCCACAGTTTCTCCACCAATATTTGCTAACAGAGCACAGTTTTGGCGCACTTACAAGACATTATTATTTCCATAAATTACTTTCAAATATGAGCTGCCAAAACGAACTGGAATAAATAATGAATATCGTTACTAATTCAAAATTAACTATTTCTCAAATTTAATTATCTGTCATCCTTGTTGGTTTTCAATTTGTAGCTAGGCACATGAATAAGCTGCAGTCTGTAAGACAGCATTATTGAACTCTATGGGACTTCTCCACAGTTCCACTGGTGTAAATGACTTGCAGACATCAGCAGCTGTTTTCTTCTTCTGAATTAGCTTACTTTCACCAGCACTCCATGTATCAGCACACATGTGAGGGGTATACAATTTTGTCTATCTGCACTCCACCATAACCATCAACCTTTCAATCAACACTGAGCAGGACAAGCATATTGGCAAGGCAGCTATAGGTATGGCTCACCTCTTCAAAAGGTTATGGGAGAATGTGATGTTAACATGGATGAACATCATCCTGCTGCCCTGCAAGCTCATAATAGGCATCACTGAAACCTGGTGGGATAAGTCCCACGATTGGAATGTAATAATGGGGGGATACAATCTATTTCAGAGAAACAGACCAGACAAGAAAGGAGGAGGAGTGGCGTTATATGTCAGGGATGTGTATACCTGTGAAGAGATCCAAGATTTAGAACCTCAAAGCCAAAGTGAGAGCATTTGGGTCAAAATTAAGGGAGAGAAGAATAACAGAGACCTCATTGTGGGAGTTTACTATAGATCCCCAAGCCAAATGGAGGACATAGATGATGCCTTCCTGGAACAGATGGCCAAGCATGCAAAAGGAAGGGAGATATTAGTAATGGGGGACTTCAATTACCCGGATATTTGTTGGATGTCAAACTCAGCCAAGAGCATAAGGTCAAACAGATTCCTCACTGGCCTTGCAGACAACTTCATTGTCCAGAAAGTGGGAGAAGCAACAAGAGGAACAGCCATTTTAGATCTGGTCCTAACCAATGTTGATGACCTGGTTAGTGGGGTAGAAGTGGAAGGATCATTAGGCGCGAGTGATCATGCTCTTCTGAAGTTTACTATACAGCGGAAAGGAGCAGCTAAGCATACTAGGACTCAATTTCTTGACTTTAAGAAAGCCGACTTCATAAAACTTAGGGAAGTGCTGGGTGAGATCCCATGGACAGTAATACTAAAAGGAAAGGGAGTTCATGATGGCTGGGAGTTTGTTAAGAGGGAGATAGTAAAAGCACAACTTCAGGCAATACCAATGAGACGGAAACATGGAAGGTGCCTAAAGAAGCCAGGGTGGCTATCTAAAGAACTTTTAACTGAGTTAAGATTAAAAAAGGATGTGTACAAAAAATGGAAAAGGGGGGGGGGAACCACCAAAGAGGAATTCAAACAAATAGCCAGCACATGTAGACACAAAGTCAGAAAAGCTAAAGCACAGAATGAACTCAGGCTTGCTAGAGAGGTTAAAAGCAATAAAAAAGGCTTTTATGGGTATGTTCGTAGCAAAAGGAAGAACAAAGAAACAGTAGGGTCACTCAAAGGAGAAGATGGTGAAATGCAAACAGGGGGCACAGAAAGGGCTGAACTCCTCAATGCCTTCTTTGCCTCAGTCTTCTCCAATAAAGAAAACAATGCCCGACCTGAAGAATTTGGAGCAAATGATTCAGCAAAGGAAACACAGCCCAGAATAACTAAGGAGATAGTACAAGAATATTTGGCTAGTTTAGATTAGTTTAAATTTGCAGATGACACCAAACTGGGAGGGGTGGCTAACACCCCAGAGGACAGGATCACACTTCAAAACGACCTTGACAGATTAGAGAACTGAGCCAAAATAAACAAGATGAACATTAACAGGGAGAAATGTAAAGTATTGCACTTGGGCAAAAAAAAAATGAGAGGCACAAATACAAGATGGGGGACACCTGGCTTGAGAGCAGTACATGTGAAAAGGATTTAGGAGTCTTGGTTGACCACAAACTTGACATGAGCCAACAGTGTGAAGCGACAGCTAAAAAAGCCAATGCAATTCTGGGATGCATCAATAGGAGTACAGCATCTAGATCAAGGGAAGTAATAGTGCCACTGTATTCTGCTCTGGTCAGACTCACCTGGAGTACTGTGTCCAGTTCTGGGCACCACAGTTCAAGAAGGAAACTGACAAACTGGAACGTGTCCAGAGGAGGGCAACCAAAATGGTCAAAGGCCTGGAAACGATGCCTTATGAGGAACGGCTAAGGGAGCTGAGCATGTTTAGCCTGGAGAAGAGGAGGTTAAGGGGTGATATGATAGCCATGTTCAAATATATAAAAGGATGTCACATAGAGGAGGGAGAAAGGTTGTTTTCTGCTGCTCCAGAGAAGCGGACACGGAGCAATGGATCCAAACTACAAGAAAGAAGATTCCACCTAAACATTAGGAAGAACTTCCTGACAGTAAGAGGTGTTCGACAGTGGAATTTGCTGCCAAGGAGTGTGGTGGAGTCTCCTACTTTGGAGGTCTTTAAGCAGAGGCTTGACAACCATATGTCAGGAGTGCTCTGATGGTGTTTCCTGCTTGGCAGGTGGTTGGACTCGATGGCCCTTGTGGTCTATTCCAACTCTATAATTCTATGATTCTAGGATGAACGTCTACCAGTCTTGTGCATCAAGCATGCTGCTTTACGGGAGTGAATTATGGGCAACTTAAGCCTGCCAGGAGTGACACCTCAATGCCTTCCGAATGAGCTGCATCAGGAAGATTTTGGGCATCACGTGCCAGGGCAGGGTCTGAAACAAAGATGTGTTCTCCCAAGTTCACATTCCCAGCATATTTGCATTTCCGGCTCAGAGATGTCTATGCTGCTTGGTCATGTACATAGGATGGAAGATGACAGGATCCTAAGGATGTGCTCTGTGAGGAGCTGGATTCAGGCACTAGGCCTGTTGGCAAACTAACTTTGCATTACAAAGGTATCTGCAAACATGACATGAAGGCTGGCAATATCAATCCTACCATGTAGAAATCCTTTGCAATGACCACAGTGCCTGGAGACAGTCAGATTGTGTATCCACAGCAGTGACCAGAGGAGGAATGACCACTGGGAGGAGCACAGAGAGAAGAAATGTCATGGTGCACCTGTAGCAACAAAACCGGATGCCTTCATCTGCCCCAGCTGCAACAAAACATATCTCTCCTATATCAGTTTCTAGAGCCACAACAGGCACTATAATTCTCCAACAGTTTAACTTTACGCCTGAAGGCTCACTCTTCCATTGTTTCCTGAGACAGACACGTGCCAACCACTCCTGAGATTTTCTGGCTTAATTGATTTTTTCGGGAAACAACTGACGGTGCTAAACTTCCACTAGATTCTACTAGATTTCTGGAAGTGGCTTTCACATTGTGTGAAACTCTAATATAATGCAGAAATTAACAGTTAGGGAAATTGAATAAATGGCTGTGTGCAGGCATCCCAAGTGTCAGTCAAATGGAAATGACTAAAGTTGATCTGTTCCCCAGGGAACAGAGATGTGCTTTCCAGTGGTATAAACGCCCCTTCCTCCAATCCTGCTCTTGAATAGACAATGTTGGTCTTCTCCAACTCACACAAAAAAGTGAACATAGTGGTGATAGCCATAACAGAATCTCCAAATTCAAAGAGCTACCTTTGATTTATTTCTTTTCTGCCACTGTTCTACGAGTTAAGGATAAGCATTTGTGAAGTGTCAGATCTTCACCCTTCCCCTTCTGCCCCTTTTCCTTCTTGTAGCGGAACAACTTTGGGCTCTGTTGCCACTAACAGTAGGAGAACAAGGCTGTCAAGGTCGGTGAGGTGTTCCCCAATTAACACTTCAAATTACACTTGTGAGGGCTGAGCCTCTCTACTCTAATCTCAGCTGTCAGAACTGCTTGAAAAAGGACTGTCAAGGAACAGCCTGTTGAGAGTTGTCCGACCTTGGGTGTCATTGATGATGTAAATGTATTTAAAGGTGTTCCGACAGGAAAGAAGCAAGAGTATTTCCCAGGCTGTGGATGTAGCCGGTATCATTAAATCAGAGCATGATTCCCACCCACATCTTCTATTCTGGATTTAACTACCTGAAACTACTCACTTTTTCTGTAGCATTACCAAAAAATGAATCCCAGTTTGTGCAATTTTCTGCACTGATGTCATCATGTTAGAGCCATAACATCACCCAAATCACTACTAGATTCCTTGCTAGCTAGCATTCTTCATTCATTCATTCATTAAAATTAATTTAGGAGGAAAAAAGAAATAGTAGCCAGGGGTATCAACAGCACCAGAAAGTATATGCAAATGCAAATGTATAAGTTATTATTTAATGTATGTTAATATTATTTTAATACATGCATTTCATGCACATTTTAGTCTACGCATTTTTGTTTGCTGTATTCAGCTGAAGAAAGTACAGATGTTGAAGGATGGCTGTTTTTCAGTTCTCAAATCATTTTGGAAAGTTTCACTTAGGTAGGTTAGCCCTTAGATGTGAATTGAAACTAATTTGTCACCTATCCCTAGTAGTATCTTAAAGTCATTGATTCAGAAGAAAGTAGGGATCAGAATATCTTTAAAACATGCTAAAGTATTCAAATTAGAAAGACTGGTCTAATTTTGGTCTGCTTTGGTTTTGCCAGAAGCAAGATCTGCCATGTTGAGAGATGAAGTTTAACAAAAACAAAGCACTTATCTGGCACTTAGAAATTCCATCCTAACATCTAGCAAGCCAGAATATATACATGCATGTCTACCTTGGAATATATATATACAAAATAGCTGCAAGGACCATTTTTTAAAGAAGTCAAAACATTGTTCATTGTGTGTAACTGAATTAAGTTATAAACCTCAGGGTTGTTGCTGTTTTTTAAAAAATGGTTTTGCGGTCTATGGTTGGGTTGTACTCCATTTTTTCAGAATATTAATTTAAGCTTAAACTGAAACCCACCGACTTGAGGTCAGAAGAAGACAATATACTCGTTGAAGAACATATCATTTCTGGTGGATCATTTACTGCCTACTGGCTAAGGGGAGATTGAAGTGGGAATTTGAAGGGTTCTTTGAGCAGCAATTCACAGAGGTCAGTGTTCAATATTCCTAGTTTTATTAATCTCACAAAACTGATATGAAATATTGCTGAATATTAGCTATCACCTGTCTCCCTTTTCTTTAACATCTCATTGTTTTTATAATCCATGAAGTCCAAAGAGAAAATATTTTTCCTCATAATATCTTAATCTTAATATTCCCTGATGATATGGCTGGTGTCTTCTTACCTCTAATTTTCAGAGAGTTGTAAAGAAATATGAATGTAATAGTGTCGGCTTCATGCAAATGTTCACTACAAATAGCTCTAGGACTTGGCCTGGAGATTTCTAAAAGGAGAAGCTTCACCATTTTAGAGTAGGTTTAATGGACCATTTTACTCTTCTAGGCCAGGTGAAGGTGGTAGTTTTAATTTATTTTTGAAATATATTTTATATAACTGTTTATTTAGTGGTTGTCTTTCCCTAAATTTCAAGATGTATTACAAAGGTAATGAACAACACAACATAGCTGAATCATGGGTACACTTTATGAAGGTAAAGACTCAAGGCAGACAAAAGGCAGACATTTCTTCACACAATAATTTGGGCAGTGGAAGTTGCCCTCACAGGATGTAGTGTAATACACCATTTCCTATGGCTTTAAAAGAATATTAGACAAAATCATGGAGGCTACGAATATGTTCTGTCTCCAGTGTTGGATACACTATGCCTCCGAATGGCAGTTGTTGGAAATCACAAGTTGGGAGAGCACTGTTGCAGTCATGGCAACTTTCTTTTTTTACAGGCATCTAGTTTGGCCTGATCCAGTTCTTCTGTTGTTAGTGAACACTATCAGTTCAATTGTCAGGGACTGGATTGAGGGGGAATGGTGGGGGCCGCCCCATCCTTCTCCTGAACCTTCCCAAGAACAGGAGGACAGTATAGATTTGGAGCAGTGGTTTGCAGAAGGGCCTAGCTCAGAGGCTGCAGAGGGAGAAGTAGGAAATACTGGAAGAGGAACAGCAGGAAGAAGAAACACTGGGAGAGAGACAGCTGATGGACTCAGTGTCTTTGGAAAGCATTCCTGACACATACACACCCACCCAGTACCAGGCGAACATTGAGGCTAATCAAACAGAAGGCTCAGAGGCAGAAAGCTCAGATTAGCCGACACAAGGGTGACGTAGAATAGGAGTGACATAGTGGGTGGGGCTTTGCTCCAATGCCATTATTTAGGGGATACTGCATTCCTTCATCTCTTTCTGTGAATATTGAAATAAATTAATTGGTAAGAACTTTTATTGTCCATCTGCTTATTGGCTGCCAGCATGGGAGGCATCGGATTCCCCGAAGCTTGACATCAATTCACACTTGGAGTTATTTTCATTTTATTTATTTTAAAACACCACTGCCTTTCCAAATAAAAATCCATGCAAGGCAGCTTATATATTCAAATAAGAGTATATCAACAAAATGAAACGGCACAAAACTAACAAAGAACAAATTATATAAGCATAGTTCATTTTTTTAAAAAAAGCAATAAAAGATCCTCAGAGCTGAATAACGTTTTCTCTGTAAAAGCCACATGAAAAAAAAATGTGTATGGTGGAGTACGGGGTTCCAGAGCTGTGGGGCCACCACCAAAAAAATCCTATATCTTATACCTGTTAACGTCATTTACCTCGCTGGGGGGCAAACAAGGATGGTTTCTTTTGTCATTCTTAAGTGGTAGGCAGAATATTATAGGTGCAGCTTGTTCTTCCAATAGCTCAGGCCCAGATCATTTAGGAATTTAAAGTTTTAAACCAGCATCTAAAATTGGTCCTGGGAGTGAACTGGCAACCAGTGAAGCTTTTACAAGAATAGTGTCTGTTGTCAATTATTTGAAAATGCAATGTTTCTCTACTCTAGCCTTTCATAACTTGGTGCCTACAATTCCCATCAGCCTCGGCAAACACTATTCTATTCCAAAACATCTGGAGGGCACCAGGTTGGGGAAGACCACTATAATCTAATTATGTTTTTTAAAGGTTTTAGCCTTTTTACCTAGGTTTACCTAGTCTGCTTTTAAAACATTTTCAGTTCAGACAGGTCAATAAATTTTAAAACCTCTGGGGATAATATCTATCTCCCATTTTATCTGGACTCTTTATCACCTCTTCATCTAGAGCAAGGTGATTTATGGTTAATATAACAGATTGGCATGGTATGGAACTTTGCTCACTGTGTCAGTCTGAAACTGGAGGGGGAGATCACCCGCTGGCTGCTTCCTCAGGACAGCTGTGCTGGGTTTCTACCTGCTTCTGACTGTCTTAATTAGGCCTTCTCCAGAAGTATATTTTAAAAGGCACGTTTTCTGAAAGCAAGATTGTTTGGGAACCGACTCCTGTCAGAGGATATGGAAATCAGAATAGACTTAAAACAAAATAAGTGACATGGAATAAAAAGGATTTATATAACTTCAAACATGAAACTAGATAGTAGTATTTATAAGCCTATAAATTTTAAAGCTCCCAGCCTAATTTAAAAGCAGTTTAGTGATGCTACCGAATGGAGACAGCGTAAACAGAAGGTTCCTTTGATTATCAGAATGTTTACTCCTGAAAATTAGAGCACAGTCATTTATCAGGTTTTGTCTGTAGGCTATAATCAGTTCAAGATATTCAAAAGCCAAGGTAATTTAGTATGCCGAATGTCAATCAAGCCTGGGCAAAACACAAGGCAATGTGTTAATGTAAATGTGAAATATGCATATGCTAAGGTGATGCTATGTGCGGGCAACAAATAATCATCCATCCAATGCGTAACAGCCCTTTAAACATAACAGCTAGGCACCTGCAAAGTGTAAACTCCAGGCATGTACCTGCAATTTGTTGCGCCGAGGATTAATAGAAGTTGGACTGCAAGTTTTAATGACTTTGAGATGTTAAATATAAGTGAGCGTCTTACAATAAGGCATTAATTCAAATAGTCTTCGTGCTAATTCAAATAGTAAAAAGAAGAGGGGGGGAAGGAGCCATGGGTCCTGCTGATTTTTGTTTTTTAGGTTGCAAAGCAAGCATCTTTGCAGTTCTTACAATAACCCTCTAGAACAGCCCAGTATTAGGAACCTGAAATGTAATTTTAGGATTCTCCTGGCTCCACATCATTACTGGAGCCTCAAGTAGCTTAAGTGGTTAGGAGTGCCTTTTACCAGTCATGGTTTGTAAACTAGTAAAAGGCCTTTGAATTATGGTGCTGGAGGAGACTCTTGAGAGTCCCATGGACTGCAGGAAGATCAAACCTCTCCATTCTTAAGGAAATCAGCTCACTGGAAGGACAGATCGTGAAGCTGAGGCTCCACTACTTTGGCCACCTCATGAGAAGAGAAGACTCCCTGGAAAAGACCCTGATGTTGGGAAAGATGGAGGGCACAAGGAGAAGGGGATGACAGAGGACGAGATGATTGGACAGTGTTCTCAAAGCTACAAACATGAGTTTGACCAAACTGCTGAAGGCAGTGGAAGACAAGAGTGCCTGGCGTGCTCTGGTCCATGGGGTCACAAAGAGTTGGACACAACTAAACGACTAAACAACAACAACAACAACAACAACAACAAAAGGCCCATGTTTGTTGCATAAGACAAAATGGCTGCCACCTGTAAAGAGCAAAAAAGAGGCAGGGCCACAAGATGGTGCAGGCATGCCCTGAATCAGCTGCCTCTATCAATGGGGAAAAGGCACCTACATGAGCCACTTCTACCCTTGAGGGTTGATAGCTAATCCTGACATCCAATGAAATGTGAGCATGTTTAAGCATGCGCTTTCAGTAGGAGAGGCTGGGGCAGTGCAGACAGGAGGAACACTGACATGTGCTTTGTGGATTTTGAGGACATTTATTTAACCTTTTGTGGGCACCAGAGGAAGTACTGGGAGACACTCCAATACCCATTGCTGCCTTGTTGGCAACCCCCTGCTTAGCTCAACTGGCAATGAGTGGGGTCTAAAGACGTAAGATAAAGGGCTGAGTCCCTTCTACCTTTCCCATGTATTACCACCAATGCATTCTAAAGTATTAAAATCTGAAATCTTCATATTGGCTGACTACCTTTACTGGGAGGGGAGATGAATTCATTTGGATATATACTTGCTAAAAACCGGAAGCTTTGACTGATCCAATTACCTTCTGGGGAGTCTGAATTTAGGCCTCTGGTCCAAGTCAGAAACTGGGGATGTCCGACTTGACAATCTTGACCATATGGTTTGGAGGATATGTCCAAAGATCTGCAAACGCCAGCATGATTTTAGCTGCACTGTGCCTCAAAGCTAGATAATACATTCCTTAGCAGGACTTCTGGTGAGTTTCTTCTCGACTGTGGGGAATGCATACCAGTGCAAAGTGCTATTAGCATAGAGGTAACAGTTTGCATCTTCAAAGATGTAACTGGAAGTGACAAGCAGAGGGGCGAGGGTTATAAAAAGAGCACCCAGGCAAAACTTCCCTTCATGGTTCCTTCCCTCTAGATGATCTTTTTGAAAGTGTTTAACATCTTTTGACATGAAGAGCTGGGGAATTTATTTATGAAATCCTAAAGCAATAGGAAACAACTACTTCATTAAGAGAGCCCTGAACGCGTATCAAGCTGGGCTTCATATTATTTGGATATCCCATATACCTGCACACAGGAAGTCAACCTACTCTTAGCAATAAAAGTCAAGATGCAATTTCTCAGATCTTTGAAATCTGCAAAGCAAGTTTCATACATTCCCTGGATCAGGTTAGCTCTCCTCTGTAAGATATAGCAGGTTAAAAAAATTCAGTGTCCTTTCTGAAACATGCAAATGGATACAAATACAAAGAAGAGAGGGAATGAGCTGATTGTTACTGCAGGAAGTGCTTTCAAGCCTTCTGTATAATGCATTTTGCATAACTGCCATATAATGATAACTTCCAGAGCCAGAGAATGGCTCCAGACATTACAAAGAACTACCACAGGCTAGATGCGCAGTAATTCCAACTGCAGGCACTCACACCAAGAAGTTTGCAGAGGGAGTTTGCCAATAGTAGCATCAAAACAAAACAAAAACACTCCAGGATGATAAACAATTAAACAGTATTTTATATACATGTAAAACTGAAGTGGCACAGCATGTGCAATGCCTCAATGCATTTCTAACATTTGCACACAAGTCTGCAAAGAAACAAATTGAACAGTTAAACAACAAAGTAGGGTTCACTGCCTCTTACATTTCAGGGTTGTGGTACCACTGGACAGCTAAATACTCAATTGCATCTAATTTGTTGTTCCTGAAAGGGCTGCTGGGCACCCTGGAAGCCAAATCCATCCCTCAAAACAGTTCTCATCATGTTTCCTGGCTATTTCTACTTGTGGATTCACTTCTTCAGACTCAGTCTTTTGGGTGTGCTACTGGTGATCTCCATCTCTCCACACTTTGTCAATCATGGAATCTTTCCATGTCACGAACCTACAAAAGCTACCAAACCCTCATCTTTGCTGTGCATATGCACAGAAGTTCAGGTTATATGGAAAAATAAAGTTTTTTCTAACAGTGAACCACAACAGAGAGCATTTGATCAGACATGAGAAACAATTTCAAGGATGCAAGTCAATAGGATTGCTGGCGTTAACATCTGAAAGCCTAGACAGTTGGAGACCAGATTACGTTGGCGGGGGGGGGGGAGCCTTTTTTGGCATATACCCAGGGACGCGGACTTAGAAAAAATATTGGGGGGGCCCGGGAAAGCTCATGAATAATAAATAAGCTCATGAATATGCAAATAAAGTGGCTCCGGCCCTAAATAGGGCAAGCCACGCCCCCCCAGCCAGCCGATTGGCTGGCTGGGAGGTGTGGCCAGTCGGGATTCCCCTGTTCTCGCGGGATTTCCAGCAGTGCCTCCGATTAGGGCGCGCGGCTGGCTGGCTGGCGAAGGAGCAGGTGAGGAGGAGGCGGCGGGGGACGGCGGCGGCGCTCTGCTGGAAGGGCGCCCGCCCGAGATTATTGGGGGGGCTGAGCCCCCCCAAAAAAATTTTTGAGGGGGCTCGAGCCCCCTCAAGCCCCATGGAGTCGGCGCCTATGCATATACCAGCCCACTGCCCCAAATGCCTCCACCAAGTGAATGGAGGAGAGTGCATACTTCATAAACGAGTAAATAAAATAAACAAGGCTGTAATCTATACCAACTGAGTAAGTCCAATTGATCTAAGTGAGACTTATGTTCTGAGTGGGTGTGCTTAGGGTTCTGCAATAGATCAATTATGGGCAGGCAAGCTGTTAAAGCAGCAACTTCCAAACTAACCAGACCTGGTATAAATGGTTGTTTCTTTTGTCCTTGCCTGGTCAACTGCACAGTCCATTTTGTTTCCTGTACTCCAAGCCACTGAGCTCCAAGTTTAAATTAGAGAATGGCTTCCCATTGCCCTATTTTGCCTTAAGAGAACATCACTCACCTTTAGAAATCCTACAGGTCACATTCTCCTCCCTCCAACCTTTCACTGATGACTTAAGGTTGAAACTTTTTCTTTTGGCGGCTATACCAGATTAATTGTTGTGGAATAATAAAAATAATAAAATACCTGTATGTGTGGCATAATACACAGCTATCCCACCCCCATGAAACTACGTAATTCACAGCTATGAGGATTGCTTGTTCCAATACTCTTTTTGCCACTTTATTTCTTTACAAATATTTATTGAGAAATAAATGCAAGGCTCCATAGAAGGGTCTCTATGACCTTGAACATGCTTTAATTTCCTTCGACATCCTTGTAGAATAAGTCGAGTTTTTGTTTATTCATCTGTTCACAGGAGCAGAATGTATTCCAAGGTCAGAAAGAGCATCTAAAAATATGTTACAATAATTAATAATTGGCCTCTTGGTTCAAAGTTAATCAGCAGACTATAATTTAACAATCAGTTTTTACTCTTTGCCCACACATTTGATGACTCTGTGTTCTCTGTTTATGGATGGGATGCACACAAAAAGATCATCAACAGCAAAACTCATAGGGAAAATGGTACTTTCTCCCAGATGCTAGCAGTGTGTGCTTGGAATCTTGTAGCAGAATGTTGTTTTCAGAAACTATAAGTGTCAGAACTACATTCCAGGAGTGATCCTTCATGGTTCTCTTGGGCATATCTATTGGAAATTGCAGTTGTTATTGCAAACTCTAAGAATACAGGTACTTTATTTATTTATTTATTTATTTATTTATTTATTTATTTATTTATTTAATACATGACCAGCTGCTGGTTGCCTAAGGAGATTAGAAGGTCTTACATCTGGCTCCCAGATAATCTCCGAATCAGACACTGCTCAGTCAATTTGCAGATTTACCCATTCTTGTAACATCCATGTTTTTCAATGCACATTTAATGTATATTTGTTATGTGGATGGGTCAGTGTATGTATATATACTCTTCAGAAAGCAAATGTTAGAACTGTAATACAGGTACAGAAAGTTTATGCCCTTCAGTTATCCCTAATGGTCTACGTTATGCTACATTTTTAATAGCACATAATGAAAGTGCTGAGAAGTTTGCACTAGCTGTCCATGTGCTATCTGTGTATTAACTTACAGGCCTCTTAAAATCTTGAGTCCAGGATAGCTTAGTGACCATCTGATGCCTTATATCCCTGCCTTATCACTGTTATCTTCAGGGAACTTACTGTTAGAGGTCGTCCATGGCTCAGTTACATGTCTCATATCCACCAGGAGTGATCCATTCAGTATGGTTTGTCCAATTATGTGGAACACATTCTCAAGTGGACTCAGACAGGCCCCCTCCCTATTGAATGTCCAGAGCCTAGCAAAGACCTTTCAATTTCAGCAGCCATTTTGAGTTTCTGATTTTATCAGTCAGTTTTAACTAATGTTATCTTTATTATATTTCTAAGAAACATACCTTTAAAGTATTAAATGCGATATCAACTGTGTAAATAAATAAAGAACAATACAAGGTTTTCTTCAGGCACTGGTCTGTGATGATATTATTTCTGTGATGTAGTTCTAGAGAGGACTAATATCACTGCTACTTACTTTTATCTAATTTACAAGCATCAAGGTTGTTTTCTTGTGATAAAACAAGTTTTGGCTTGTTTGTAGACTTTCTTAGATAGGGATAGCCTGACCACAGTGATCCATGCTCACAATATTGTATCCACCAATCACAACATTGTATGGTAATAGATCTGAAACCATAATGCCACTTAGCACATTCTACATCCCATCCCATTGCAAAAGGTTATCGGACTTCCCTGAGACATGTCTTGGGATCCACTGAAAACCAAATCACTGGCAATCACAAAGGAATCAACCACAGCAACACAGAAGACCACCATTCTACTAATAATGGGCAAAGTCCATCAACATCACATTAGCTAACCCATGAAATAACTGAAGACAGATGGGAAAGCCCTTGAAATTGTGGGCTGCAAGCATTTGTACTCTTACTAGATTGTGCGGCAAGATAAGAATGGCAAAGGGCCACCACAGTTGTTGGGTTTTGTTTTGTTTTAAAGTCATAGTCGTATCTGGAATTCAATATGCCAACGGAGTCAAGATGTACTTAAGAATGACAGAGGTCATTTTGAACTTTACTTGTATAAAAGCATTTCATGAAGTCCTTTAAAAGAATAAATTGAGAGGGAAAGACTTTGAAACCTGCAGTGGACCAGGAAATATTGATGACCTCTAAGAATGAAATGTCATACCCTACCACCAAGTTGTATTTTTTTGAAGGCAAGTTTGCTAGACAAGATGAAAGGGGGACGCAGTGATCACACACCAGATCAGATTGACAGTTCGCATTTTGCCAAAGGTCCAGCTCAAAAGCTATTCTGCTTAGTATAAAATTGTTTAAAGGGATACAGGTTAGCTCTCCATGGAAGGTGTCACCGTGTTGAAAGAGAACAGAGATGTGGAGGAGGAGCAATTCGGGCAGTTGAGGGCATCCGGTTGTACTAAGCAGAGAAAAGTGAGTGACTGAAGTTTTTGATAGAGAGACTGGCAGTATTTAACCTTGCCACTCCAGTATCTTCTTGAACGACAATAGAGATCCTTGGTGGTGTGGATTTCCCTTTGAGTCCTTGTATTCAACCAAACAAAGATCACAAAGGTTATAGGAAGCACCTGAGGAATTAAAAAAAGTGGTGTGGTGGTAAAGTGTATAGATTGGGTATATTTAAACCATATGAAGCCAAAACTCTGTAAAAGAAGCACATGAGAACAAGAAAACTCTGGCATTTTTTTGCCTTGGTGCTCCAATGATGGTATAAGATGGATTTTTTATTTTACCCTTATGTTTGACTAGCGCACACTTTTTCAGATGGTCTACATGTTCCCCTTGGAAATTGATGAATGGGTTAGGTCTAATGAACAAATATTAAAACATCCTTTAGTAATAATCATTATGACTGTTTAAGAACTTCTAGACATTCACAATCCAAGCCGTGAAAGTTAAATGAGGCAGAAAACAACATATTATCAAGT
Organism: Podarcis bocagei; assembly: GCF_964188305.1. Lineage (NCBI taxonomy): Eukaryota > Metazoa > Chordata > Lepidosauria > Squamata > Lacertidae > Podarcis > Podarcis bocagei. The sequence continues at coordinate 57,594,207 of NC_138125.1, read as the reverse complement.
TTCGATTTTATTTATTAGCTTAATCCAATGCTAATGAAGTGCTCTTAACCTTTACTTGGGAAGAATGTATTAGTGGTTTGTTCTGCAGTATTAGATTATGCATACAAGCATTGTAAAAGACTGTCACTTTTTATCTTTAATGTTTTCTTACTCATATGGATGTCTTCAAACTTCTCTCTGAAGTTTTACACTGTGATAAGCACCTATATTATGATGTAGTTCAGCAGTGCCACCTAAAGTATCCAGGATTTTGTACCCTCACAGTGAATCCTGAATAGACAGCTATCCAATGTTTTGTTTCTGTATGTACATTGTTAATTTAGTCCTTTTTTCACAATGCTAATTGGTCAAAAATGGCTATCTCTTAAAAATGTAACAAGAGAGTTGGTAAAGAAATGAATATACCCTCTGAATATATTTTGGATTCACTATTTCCAGCACAATTCCCACTGAATAGAAGAATAGCCTTAAAAGGGGAGCCTTAACTGCTTTAAAATTCCCATAGAAATGCAAGACTTTACTCTTACTCTTTGTCTCATCAAACCATCTATCCAGATGAGCAAAGGTGCTCCCTTTTAGAATTCATTCTGCAAGGATCCCTACACATGCTCTGAAACCCAAGATTATGTACCGTATATGGAGGTAACATGTACCGTAATTAGATAAATCAGATTGACTTTATTGTGTGTGTGTTTTTGCATGAGAGAGAGAGAGAGAGAGAGAGAGAGAGAGAGAGAGAGAGAGAGAGATTGTTCCTAGGGTCTACTTAAACAATGTCAAGGAATGCGAAGGTAACAACCCAGGGGGAAAATATCAGTTTTCAAACTCTGCTGCTCTTTTATTTGTTTATTTCAACTTTGATCTCTTAAGCTACCATACTTTCAGATTTTATTTTTTATTTTTACAAAATCCATTTGTTTCCATGTGAAGTAAACTGAAGTTGACAACAACAGAAACACAAATGTACAGGAGGTATAGATTTTAGTCCTTACCCTGGAAGGATAGGTGGCAATTTCCCCTTTGACAGGGCAGCTACTTCACATCACCTGTTAGCTTACTGCCTTTCTACAGCTATTATTTTAATACAATCAGCTTGCATGACTCTTTAAAGGCTCCCCTAATGGGCTTTCCAAAAGCACTGATTTAGACTTGATGACAACAATTATTTAGGTCTGAAAGGCTGCGGAGTGGCTCAAAATCAATAGGAGTTAGCAGCTCTCACTAGCCACATGATGCAAGTCATGGCTGACATGCTGCGGTATAAACTGTTTTCTCCTTTTTATGTTTCCCTTTCCCATTAACAGACATGGACAGAGTTAAAGCTCTTCTACGAATGCAGTTTTACTGGAAATGTTTCAGATGTTATGAAAGCAAAGAGACTTCAAATATTTAATTTACCCATATTTCTTTTTTAAAATGTTGGCTAAAACCAAAAGTGATGAAAGTGCAAATAGACTGATTTATTGCCTAGCTTACCTTTGAAATGCTATATCCATTAGGAACATTAAAACAAAACAAAAACAAAACAAAATGACCCACCCTGGCCACATCACCTGTTATGCAGACAGGTTGTAACTTCAGCCTTTTCTTAAAGGAGGCTGTGTATATACACCTTTGTAGTAAAGAATCTGAATGTAAGTCCAGGAGAAGCATGATTTTATCATATGATATCCAACAGTTCACCTGTCACTTAAAAAAAAAAGTGATGCCTGAAGGATAGCAGCTTATACCAGATCCCACCCCTTTTCAGTTCTCCCTTATAAAATTACATTATTCTGGAGATCTTTGTTTATGACTTATAGCATCCTTATGCATGAACAGTGAAGGAAAGGGAAGAGGAACAGTGGTGCAGCCTACTCACTGCAAAAAAAGATACATGCATTTAGTCTACTGTCTGCACAGATCCTTTTTTCCACAGATCCTACATTTCAGTCTGTATGCAGATCTTATACAGGGTCTGGGCAGACTGTGGGCTAAAAGATGTGGAGAAGGCCCTGCCTCTATAATCCCATTTCTCCCTTGTGTGTTCATTATATACACACTGAATATGACTAAGAGTTATTGGCCACAATGACCACAATTCAATACCAAGTCTATGTTCTAGCCTTTCTGGGTTTTCTTTTTCTTTTCTTTTCTTTCTGTCATTGATAAGTAAGGATTCTTATTCAACATTTTTTCTGGCTTTCATTTTTTTCATCACACACACACACAACCTTAAACTACTTATTATTATAATTTAATCTGCTAAGAGGCTGCAGGTACAGATCTTCCACAATGCGATGCACAATCCTAAATGATAGTCATTCCACTATGAGGGTAATGAACACTTTTAGGGAGTGGCTAAGGAAAACCTGCATCATGTCCTCTCCTCTCCAGTCAAATTCCAAATATATCCAAGCACATCTATCAGGCAAGTTTGTGTACCAGGGACTCAGTCCAACAAGGATAGGCCTGAGTGCTGGATGTTGAATAAAGCATCCTTTTGGATTTGTGTACTCCATTGAGCAGGAATGCAACATTCTCTCTCCCTCCCTCCCTTAAATATGTTTCCCCTAAGTGTAAGCTTGATGAGTCTATCAACCTTGCTAAATATAGATGAGCTTAATCTGTAACGAAAAGATTTTGCAAAAATCTGCATACCAAGGTGATTACCCTCCTCCTGGTAAACTAAATTAGTTTTTTCTCCCTCTAATGAATATACATATGCTATTACTAAGCCTTCCCAAATCTCCTCTCTTTGCAGCACAACTGTAGTATGCCTCTGCCAGTCATTCACTAATGATTGCTGCTGAATGTTAAAATGGCAGACTATACATTCGCCGTGCTGTTCTTCATTGAGAAAGCTCTGTACGACATGAAAGGGGAAGTCTGAAGCCATTGCTTAATTCTTGCATATAAAAATGCATTTTTCTTCATTTTTAATAGAACCTTATGGATTCATTTGTTGCACATTCACATCTGACCTGCTGCTACAGAGGCAGTTGAAAATTCAGCATCAGGGCATGTATGTATATGCAGTTCAGATTGCTGGATACTGACATACCCAGCTAGTGCATTCATTCCATGTATGAGTGCCTCCTTCTCCATTCCGGTTTCCTTTTCTGGACTGAACTGTTAAAAATAGAAGTTTTCAAGAACTAAATGAGATTTTACAGAACTATTAACTTCAGCTCCCTTGTCATTCTCTTTCCTGTGAAATTCTGGAATGGATGGGGGGAAATGAATGAATGGTTTGGATGTTAAACTCATTTTAAATTACATACAGTTATGTGAAAATGACACTTTGTAGTGACTAATATTTGGACCATATGATTTAGTGCTTTGGTTTTCTTAAACTTAGATGGCACAACAGCACCATGCTATGCTTGTTTACTTAGAATTAAATTCCATTGTGTTTAACAAGGTTTATGCTCAAGTAAGCTTACACAAGGATTGCAGCCTAAGTATTGATATGCTATAAATTCTGAATCAGGGACAATCCATTTAAATTAGAAGCAATTAATTAAGATGTATGAATAATTGTAGTAACTGTTTCATAACTCTTTTGAGAATAATTCGGCAACAAACTAACTAACTTAAGGAGACAAATGTATACAGTGGGTTTTGTCAAGGTCAAGTGACCTCCATAAATACGAAAAATCAGAACTCCAGATGTTCTGCAATGCATTTGTTAAAAATGAATGTTTTAAGCTGGCATGAAAATAAACAGTGCAAGAAACAATTGTACTGCTAAAGGGAAGGAGTTCCTCTAGGAGAGTTTTACTACAGAGAAGGCCCTAACCTGAATCACTGCACAACAGATCATAATCATTGGTTTGACCACAAGAAGGGCGTCACCACCAGATGACAAAGCCCAGATTGACAAACAATACTGGGCTTTGTCATCTGGAGGTGAAGCCCTTCTATTAGGGCATTTATGTCTAACTTTGAATTGCATCTGTGGAAGCTCACTGGTAGCTAATGTAGCTGCCATAGAATTGGTTGGGTGGAGCAATAGCAGACATGTCAGATGTAACTGATATGAAACTGAACACAGCCACTGCTGCTACCAAACTTCAAATGTGTTGCATTCCCAGGCTGAAAACTAGGCAACATCCTGTCCACGACAGGAAAATATTCATCAAAGAGTCTTTGGATCCTCCACTGACATCTCTTCTACATTAGCTGAATACAGGATAAGTCTGTGTGGGTAGTCCTGGTGGATTACATATTGCAGATGTGATGAGACTGGGAAAGGAAGGCTTCTTTCACTTCCCAACTCAACAAGCCTTCAGAGGGGCTCTTTGACATGTTCCAACAGATAGTTCTATTCAATGGCTTGTGTCCAAAGAGCTAGACAATATATGCTCCTTATAAAAAAATAAGGAACATAGAAATCTGCCTTATGCCAGTCTAGATGAGTATTATCTACTCTGTTGCTCCAGAGTCTCTGACAGAAGTCACTCACATCATCTGTTATCTGCTCCTTCTTACTAGAGATGCCATGACTGAACCTAAGACCTATTTCATACAAAGTATGTCCTCTACCACTGAGCAATAATCCTTCCTTTGCAGGCCATTTTATGGGTTCTCCTCCAAGGGTTTTATAAGCCACATACAGCGTTTTACATATTGTCTTCTGCACAGCAAACCACTATGCTCTTGCACAAATTGCTTTTGAAGCTTTCAAAAGTGGTTTCCCGTGGAGAATTAGAATGGGATACTGTCCTAGAATTGCAAATTTCAAGCTCCTAGGTTCTTCTGCATGCTTAATATAAATTTAGGTTATATGTGGTGAAAAAGGTAAAATATTTAGGGGTTAACCCCTAAAAACATTGATTTGTTTCAGAATAATTATACGCCGGTCTGGAATGGAATAAGGAAAGATCTGGAGGTGTGGGGCAGAATGAAACTATCTCTTTGGGGTAGAATTTATACGATAAAGATGAGCGTCCTTCCAAAGATGTTATTTTTGTTTCAGACTATCCCCATAATAAATGGGGTAGCAATCTTTAAAGAGTGGCAAAGAGTGATTTCAAGGTGTATCTGGCAGGGCAAGAAGCCGAGAATTAAATTTAAGTTATTAACGGATGTAAAGGAAAGAGGAAGCTTCTGAAACTATACTATGAAGCAGCCTGTCTTTGCTGGTTGAAAGAATGGATAAAATTAGAAAACAAGGAGTTACTAGATTTAGAAGGTTTTGATAACAAATTTGGATGGCACGCGTATTTATGGTGTGGAAAGAAGAAAATTCACAAGGGCTTTGGGAACCACATATTCCGGAGTTCATTAATAGAAATATGGGATAGGTATAAAAACCTATTAGAACCAAGAGTTCCACACTGGTTGTCTCTGTTAGAGGTTATGAGTGTAAAGAAAATAAATATGAGAGGTAAATGGATCACATGCGGTGAATTGACAATTAAAGAAGGAGGAAAATGGAAATTAAAACCATACGAACAAGTTAGAGAACATGTTTATGATTGGTTGCATTATTTTCAGGTCAATGAAATGTTTAAAAAAGATATTAAAGAAAGTAGTTATGCAGAAAAAGACTCAAAGTTTCAAACAGATATAATAAATAGTGATTGTAAAATTATGTCAAAAATGTATAAGATATTGTTGGAATGGCTAATGAAAGATGAAGAAGTTAAATCGGTAATGATACAATGGGCCAGAGATTTCGGTTATAATATACAATTTGATGACTGGGAAAAACTATGGAAGGAAAATTTAAGATTTACCGCATGTACGGCGTTAAAGGAAAATGTTATGAAAATGTTTTATAGATGGTACATTACACCGGTAAAATTAGCAAAAATGTATAAGACGTGTAATAAGTGTTGGAAATGTAAAGAAAAAGAAGGAACGTTTTATCATATGTGGTAGGACTGTAAGAAAGTGAAGGGTTTCTGGGAGATGATATATAATGAAATGAAAAAGATGTTAAAATATACATTTGTAAAGAAACCAGAGGCCTTTCTTTTAGGGATTACAGGAAAGGAAATAAGAAGAAGGGACTGCAAACTTTTCCAATACGCAGTTACAGCAGCAAGAATTCTACTGGCCCAGAAATGGAAACAAGAGGAAATACCGATGATAGAAGAATGGAGAATGAAACTGACAGACTATGCAGAACTGGACAAACTAACTGGGAAAATCAGATACCTTCGAGACCAAAAGTTCATTGAAGACTGGGGAAAATTTTTTGAATATCTGAAAAGTATATGTGATGTGCAAACAACGCTAGTTGGGTTTCAAGAAGCACTGTGAAAGTTGAGATATATTGTTGAAAAGAAATAGATAGTGGGAGGGAAGACTAATGGCAATAAAAAACAGAAGAGATGCGTAATTGAGAGGTAAATATGGATGATTGTCAGAGAAGCTGAAGGAAGTCCAAACAGAGACAAATTTGTGAAAATTTGGATAAGATTGTATATTTGTGTTGAAAATTAATAAAAATTATTTTTTTAAAAAATAAATAAATTTAGGTTATATGTATGTATTGATTAAAATTGTACTCTACCACATATGAAGGGCAATAGTAACACAATATATGAAATGTTCATTTAATTCAGAGGAGGCAAATAAAGCATTTACTATAAGCAATGACAATGGTCTTATTGAGCTAGTAATTAACCGGACTAGTGTTGATCCAGTAATCAATTGAAATAACACTGATGTAGAACTGCAGTATACTCAGAATAAATGCCCCTACATTTCCTGTTTCCATTCATTGAATTTGATTCAGATCATACTGCACTAATGGTTGGTCTGCACATCCAACAAGTAAATTAGGACTTCTTCAGGGATTGTAACACTTCAGACAGTAGATAGAATCTCTGCTCCCTGTATAAACAGACCCTAATGATGTCTACACATTTATGTTGCCATGGTGCTTTCATTTTGTCCCTGTGCCATCATGTTGTCTCACTATGGCTGCTACGTTGGCAAATGCTAACAGTTCACTTCACTGGTGCTTTGTTGTCGGGACCAACATCTACCCTAAAGATCGCCACATTGAGATGGAAATAATGCCTGTTATGCTCAAAGCCTATTGTTCTTTTGAAATCTGGGGCAACAAGCATGCTTTGGGGTAAAGTTACAGATTTTATTAGCTACACAATAATAATATAAATGTCATAGCACTAAGGCTAACTATTAAGCATTTGCGCTACCATAACATAATCTTTCTCAGTCTATTTCATTCTTATGTTGTATTTGCTGGCAGAGGTCCTGTCTTTCTTCATCACAAGATCTGGGTTGGGTTGAGAACTCAAGAGGTGTGGCATGTTAGGATATTTCCGTTGCACCTTAAAAGGGAGCAGGCTTTGTGAGTCACAGAGTCTGTGCATTTCCTGTTCACAGGAAGTTTATGTTTTCTATTGCTTTCGTTTCTCTCTCTGTGTCTGGAGACACTGAAGCAGGCAGTCATGTTTTTTTTGTTCTGATCAACGCTGAATAAAACTTGTAAATAATGCTCTCCTGAGTGCGACTTCTGCTGTGCATTATCTGCTGATAGAGTGTGCATGAGCTCTGGAATGTGGCAAGCTATTTCTGGAAACTCGTGTCGCTAATTGCTGATACTGTATCTACGGGAGATCGATGGATCGTCCGGCAGCCGGCTTTGGGGCCATGATGGACTTTGTCTCCCTGGCAGTATCCCAACATGGCACACCACAGTGGTGTGACAGGAGAGGATGGCAAGTGTGACGTGAAGAGTCAAGGACAATCAGAGAAACACTTAAACATCTCAGTGTAGTATAGTATAGATACTATAATATAGTATCAAAACATTCTCTTTTATCTGCAGAATATGGATAGATATCTTTTCAAAATGAAAGCAAGAGCATCATGTGATACTGCAAGCTCACACTTCTCATTAAGTTTGTAAATGTACTTAAGGTAAAAGGTAACCTAAAAGGTAACTTAACCGTCCAGGTTGTTCACCGTCAATTTTGTTATTGATATGAAATACATTGGAAAACTTTTTTTTTTTTGGAAGAACTTCTACCAGTGCTTGATTTATAACACGGAAAACAACTATTTTATAATATGTTCATGGGATATCCAAAAAGTATAAAGCAATGCAACTACATAAGAACATGACTCATTCCCAAAATATAATTATAAATGAGCCTCTTACATATGTACCTTAAGTATATAAGTTAAAGGTAGTGTTCTATTTTATAAATAAAGCACTAGGAAAAGTTGGGGTTTTTTTAGTTTTCCAATGTATTTCTTATCAATAACAAAATTTGGTGTGGCATGAAAGTGTGGCCCAGAGAAAAAAGTTTGAGAACCACTGATCCATGGTGCAGTCTTCATCTGCCTCTGGTGTCTGTGTGCTCTCATCTTAAGTAGTGCTCCACTCAGGAGCATCTCAGGAGCATCTCACCTGTTGGGGTAAAGCCACAACAGTACCTTCCTGTCTACCCTTCCTGGGGTGAGGCAGTGACAATGCTTGTCACTGTGTGGGTGCACCAACAAAAATCCCTGATTACCCTTGCTAATGCATCCATTCAGACCAAACCTGACTGCCACCTTGTCCTTCCACATGTGAGTGGCAGTGCTATTCTGCCAGGAGGCTATAGTTGCACCTCCATGCCACCAGGAGAGCTGCTTCTGACCACACTTCTTCTCTAATTCCCTCCTCACCACACTTGATTTGCTTGGTGCTCTCACAGAACACTCTTCATTTGCTTTCTATACCGCCACTGCTTTGAGCACATCGTATTTGTAGATTCCTCAAGGAAGACGTGGGAAGTGATATTAGCTTGTCTCGTGGAGATCAAAGCAAAAAGCTTTATTGCTCTAAGTATTCAATCTACCTCTCCCTTCTTTCAAGGCTCTGCTGTAAATGTACTGCATTGCCTGCCGCATGTCACCATAGATCACAAGCAATTTGTTCTGCATTAAAAAGTGGAAAAGTACAATCACAGTTAAATAACACTTGCAGAAATTAGGCTGACACTGCTTATGGTAGAAGAAAGGTCCCTTTTTACTATCAGTACCTATTGTGTAATGGGGTAATTGGGGAGAGATGGATTAGAAGGCTTTAAAACAGTCAAGAGTTTTTGATGGTATCATAAACGGAGAGTGAAAGGCCTGAGCAGTTTGGAATGATGCAGGAACCCCCATCAGGAAACGAATGAGCAATCAGCAGTAAATCCTTCATGTGGCTCAACATGCTGTGCTATATGTAAGCATCTCCTCAGAACAACAAAGGGATTCCTAGTGGACACAGGGAATGAGAACTGAAGAGGAACATTAGGCCGTGACATACCTGTAAGGGAACATTCAAACAGAAAATACAATAAGATGACAGTAACAAGCTTCCAGCAATAAGCAAGTATATCACATGCAAGGGCCAGGCTTAGACACTTATGTAGGAGGATAGTTGTTCCTCCCATTACACTAGAAGCTGGGATCATCTAGAGAAGCTGAATGATAGGAGATTAAGGACAGACAAGAGTAAGCACATAAATATAGAATTAGACGATGTCCCATTTGTCCTAACAGACCAACCATCCCTGAGTTTCATTCTGTTACAAATTTGGGGGCGCAAAACATCCTAAATTGCATATCAAATTAGCACTAGAATTTAATGCTTTGAGATTGTCAAAGTTACTTTCCTTGGAGGTGTGTGTTTAAGGCCATGCTAGACTTTGCTAATCCTTAATTAAGCCAAGCGTAAAAGCTAATTAACTGAAATAATTTCCTTGAGAGGTGTTAGCCTGGAGATGAGACATTTAGGTGACACAAAGGGATGAAAGGCAAATCTCACCATCCTTAGGCCAGAGTGCTAGATTTGGATGTGGGGAAACCAGATCTCTGCTTTACCACAAAGTTCCCTAGATGGCTTTGTTATCGCTGGGATTTGGAAAACTGCTACTCCAAAATTTCACATATGTTTGCCACAGTAAAATGTAAAAGAGGACTTCACATCTCTAAAACACAAGATAGAATACCATCTACCGGTACTTCTATCGGTGCTGGGAACCTTAGATGGGAACAACCTTTGCTCCCTGCTCGTGGCACTGAGAGCAAATCTACTGGTATATCATATGTTTAAAGCACAATCAATGCACACTTAAAGCACACTTCTGCTAAATAATTCTGAGAACTGTAGTTTATTGAGGGGGCTAGGATTCTTTAGCTGAAGTTGCGTGTGTTAAATGCCACTGTCACTGGGCTGGAGTATAAAGGATGGGGTGAAATTCAAAGCACTCTGTTTAAAAATCCTTGAAATGGCAGCAAGACTCGTTTATAATGCTGTTTTTCTCTGATTAAGATCAACCTGTCTTTACTGACCAGACTTTGAACACATACTCTTGAAACCTGTGTTGACATGGTTTCTTAAAATGTGACACCCTCTTCTTTACTGCTTCAGAAAAGAAAAGGAAATCAGAGTGAGTTGAGAACAACAGTAATCATATCCCGGATCTTTGATGCTTCAGAACATGTACTTGGTACACTTTTTTCAGAGAAACCTTAAGGGCTTTGACATATTAGATTCTAGAGGTCAAACTACAGAAAATCAAAGTTACTTCGGATGTATGTGTTTCCTTTCCATTTGTATAAGTACCTAAAGCCATTTGTTTCCTGAAGGAATGTAAGTATTTTAAAGTATGATGAAAGCAGAAAACAAAGGTAATGATTTCTATCTGGGGGAATTCTTCCAGTAAAGTTACATGGAGGGTGTTTCTTTTCTTCTTTATCTTTTTATTGGTTATGTTTTTGAAAGTCAAGGTTATAAGCAGTTCAGTTAAGATTAGGAAATGCAGTTTTCATTTAGCCTGCATGCCAGGTAACAGAAATCCATGCATTTTTTGGATGAATTAGTTATCAGAAGTTAACTAACATTTGCTAAATTTTGAGATAACTAAACATTCACTTTATGAGGTAAACATTGCTATCTTGGTCCATTTAAAAGAATACCATTATAAATGATATCTAGTATTGCTGCAAACAATGCCTAATTTCTTCCAACCTCTGGGTCTGTTTTCAAAATTCCTCACTCATTGACTTTTGAATAAAGCACCATTTTCTTTTTCTTTTTTTAAAGCTCCTGTAATGAATTTGAAAGCACTAACAGGTCAAAGCCAAAGCAAGGACATTTCAGTAATTATGCTGTAATGGGTATGGATATGCAATCCTACCTATAGGCGAAATCCTAAGATCCTGCATGCCTCTAATGCCTGCTAACAGGAGGCAAGAAGTGGTTTTCATTTATACCCCTTCCCTTGAAGCCTCCTCCTTTCTGTTAGTAGGAAACTCTGTTGGATCAAACACCCTTTCAGATGCAGGTCTGATTATCATGATGATTATCATGATGTGTGTGGGGGTGAAACCAAACTGCTGCATTAGCTGCAATGAAGCGATCTCCTTGGGGTACAAGACTGCACAGCGTGCATGGAGGTACTGGGCTGTCCAGATGACAAGACCCCCACACTTGGCCTCACTGATGTGGTCCAAATGAAAGCAGAACAATATATTTGGCACCAGCTTGGCTGCAGGAGTTGCAGGAAGGGGGTATACAAGTCACCATCCAACTATCTTAGGAGCTCTACTCTGGATTTGTGTAGGATTTATCCTGAGCCTTTTCTTCTCCCAGAGATATCCTACAAGGCAGTGGAGGTTTAGTATCAGAGTCTTCCCACTCATAGATGGGCTACCTTCCAAGGTTGATAAGTCCCATCTGGTCCTCACTTCCCTCTACAGCGTGTGCAGAAAGCACCTTCTTGACCATTGGACCCACTGTGCCAAGGCTGGGTCTAAACCATGATTGAAATGGAACTAGAAAATCATTTCCCCCCAAGAAAACCTAGATCTGGTCTGCCATAACACTCAAGAACTTTGCCCGCAGAAGGGGAGATTGGTAACTGGCCAGCAAATACTTAGATTTTTCCGAATCCAATGAGGTTTTCTTGAGTGGTTTTACCATTGCCTCCTTCCAGCAGGCAGGGACCACCCCATCTCACAAGGAAGCACTACTCACCTCCCTGGTGCAGCCAGCTGTCTCCTTCTTGCTAGTTCATATCAGGCACAAGAGGCAAGGGTCCAGAGTGCAAGAGATAGCCCTGACCAATCCAAGCACTTTATCCACATCCTCGAGCTTTACCAACTGAAACTCACCCAACTCTGCTGACATCCTTGTACGTTCCTGTAGACTTTAGTGTGCGAGACACAGAGAGCCCATGTGAGGACAACATGTTGCTCATAACCCAACAAAAAGCATGGATGCAATCCAAAGGAAACTTTAGCTGAACAAGCTTCATGGAAATGTCATTTTTCTTTTTCTTTTTTTCTTTATTTTTAATCAGGGCTTATGCCAGAATGGGCTGTGCTTGTGAAGACACTGACTGGATTCTGGACTGTGAAGATAAGCTCTGGATAAACATCTCACTTTGAGGTATATCATCAAAGTGATCCAGCATTTATAAAGGTCAATCATATCTATTTGGGGCAAAATATTTTAGCACTTAGAGCAGCAGTGCTATTTGAAAACCATGTGATGCTTTCCTATCTGCTAAATTGCAGCCTCTCTCGCTACAGTATTTTTTCAATCCGTTCCTTTTCAAGTGTGTTTTTCATCAGCATCCCATCTCATCACCTTAAGATCAAACATTTTCTAGTGACCCATATCCCAAAGTCCATCTCTCCTATTGCCTCCTTCTCAGCACCTGCTCTTTAGCTTCAGTAGCAAATTGATTTCTCACATACCTTTCTGGTCCAGAAAGCATGCTAAATTCTTTGAAAGCTTTAAAGTTAGGTTTTAAGGAGTATGAATCACACTGCATCTCCAGTTCGGGGGGTGGGGAGAAGAGAAAAAGAGTAAACAGAAAGGGAAATTTATAACCACTGATGAATCAGTGTCGACAATGTTGTGTTTTTTGTAGTATAAACACTGACAATTGAGAAACACCAGCCTGCGAGTGCTCCAGTTGGAGAACAGCTTTTACCAAAGGTGCCATGGGCTTTGAAGAGGCTCGAACTCAGGAGGCAAGGCACAACACACTAAGAGGAAGGTACCTTTGGCAAACCCTCACCATGATCAACTCCTACCCAGAAACCCATGTCCCCACTGTGGAAGGACGTGTGGATCCAGAATTGGCCTCCATAGTCACTTACGGACTCACTGTTAAGACTGTGTTCATGGAAGACAATCTTACTTGGCTATGAGCGATCGCCAAAGAAGATTTGCAGTAAGGCTAAAAGAGTGCATATTCATAGTCATATAGGTATATAGTTGATACATATTTTTATGATTTATTAAGGGAAAATTGTGAATGTTCAAGATTAGGAGAACATTGAATCATGAGACTAACAGCAGATAGTAGCAAAAAGCAGATAGAACCTTACAACATTAGCTGAAGAAATACATGGCATATAGAGAGCCTTGCTTGGGCAATAGTTTTAAATAGAAAGGTGATGGACACAAGCTTTTGGGTAAGGACAGTGCGACAAATGTCTAAGTGTGGCGCACACTGTGGCTGCATTCACACATGGGGTTTACTGTATTCATTTAACTGATTATAAGGCCAGTGCTGCTGTCCTTTTCCATTTTCCAACATTCCTTTCACACTGCACATACCTGTTCCATCACATCTCAATTGTTATTCTATCATATTTCAGTAAATGTCAATAATAATAATAATAATAATAATAATAATAATAATAATAATAATAATAATAATATCTATTTCTAAAAAATAATTATACCCTGCCCCTCTGAGTGGGTTTCCCCAGCCACCCTGGGCGGCTTACAACATATATATACATAATACAACAAAACATAAAACATTAAAAAATATATATGCTATGCAAGTAACAAACAAACTAATTAATCAATAGAAACCAACAACAACAATAACCACAACCACAGTTTACAGTTATACTCAAAGTAACCACCAACCCCAACTAAACATTTAAACAACACCAACCCAACAAAAAATGTTTAAAACATTTTAGCCAGTTACCCCAACCCATTAGTTGTTCCAGCAATGTCCCAGTGGCTTCCCAGGACCCTCTTTTAGCTGTTTAGGGGTAGTGTGGGCCCTGCCCCCTAGGCCAGGTGGAAATGGACCTTGCAGCAGGGAGCGGTTTTCCTTCCAGCACTCATGGCAACAGCAATGTCATTCACACATGTCATTCCTTCATGCCATCCTTCTCCCTCTACATTCTGCTATTTTTGTAGGCTTCACCTTTTTGATGTGGCTTATGCTGGAATGCAAGCTTGGTGGAGGAAGCCAGGTACAGATTGCATGAGAGGCAATAAGAAAGGAGGAACCAGCAGACCAACTTTCTTTCCTACTAAGTGACAGCAAATGGCTCTGGCTTCTTGCTCTCTGCCCACAATCAACACCATCAAGGACACCCCTTTCTTTCCCCGCAGATCTCTGACTAGCTGCCTTTTCTTGAAATTGAACCATCGGCCTGATTCCGCAGCCTTTTCTTATGTTCATAATTGTTACAGCAATACCATAAAGACTTGTTTTGCAATTGTCTTCTTTTTTTCTTTTACTCTAAAAAACTCTAAAAAAAATTTTTCAATGAAGCACAATCCCACATTTCTTCTATCCATGATTTAGTCCTGATAGTTTTTGCAGTCTCTATTCCTGTGTTTATAACAGTTGTTCCTACTGCTGTTACCATGTAGGAAGTTGCCTCATGTTCCAGTCTCACAGTGCCATGCATATAGTTTCCGAGAAATAACACTAATAGAATTTCATAACCTAATAGAATTTCATCTTTTCCAATATTTTTTTGCTAGCTGGCATTCCAACTATATATGATAATAAGCCCCTTTCTCTTTTTGACATTTCCAGCATATGCAAGGTAGTTTCTGTTTATTGACACTTGAGTCACGTGCCACCTTACAATTACCTTATAGCAATTTCCTCTTAGAATTGTACTAAGAGAGAATTTCTATGCTTCCCCCACAAGCTCTCTTATACTTCCATTGTTATATTTTGCCCTATAGCTTGAACCCATTTAACCATAAATCCTTTTATTTTTCAGATATAGGTAGGTAGCCGTGTTGGTCTGCCATAGTCTAAACAAAATAGAAAAATTACTTCCAGTATCTGAAGAAGTGTACATGCACATGAAAGCTCATACCAATAAAAAACTTTATTTTTCATGTTCATGAATCTGTGATCATAGGTTATCCTTATTTTTCCTAAGAATTTCTCAACGTCTGTTTATTATCATTGAATTTTTGAAAAGGTGAAGTCTTCTTACTGTTAAATCAGTTGTTAAAATTATTTTCTTCCCTTAAAAGAAGAAAGAGGAAAAAGGAACAACTGTGCCCTAGCGTTGGTCATATAACTGAACAGAGGGGTGGCAACGATGGGATTCATCTTACATGGTGCCCAGGACCTGCTGTGAGATTTAAGGGTTGTGGAAACAGTTGGGAGCAGTAACCATAGTGCTATTAAATTAAATATACATAGAAATGGCAAATGGCCAAGACAATCAATCATGGTCACATTTGACTTCAAAAGAGGAAAATTCCCCAAAAGAAATAATTGTTCAGAAAAAAGTTTAACAGCAAAGTCAGGAGGGTTAAACCCCTCTGAAATACTTGGGAGCTGCTTAAATACACAGTTTTAGAAGTACAACTGCCGTGTCTACCACAGATCAGCAAAAGTGCCACCGGGTTCAAGTGGAAGGCTTCTAAGAAACTGGATGGACAGTTTCAGCTCGAGCAGAACAGAGTAGAGCAGAGTACAGTGGTACCTTGGGTTACATACGCTTCAGGTTACATACACTTCAGGTTACAGACTCCGCTAACCCAGAAATAGTGCTTCAGGTTAAGAACTTTGCTTCAGGATGAGAACAGAAATCATGCTCCGGCGGCATGGCAGCAGCAGGAGGCCCCATTAGCTAAAGTGGTGCTTCAGGTTAAGAACAGTTTCAGGTTAAGAACGGACCTCTGAAATGAATTAAGTACTTAACTCGAGGTACCACTGTAATGCATATAGGCTAAAACCCACAGAGCAGGTTGGACTAGGCCATATGCACCTTCAGAAATTGCACAGCTATTTCCTGGTGTCAAAAAAACAACTTTTTTTTAGCTGAATAGGGATAAAAAAATGGAAGCAGGTAGTTTTTAATGACCTCATTCTGATTCTACATTTTAAAAAATGAGTGAACAAAGCACGACCATTCCAACGTAAAAGCCTAATTGGGACAGCAAAAGAGGGGAAGAGAATATCATCCATAAATTGCTTGATTTTGACAAGGTAAGTAAAGTGTACTATGAAATGGCACATCAAGTTGATATTACACTCCAGATTCCATGTCTTATATTCTAGTTTATCCCACATTTAAGTATTTCAACTGACCACTCTGTATCCAGCTGAAGGGAAGCAAGCAAAAGCACAACCAAAGTTGGTCCAACTAGACCTATGTGAACTCAGCCAGAAGACCTTTGTCATGAGCACTTCAGGGCTAAACAGTGTTTGGTTTACATTTAGGAGCAGCAGCGATAACACAGGGGATTTGATTGTGGCCTCAAGGAGAGAACATCCCAATTCTCTGTTGATAAGAGAGCCTGTGTATGTGAGGAAGTGGGGATGAAGAACAGAAATGGCAGAAATAAAATGTTTTGAGCTGAAACTCCGTGCCTGACTGTGGGGTATTAAAAGCAATAGAAAATATTTTCTACAATACATTGTTGTTGTTGTTGTTGTTGTTGTTGTAATAGTTTATTTGTTTGTTTATATCCCACCTTTTCCCCATTATGGGACTCAAGGCAGCTTATAAAGATAAAATTGAAAAATCTAAAAACATAGATTATTGACTTCTTTTGGTTCTGTCTTTACTAATATACCGTATGTTTGTTAGAAGAGTAAAACTTGAACATCTATGAACCTTAATTTAATCTGAGGTAAAGCTCTGCATAAAGACACCCCAGTCTGGAAAATGAGAAGCTGTTAACTTCCCATCTTCTAAAGAAAAGCTATCACTCAGATTAAATGTGCAGAATACATGGTATATGCTTGATTCAACTTTTCTAGGTGTGTGCAGCAATATGCATGTTTTTGAGCTGCACAGAATTCTTCAGATCCTGAGTAACAGAATTCCAAACACAAAGGCTGGGTACACACTCCCATTGCCTCTGCAGCTAGCACGCTCACATGGCTAGTTTGG
This sequence comes from Podarcis bocagei, assembly GCF_964188305.1. Classification (NCBI taxonomy): domain Eukaryota; kingdom Metazoa; phylum Chordata; class Lepidosauria; order Squamata; family Lacertidae; genus Podarcis; species Podarcis bocagei. The sequence continues at coordinate 57,577,068 of NC_138125.1, read as the reverse complement.
GAAGTCGTGTGGACATGAAGTTAGCTACAATATGCATCCCCTTCACTTCCACTACTGGTTTGGGAAGTGGTGTATACACATTATCCACAAGTCATACACACACACACACACACACACACACACACACACACACACACACATATATATATATATGAATTGAACCAAACAAGTTTTGATCCAAACAGAGTTTTAAGCTCGTGAGCATTCACAGCCTAGGAACAAAAATATGTGTTGAAATGTGAGATGTTTATAACCCAGATCTACAGAGAGATGACCTTTTCATGTGGGTTTTACCTTTGAAAAAAAAAAGACAATTTATCTGGCCTTTAGATCATCAATAACTTTGGGTGGGAAGCTTCCATTTGCAAATGGATAACGTGAAAATGATAGTGTTGAAAGTCAAATCATAGCCCCCCTTCTTTAAGAAGGAAAGCAAACAATTTATATACAGTGCATGAGATGTTAGAAATGGATGTGGATATGGATATCCGTATTTTTCATGTATGCTTCTCTCCAAGCCAGTACTGTCAAGACAGCGTAATCATCAACCATAAGATATCTAAACACAATAAAAATTCATTGGTGGTTTTTTTTTTTTAAAAAAGGTTCATTTCCATGGTTAGTGAATCAGCCATTGACAAGTCAACAAAATCTCGATCTGTATGAGAAATCCATTACTAACTTACTGATTACTAGCAAGATTCGGCAAGTTTGATAGCAGACATGTTGCTTTCTAATCTTCTCAAGAGACAGGGACAAAAACTTAAGAGCCTGAGCAGCTATAACATCAATGAGATAAAGTTGCTCACTGCCATTCAAAGCAAGAGACTTATTGGCTGAGACCTGCCCCTTCCAACTTTGTGAGGCAGGGATAGAGTGAATATGCTGTCCCAGATGGGAGGTAGTATATTCCTATTATTTGATTTGATTTCAACATACTTACATAATTTTAACTGTATGCCACCTTTCCACAGGTCAATACGGCTTACCACATGAAAAAAATACATAACTACAATGTAAGAAAAGTAGTCATAAGCAATAAATAAAACATCAAAAATGCACAAACAAGCTGAATAATAAAAACAACAACAATAGCAGCAACAGTGATAGAAACTTGATCCCAGCTAGTAATCTACAGAAAACTGCATTCATCTTTACAATATTCAATAGTGATTAAGAAACCACCAGCAAATGTTATCCACCATTTAGAATGACATTGTAAGCAGATAACAATTCAGCATCTCTTAGAAGTCTTTGATAATATTCTAACGACATTAGTGTCTTTGAAATCTTGTTAGAGAGCTGGCAGGACTGCAGTATGCACAGCAGTCATTAGAACTAAGCAAGCAATTCATCGTGAATGATTTATTCAAGGAATCTTGCACTTCCACCCTATGTTCATATGTTTGCAATTCTCTTAAATATCTCAACAACTAACCATCATTCATGAAGCTAGTTACAGTGGTTAATGCACAAACTTAAGTTGGTTCCCAAGTGATACATTGTGATCCATGTTGTGTAATCTTGCACATGTTTATTTAGTGGATCACACTGTGTTCAGTGGGGTTAAGTTCTTTGAATGTTGCCACAGGTTACTAATGGTCTGTATATATGGCTTTGAAAATTTTTACTTCCACAGGCATCAACATTCCGTACATCAGTCTTCAATTAAAGAATTGCCCTGAGAGCCAGTGTGGTGTAGTGGTTAAGAGTGGTGGACTCGTAATCTGGTGAACCGGGTTCGCTTCCCCGCTCCTCCACATGCAGCTGCTGGGTGACCTTGGGCTAGTCACACTTCTCTGAAGTCTCTCAGCCTCACCTCACAGAGTGTTTGTTGTGGGGAGGAAGGAAAAGGAGATTATTAGCTGCTTTGAGACTCCTTAAGGGGAGTGATAGGCGGGATATCAAGTCCAAACTCCTCCTCCTCCTCCTATTCAGTATCTAAACTGGTGTGGTCAATGTGTTTCTTTCCATTTTTTGTTGGACACCAGCTTCCATCATTTCCAACAACTGACTATTTTGGCTGAGGCTGATGGGAGTTGGGAGTCCAAATCCAACTATTCTATATAGAATATATATATAGAAGCTCCCTGACTTTTTTAGTTGTCCTTAGATATTTTCAATAGCAGATTCTTGATTGCCTTATCTCCTGCTACATAGAAGGACAAAGTCTGGTCCTTTTCAATTAATGGTTTAAACAAGGTTATTCTCAGCCCTATGAAAACAGACTCTGGCATATATATTTTATTTTTAAATGTCAATTAGTATTCAAAGGGTTATACCATAAGGGTTATACATTTCTGCATGGTCTTCTGCTGTATCTCTGCTAACCACCATTGATAACCTAATGAACTGATTATCTGAAGTCTTTAGCTAAATATAATAATACTAATATCAGTATTATTAGCATTGTAGACTAGAAGTATCTAGACTCTTAGAAGCTGGAAGTGGTTCAGAATGCAACAGCTGAAGTTTTAATAAGATCTGGCTGAGTACTAAATGAGCTGCACTGGTTCCCACTTAGCTTCTGGGCCCAATTCACACTTCAGAGATCTGTTATTGATTTCTCAGGACTGCAGTACCTCAAGGACCACCTCTTAGCATATGAAGCCCTGAACAGTCTGGTTTGGGATAGCTAAAGCACTTTACATATACTGTACAATCCCACTGGATTCTAAAGTCTTCAGAGGCGGCTTCCCTGTCTGCAGATATGAAGTCTCTTTCCACAAAATGGCATGTCCCTGAACATGTTGCCTCCTCCTTCGTCTTTTTACCTTGAACTTCCTATGTTTGCTCCAATTAATACTGTTACATCACATCACCTCCACCTTCCACAGTGTTTTGTCAATGTCAAAAACTAAACTTTTTCCAAGCTGCTGCTTATAGATTAATTTACTAAGCCATCTGTCTAGTTTTTCGAGACTAAGTATTTTCAGGTTGTGTGGCACTGCAGCAAACCGTTGCCTTTCAATTTGAAACATTAGTTTAATCTGTGAAAAATGGAATGATTTGCCTACAAATTGAAGCAGGATTAATGCAAAATCTCAATGGTGCTATGCAGATGATCTTTTGATCCATACAGAAGGGAGTAATCCTCTTTTTATTATCCTTATTTATGCTTTTATTCTGTATTTTATTACTATATTACAGCATTTTTATATTTGTCCTCTGTCTTCCTTTTCCTGTGATACTTAAAACACCAACAGAAAACTTTTCTCATACTAAAAGGAGCAGTTAAAAAAAGGTTATGGGATTTATTTTGATCAAGTTGTGACAAGTGTTTGAGAACATGTTCTTTGTTGAACACAATTATTTCCTTACTAGCATGGCCTCAGTATCAAACTGGGCACATTAGAGCAAGAGAAAAATCTGTCCCTAAAAAAGAGGCTCTGGACTAAAGCTGGAGCACCATCAGCATTGTCTGTCTGTCTGATGATGGCTAAATCTGCCACAAAGACTGCTTACCATCAACTGTCAGGAAGAGGTGATTGCACTCCACCACAGCTGTGATGGTGCCAGGCAATCTTCCGGCTCGTACATGGCTAGGGGATAGTATCACTTCCATCTCTGCAGGTCATGCTGGCTGCTGGGGCTTGCTTGTGGTTGCAGCCAATCACAGGTGAGCCACGGGTGGTGGTTTGGGGTGCGAACCTGGCTATAAAGCCAGCCATACCCCTGACTCGACTCTCAAGTAGGTGCTGGATTCCGAGAGATAAGGAAGTCCCTGAAGAGGCCTCTGAAAGACTGAGGAAGAAGCAGAAATTTAAATGACCTCTAAGGTAGAGGTAAAGGGACCCCTGACCATTAGGTCCAGTCGTGACCGACTCTGGGGTTGCGGCTCTCATCTCACTTTATTGGCCGAGGGAGCCGGTGTACAGCTTCTGGGTCATGTGGCCAGCATGACTAAGCTGCTTCTGTTGAACCAGAGCAGCACACGAAAACGCCATTTACCTTCCCACTGGAGCAATACCTATTTATCTATTTGCACTTTGACGTGCTTTGGAACTGCTAGGTTGGCAGGAGCTGGGACTGAGCCACGGGAGGTCACCCCATTGCAGGGATTCGAACCGCCGACCTTCTGATTGTCAAGTCCTAGGCTCTGTGGTTTAACCCACAGCGCCACCTAAAGAAGCCAAAAATGACACTGGTGGATACTTAGTGGCCCTGAAGGTGCTAAAGAGTGACCCTGGTCATTCAACTAGGCAAAAATGATCTGGGGAGCCAAAAAGACATTGACCTCACTTTGCTGCTGCAGCAGACCTTGAGGCACTGCACACAAAGCACCCCTTAATGTCTATTTTTATTTTGTTTTCTTTTATTTTGGGTTGGGGTGGGAGGGTTGTTGAGTGGGGTGGGGATTAGTTTTGTTTTGGGGTAGTTGTTTTTTTGTTTGTTTGTTTGCTTGCTTTTATATTTTGTAAATGGAGGTGAGTATGAGGCTTGGGATTCCTACTGTGGAGGGGCGAGGGAGGTATGGCGGTGGGGGCAGTTGTCATAGGCGAAGGGGATCGAGATACGGATATGCTCGTACCCCTTCCAATCTGCGCCCCATCCCGAGAGACGAGGGTAGGGTGAGCAAGGATTACTCACCTCCGTCACTGGTGTTGTGCAATGCCAGGTCTATAGGCAACAAAACCGCCACCCTGCGAGATTTCATCATCTCGCAGGGGGTCGACCTGGCTTGTGTGACGGAGACCTGGGTGCGCGAAGGGGATACTGTTACCTTACGAGAGATGGTGCCCCCGGGTTTTTCCGTCCTCCACCAGTCACGGACTGTGGGCCGGGGGGAGGGGTGGCATTATTAATCCGGGAAGATTGTTCTTTCAGGGCTCTACCACCGCCATCGATCCCCGGCATTGAATGTGTTGGCCTAGTGTGGGGCTCCGAGGTGAGCTTGGCTGTCTGGCTGGTGTACCGGCCACCTAGCGCACCAGCAGCCACCCTGTCAGGCCTGCTGGAGGCGGTGGCCGGCTGGGCCTTGGAGTTCCCTAACCTATTGGTATTGGGGGACTTCAACATCCATGCCGATGCCACTCCCTCCTCACAGGCTCTGGACCTGGTGTCTTCCATGGGCTCTCCCAGTTTGTTTCGGGCCCCACACATCAAGCAGGCCACACGCTGGATTTGATCTTTGGTGTCGGTATAGATGTGATCATGTTTCCTTCGATCAAGGTGCCATGGTCTGATCACTATGCTCTGAAAGCCAGGATTGATGTTCCACCCCCACCCTGCTTAGGTGGCGAGCCGATTTGGGCTCGCCCGCGGAGGCTGATGGACCCTGATAGGTTCCGTCAAGCCTTGCGGGACCTTGCTCCCCCTGGCGACTCATTGACTGAGCTTGTTGAGGGCTGGAATACCCAGCTCCTGGCAGCCATCAATGAGATCGCACCTAAGCGCCCTCTGCGACCCCGCAGAAACTGGGCTCCCTGGTTTACTGAGGAGCTCCGGAAAATGAAGCGGGACCTCAGACGGCTAGAGCGAGTATGGCGGGGTGCCCGTGACGGAGCCTCAAGAACATCTTATAGAGTTTTTATGAAAACCTACGAGAGGGCAGTGAAGGCCGCTAAGAAGTCCTACTTCTCGGCCTCCATTGCATCCGCTAGCTCTCGCCCGGCACAATTATTTAGTGTAATTCGGTCTTTAACGTCCCTCGAAGGACAGCCAAATTTAAATAATAATTTGACACACAGCTGTGAGGCATTTGCGAGCTTTTTTGTGGAGAAGGTCCTGTCGCTCCGCCATGACCTCCCTGCCAACTTGGATACAATAAAGGAACTGGAGGCCCCTCGACTGTCCTCGGGTCCAGTATTGGACCACTTTGACTGGATATCCCCAGCCGATGTGGACAGACTCCTCCGAGCTGGAAAGCCCACCACCTGTCCTCTCGACCCGTGCCCGTCTTGGCTGATTAGAGCGTGTCCAGACGAGGTGCGGGCCCCCCTGGGGGATATCATCAATCTGTCCCTTGGCACCGGGACATTCCCAGGGGAACTGAAGGAGGCAGTGGTGCGTCCGCTCTTAAAAAAAACATCATTAGATCCCTTAGATCTATCCAATTACCGCCCAGTTTCGAATCTTCCATTCCTGGGTAAGGTGATTGAGAGAGCGGTTGCTGAACAGCTTGGTAGGTTTCTGGATGAAACATCGGCTCTGGATCCATTCCAGTCCAGCTTCCGCGCTGGTCATGGGACCGAGACGGCTCTGGTCGCCCTAACAGATGATCTCCGCAGGCAGCTGGATCGAGGCGGGTCGGGGCTGCTGATTCTTCTAGACCTGTCAGCAGCCTTCGACATGGTCGATCACGAACTCCTGGACCACCGCCTTGCCGACGTGGGGATCCAGGGCACAGTCCTTCAATGGCTGCGCTCGTTTCTCTCTGGTCGGGGACAGAGGGTGGCGCTTGGGGGGGAACTGTCATCCCGCCACTCCTTGGTGTGTGGAGTGCCCCAGGGTGCGATACTCTCCCCGATGCTTTTTAACATCTTTATGTGCCCCCTCGCCCAGCTTGTCCGGAGTTTTGGGCTGGGCTGCCATCAGTATGCTGATGACACCCAACTCTATCTGTTGATGGATGGCCATCCTGACTCGGCCCCAGATACACTGACCAGATGTCTGGAAGCTGTGGCTGGATGGTTACGTGGGAGCCGGTTGAAGTTAAACCCTTCGAAGACAGAGCTCCTCTGGCTGGGACGGGACGATATGGGATTGAGGGGGCAACTCCCATCTCTTGCGGGGGTGCAATTAGTGCCAGCACCGTCCGTTAAGAGTTTGGGTGTAATCTTCGATACCTCCCTCTCCATGGAGGCGCAGATTGCAGCTATAACAAAGGCGGCATTTTTTCATCTCCGCCAAGCTAAGCAGTTGGCTCCTTACCTCTCTCGCCCTGACCTAGCCACTGTGATCCACGTGACGGTCACCTCCAGACTGGATTATTGTAACTTGCTCTACGTGGGGCTGCCCCTGAGACTGACCCAGAAACTCCAGCGGGTGCAGAATGCAGCAGCGAGACTCCTTACGGGGTCTTCGCTGAAGGATCACATTCATCCGGTGCTATACCAGCTGCACTGGCTCCCGGTGGAGTACAGGATCAGGTTTAAGGTGCTGGTTTTAACCTTCAAAGCCCTATACGGCCTAGGACCCTCGTATCTACGGGACCGCCTCTCCTGGTATGCCCCACAGAGGAACTTACGGTCTTCAAATAAAAACATCTTGAAGGTCCCAGGCCTCAGAGAGGTTAAGCTGGCCTCAACTAGAGCCAGGGCTTTTTCGGCTGCGGCTCCAACCTGGTGGAACGCTCTGTCACAAGAGACAAGGGCCCTCCAGGACTTGACATCTTTCCGCAAGGCCTGCAAGACAGAGCTGTTCCACCAGGCCTTTGGTCAGGGCGCAGCCTGACTCCCTCCTTTGGCAATCTTTACAATACTTTAGTTTATGGTTGCCATCAATTTTGATTTTAATTAATTCTTTGATGTTTTTATAATGTTGCACTATTTGATTGTTGTTAGCCGCCCTGAGCCCGGCTTCGGCTGGGGAGGGCGGGATATAAATAAAATTTATTATTATTTATTATTTATTATTATTTTGTCATAAATGTTGGAACAACAGCAGTTGTGAGGTGCCAAGTGCACTCTGAAAAAAATGAACAGGACATGCTGTGCAAAACATCACAAGTGGGTCGGGTCAGGTCAGATGATTCAGCATCCTGGCTTTCCATTCAATAATGGGGCCCTGTACAGACACAGTGGGGTGCATCTGTCACCAATGGGTAACAAGGTTTCAATGTTGGATCTTTGCAAAGGGCCTTTGGGATTAGTTGCAGATGAGAGTGGTTTGGCAGCAAGTCAGCAGGGAGGGGCCAACACAACTGGTGGATAAGGAACTGGGTTGGATCCTTAGTCAAGGTATGGGGGGGTGTTGGGAGCGCCACCGCCTGCTCCAAGGAACCAGTGTACCCTACTGAAGGGGGAGGTACTTCTATGCGGATGCCCAGATGGAGATTGATGGGCCATAGCACTCCCCCAAATGGTGATCTTGGAAGGGTTGCCTAGATTTGATCTACATCATAGGGCAATCCTTAATGTAGGATTTACCCTGCTGAATAGTCACCCAGAAGACTGGTTGGGTGATTCAGGAAACACACCCAATGCTTATGCCAAAACCTACTGACATCAATAAAGTTGTGGCCTGTTTTATCCCCAAATGATTGTCCTGTGATTATTGGATTATTCCATGTTTTGGCTCCCATGGCCTACAGCTATGCCTTGCTTCATTGGCAGCAGCAACGTCTTTGAACAGGGTGGAATCAAAGAGGTGCTTCATATTGGCTTTCAATGTACATCTGAAGGTAACTGCAGTAGCTCTGAACTTTCCCCCTCCATCTAAGGACAGAGCTCTCTAAATTATGAGTGTGATTAAATGAAACGTAGGAATAGCCCCACTGCATAACACCAAATTCAGGCTGTGATGCCCTCTCAGTAATTCCCACCTACTTCGACTAGGCCTCTCTCTTTTTCTTTTTCTTTTTCTTTTTTCAAGTCCTTCTCTTCCACTCAGCTGAATCTTTAAAAAAGTTCAATGTTCCCCCCTCCCCCCCTTTTTCATTCGGAAGTACAGTCTGATTTGAGAATGGCAATTCTATGATCTTTCAAATTAGCATTATTAAGATAAAATTTTACACTTCATTTTCCCTCCTTAAAGGTACTTTACCTTCCTGATTTTTCTGCTGTGAATGTAATGGATGCAAACGAAATTCAGAACTTCACAAATGGTAGCTTTGCCTGTGAGTCTTTTGAAATGTTCAGCACCTGAAGGCTTTAGTCTCTTTGTTCATTTCCAGGTGTTAGATATATATATATTTGCCTTTTGTTAATGTTTGAAATGGCTAGTCTCACTTTCCCCACAGGAGGGAACAAATAGTTCCAGTGGTAAAGAACCTGCAGAACATCAGACCTAAAATATAATGGCATGACCCTAGTATAAATACATTTCATCTTCAGAATGTAATTATGGGAACGTAATGGGAATAAAGCTCAAATTAATTGCTTTTTCTATTATTCTTCGTGTCCTTGAGGGTTCTTCATGTGGTATTAATGGCACAGAGAAGATAATTAATTACTGTATTTTTCAACTGGCCTTCTTTTTCTTCCTCAGATGACTTCCTATAGAGGTTCTTTTCTTTTGTACATACATTCAATTGCAGATCTCTTGATACTGTCAAATATCAGCTGTTACCCATATTTTTAATCTGGAACTGCTTTTTATCTTTCTCTCTTTATGTCTAACAAAATGACTAACTGTTTCTTGCATAGAGAATAGCCAACATAGAAAAGGCAAAAGGGTACTTACTTACTTACTTACTTACTTACTTACTTACTTGTGGCATTTGTATGCTCTCCCATAATATAATGTTCTGTAGGCCTTTTATAATCATAAAACAGAAATATTAAATACAAAACAAGATGTAAAACAAAAAAAAAGCAGAAGCTACATAAATGCAATAAAAAACAAAAATTACCACACCCTCAAATTTAAAACACAGGTTTAAAAATTGAGAGGCCCCGACTATGTCATTTAAAAGGGCTGGATGAAGAGATAGGTTTTGTCTTGGCACTGGAAAAATCACAAAGATGGCCTCGGGTGAGCTTCCCTGTTGTTCCATAACTGGGGTGCTACCACTGGAAAGGCCCTCTCTTCATTTGGTGGAAGCACCCATAGCAGGTTCTCCAAAGAGAGCCTTCATATCTGGCGATGTACATATAGGAGAAAGCAGTCTTTCAGGTAACCTAGGACTCAGCTACATTGGCAAAGAAAAATCTCTTTAAATGCGTTGTATATGCATTATAACACTGTGACACTAAATGGTGCTTTGGAGTTCCATTTTTGCCAACAAGATTTCTCATACAAAGTTTACAACGCATTTAACTGAAACGCTTCTTTGATGTGTCTAGATCCAGCCCTAGCCTCAAGCCGTTTAGAGCTTTAAAGATTAAACACAGTTCTTGTGATGGTTGCTAATGACCGCTGCCCACATTAAATGGGGGGCACCCTTTGCGTGGTCACGCGCAGCCCCCTGGACCCTATGCGGCACCATTAACACAGGCTTGGCTTCACCTTCCCCAGGTGGGATACCTGGAGGTCTCCGCCTACCTCAACCAGCTGCCGAATCCCGCCTGGGGAGGCGTTGCCAAGGTGATCAGGCCAGGTAGGGGGAGGGACCACCCTGCCATGCAATGTACTAGATGAAACTGCCAACAGCAGTTCTTCTTGTCACCGCGAGTCAGTGCTGAGGATATGGGGTAGCAAAGGGCTGTCAGTGTTTTGGATTTTTATTTGCCAAAGTCCCTATATTCTTATTAATTGAACCCTACTCAATACAGTGGAGTCATGTTGCTCTATCATGTGATATCATGACAGATGTGCAAGGGCAAGAGGTGCAAGGACAAAAACAGGGAGTCAACCATTCACCAAAGAACCAAAGGGGGCATTACTCACCCATACTAAGATTTTGTCCCAACAGTATATTTTATTCATCCACAGGCAAGCAAATGATGTTATGGGGACTTTGGCAGTTCAAGATCCAGAGATCAGTGCGCTGGAGTTTTGATTGCCAAAGCACTTAAAGGCCTCTTAATGTCATCCCTCTTCAAAGTAATTTTACTGAACAAGGACAGAGTTAAAAGGGCTATGAGGAAGTGGGGAAGGAGCTGGAAGGAGGCATGGAGAAGAAATTCATTTTATTTAACATTTAAAAGCAAATCTACCCAATTTACACTTTGGGAAACAATATGAGAATCAGAACTCAGTCATCGTGCTACTTCACACAGTTTGCAATGCAGCATTCCAGCCAGGTAACATGTACAAATGCACATAAGGAGATAAAGTGTCCATAAAAGACACATATTAGTGAAAATAGCATGCTAAAATGCATTACTATGGGGGAGATTACTTTGCAAAAGTGTGCATATTTGGCAAAATTGCATGATTTTTGTTGGTAGAACTCCACAGCAAAATGCTGATGAATTCTCATGGGAACGTTAAAAATAATTAAAAAGGGATTTGGAAATGTGAAGAAGTAAAGAGTGGGAAAATGAGAACAAAAAATGGATAGATTCATGCATCCTGAAGCAAATGGGTGTTTGCCTCTGTGTCTCCATTCCTTTTCAATGTGATGGAATGAAATGGTCTCCATTACACTGAACAGAGCTGAATTGAGAGCCATGCAGTGTTTTAGCAGCTGAAGATCTAGCACGCCAATGGTTCTGTTACAGAACTGGACCTTCAGCTGCCAGCTTCTGCACAATCACTGACTGATGAAAGCTCAGCTCATGAGAACAGAGCGTTTGTCAACCAAGGAAATTGGCGGTTATTCCCTTGCTTAGATTTTAATCAGGACCTGTAAAGCTAGCCTCTCATTTTTGAGGCAGTGTCCTATGTTTCTTCCACTCTAAGAATAAAAATATTTGAAATAATTTAAATAGTCTAATCTAGTACTACAAATCTAGAAGCCTGCACACCAGAAAAGGAATAACCCACCAATATCCAGATTCTCTCTCAAAGGACGTCTAGCCACAGCTTTGCGAAAGGACTACATGTCAGGGTTCAGTTACAACCAGACACGACTATCACACATCCCTGTTGGTCCCTTGTTTTCCCCTCTACTCCTTTTTTGCCTCCTCCAAGATGGGAGGGTAGAAGCAGGGCTGGCCCACCCATGAGGTGGACTGATGCAGCTGCCTTGGGTGGCAGAATCCTATGGGGCAGCACTGAGAAGTGGTGGCAGCAACAGCTTCCAGTAAGATCTCATGAAACTTCTGTGTGATCTCACAAGTGTTCCATGAGTTTTCGCAATATATTGCTGGAATCTGTTGCTGCTGTGCATCCCCAGTAAGTGAGGTTTCAATAGAAGGATAGTAGGGTGGGGGGATCCAAGGGACACGGGTGGCGCTGTGGGTTAAACCACAGAGCCTAGGACTTGCCAATCAGAAGGCTGGTAGTTCGAATCCCCGCGACAGGGTGAGCTCCCTTTGTTCGGTCCCAGCTTCTGCCAACCTAGCAGTTCGAAAGCACGTCAATAGGTACCGCTCTGGTGGGAAGGTAAACAGCGTTTCCATGCACTGCTCTGGTTCGCCAGAAGCGGCTTAGTCATGCTGGCCACATGACCCGGAAGCTGTCTGCGGACAAATGCTGGCTCCCTCGGCCAATAAAGCGAGATGAGTGCCGCAACCCCAGAGTCGGTAACGACTGGACTTAATGGTCAGGGGTCCCTTTACCTTTACCTAGGGTGGGGGGATAGCGGAGGGCACGTTCATCTCAGACAGTGAAACAGGACAGGCTGCCCCTGGAGGGAAGAGAAAAGAAACTGTAAGTATTCAAGGTCACTGTTTAACAAAACTATTCCAAATCGATGAATCAGTAAAGGATTGTGTGATGGTACCACTTGTCTGTGTTATTCAGATGATGCAAAAGTAGGGAGAGGGCTTATTCTTAGAGAGGTTGCTTGGAGGTGCTCCTGGATTCAGTAGCTGTAGTGGCCAGGACTGTTTATTTCCAGCTGCAGCTGGTTTGTTAACTACAACCCCTGCTGAATAAGGATAGCCTTGTCAGAGTGATCCATGTTCTGGAAATGTCCCTCAGCTACATTACCATGATGAACTCTTCATGAAGCATTCCTTATTGAGGTGCGACAAATCCAGAGTCAGAGTATATTGATTCTGCACCAAACAATCGGAGAAGGTGATGGTGAACTCTCCAGCCTCCCAAACGTATAACTACATTTACAAATGCAGTATTGTGGTTCTGACTCAAAGCAAGGTTGGGACTGTTGAACAAGTAGAGGGTTAACCCAGGATTTAATCTCAGTCATGCCCCAGAATCCTTTGCTGCATCAAAACAGACATTGTTTTCAGGACATGCATCTTTGGTTATCATATTTCTCTTTATGCCTGCCGAATGGCTTCTGGTAAGATAGAAAATTAATTCATCAGATTCATGAAATAGTGCTTATTTTCCAGATATAACTGCTACAACCCTGCTAGCAAAGAGATCACATATATTCTGATTTTTTAAAAAACCCACAAATTTCTCATCAAGTAGATAGACATTATCCTGTCTTGATTTACAGCTGTATTTAGAAAAGTACCAATCTCACCAGCAGTCAGCTTCTAAACACAATGTTCCTGAAAGCGAAAATTTAAAGGGTAACAAAATAGGTGCCTTAAGCAGAAAGAGGAGAGAGGAGTGCCTCCCCCCCCCCTCACATATACAGAGCTGATCTGGGTGAAGAACCCACACAGATTAAATCAAACTAATAAATTGTCAGCAAGGACTTCAGTCAGGCAGAATATTCTTGCTAATTGGGAACTAAGGTGTCTTAATTAGTTATCTTGAAAATGCAATAAAAGGAGAACTCTGCACGCTTTTATCCAGCATTGCATAAGTACCTCATTACCACGGGGGCAGGTAACTTAACCCAGCATGTGTTCTGCTGTATCTGGAAAGTTGATTCATTATATTTTATTAAACAAATTAGAAAGTTAAGCTCTCAGATGAAATATATCTGATTTACAGTTTAATTCATGTTTAAAATAACTAGGTTTTTGACCTCTTGTCCACTGCCCCCAAATATATTTCTGCATTAGCTTGTCCTTGATCTGGCTAATAAAACCATATTCACATGACATTTTCAAGGTAATCAAAATGCAGATACCGTTCTGCTTTAAGGTCTTTTGACCAAGAAAAGAAAGTAATCAGTTGGACATGATATCAATCTTTAAGTGCAGAGGTTTTTAAAAAAAAAAATAGAAAAGGTGCATCATTTGTGAGAAAAATGAAAATATTGAGGAAGAAAAACACCCTTTTAAAAGTACATTATTCCAGAATACTAACTGAATAATGATGACACTGGGTGGCAGCATGCCAAAAATCTTAAGGGGGGAAAAAACCCTGGCAACTATATCATTTAAACGGAACTTAAATGGAACTTATATGTGCAGTAGAACTCTTGAATATCAGATACTAGAGATGAACAAAAACATCATCACCTTCATGGCATTCCTGTCAGTGTGAGGGGGCATTTGATTGTCACCTGTTGAAAACAAAATGCTGGACTTGATCATCTAAAGTTTGACCCACCACAGCAATTATTTACTGATTGGATAAAGACATAGAACCAGATTTGTCCCAGAAGCACAAGCCACTGTAATGATGTCCACTTGTGGTTTGAGGTGAGGGATTGGGAGAAGCCCCAGAACAGCATGGCAGGCGGGGAGATGGTGCCATCAGGCAAGCAGAAATACTTGAAGTGACAGAGCAATCTCCTTAGTAGTATGGTGAATTCACCAAAGTGTGTTGAAATAACTGAGACAAATTAGTTGTGGATAACTTTGAGTGGACCCATTGAAATTAATGAGGCTACTCCAGGAATGAGGAATCTGTAGTCAGACTTCAGCTTTCACCATTCATGAACATTGGCCGTGCTGGCTGGGACCAATGGGAGTTAGAGTCTAACAATTTCTGGGCTCTCTGGTTCTCCACCTCTCTTTTTCTTACTGGAATGCATAGATTTGTGCTTTAAGTGTGGGGTAGTATTATTCACCCATATTTCTATAGGATCCAGTTTCCCCATTAATTCTCTGACTCTCTCATGCCTCTTCCCACTATGACAACCCAATCTTTTAACATGTTGTTATGACAATAAACACATTTTTTATTACTCTCTCTTCAGCTGATAGGTTCCCCAGAGCAGCTTACAGTAAAAATAATAACAAATGAGATAGCCACTGCCCTGTACGCTTACAGTTCAAAAGACTGGAGATGACACAAAAAGGAAGGAAGGAAGGAAGGAAGGAAGGAAGGAAGGAAGGAAGGAAGGAAGGAAGGAAGCAAGCTAACCCAGACATTTGTTTTCAATGGTGCAAAGGGAAAGGATTCAACTAAGTTGTTGTGTGAGCAACAAGGTCTGATTGCACAACAGGACTTCTTACCACCCTCCCCTGCCACACCTGCCAGGTCTTCTCTTGAGGGTTAGGGGGACCCCAAAAGAGGTTTCAGGGGTGAATAGGGAGGGGAGAGGGGAAATGCCCCATTGCATGAGTAAATCTCATTCCTCACATGGATACCCCAGTTAGTGCTGCACTGAAGTCCACCCACTGTTCTTATAATGACTAGCTTGAATGCCAATAAGGAAAGGAGGAGTCAAACGATCCACTGTCCCTCCTCTCCTTCAGCTAGAGGGAATGGCTGATGACAGATGAGGGTACAGATGAAGGAGCTGGCCTCTGTCTCAACCAGGCAGAAAGGACTCATCTCCCTCCCTCTATCAGATCTCTCCCTCTGCTGCAGTCAGATGGAATGATGTTGCAATGCATTCAACTTGGGCACATGAATGAGTCATAACATCCTCTGTGTGTCTTTTCCATATATGGAAGGGTTGCAGGGCCCCATTCTAGCCCTGCCATCATCATGGTGTTCATACACTGTCCCGATGACGCATCCATTTAACGTTCATTGAAAAGAGTTCTCTGCGCACACAGGTGTATACACAGATAACGCCTACACTTGAGGAGGGATGCTGGCCAACCCAACCAAAGAGCAGCCCCACAATTCCCTCTGCACATTCATTCAGCAGATTGAGGAGATATTGTGTATGCTTACAGTCAACAGATGTTGAAAACCTCCCTGTGATCTTTGGAGAAAGGGTGGTAAACAAATTTAGTAAACAGTAATAAACTAATAATAACAGAGGTATAATAATGCTGACAGTGTTAGAATAACATTATCTTGCATAGCACCGATGCTGGAATAAGTGTAATGGAATTCCCTGTGCCCTGGATTGAACCAGCTGACACAACTTAGTAATTACTTAGTACTTTTGCATATCTCTATCTCTATCTAGATATATGACTGATCTCAGTTACTGGTTTTTACCTTTTTTTTCTTTTTTAAAAAAGCTAGAAATATAAATGTTTGACTAAATAAATAAATATGCCACAATGGGAGGGGATATTTTAATCCATTCCTTTATGCCCATTCTTAACTAATGATTATGAAAACCAAGATAATACATCTCTCATCGTGCTCCATCAGTCAAAGCATGTTGTTTGTTCATGTTCTGTGTTTCCACATTGGTCAAACGGAAAACAAATGCACATTTCAGACAGAAACTAAGGAAGACCTATTAATTATTACTTTTAAGCAACGCTAAAGGCCATTTCAGAATTTATTTATTTTTTTAAAGGCACCGCGGTACATTTGTGGAAAGCGCCAGGCCTCTCCTAATTGTTTCATCGCTGAAAAGTTACCGTTATCTGTCAGACTTCAAATATAATTGGACCCATTGCTATTTTAAGGTCCTCTCTCCATTTGTACGGAGCACAGAACTGCGCAGCACTGGAAGAAAAATACTCTTTTAATTGAATCATTACTTACAAGGACAAGGCTATGGGATTCATTTTATGCAGCTCTGTGTGCATTACGCTCCTATAGCTTTCATTTGTTCCTACTGAAGGAGAGCAGGTTGTGGAAAGAAGCTTTTACAAATAAACAGAATGACATAAAAGAGAGGTTATTTAAAAACCTGCAAGTTTCATTTCATGTGAAGGTTTGTAAGTGGAAGCTTTGCAGTCAGGTTAGACGTCGTTGGGTAAAACGACTGGGGGTACAAGTAGATGTGACAGCAGGGTCTTTTACTATTTTTTACAAAGTTGAAGAGCAGCCATCAAGGCCCTACATCCAAATGGGAGTGTGGTGCTTTTCCAAGACATTTTTCTGCCTGAAATGGACCAGCTGCCCTTTTCTAGCACCATAAAGCTGTAAGAGGCTGTTCTAATAATGGTAGGGGCAACTCATGGGTGGTTGTTTTTTTTATAAAAAAAACAAAAACACCAAAACTTCTTCACTGTTTTCTTTAAATACCATTGTGATGGTGCACGCATGCACACACGCACACACACTGTCCTGCAAATTGTGTCTTCCCTAAAAGAGGGCACATGTTGCAGTGAGACCTGGAGACCGAACCCCTGTGTTGTGGGTGGGTAAGATTGGTCAGCCACAATACCCGATTGGTAGGTCCCTCGATGTTGGGTTCAATCTGGCCAATGGGGCGCAGTCCAAACGGATCGAGGGACCTATATATACCCATGCACGTGAACACGCAAAATAGATGGTGGCTTTGGAGACATGTGCGTGATTCTAATCAGGGAAATGGTACATAGGGAAAGCATTATACACATCTTCCGAAGCACCATGGTCCAAAATGGATTCCTAATTTCCAGCTGCTTATAAACTTAACAACAACAACAAAAGAGCACATCATAGGTCTACCACTCTCACATCTAGTTTGGTCTTGAAAAATATCAGTCCCTGGGGAAATCAGTCCTGGGGGAGGAGAATCCAATAATTGCATTGATAACATCTGGAAGATGGGGAGCCCTGTATTTGATTGTATAGAATAGAGCTAGCTAGCTTCTTTGTTTGTCTAAGTCACTTTATTCCCCAGCATCAGTCTGAAAATAAATATTCTGTTTCATAAACTGACCCCCATCCTACACAATTAATTATGCACATTATCAAATTGCTACCATGTCACAATAAGGAGTGCATACAGCCATGCATTGCTTCACATACAAATCTGCATGTTCCATGGTATGTACATACGTATCTGCTTGGTTCTTAGCTTTTCAGTCTGTTCACGGAATGACCATGACTTGATGAGAGCCTTCCATGATTGCAGTGACTCTCCTTTCATGAGCAGAAATGTATACCATTCATGGTGGAAAAAAGTTAGGATCTAACTGGGTAGAAGGGAAATTACACCTTCCAGGTGTTGGACTTCCATCAGCCTCAGCTAACATAACCAATGGCACAGGAATAATAGGCTCAGTAGCACCTAAAGAGTCACAGGTTTTCCATGACAGCTC
This sequence comes from Podarcis bocagei, assembly GCF_964188305.1. NCBI lineage: Eukaryota > Metazoa > Chordata > Lepidosauria > Squamata > Lacertidae > Podarcis > Podarcis bocagei. Next base: position 57,559,153 of record NC_138125.1, on the reverse strand, counting down.
ACAGCCATTATATATTTTTATTTTTAAAGTAACAAATTTAAAATATTTTCCTCTTGTACTTATGAGCAAACATTTTACAATTCCTCAGTTAAAAATGGGTAGATTGAGTATGAACTAGAAACATTTTGCATCTGTCCTTCATCCCACCAGTTAACTAATTCTGACTAACAAGATTCATTGATGTTGCTTTACATGGCAATAACAAGCCAATGAATTGTCACTTTGGATGATTTTCTCTCTCTCTTTCTCTGTCTCATAGGAAACATATTAGTTTTCTGCAGAGCTGAGGAGAAATTCTAAGCCATCCTGTAACCCATGATTTTGTAAGTTTTACAGAAAAGGTATAATTATTGAAGTATTAGGAAGTTAAACTGATCTAGGGAGACCTTCTTTGGAACTGAGCTCTTTCAAAAGAATGGAAAATGAGGTCTGTTTTCATTTAGAAAGACATATCCCCTGAGGAAATAAAGAGCTGGCAGGAAGATCAGCAATAATATTGGGGGTAAATGGTATTCATCTCTCTCTGTTTTTTTGCTACCCTGCTTTCAGAACTGCCAATCAAACATCATTGATTATTAGGGGACTGCAGGCAGATTATCTCTGAGCAGAAAAGTGGAAGCCTATCCTCAAATAAAACATGCATATTCATAAATATCATAACTCAAAATGTCACTAAAGAGTCACTGGTCAAACAGAATGTGATAGATGAGATTTCCCAGCAAGATAATGTTAAGATTAGCTTGACATTTTTCACAGCTGTTCCTAAAAATGATGGATAATAAAAATTACTACTAATACTACTACTACAAACTTATGGTGTCTGAGTGCTTTGGAATGGTTAGGCAATATGGGAAAACATATAGAAAAGTATACTGGTATATAGATTATGACAAAATGTTATTCACAATCCAAACTTGAAGTGCTTCATTGAGTAGGAAGCAAAATGTAGTCTCCAGATCCATTATATAGTCCTTCACTCTTTGTCTGAGAGCTTCCAGATGCTGCAATGAGCCCCAGTGGGCATTATGGAGGCTGCAGTAGGCTGTCCGAAGACTATGGCAGGCCCTGACTGGACTTCTGGAGGCTCGCTGGGGCCCGTCATAGCCTCCAGAAGTCTTGCTGTGGCCCGCCACTGCCCACTGCAGCCAGAGCAGGCCTTATGGGGCCTACCCACAGCCATGGTGGGCCCTTTGGGCCTTCCGGAGCCTGCAACGGGTCCCAGTGGGCTTCCTCAGGCCTCATGATGTCACACGCACCTTGCCCATGTGATGTCACACGTATGTGCTGGGCACCCACAAAGTGAGATGGAACCCGGCATACCTATCTAGGGGTATTGGTGGAGACTTCCGGAGTGGCTCCACCGGCAATGGCGGACTCCCTCTGAACTGGAGGGACCAGCTCCGCATGAAACGGGTCTTTTCCGCTGCGGCGTAGTGGGGAACCTTCTGGAAATCACAGGCGGACGAAGCCTGTGACCGTGGGACTCGGCGGGCACCCTTAGCGCCCCCCCAACCCACAAAGGAACCCACAAACAGGCTCCGAAGTGAAGAGGGGGAAGTGGCGTGGTGCTGTGAGTTAATTGCTTTTTCTGTGGAGTGAAGCCGCATAGCCGTTGCCGGAGAGCGCTGCCTTTTTCCTGGGACAATTTGGCATCTAAAATAACCAACCATGAGTACTGGAACATTAAATATTTGGACTTCAAATAAGAACCGGCGAAATAAAAAGGAATTTGGACTTTAAAATTAACCCTAATTTGGTACTGAAACGGGAAGGTTTAAACAGGAAGTCACCCTTCCGTTTCCTTGTAGTCAGAACAAAGCAAAGACAACGCAAACTAGAGCCTTAAAAATCACTTTTAAAGGATCGACTTTCATCATTTAAAATCGCTGAACCCCCCTTCGGTAGCAGGAGAAGAAGGGGGACTTTTTCCTGAGCTGTTTAAACCTGCAGAAGTGAAGCTAAAGCAAAGTAATTTTCCACCGTCCTGACCCTGGAGTGGGGTGTCAGAACTGATGTTTGAAGCTCATTGACCAGAAACAAATGTCTTTGACAGATAGTTAAAAGAAGAGAAACATTGTGACTCCATTGTTTCCTTTCGTCTTTTAAAAGAACAAATATGGACAAAATATCTTTAAAAAGAAACTTTGTTGCTATTGTTTTCAAGAAAAAGAACAACCAGAAGTTTTTCCCCCTAGAGGGGAACTGTGAAATTGTAACTAAATCCTGGGAACTTGCAGCTGTTACTGATTACAACTGTGGGAAAGGATTTGTGACCTTGTAGGACAATGCCTTCAGAAGCACTGTTGGGTGCTTTCTGTAAAATAAATGCTCTATTGGATCAGTTAAGTCAGAAGACGGATTTTATGACTAATGCGGCCAGAACCTTTGAACAGGTAGTGGGAAACTATATGGAGCCCGCTCAGGAACCAAAACAGGAGCGTGCCATGACAGAACAACTGAAAGAAGAGGACCTTGCTGAATCTTGGGTGCCAGGGATGGAGGGACTTTTGGCCCAGCAGGAAAATGAGCCTTTGGATTTGACAAATGAACTTGGAAAAAACCAGATTTGGAAAGACAAAGTTTGGAGTGATTTGGAAATGGGGGGTTGGACTGACCCCCCTATGCAGGGATGTTTGGACTTTCTGAGTCTGGCAATGGGCCATCAGAGGTTTGGAGCTGCTGGGACTCCCAATCTTGGAGGGAATCTGAAACATGTTTTAAAATACCACATGGAGTCTACTCTGGACTATGAGAAAGGGGCTGATTTGTTGAAATGGGTCAAAAACACTACCAAGCTGGAGTTCCCACGAGTGAAAGGAAAATATGAAGAAGAGCTGCAGAAGGGACATGGAAGAGATTTGAAGGCCTCGGATATAAGATCACCAGGTTAATGTGCCAGACTAATGGGTTAAAAAAAAGGACTGACAATCCTGGGACCGGGGAGAGGGGACGCTTGAAGAAGATTGGATTGTTTTTATTCTTTTTTTTCCTTTTTATTATCAGAAATGTTTTATGAATGTTGGAAAAATGTTGAAATGAAATTACTTGGCTCTTGTAAAAATGTTTAAAGAATCAGGTAAAAAGGTTATGGTTATGAGAAGCTGGTAAAAATAAGACTTAAGTCTTAAGTTTTAAGGTTTTTTATAAGATAAGATGAAAATAGGGTAAGGTAATGTAAGGTAATGTAAGGACAGAATACTATGAATTATGGAAAGGATTTGCTGTGACAATTATTAATCAAGATACAAGAGATGAGAGGAGGAGGAGGTCATGGAAAGAAGGTAATGAAATTCGAGAATTTGAAAATGATGGTTTTATTTTTTTATTTTTCTGTTTTTGTCTTTTTTCTTTGTAACTTTGTCTTCAATAAATATCATTTAAAAAAAAAATATCTAGGGGTATTGGTGGACCACAAGTTTAATGTGAGCCAACTGTGAGATGCAGCAGCAAAAAGCTAACACTATTCTAGGCTGAATCAACAGAAGTCTAGTGTCCAGATCAAGGTAAGTAAGAACTCAATCTATTCTGACTTGGTCAGACCACACCTGTAATACGGTGTCCAATTCTGGGCACTAAAATTTAAGAAGGATGTTGACAAGCTGCAGAGGAGGACAGCCAAGAGGATCAAGGGTCTGGAAACTAAGCCAGTTGAGGAAACTGTGTATGTTTTGCCTGGAAAAGAGGAGACTGAGAGGAGATATGATAGCCATATTCAAATATCCACAAAGAAATTGGGAGATTAGTAGAACATGGGTCACTGTGGCCAGGTTATCCCTTTCCATGAAAAGCCAGAGCTGGCAAATGAATCAGAACAAAGGTGATCCTCATTGCCTCCTTGGCAGCAGTGCTGCATGCGGGAGCAGCCTCAGACTGTTTGCCTGCTCTTTCAAGGGGAATGCAAACCCATCTGGAACAGGCTGCCTAATTTCCAGAAACATAAACAACTTTCCCATAGGAATGTTGACCTCTTGTCAACATTCTCAACTTATTGGCCACCATTAAGTCTATGTCCAAGCAGTGTGATACAACAGGCTTTGTGGAGGGGGCATCAGGGGAGGACGCGGAGTCATCGTCATGATTGTCACCAGGATGGGTGAATCCATCAATTTTGGTTTCTCAGTTTTCCAGTCTTCTGTTCGCCATATTTGTGTTAGGCTAGGGAACATTTGTCCCATACCTTCCGTCATTCTGTCCATTTGGAAAGAAACTTGCTTTCTCAATTCCTAAATGACCCTCATCCTGTTGTGCCAATAAATCTCCAAAGCCCTGACTGAAGCAACCATGTTATTTTAGAAAGCATCAAGATACCTAAATCTCTGTTATTTCCCTAGTTATTTTATATCACAATCAACCTTTGCTCAGCATTGCCATTCACATTATTGCTCTGAATATGTAAGGAAGTCCTGTGGACTGACCATAGCGGGACTTGCTTATTCAGAACAATAATGGTGAGATCATGAAGGCTGAAGTCTATAAGAATAAATAGATATGTGCACACAGAGAGAGTTACGTGGAAGTAAGACCCAAGTATTTAATTCTGGAATGGGCTGCAGGCCTAAAGAAGAGTTCTGTAGAACTTGTAAGCCTACTTTCAGCATTTTATAGATCGTTTTATGAAATGAAAGGTTCTCTCCTGCATTTCAAATGAACTTGTTAAATGATCACGGTTTCTCTGAACGAAGGTACAATGAATAAAGTATCACCTATTCCTCTGATATATTGCTACATTTAAAAAATCTAAATAAAAATATTTTTTAATGTATAAAAGCAATTTAACTTTAGCAGGGCTCCAATGCAGCATATCATTTTAGTATGTATTAAGGGTCTTGTTGATGTACTACCTGAGATAACACTACAGGTTTCACTACTTCCTTGCATTAAGATCAGAACATTACTTCAAATTACTTTCCTAACTGCATTTGGTTGGTCATAAATTTCCAAGACAGGGATAATAGAAAAGTTTTATAAAGCATACGAAGATCAAGTGTCACCAATAATGAAATTATTTCCTTCTAAGTTCCTGCATGTAAAGTTAGCACATAGTGGTGGGGGGGGGACAAAAAACCCTGCAAGTATATTATAAAACATATTTATTTAGAGTGTGGTTAGCTGCATGTTTCGTGCTGTTTCTACCTGCAGATATTAAAATATTTGCTCTTTCTGATCTTGCTTCCACATACAGATGTTCTGTATATCCTTCAAAGAAATATGACCTTCTATGGATCCTTTGTAGCCTTACGCCACTTTCACATTACAAGAAACACAAATGACAATGTTGTCCCCTCTCCACCAGCTACTCAAGGCATTTAACTACTATAATCAGCTCTAAACTATTGTGCATGCCTGCTTAATGTCTGACTATATCACTTATATTGAATGTTTCTAGAGGACTGGGAGGATATGGGTATTGTTGAAAAACAAACAAACCTGTACGTATTAGGGCTGTGTAATGGATTTGTCAGAATCCTGAACCAAATCAGGCCTCTTCGGAGGAATTCAATTATCAGTCAAGCCAAAGAATGCTATGGGTCAAGTTGGATGGCCCAGAATAATCTGAGATTGTCAAGGGATGGGTCATCAGGCAGGAAGGTGATATAGACATCAGGTGGAAAACCCACAAAAAGGCCACACCACTGACTGTGTCTATCCAGGAGACCGTAGTAGCAGCCTGAAGCTTCCTGACTCTCCTTCCTGCCTGACGTTGCACAGGAACAGCAGTTGATTTGTAGGGGAGGCATCAATCCTGCAGGGTTCAGGTGGTTCTTCACTAGTGACTTTCCTGCAGAAAAGTGGCTTATGAAATACAGGATCGCTGCCTTGCTCAATAGTTGTTGAGCAGAGCGGTGGATGATGAGTGGAAGAAAGTTTAAAAATTCATTTAGAGAAATATTGTAAAATTAATGAGTGCTAGAAAAAATGTTGGAATGAAACTATTTGGCTTTAGTAGAAATGCTATAAGGAGTTATGTACAAATAAGTTTTAAGTTTTAGGGCTTTTTATGGTAAGATAAGGTTAAAATAAATTAAGACAATTTAATGACAGAACATAGTGAAAGATGGAAAGGATTTGCTGAGATAATTAATAACTAGAATACAAAAAAGGGAGGTGTGAGGAGGTCGACGAAACAAGATAACGAAAGACAAAGATTTGGGAATATTGGATTTGTTTTTAATTTTTTGTTTGCTTTTGTTTTTGGTTTTGATGTATTGTGTGTTTTGTTCTCTTTTTTCTCTTTATTGACTTGTATTGTTTAACTTCTTTTTCCCCCTTTCTTTTCTTTTCCTCTTTTCCTCTGTAATTTTAAATTCTAAATAAATAAATAAATAAAGTTGTTGAGCAGAGGCATTAATCCTGTGGGGTGCTCACTTGCAGGTGGCTTCCCGATAGAAAAGACACTTGTGAAGGAGCACCCTGCAGAATTGCCCCCCCCCTGCTCTTGGTCCTTTCTCCTACCCTATCCTGGCCATATGTTTAATTAGGTTATTTTACCCTAAAAAAGCATTACCCCTACCCTGAACAAATTCAAAACTAGATCTATGGGTGAGCAGGGGAAGCAGGTGTTTTCCAGGTTAGCCAGGGAAGATCAGCCTGATTGGGTTTCCTCCAGATTGGAGCCACAGGGCAGATCATGAGGGCTACAAATATTTGCCAGTTCAATCAACATGAGAAATCAGTGACTATGGACCTTTTGAAATGGGGCTTTGCTCCTGAGATCTCTGGATCTAGCCTCAAGTTAGTCAAATTTAATGCAACCTATTAATGATATTAAAGAGAGACACAGTGACCAACAACAGAAACATTTAATCAAGTATTGAAATTTGGGATCTATATTAAAAAGAATCTGTGAAAAACGAAATTACATTATAGTAGCTATACTCACAGTACAATGAAAAGATTGCCAAAAGCTCAGCTTACCTCCTTGGAATAGGCAAACACATAATGGAACCTATAAATAATGCTAATCAGATCTTAAACTAAATGAAATGAAGCTACAGGACCGTAAGATTTGAAATGGGATAGTAATAACTGAAGATTAATTGGTGTGAAATCTAGGTAAATGTGCTAGACAGAAAATGAATATGAAACAATATAAAATTAACCTAAAAGATATAACTGAATCTAAATGCATTTAAGCTGATTTGATAATTATGGTAATTAGATATGGAAAGATGTGGGATAAACCTGAGATGAAACTTTGGTGGTAACTCAGAGATGATTGTGTAAAATAAAATGAGTTAAGTTCAGTAGTGTAGGCAAACCCTTAACAACTGTAAGCTGAACCTCAGATGTTATGAAACTTGGCATCAGCACCAAGATGAAATTGTGCAATCATTTGCTTTTGTGGAACGAATAGATGAAAGTGACAATTAAGAGCAAGAAATGAGGAACTGAGCCAATAATGCAAAACAAGAAAGAAGCTAGGGAACCCAGGCTCGGGAGCACATATACCATCAGCTCCCAGTTGGCAATGATAGGACTTTGTCAGTCTTCATTTTATATAATGCAATTGTTTTAGATAAATTTAAACTGAATTGTTTAAATTTTAAAACACCTTGGATGCCTTGACAGAAATGTGGTATAGAAATCCAATCAAACAAACAAACATTAAAATAATAGTATGTAATCCAGACTACAAAAAGGGACACAAACTAAGACTGCTGAATTGCGAATTAAGGAAATAATAACAGTTATGACAAATGAATTGAAAGAAAAGAAAGAAAGTTGAAATGGTAGTAGCTGAACACAAAGTGATGAGAGTTAAATTATATGACTAGGTTTGAAGAATATGGAAAATGATCTCATGGTGATTGATCTGCAGTCAAAGAAAATATGAAATCATTTACACTGTTTTAAGTGAATCAGAAATTATGAGCACTCTATTTGTAAGGACAGATTTAATGTGAAATGTATAATGAAATGATAAAGCTGAAATAAAGTGTTATGCTCCCGAATATTATATACAAACTACTAAATTTAGATAATGAGAGGCTTAATTCAAGACAGTGATGGGTTGTTGGCTGTCAGCAGGTACCACAACACAGTACAATTTTCCACCACATAGTAGCTGGGAAGTCACAGGAGTCTCTGTTGAATCAGAACCCACACCAGAAAACTGAAGTGTCCCTCATGGGGAAAAAGAGGAGCTATTTCCCATGAAATTCAAATTTAGATTTAACCCAATAACTGGGGCAAGATGCTTGCTGGAGGCTTATGACTGAAATTTACTTGCATTAGATATGGTTCCTGGGAATTAATTAGACTTCTGCAATAACATTATCCAGAGGCTCATTATGTGCAACTGTCATTGTGTGGACATTCCATCTACAGCAATAATTATGTACAGAATGTTTGGCAGTGGCCATTATGGCTTCCTCTGATGGGATGAAACATAGCTTGAACTACTCTTAGCTTTCCCTGATTCCTTTGCAACAGCATCATGCTCATTCTGGGCATGTGCAGAGTTCTGGCTAAACTAAGCTTTATCTCAACTACAGATTCTAATGTCTCCTGGTTTAGTGAATTGGACCACAAGGCACTGGAAAGTACAATTAATCTGCCTCCGAGAAATAATATTCACATCCAAGAGTATTGAAATCTTAAAGATGACCTGCCTTTGACTGTGGGCCCCTCTATTTTCACAATGCCAGGTTTTAGGAAAGGGTGGTATAATACAGTAGCCCTCCAATGAGCTCCTCCAGTATACCAACACTTCTTATTGTGAAGGACTCCAAAAGCCTAGACTAGATACAATCTTGACTCTTGAACATATAGAGTAATAACTCCAGGTCACCCACTATCTTGGTTTTCCTGTTGTTGTGGAGCTGCACACCTGGTGGAAAACCTATCCCCACCAGAACTTCTAATCTGCCCAGGCCTTGGGGATCCCTACAGAAGATAAGCTGCTTCTCACACATTGGAGGACTGTAGAGCTAGGGGAAAGATCAGTAAGGCAGACATAAATGGAAGGGAAACAGAACCATGGACAGCCAGTTGCCTCTATTCACCTAACATGAGTGAGCAGCTATATTGGGAACAAAATATAAGATAACTAATATCAACCTCTATCCAATCTGCACAACTCTTAGCAGCACTGTTTTAAATTTACAGTATCATTGTAAAAAGATTCAGGAGTTGTTTGAAGGCCACGAGAGGGGAACATTTCACAGAAACTTATGTGCATCATGGACATGTATTGACAATGTTCACTAGGACAGAACAGTTATCTGATGCACAGTGCAAAGACTCAGTAAATAGATTTCTATATTTTGAGATGTCCATGAAGGCCGCTGATGGACAATTAGGAAAATGTGTTCAACAATCAGAGTTATTTGTCAGTTTTTCTGATATGGATTACCTTTTTGAATGTTTATCAAAAGTAATTTAGATGATGTATGATAAGAGCCACATGTCAGGATATGGTGCAAAACCACCAGCTTGACTGATGTCAACACTTTCATATCTTTCCCTGTAACAGAAATCTTAGAGACGCCTGCTGTCATTCTAAGACAAATGATCGCTTTCACATCACCAAGTAAGATCTGATTCCCATTTCTGGTTTTCTGACATTGCAACATAATAGAACATACTGAAGAATAAAATACTTTCTAGTGAACTATAAACCTGTGCTACTAAAATAATAATTTAAAAATGCCTTTTTGAGGGAGGAATATTTTTTGCAACACTATTAGGATCAGGATGCAATTAAGAACTATTTACTTTGTAATTAAACTTGAAATGACATATGGCATTGAGAGCTGATGGACAAGTCCAAGTAAAACAAAATATAGGTTCACATAACTGATAGAATATTTATTTTACTCAATACAAAAAAAAGGTGAGCACAGTTATTATGGAAACTAAGCAGGAACACACCACTTACAACAGGGAGCACAACAAAGGACCACCTAGTTCAGCATCCTATTCTCACAGTGGCCAACCATATGCTGCTTGACCTAATGTTACATTCTAAGCTGGAAATAACTTCTGGAGACAATGATGCTCAGTCTGTAATATATATGAGCATTATGTACTGGACAAATTTAGATTCTGAGCCAGGTGCTTATGAGCTATAGTATAAGTGCTACATAGCTGTACAAGAGCTTTGTATAACTGTGCAAGGACAAAGGCATGTGGCGAAGTATTCTGTTGGATAATATAATGATGCCTTTTATAAAAAAAATTAAAATAGCTTATTGGTATCACATTTAAAAAATTGCTCTTTAGGCTTTGAAGCTTACTTCATTGGCCTTGCTTTTCATTTGCTGCTCCTTCCCAAGCTGTCAATCCCATGTACACTTTCTTTGGAGTAAGTCTTATCGAAATCAAAGGAACACATCTGAGTAAACATAGATAGACTCACGCTCCATGTCCAGGAGACAGTGCTTAAGGCCTCTCTTTGTGTTCTGTGTTTGTGGAATGCACACAATCTGGTTCTCCTTAGGCAATCACCTAATAGAAGATACGTTTTACGTTTTAATGAAAACAGAAGAAAAATCCTCTTCAAATCTCAAGAGTTCACTTATTTTTGCTTCTCTCCTACAAGCTGATCTAATAATAATAAAAAGATCATCTTAACCAACTCTATATGTATCGTATTATATTTTGACATTTAACTCGCCAATATTTATGCTCTCTTTGGTTTAATTTAACTATATTTTATTCAAGGGACTTATACTAGTGATTGAATGGCCTTAAGAGAGGAGTAAAATCTTGTTATCTATTATATCTTCTTCCTTCTAATTACACAGGCATAGAAAGCTCTCCACTCATGTTCCCAACATATGCCTACAATTTGATTCTAGCATCCATTGGTAAGAGTCTAATACATTGGAAGTGAAATTGACTTTAGAGCAGGGCAGTCAGTGGGGATGTAGAACACCCATTAATATATTATGTTCTACATTCCCACTCTGAAGTCAATTCCAGTCCAGCACCACTGCAGGTAGCTGTGGCTCAGCAAATTGCTGGCACATAGAGCAATCATGATACACCATGGACAGGAAAGAAGCCATGCAATGACCACAGAAGCTGCTGAAGCTGGTGCTGCAAGTGAACAGTTACCTATTCCTTCTAAAACTGGGCTGTAGACTAACTGGAAATTATTGTAACTGCTTGGAGTATGCATAGAAGTGTCCATGTTTAGTGCATGGCTGCTGGACAATGTGACTCCCCAAGTTCCAGGTATGCCTTGGGGGTCTGCTCAATACTGGTGCTAGACCTGAATTGCGCTAGCACAATGGATGGTGGATTTCATGCTTACAGCCCAATGCTGACAGTGCAATTCCATGTCTACTTCCTCAGACCTGATTTCCTTTTGTTCAGTAGGGTTCACCATGCATTGGATTGCACGGTTAAATATTTCTGCAGTAACAAATAATTGTTTAGTGTGTGCTTTTCTAGCTGAGACACATTGTATTGTCTAGGATGCTAAGGCTTTGGTTAATGGTGTCTATAAGGGAAACAGAAAGTAAGTAGTGGATAACATGTGGAAGCAAGAAAGAAGGACCCTGGTGCGTTTTACTACTGTATGTACATTAGAGGCAGCAGAGACAAGGCCTGGCTGCAGTGGCATGTAGTAGGCAGGCTGCTGGAGAGGAGCCATAGCATGGTGGTTGAACACATATTCTTCACGTAAAAGACCCCAAGATCTTCAGTTGAAAGATCTCAGATCACAAGCTGGGAAAGACCTTGCCTTGGACAACGCTTCTACTAAGATTTCAAAAAGCCCTAAATTAGATGAGCCAAGGATCTGACTCAGATTAAGGCAGCTATATAAATATGTTCATAAGAACACAGCAAGCTACTGTATACAAAGTCACACCATTGGTCCATCTAGCTCTGTACTGTCAGTGTTGACTGGTGGCGGCTCTCCAGGCAGGGGCTTTCCCAGCCCTATCTGGAGATGTCCCTAGTTATGACCCTTTTCCATCATATGGGAGGAATATAAGACCTGATGATCATCACCATCATCTGTTTACTTGTAGGCCACTTTCCCATAAAATCACAGCCAAAGTTGCTCACAACATATCAAATGATCAATAGGTATTCTGATTCAAAACACATTAATTCTATGTGGATATCATTCCATCAGCACAAGCATTTCTGATTGCCCAATGGAATGATCTCCAGTGGCTGGGGGACCCCAGCCAGATGGGCGAGGTATAAATAATATTGTTATAAAATTATTACCTCCCCTTTTCTCACCTCCTGCACTGTTCTGAGGGTTCCTCAAACCCTCCAGGATGCTTGGGGGGGGGGAACTAGCAGAAGTTCTCACCAGAGCCAACTCAAGACATTTTGGCAACTGAGACAGACCCCAGAATGGCCTAGGGAAGAAGGGGTGTGGAAATATCTACATCAGGAACAAGAGGGGGAAGCAAGATTGGCCTTGGGATCCACTGCCCTGGTGGATCCTGCTGCCTAAGACAGTCACATCACATTGCCTCAAGATTGGACTGGCCCTGAATAAAGATCTACACTGGGATCTGCTGCTCCTACAAATTCTGCCACCCGAGACAGTTGCCTCACCTTGCCTCATGACCCTGGTTCTCACACTAACGTCTGCTAACAGAACTGGGTAGTTGAATCTGACCTCAAATAAGTATAATATTAGTAAGTCCTGAAAAATCATTTTTTGTAAAATAATACAAATATACTAACCAAATTTAACACCTAAACAAATGATAGGTGTCTGTGATTCACCAGCAGGGTACTGCATACTGCTTTGTGAGCTTCCCCCCTGACTTGGATGCTTCCTTTTGATTGTTGGCTGTTCAGTGGCAAGGACTATTAATCGCTTTCTACCTCACTGTCTGTTACTGGCTTCAGCCCACATCTCAGGTGTAAGTAGCAACTGTAACACACACACACACACACACCCCTACCTTCTAGCATAATTGCTAAATATATGGGTGATATATGACAGCTCAAAGTATGTAGTAAGCCAAGAATTCAGCTATTAGAATAACAGATTACTTACAGGGCAGGTTGATAGATTTTGCCTTTGTAACTTATTCAGGCTTTGATGTGCATTTGTGTGGCTCAATAGCACAGACATGACAGATTAAAACATGTGGAGAGGGAGGAAAGAGGCACGATAAATTTCAAAACCTGTCTAATTTATGCAAAAGCTGCATTTTGCAGTATAAATTGGGTATAGAAAGAAAGAAACTGAGAAGTGGTTGCTTTGTATTCATGGACCGACCGGTGTGCTCATTTAACTCATTTAGAGCATACGGTGGAATAAAGAAAACTAGCATATACAACAGAAACAGGGTGGCCAGTGAAAGAAAATGTGTGATAACATATGCCTTGTTTACTTACCTGTCTTCTGCAAATTCTTCTGAGGAGCAAAGCAAAGACACAGATGTATCTAGTTGTACCAAAACACCCTCATTTCTGTTTGTAAAGGGAGTAAAATGATTTGAAAGCACACAATAATCAATTGATAACTGATGTGGCCTGCAAATGAAGCTTTCACTCTGAGCAAATTATCTCAGTGCCCTCCTCCTTCAATCTTTGCTGCTCCTTTAGAACCAGCAGTTTACAGCCAAAATAAGTTTGATCTCAAGTATTACTCTAAACATAACACCCACAGTCAACACAATACAATCACCACACCAATATATTATCTAGATGCTATATTCAGTAGGTGTGGGAACTGACTCTCTGTACTTCCTAAATTAAGAGGCAAATAGAGGTGGTTTGGATAAGATTGTCGCATGCCTGAGTTAAGACTCTGGCACCAAATCTTCAACTCCTTTAGACATATGGCCAGGGCAGCATGTGATCAACCCCTTAAATATCCCCTTCCTTTACACAAGCAGGTTTAAAGGTCACATGCGAAGTGTGCACACTTGTGCGTTCTCAGAAGCACATGTTTTCATTTGCTTCTTCTTTTACCAGCTTTCACCACTTTAGCCCCCTCCTTTTCGTCTGAATGCTGAAGTACCGCTATGCAGCCACACCTCTCCCTCCATGGAACAATCTTTCAGCAGTTTACCTTGCCATTTTCCTTTTATTTTACTTTCCCAAGTTAATACTAGAGTGAATACTCTTCCCTCAATCTAGTACTGTCTCCGCCTGCATGTTACTGCATTGAAGGGGGTCGGACTAGTCACTGGCGGAGGAAGAGGAGAGCGGGGGGAGAACACCGCCCCCAGCAGCACAATCCTGGTGGGGTGCCATCGTGGCTGCCCCCCGCCACGCCTGCCTGCTCTCTGCCCCCCCCCCGGTGCTGGAACATGAAGCTCCACCACTGGGACTAGTTGATTCTCAGGGGTCTCTTCCAACTGTACCATTCTATGATTCTATGTTTCTTGGGTACCTTACAAAGACTAAAATTCACAGAACATAGGAAGTGGCCTTATACTGAGCCAGACCATTGTTCTACCTATCTCAGAGTTGTCTACACAAACTGGCAGTAGCTCCCCAGGCTTCATGGAGGAATCCTGGAGATGTCAGGGACTGGATGTGGGACCCTTTGCATGCCAAGCATGTTCGTTCTTTCATTCATTCTTTCGTGTTGTTATGCCTTTGAGATATATGTGGGCTATTACACTTCATTATCATTTAGTGTTTAATCAAGTCATGCTTATTTAATGCTTTTATCTATCCTCATAAATAAATCTCTCCATCATAGCCCTTTTAGCAACTCTCTGCTGCTTATGAAGTTCTCAGATTAGGATGCAGCAGAACAGCCCGTGGCATTATTTCAGAACAAGAGGATACTCCAGCTTTCAGGGCCTTCTTAGACATTGAGACCCCACAATCCAGTTGGTGCTTCACATTCAGCTAATCATTTACAGTTTTCTTATTGGTTTGGTAAAAGGAAAATAGTAAGGGGTAAAATAAATAGGAGAATGCTCTGAATGCCTAAGATCCAGGTTTGGGGCAAGTACTGTTTGGTACTGTTTGTGGGACGTGGGTGGCGCTGTGGGTTAAACCACAGAGCCTAGGACTTGCCGATCAGAAGGTCAGCGGTTCGAATCCCTGCGACGGGGTGAGCTCCCGTTGCTCGGTCCCTGCTCCTGCCAACCTAGCAGTTCAAAAGCACGTCAAAGTGCAAGTAGATAAATAGGCATCATTCTGGTGGAAAGGTAAACGGCGCTTCCATGTGCTGCTCTGGTTTGCCAGAAGTGGCTTAGTCATGCGGGCCACATGACCCGGAAGCTGTACGCAACCCCAGAGTCGGTCACTACTGGACCTAATTGTCAGGGGTCCCTCTATCTTTACCTTTACTCTTTGGCAGAGAACCTCAGCAGAGATTTAAAATCACAAAAGATGCAGCAAAGTAAAGCATGGAAATATAGTCTTTTAGACCTTTAAAATATCCTTCTAAGTTGCTTCCAAAGTTCCCCACTTCCCTTAGCATTGAAATAGACCACGTTTGGTACATTAAAAATGGTTTACATACAAACTCTTCAAAGGTTGGATTCATGTGTTTTTCCATACAGCAGCAAGAAAAGACATGCAGTATAATTTAGGTTCCCAAATGGTAAATGTTTCTAAATTATTTGTATAGAAACACAAAGGTAGCTGCTTGAGCCACACAGTCTAAGCTTGGAGCATCCACCTTAGACTTCCACACTGATGCCAAGCAAAGAAACAAAACAAACAAAACAAATTCTCAAATTTGGGCTTCTCTAAATCAGGGATGTCCCTGGAAAATAGGGTCACGTGGTGGGTCTGCCATTATCTTAGCAGACATAAGTACAAATATTATTAATCTAAAAATGATTGAGCCCCTAGCTGCCCTAGAATCTCCCTGCAAAATGCTTGATGGGAATAACATGAAACGAGAGTGCTTTCATAATTAGTTACAAAAACAAACATACTCAAGATGTGATTGACTTTGTCATAATTTGCTCCAGACTCTTGACATGGCAAACAATGTGCCAGGTACTCAGAGGGGTCTTTCTGAGTAGTATTTGGTTGTTGTTGCCACAAATAAACTGGCTGAAGTTCACTCCCCAATTCTGCTTACTGATTTTGTCATGCCCCGAGGCCATCTAGAAATGCTTTTGCACAAGAAATAAAAGTCTGCCTCAAATCTGTGGGAGAACCACAAGCTTTCAAGAAAGAGCTAACTTTAAATCTGTCAAAACCCTCTAGTGCTCAGGAGCCCATCCTTCAGGCCGGAATTTAACATTTAGCAATCAATCGAGCCGTACTTTTAACAGACTTTTTCTTTCTTGGTCTCAGGAGCTATTTAGACAAAGTCTGCCAGAACTTCAAATGAACTGTTTATAGACTTTGAAATGGAATGGAGATAGATCTGATTTACAGATTTGTGACTGAACTGTTTCCACTGTGTTCCCAAACAGTCTATAAAAAATGGTTCATCTCATTAAGATCCACCGTTACATTTTTCATAGATGTCATTTCCCAGAATGTAAGCCATGTTTTGTCCCTTTAACTGATATTCTTAATGCTAAGTAAAAGGGTAATTAAATGAAATAGGTGGAAGGAAGGGATGGATAATTAGAATTTCTGCAACATCTTTCAATGGTTCCGCATAGCACATGGAATCATTGGACAAATGGCAGGGCCTTGGGGCGACAAAAGCACCAATGCCACTGGGGCCAGACCTGGTTTTGATCTCCCACTTCTTTGTGACAGTGCCTGCACTTCCTGGTGTTGGCGCTTTGCATATGGCATTGCACTGCAGGATAGTAAAAGTGATGGTACCAACAAGTCCAGCTACATAACCCAATTCTCCTGCCTGTTCCTAAAAAGCCTGGTATGTGGCAGTCCAGCTACGTCAGTCCAGTTCACCAATGGGGGAGGACTGTTGGATATTCTCTCTGTGTGAGAGAGAATCATTTGTTCCAGAAGGAGAAAAGAACAGAGAAAAAGTTTCAAGAAGCAGCAGAAGGCTGAGATTGTTTTGCCTATGCAAGGACGTTTTCTGTGGGAACTGTTATTTGGACATGTACAGTGTGACAGGAAGTACTGGTAACAATGGTTCTGTGTAACTTGTAACTTCTTGTGAGTCTCTTGCTTGTGCCTTGTGGTGAGAGATGCAGAGAGAGATTACAGTGGTACCTTGGGTTACATACGCTTCAGGTTACAGACGCTTCAGGTTACAGATTCCGCTAACCCAGAAATAGTACCTCGGGTTAAGAACTTTGCTTCAGGATGAGAACAGAAATTGTGCTCCGGCAGCGCAGCGGCAGCGAGAGGCCCCAATAGCTAAAGTGGTGCTTCAGCTTAAGAACAGTTTCAGGTTAAGAACAGACCTCTGGAACGAATTAAGTTCTTAACCTGAGGTACCACTATATTGGACTCTTGTTGGACTCTAAGCATGCCTTGACCACAGCAGTGGTGAATGTCTGTATATATTTGCTACCAATATAATAATAATAATAATAATAATAATAATAATAATAATAATAATAATATTTTATTTATATCCCGCCCTCCCCAGCCGAAGCTGGGCTCAGAGCGGCTAACAACAGTAAAATGATACAACATTCTAAAATCATTTCATTATAAAATCAGTTCAAATCAAGTTAATGGCAACCATTGGGCTAGAGTTCTGTGAGGATTGCCAAAGGAGGGGGTCAGGCTATGCCCTGGCCAAAGGCCTGGTGGAACAGCTCTGTCTTGCAGGCCCTGCGGAAAGATGTCAAGTCCCGCAGGGCCCTAGTCTCTTGTGACAGAGCATTCCATCAGATTGGAACCATAGCCGAAAAAGCCCTGGCTCTGGTTGAGGCCAGCCTAACCTCTCTGTGGCCCGGGACCTCCAGGATGTTTTTGTTTGAAGACCGTAAGGCCTTCCGTGGGACATACCAGGAGAGGCAGTCCCATAGGTACATGCTTTTATGCCTGTCAAGTAATTCTCTATACTTGGCTGAATCTTTATGGCATCCGTGAGTGTTTATTGCTTACTGTGTGTACGTTCAACCCCAAAGACACTTCCAAGGAAGGAGCTGTGAGTGACGTAACTCTGCTGAGTATGGATACTGGCACAAACACACAGCGAAAGTGATCCCAGACCCAATCCTTCTATATCATCCATTAGAGGTTGATGGATTGATCTAACAAGGACGTCTGGTATGACTCACCTGAGGCCCCTTCAACATGGAGTCAGCATTGCTGCATAGAGCTTCTCATACATTGACTTCTTCCTTGCAAGGAAATGGCACAAGGAACAAACAAATGAGATGGAGCAAAATATTTTATTAAATAGCATAAATATTTCTCTTATGCCCTTTTGGTCTTTGCACAGAACCTTGTCAGCAGCAGATTTGAGCCCTGGAAATGGAGATGGACCAATGGCAGTATAATAACTTTCCACCCTTAGTAGAGGTTCTCACTAACAGAAGTATTCTTGGAGCTTTTATACCCTTAGGGTCCATTCTCACCAAAATGTGAATCACACCACCATCCCTTCTCTCCTCAACAGTAACACAGAAGAGGCACAATGTTCTTTTATTCAGAATATTTTTGGCTCACCCTACATCCAAATATCTCAGGGTAGGTTACAACATTGTTTTAACATTGTTTTTACAACATTGTTTTAAATGAATGAATAGAGCACATGAAAATGCACATTTTAAATTGCAGCATAAAACCTACATCCCATAAATCCCCAGGCAAAATGACAGAGCTAATCCTAACCATGTCTACTCAGAATTAAGTCTTTATTGAATTCAGTGTGGTTTACTCCCAGGTGAGCGGGTTTAGGGCTGCAGCCCTAGACTCATGCCGTAATGCTATAAGCATCTTTGGCATGTGATCTATTTCCAAGTGATATCAATTGCTATAAAATTAGAAACTTACAGAAACACCTGGCAGCTGAAATGCTGAAAACACATTTGTGCTTTTTAAGAAAGTAAAAGAGTGGAGTGCACAAGATGTGCTTTTCCTCTTGTCACCTTCCACAGGCCACAGATTTCTATGGGAAGTGATTTTTTTAGAAGTGACACTAAATCCGGGCGGGGAGGGGAGGACAGCACTGAAGAATACTTCTAGAAGAAATCTGCTTGAATTGTGCCTTTTGGAAAATGACTGACAATTTGCAGCATCTGCTGGCATTAGAGACTCCATCATAAAACTTGCCTGAAGCCTCCCAGATGGGGATATTTAAATCTGCAGAAACAAAATTTTAATTTGGGTGACAATGTGTTCAGAGTTTATTTGCATCTGTTTAGGCCAAAAAGTATGCAAACAATTGATCTAATCTCTTAAATGGGAGACATGGATATTGTTTCCTACAGTAGAAAAGAAATGTTTGGTCACAGGCCAGTTTCTTCCACAATGGCCATCATCACAAACATCACCATCAGAATGGGCAGTTTTGCTTGACATGGCATATTGGCACCCTGATCAAAAGCAATGCATCTGCCTCTGGCATCAGCGTACAACTGCGAGAAACACCACTAGCATGATACCACATCTTCTCTGGTCAAGGCCATCTTGGCTTGGCTTTCAAAACACACTTCGATAAACACTTACAATGGCTGTGGAGGCCAGCGATTTCAGCAAGAGTACAAGCCAAGTCCAGAGGATGAAAAGGTATTGCGTTGCACACTAGAGTAAAAATGCAACACACATGCACTTGCCTTTCTTTTGTCTCTAGACTACTAAACCAGAAACCAGGGAACAGTGCAGCATAGCAGAGACAGCAGGCAGGAGTAAAGAGCTGACTCGGTGTCATAGCCTTGTCCACTATCCCTCTTCCTCTCATTCAGGAGTGCCACCATCTCCTGCTGCCAATGCCACTTTAGGCACTCATGATTTCTGAGCTGGTGCAGCAAGTCTCACTGTTGGCCTATTAGTTTTGCCATTCCCACAAACCATACACCATTAAGGTCCCTTCACACAACATGGTTTCATATGGCTCTATATCCAAAAGAACCTAGGAAATTGTTTTGAGATACCACCTTGAATGCCAATCTTAGTGCATATTGTAGCATGCCACTCCAGTCTCCAAGCTGTGCAAGATTCCAGGTGTTCTAGGCACTTATCCAGAGTTTGTGTTTCCTTGGGAATGAGGGACAGTGGAGACTGATGCTTTTATGATATGTTTACACACACACACACACACACAAAAAAACAACAACAAAAAACCTGAGCCTACAGTGGAGGGGTTCACAGCATTAACAACCCTAGAAGGTTCTGCTTCCCTCATAGCTGCAGCCTTGGATTCAAACAGAAATCAAATCTCTCTCCCAACCCCTGGCTTTCACTTTCTAACTATCTGTGAGTAGAGGGAGGGGCCCCACCTATTTGCTGTCTTACCCAGAGCCCCTTTGCTTTTTTTCTCCCTAATGGCCCATCACCCAGGCTCTCACCTCACCAGGAGGCTAACCTGCCTAGTCCAGGAATTAGAAGCCTTGATTCAATTTTAATTCTTGCTGGAGCCAGGGATTAGAAGGATCTCTGTATCCAGCCCAGTCCCCCAAACACATAACAATATACATTTTTACTGATGCCCTACTGTTACACAGATGTAGCAAGCACTTAAGAATGTGCAGACTGACAAACAGACACTCTTCCTTAAAAAAAAAAGTCTGCCTGACATATCAATATATAATCCAAGTCAATTTGATAAAGGAAAGAAATCTGATTCTCTCTCTCCTCCTACCCCCCCCCAAAAAAAAAAATCTATTTTGGAAGCAAACAGATGTGCTGTGTATTATTTTTTGATCTAACATCTGACTACCTTCAGAATTCCACTGGCACTCCACCATTTAACAACTTCAAATCAGAGTGTTTCCACAGCAGATACAAAAAGCATTTTTGACATGTTGCAAAGTGTTGTCTTTTTAAAAAAAACAAAAAAAACAAAAACCCAACTTCTGCATGTAGTTGGCATGAGCCACTTTCAGATGTTCTAAAGATTGTTAATGAGTTTGTTCAATCAACTAGGCTTCATAAATCACAGTCTGAACCTGTTGTATTTTATTTTATTCATATTCTATTCCGTTCTATGATTCTGTTTTTTTCTATTTTTCTATTTCAAGCAAAAGAAAAGAAAAGAAAAGAAGCCAGTTGAGACTAACTGTTTGAATGGGTTCAGATGACACAGTAAGGTGTGGTTTGCTGAAAATGGAAGCATACATTTCTGAAACTCTTGCTCACAGTTGCATCTGTTGGGGCAGGTTGAGTATGAAAGTCTGGGGGAAAGTCTAGGCTTGTCCCTATCACAGTAAACCATGACTTATAGTGGTAAGCAAATATAGCCATGGTCTTTCTTTTTAAGTCTGTTTGTCCTCCTCAGGTGGGTGGCTTTGCAGGCGGGCACTGGGTCTCCCCTGGGAACCAGATTATTGCAGGCCAGATTGTCCTTCTGCCACTGAATTGGCCAATGGCAGCAGGAATTTAGGGGGCAATGCACCCAGGGCAAGGATAAATACCCAACCTGCAGGGCCTTTCGGCCTCTTGCTCACCTTGCTGGTTCTCCCACCCACCCTCTCTCAGATTAGGGTTTTGTGCAGATGGTATGACCTTGCTATGGACAATGTCGGTTGCCAGGTTTAGGGGCCGGGCAGGAATTTTTCCCATCTGGCAAATTGTTTCTGCCATTTGGGTTTTCACCTACCTCATAGCAACTACCTCGTCACAACTATGGCATATAGGAATTGGGTAACCCTAGTCTTGGTTGGAGGGGAGGTTGTAGCCTCCGTCTGCCCCTCCAACAGGGTATCCTGTTACAAGGATCCAGGAGGAGTGGCTCCTGTCCAATGCCCAGACGGGGGCCAGGGCCATACCACGCTTCCAACAGGGACCGCTTGGGGCAGGCTTCCTCAGCCCTCCAGAAGTTTTTTGCCTACAACTCCCATGATCCCTAGCTAGCAGGACCAGTGGTCATGGATGCTGGGAATTGTAGTCTCAAACTATCTGGAGGGCTGAGGTGGGGGAAGCCTGGCTTGGGGGATGCCCTGATTTGATGTAGCTAGTGTGTCCCCCACTAGCTTCACCCTTAGAAACACTCCCAGCAGATGGGAGTCTGTGGCCAAATGTTCACATCTGTAACCAATAAAGTTGTGGCCTTTATTTGATCACAGAACCAATATGCCGTGTGTTGTCTAGTTACTTGTACCTTAGGGAACAGGGTGGTCATGAGGCCTTGCCATGCAAAGGCATAGATGAACATTCATTCTGGTATCCACCAAGCTTCCAATCTGTTCAATGATGGTTTTTAAATAGGTCTCCTCTAAGAAAAGAAAGGATGACACACTCAAACACACATCAGGGTTGTTGTTGTTGTTCTTTTTTTAATCAGGATTAACGGAATCAAATTGTTTACTGTCTACTTTGTCAAGGCAGATTTCTTCACAAATGCACATATGCACTGTTCTCTAGACAGCACCAAAATAGCAGCATTGTTTCAGCTGAAAGGGAGAAAATAAGAGAGGGTATTAGATGTACAAGAGCATTGGAAATGTAGGATACAGGCTTACTAGAGCAAATGATGGCTATCAGCAGTTCCTATGCCCTGTGGAGAGAATGCAATCTACAAAAAGGAGCTTATCTAGATTGTCAGATCTTTTATAATGTTCACTGGAAATGAAAGTACGTGTACCTCCTCACTCCCCTCAGCACCGCTTCCTTCATGTCTTTGTAGCAACATGGAGTGAAATGTTTCACGGACAACGGACCTGCTTTAAGTTCTTTTCACGCCACCATAGACAATTATTGGGCGCTCACCGTTTGAATTGTCATTTCATGAACATTTTCAATCTTTTGTGTCTCATAGGGTCATTTGAAACAACTGCAGCTTTTATTATGCATGCTAACTGAGGGGAAATTAAAGAAGGACTTCACAATGTTCTCTGTGGCAGAAATTCTATGCCGACTCAGAACAAAGTTCCCTTCATTTAAAAAGTAATAGATTTAAAAATAAAAATGAAGGGCCATGACAATTGTAAGGTAATCTATCGGCATTGTGGATTAAAGCACAGAGAGACCACAAAATGATTGACATTTAAGAAATGTTCGCAGTGAGGACTAGGAACCAATTCAAATGATAGCTAGGACATGTGGTAAGTGAGATAGTCCTATTGTGACTCATAAGTACAGGAAGCTATCACATACCAGGTCAGGCTACCTGTGTGCCTAGCACACTATTGTGTACTTTGCCTCTCCAGGATTTCTCCTATCACTTGCTATCTGGGTCTTTCAACTGGAAAATGCCAAAGATTAAGTCTGGACTCTTCTGCATGCAGAATATGTGCTTTACCACTAATCTGTGGTTCCTCATCTCAGGTAGCTAGAATCATATGCTTAAAGTTTCCTCCCAATTTAAAATTTCTCTGTCTCTGCAAAGCTTAGCCTTTTCCACTGGCATGCTAGCTTACCATTTGCAGGGAGTGTTGTAGCACCGTCTGTTGTGGGTCAGACTGCACCACTGCTTCCAGAGACAAGGCACATATACCCGAGTACAAAGTAAGCACCATATACTGAAGTGTATAATTTGTTGTATTAATGCTTATCCTGTCTAAATATTTGCTCACAGATCATTTGAAGGGCTTCACATTTGATGTGAGGATGGGTATATGAACTTGATGGCAACATCAATAAGTGACATAAGGGGGTGGGGTTTGTAGGAGTGTGTAGGGTTAGGGCATGACAAAAGTGCTAAAACAGCAGCACAAATCTCTTTGGGATAGGAAGAGAAATAGGTGAAGTTCATATATGTGAGCTGAGGAAATATTTCACTTTTTACACTAAGGACTCAGCTACTTTAGTCAAAAACAGTGCTTTGAATGTGTTATAAACATGCAACACCAGATGGTACTGGAGAGCATAAAGCGTTCTTTGTGGTTTTACATAGCGTTTATTTTCTTCTGTTATAACGTCTTAATTTCTGACTTATTTATAGTGGGTTTTCCCTGTGTGTAGATCCACCCTAAGGCATTTTTTACCACATAATTGCTACCCTGTGTAAAAATAAAACCTGTGAATTGAGACTCACTAGAGTGATGAGCTATAATAACGTCCTGCCTTCCCTTTTCATGCTACTTCAGGAGGATTTATAAGAAGGAGAAGAGTCAATCACACACCCCTGCCTTAGTATCTTCATGTCAGGCTAGCAGAACAAAACCTCCAACCAGGGACAAAGGAAGATGAACAGGGATATCCAGCCTGGCCATTGAGCAGAATGTGTTGGCCACCTTGGGAAGCAGATGCTGAAAATGTGTGAGGATGCAAGGCCCTCTGCATTCCCATGTAGCTCCCCTCCCCGCAGTCATTCCCCTCAGTTGTGTGTGCTCTATGGCCTCTCCTATGCCCCTATGCTAGATTGCTGGCCTCAAGTGCAGTGAAGGATTCCATTCTGTTGACAGTTTCAAAAGAAGATTCAAATGCCTGTATATTGAATGGAGTGGAGCATCTTGCCTTTCAGCTTAGGCAACAAATGCTCTAGAGGTTAGTCTATAGAAGATATTTTTTCAGATTATATATCCACCAGGGTCTCAGATCTTATTGTTTCTTCCTTTCTTTGTATGGTCTTTTATGTAGTTATCAAAGTGGATCATGGGAAACTTCCTGAAGAGTGAGGGCAATGCCACCACCAACTCCCACTTTACAGAAGAATATGGAGGACCTAAGCTGATGTTTTAGACGTCCTGTTGAAGGGATGTCCCTCGTTTCAAGGCATCGCAGCTCCACAGAACAAGATCAACATCTCTTCTTTCAAAATAATGTGCTTCTATATAAATGACAGTGTTTTGGAGTTTTGATATTTTGACTTGACAGCTCTATTTCCAGCACCCCTCAGAGTGACAGAAGCAATGGGCTTCACAAATATGGTAACATATGTAGGAGTGCTAGGCAGTTGAAACCTGGAGGGAGCTATAAAAAGAAGAAAATGCACTTTCTCTAAAGTCCTTTTTCTGCATTCCAAATAGAGCCATCGTTTGCATCCTGTGAAACTGTTTCCCTGACTTATGATTGCTTTGAAGAAGATGGGAATATCTCTGAACATTCATGCAGTGCATCAGTTTTAAAATGACAAAGTCTTAGGCCACCTGAAAGACCAAAAAATACATCAAGTGGTCTAGAAACTTGCTTGGTGTGTGTGTATATATGTATAGATGGACAGATATGTGGATAGATAAATACAGACTGGGTGAAATGTTTTATCCAATAGGTCTCAAAATGCAAAGGAAATATAAAATAAGTAGAAGACTGCTACCTTCCTATGCAAAGCAGAGATGGATTCCAGGAGTAGTCAGACCACAGAAAGCTGTTTTTTGTTTTTTTGGTTGTTGTTGTTGTTTAATTATCAAAGCTTTATTTGTTTTTGCACATTTTGGCCAGTTGGAAATAACGTAGCATTGATTAAAAGCACATTTTGCTTAAAGTAAGTCAAGTGAGTCATGGGGTTGATGGCAAAGCTGTGAGGAGAATCAGAACTTACAGGGTTAAACAGGTCTGTGTGACGTCTCACATTCTGAGGCGTGGTTATGTTCACATACGGGAATCTTTCTTCGTGTGTGAGTTCCTTTCGTTTTTGGCTGAGAGACGAAAGAAATGCCTGCTCTCTCGCCGGGACAGATTTATGATGTTTTTCTTCTCATTAAAGGCTGTTAGAGATGGTGCCAAAGAAGGATAGAACTTTCTTTATGTATGCAACAACAGCAGCAAGACTACTCATCGTGAAGTATTGGAAGACCCAGGAGCTACCCACACTGGATGAATGGCAGATGAAAGTGATGGACTACATGGAATTGGCAGAAATGACTGGCAGAATTCGTGACCAGGGAGAAGAGTCGGTGGAGGAAGACTGGAAGAAATTTAAAGACTACTTGCAGAAGCACTGTAAAATTAAGGAATGTTAAAATGATGTTTGATTGAAAAGAAGTGGTATTGGTAAAAAGATTTTCAAGAAAATGTAAATGGGGATTGATAAAGGATAAATGCTAGAGGGTAAGGATTTGCTGAATTTAATATCTGAACAGGAATACAAAATAGGAGGTGTGAGGAGGTCAAGAAACTAGTGAATGAAGTATAAGAGATGAAAATATTAACCTATTTTCTGTTCTGCTTTTTGGTTTTTCTTTTCTTTCTTTTCTTTTCTTCCTTCCTTTTTTGCTAATTGTTTTTTACTGTGTATTACTGTGTATTTTTTATCTGCTTTCTTCTTGTATGTTTTTATTCTTGAAGTTCTTCTTATGTTTAAATTTTGAAACTTTTTATTGTTTGTGAAGCTTTAATAAACATTATTATTATTATTTTTTTAAAAAAGGCTGTTAGAGATTAGCAAGAAGCCTGTGAACAGTCTGATTTATTATCCACACACAAGGCAACATTTTCTGCCACTGCGGAACTCTGCTAAAGAGCTGCAAAGTGAGCTCAAGTTTTTTCTATCAGCACAGGTGTCCATCGGCACAGGGGAAGTGTGCCGGGCGTCATCTTATCTCAGCAAAAGCATAATTTTCCAAGTACTGCTCTTCCAAGTAGATATGGCCTCTGTGTATGTGTGTCTTCTTCTTAATGGAAGATGGCAGACAGCAGTGCTCCACCAGCTGTCATTGCAGCTTTGATAGCAACAGACAGCCCAGCAACACCAATTGACTGAAGCGCGGCAACAGCGCTCCCAGCTGCTACTCCTCCACCATTGGTGTTGGCCGCTGCTGACATCATTTTTGCAGCCAGAGAGCCAGCTGCAATTCCAGCTCCAGTGAAACCCACTGCTCCCAGTGCTGCTGGAACAGCAATCATGGCCACTGCAAAGCCGGCTACATCTCCCAAGACCATACCTGGAACATCCACCATGTTGGCTTTAAGAGACCCACTCCTCTCCTTGTTAGACTGAGTCAGAGTACTGGTCCATTGTGCTCAGCACTGTATACATTGAGCCCCATCTGGAGATACTGGGAATTGAATTTAGGACCCTCTGCATGAAAATAAGACGTTCTACCCTTCCTTTTATGTTTTCCCCAGTGTCACAGCAGCTAGAGGACCCAGCGTGCACCCAACTGGTAGGCCCAGGCAAAGAGGCATAAAAGCTTTTTTTGGTTCTTTAATGGTGAATCTAAGTTTTTGACCTGAAATCACCACCAAATCATAGTACAAGGCACAGCATATAGACCAAATGTGCAAAGAGGGTTTGTTTTTTGCAAGGAAGTTGTGGCGAACCCTCTCAAATCCACACTTCCCGAAGCAATGTGAAAATCAAAACACAGCCATCTTTTGAATTTTCCACTAATCCAAATTTTTCAAGGCTCTCCTCACTAATATTTATAAAAAGGCATATATTAGGCAAAAGTGTGTATAAAAATAAACATATTAGTGAAAATAACTTTCAAAATTGCAGTACAAATCAGGATAAAATGCTTGCAAAAATGTGTGCATTGGTCCATACTAGAAAGATTATGCCAGATGCCAGCTCAGTCGGCTCTCTGGTGCTGTTGACAGGCAACTTCAAGGCTCTTTCTCTCTCTCCTCATAGTTCTTTGTCTTCAAAATGGACTTGAACTTGACAGCCCCTTCAAACAGAGGAGCACCTGACATCCCTGCAAAGGAAAGGAGCATCTTCTGAGATGTAGGATATATGGTCACCTTAGCCAAGCTATGGGCTGCTTCTTCACATGTAAGCATGGTTTTCTTGGTAGAATGATTAAATTTTTAGCATTAGCTCACATAAAAAATGCTTAAGAAGGCCTAATATATCTCAGTGAAGGTAAACATTGCATGTAAAAGCTATGATGTATTTATTTATTTAAAACCCATATCCCCTAGTTCTTTGCATCGTTTCATTTGACTCCACGCATTTTTGATATGTCAAGCAATCATCCAGTAATAACAGCTGCATTTAAGATGAAAGGAGTGAGCAAAAATTTGATTGCTTAACCAAAAAAAGCTATTTGGCAAGGGGGCAGGGAGGGGATTTAAATATTTTCCCCCTCCTTCCACTTCAATCCCCAGTTTAATTTCTTGCAGCAGTGCCATTTGCTTTTGCCTTTCTTACATATGGAAAAATTCCTCATGTTAATGAAAATCATTATACTAGCAATATACTGCAGTATTTGTTTGCCTCCTTGAAAACAAAGGAAATGTTGCCCCTTGCTCCCCAGGCAAGGAAGAAGATGACTTTCTCCCCATTTCGAAAGATTTTGAAATGTGTAAGGAGTGTTTAATATTTGTCCAGCGTACAGTTCTAATATTGACTGATTCCTTTGGAAAGCGGCTTTACGTGCCGTTCTGGAGCTGCTTTACTCATGAGGAAGTTTGTGAATTCAGGGCTATGTGACAGCTCGGAGGGAGGCTGGCATTGTTTTTCTGAGTCTGGGTGGGAGCTTTTCTGGGCCCTGCCTTTCATCAAGAGTGTGATGCTTTTCCTTGGGAAATGTAGAGGCAGCAACATAGGCAGCTGCTGGTAGTGGCCAGCCTATATTAGGGAGAATGTAAGGTTAAGCTTAGAATTCTACAAGGTAGGATTAGGCAGTATGTGGACCAATAACTCCCAGAAGTGCAAGCTGGATTTCGAAGGGGCAGAGGAGACCAAATTGCAAATATGCGCTGGATTATGGAGAAAGCTAGAGAGTTCCAGAAAAAAAATCTACTTCTGCTTCATTGACTATGCAAAAGCCTTTGACTGTGTCGACCACAGCAAACTATGGCAAGTTCTTAAAGAAATGGGAGTGCCTGATCACCTCATCTGTCTCCTGAGAAATCTCTATGTGGGACAAGAAGCTACAGTTAGAACTGGATATGGAACAACTGATTGGTTCAAAATTGGGAAAGGTGTACGACAAGGCTGTAAATTGTCTCCCTGCTTATTTAACTTATATGCAGAATTCATCATACGAAAGGCTGGGCTGGATGAATCCCAAGCTGGAATTAAGATCGCCGGAAGAAATATCAACAACCTCAGATATGCAGATGACACAACCTTGATGGCAGAAATTGAGGAGGAATTAAAGAACCTTTTAATGAGGGTGAAAGAGGAGAGTGCAAAATATGGCCTGAAGCTCAACATCAAAAAAACGAAGATCATGGCCACTGGTCCCATCACCTCCTGGCAAATAGAAGGGAAAGAAATGGAGGCAGCAAGAGATTTTACTTTCTTGGGCTCCATGATCACTGCAGATGGTGACAGCAGTCACAAAATTAAAAGACGCCTGCTTCTTGGGAGAAAAGCAATGACAAACCTAGACAGCATCTTAAGAAACAGAGACATCACCTTGCTGACAAAGGTCCATATAGTTAAATCTATGGTTTTCCCAGTAGTGATGTATGGAAGTGAGAGCTGGACCATAAAGAAGGCTGATCGCCGAATAATTGATGCTTTTGAATTATGGTGCTGAGGAGACTCTTGAGAGTCCCATGGGCTGCACGAAGATGAAACCTATCCATTCTGAAGGAAATCGGCCCTGAGTGCTCTCTGAAAGGACAGATCCTGAAGCTGAGGCTCCAATACTTTGGCCACCTCATGAGAAGAGAAGACTCCCTGGAAAAGACCCTGATGTTGGGAAAGATTGAGGGCACAAGGAGAAGGGGATGACAGAGGACGAGATGGTTGGACAGTGTTCTCGAAACTACCAACATGAATTTGACAAAACTCCGGGAGGCAGTGGAAGACAGGAGTGCCTGGCGTGCTCTGGTCCATGGGGTCACAAAGAGTCGGACATGCCTAAACGACTAAACAACAACAAAGGGTAAACAGAAGCAGTGAGATTTAGCTGGCCTTTCCTATATCTGTTGTTCATGAAAATAGTTCTCATCTCACTTCCTCATCTTATTTCCTCACTGATGAACATGATGACCTAATTTGATGACTGCTGGCTGTAGTCTCTAAAGCATCCTTGTGCTCCAGCCTGTCTCCACTCAGCTGTGGGGCTTTTCACTATTATTCCTTAATACCTGGGTTTAGAATGTTAGCATCAGATCTGAGAGCTGCACAATCAGACAGAGAAATAAAGACCTGTGCATCATTTGTGCAGGGGGTGGGGGTGGGGTTGCTCAGCACACTTATAACTTGGGGTACATTCCCTAGCACCAGGATCCCATTCTATTAACTACAATCTCATGAGTCATGAAATAATTCTCTATTTTAATTCTGAAATTGCATTTTGAAATTAAGCTGTATTCACACTGGGACTTTTCTACTATGCCCTCAAATATTATTTACTATTTTTAAAACAAACAAACAAACAAACAAACATAACATAACATAACATAACATCCTTATTGAAATAAAAGCTCTATAAAGCTTGCTGATTACTTGGTAACTATTTGGTTGATCCAAATAAAGCTGTTATCCTGTTTTTGCTAGTGATCAATGCAGCTGAAAACATTATATAAACAAACACATTCACTCTAAAGCTTTCTTCTGGCCTTGTTCATTGCACATTCATGAAGTACCTCTGCAAAGTCTTTCCCTCCCCTTGAATATCCACTTAACCTCAGCTGGCTTAACTATTCTTGCTGTGCCTTTCTATGTGTAAACTGGACATGTACTCACTTCGAGAAGGGCATGTAAATCTTAACCAACAGCAATAGCAATGGGTCTTATTGTTCCTTGGATCAATGTCCCTGATTTATTATGTTTGTCCCTCCCTCTTGTCTTTGCACAAGTCTGTGAGTAGTCATTCTTGAGAGTTTATATCTCATTTCTTTCTCTCAAACAAGCGCTACATTTTTTGCACAAACACCCGCTCTTCATTCTAGAGAAGCGACTCATTGGTTAGAATATTGCTCATTCTCCAACAATACTTCTGATTTATCTCTAGCAAAGGTCACAGGATTTGGACAATAGGTGCACAGTGGCAGGGAAATAAGTTTCCATAAAAATAGTCCATCATGATCTACAGTTGGCCTCAGTTTTTCCTCACTCATGGTGATGGGGTGAACTGGGAGAGCCCTGCATCTCTAGCCTCCCTTCCCTCTATGCTTAGATCAGAGGAGATTAGAAGCACTTGGTCCTCATCCTCCTCTGATTAATGAGCACTTACACTTCATAATGTGGGTGCCCTTTGAGGGATCGCGTGTGGTGCTACAGTTCCCAGGGAGCTTAGCGGTAAGGGGGGGCTGGCTTGCCTCTCAGTGTTATTATTCAGAGGCTCATGCCCAGCCTTAGTAATTAGGCTTCTTGCTGGTGCCCAGCCTCATTTATAAATAGGGGGTGGAGCCGACAACAGCCAGGCAGTTGGCTCTGGAGATTCACCCTCCCTCCCCTCCCTTTGTTTAGTGTTTTCTTGTTTGCAGGTTAACTTTTCCTTCCTGTTTAGTGGGTGCTGCTGTGGTCTTTGACCAGTCGCTGTTGAAGGACCGGGAAGAAATATTTCTGCATTGGCAGGTTTTGTCTTCCCCGTAGCAATTCATCACAACTTTGGCGGTTATGGCCTTGGGTGGAACCCTTTAGTCTTTTCTTCCCTATTTTTTTTTGGGGGGGAGGCGTGAAGTCGTGACTGACCCCCCTGCGGCGGCAATTCCAGGCTCCCCCTCTTAAAGGGGTTATATATATGGGTGTCACTGGCCATACACTGAAAGGTCATCAGTGAACTACCCTGTGTGCAGGGATATGGGCTTGGCTGCCTGCTACACTTACGTCTTGCAGAGCACCTCCATATCCTATTGACCCTGATGAGCGCCATTTCCCCCCGGCTGAGGAGATGGAAGGGATACACACCCAAGGCCTAAGCCAAGGTCTTCCTACATTTGGAAGTTTAATAAAGTTGTGGCCTAATTTTAAATCCATAACATTGTCAGAGTCCTTATTCCTTTCTTATGATCCCTGGGGGCTGGGGCTGTTGTGCCTGGTTGCACAAAGCATTGCAAATACCATCAGAACGTCTGCCAGTGCCGGATATTGAAATCTCTAGATCATAGAAGGAAAAATGTGAGAGGAAACAAATTCTTCCTTTGCTACTATGCTAACATAGGAGAGATAATAATAATAACAATATAATAATAATAATAATAATAATAATAATAATAATAATAATAATAACAACAACAACAATAATAATTTATTATTTATACCCTGCCCATCTGGCTAGGCTTCCCCAGCCACTCTGGATGGCTTCCAACAAAATATTAAAATACAGTAATGCATCAAACATTAAAAGCTTCCCTAAACCACTACGATAATTTGTTTAAGGAACACATCTGATCTCCATATGTACTGAGACTGGTTTGTGTTCCATGTGTTTACCTGACAGGTGTGTGTCTCATGTCCTACAAGACAGTGGTGCTGCTAGTGCTGTTATTGTGTACATTTCAGGTCCTTCAAATGTAGCAACTCTGCCTTGAACTTTCAGGGTACAGAGCAAAAGCACTGAAAAAGAAATCCACAGTACACCTTCCATTTGGCACATTTCACTGAATTTTTAGGTAGGAACTTGGGAGTTCATTGCATGGAATAAATGCTCACATTTGATTTATAAATCTGGGAAGTGCTATTACTATTTCCACTCTATTTTGTATTTGTTTGTCTGAAACTAAATATCTAGAGAAAAGCAGCAGGTGGACAACAAAGAATATATATAAGTTCAGAGAATGAAATCAGACCCGTGAGACATCTTTCAGATAAGAAAGTGAATCACAATAGCCAAATAATAATTCACTATCACTTCATTTGGAATTATGCTGCAGTGGATTTCCCCCTATTGTTTTGAGGTTTAAGATTATACTTCAATGTATAAAGCCTATGCTACAAGTGTTCTTTGCAGAGGCTGATGTAACAAAGACAGCGAAAGTATTTCCAGCATTCCAATGGTGCTTGTGAAGCGCTTGCATCATTGAGCCCTTTAAACTGAATAACACACCAAATCACTTTGTATAATAAGAGGGAAGCAAGAGCAGCTTGCTGGTGATCTTTGGGACCCAGGAAGCTGCCTCATATCAGCTCAGGATTGTATCCACGCTAGCAATGGCTTTCCAAGGTTTCAGATGGGGTCTTTTAAGAGCATAAGAATATAAGACAAGCCTGTTGGCTCAGGCTAATGGTCTATCTAGCCCAACATCCTGTTGCCAAGGTGGCTGCCCAGATGTTTGTGAGAAGCCTGCATGCTGGACATGACAGCAGAAGCACTCTGCCCATTTGCGATTCCCAGAAATTGGTATTCAGAGACATGAAGCCTCTGACAGCAGAGCCATTGACCTCCATGTCCTTTCTAAGCCCTACTTGGCAAAGGAGAGGATTGCACCTGAGAAATCATTCAAAACATATGTTCTGCCAGTAAGCGAATGCTTCCCACCATCTTTTGCCAGTGAGAAACAAAAATACCCGTGTGGTGGAGGTACGTTTCCCTGCCCACAACATAATGCACCTGCTAATGAGAGTGAAATTTATGTATCTACCAAGAGGGGCTAATGCTAAGTGAGAAATGAAAACATGGGAAGATAGAACAAAGAAAGATTACTACTCAGAATATTTGTCCATCTAGCCAAGAATCAAGATGATAAAGAATATTTCAGCTCTTCTGTTGCAAGGCATGATCCAGTTCAAGGTTAATCACTTGTAAGTCCAATTTATTCCACTATGACAGTTAAAGACATCCTTGATCTTCTTTTAGACAGGAATGCACAAACACCATCCTGAGAATTTTGGATCTACTGACCAAAGTAGTTGTTGTTCTGTCATTCAGAATTCCTTAGTTCATCTGAAGTTGGAGCTTATAATATAATTATGCTTCTGCTTCAATAAAAATCTAGCAGAAACAGCAAAAAAGTGTGCAGCTTAATTAGAGAAGTTCTAGCAGAAAATCTGCTTTGCATCCAAAAGGTTCCAGGTTTAAACCCTAGCACCTTCACAAAGGGTTGGGATTGTCCCCTGTCTGAAACCCCAGATAATTACTGCCAGGTAGCGTGGACAATATTGACCTAGAAGGACTAGTGGTTGACTCCATATAAGGCAGCTTCCTATGTGCTTAAATTCCTGAAAAATTTTGCTAGAGTATTTCACCTGAGGAAAAACACCCAAACTTACTTTGATTTTAGCAAAGTTTCAATGGCAATTAATAATTTGGGGCTGTGCCCAATGTTTGGTGAATGAACCAAATATATGTGGATATAACTGGTGCACGCAATATCTGTTCATCACTTGAACAACACAGCAGCTTTGGAAACGTTCCTCAGACAAATTTGACTGAAATTCTGCATTAGACATGAATTCATTTTCAGTGAAAGGTAAGGTTACTGGGATCTTTTTGTCTATCATATAGATAATCAAGTTTTCTGAAATTCATATAGAGAAATCTAACAAGTATCTGGAGTCTGCAAAATTATGGAAAGAGCATAAAGTCATGGAAAGCCATCAAATTGGCATACCAACATTTCTCTGAAGGTTAAAGTTCACAATACAGTATTAAAGTCACACTGAATTTGATATTACAGACATGAGAAGCAATGTCAATAGTACAGCTGCCCTTATAACGTTTTAGCGCCGAAAGGTAATTAAATGCCTTGGATAAAAAAGTAATAAAAAAACCTATCAATTCACCCTGACTACTAATTAATTGGTTAAAAAGAAATGTGATAGCACCTACTTAATCTCTTACAGGAAACAAATCAAGAAAAGTAAGTATATGGAGAAAGGAAAATGCAAATGTAAATGACACCACCATTTTATCAATGCATACCATTTTCTTCATTTAGCTGTCCTATTTCACAAGGAAGGTGAGAACATGTGTCCCTTTGTAACATTTCAGTTTTTTAATTTAAATATAGAGAGAAAATGAAAAATAGCAGCTGAAAACAATATAGATAGATCACAAATGTTTTCAAACTATGTCACGCCAAAAGAATACAGCTAAAATAATATTGTATTATCTTGGAAAGTCAAATGCATTCCTAGATTGCAGCAGTGTTCCTGAAAAATAACCCCGAGTACCTTTTTTTTTCTTTTAAAAACCATTTCTAACTGGTTCAGAGCAGGCACTCTCAAGAGGCAAACCATTGACTGTTTGCTGTTCCTTACAGATAAAGAATATATTCAGTCTCAGTGACTGTTAGCCAGGATGGCTATGTTCTCCCACAAAGGATACTGCAAAGTTGGATGGAGAGCAACTCCTCTATGAAGAAAGGTTGCCGCATTTGGGACTTTTTAGTTTCGTTTAGAGAAAAAGTGAGTAAGAGGCAACATGATGGAAATTTATAAAATTATGCTTGGCATGGTGAAAGTGGACAGAGAAAAGTTTTCCCTTCTCTCATAATACTAGAAATTATGGACTTCCAATGAAGCTGAATGTTGGAAGATTTGGGACAAATTAAAAAGTATGGTACTTCTTCATACAGCACAGAAACTTGCTCCCAAAGGAGACAGTAATGGCCACCAACCCTAGATGGCATTAAAAGAAGATTAGACAAAATCATGGAGGAGAGAGCTATTAATGGCTCCTGGCCACTACGGCTATCCTCTATCTCCACAATTTGAGGCAGCAGTGTTTCAGAACTACCAGAGTGGAGAGTGCTCTTATGCTCAAATTCTGCTTGCAGGTTTCCCATGGGCATCTGTTTGACCACTGTGAAAACAGGATAGTGGGCTATTGGTCTGATCCAGCAGAGCTGCTATGATGTTCTTATGTTTACTGTCTTTTTGAATAGTCCATATGTTACAGCCCTGGAGTAGAAAGCAATGTGCAGCTATAACCTACATATACGGTGTGCTCATGTGTGTTGTTAAACAACTACTTGAGTATCAATTAAATACTTTATGCTCATTTACGTTCCTTGGTTTTGTAAACTCTTTTTAGGTCATCACTCAAAAGTTTCACATTCATTCTGGATGGGCAACAGCTGTCCCCCCCCCCATTGTGCAATAAAAAAACAACTGATTCTACAAACCTCTTCGCCAACATTGTTCTATTGCTGGAATGAAATTGAGGGGCTTTTCATTTGACAGTATCAACTATTCATCAGCAGCCCCCGGGCCTACACCATGCGTTGTTGCACGCTGTTCAATTTCCCAGTGCCAACGCACGATCGTTTTCAAGGCGGTTACTTTCCTCAACAGCAACCGTAAAATACTTGTGAAACATAGCCTCGCTTATGGAGGGCTTGTCTTGACAGAAATAATCCTTACCTGCCCCTTTCTCCAGCAAAAAACAAAAGCGAAGCAAAATGGCTAAATGAAAGGGAAATGGATGAGACGAGAGCATTGCACAGTGACTTCACTGCCCATCAGTCTTTAAGGGTTCTTGGTGCACCCTCAGCCGGTCATCATCAGACTGATGGCTGACTGATAAATTTATCCATGGAACAAAAGACCATGCTGCCAGAAAAAGGTATCTCAAATAAGCCCTGACTGAAAGCACCAAGCAAGTGAGCAAGCCATAGCAGGTATTTATCTGAAATAAGATCTGGCAGAGCTCCACTAATATTTCACAAGATAAAGTTCTTTCTTTCCCTGCCTTAAACTGCAGCAGTAATGGAGGTTTAAATGACATGGCTATTTAGTTACCAACAGAAGGCTTTCCTTTTAGTTAGTATTAAATGCAAAGGGAAAAAAGGCACTTCATTCCCCCCCAGGGCTTCGAACAAAAGATGGGAAGAACAGCAAATCTGCTTCTCAAAACCGACATATACGGCTGGATAAACACTGCAGTTTGCCTCTTTATTTCCCATAAAAGAGAGTGTATTTATGGATACATTCACAGTGGATTAGCCAGCCCTGGCTCCCATGGTATTTACAAATATGTGGACTTAAGGATGTTGCAAAA
This sequence comes from Podarcis bocagei, assembly GCF_964188305.1. Lineage (NCBI taxonomy): Eukaryota > Metazoa > Chordata > Lepidosauria > Squamata > Lacertidae > Podarcis > Podarcis bocagei. Next base: position 57,522,533 of record NC_138125.1, on the reverse strand, counting down.
GTTTGGAAAGTTTCTTGCTCAAAGAAAATCAGAATGGTTTCATCAGAAAGAAACCAAATGAAATTTCTTGTTTGAAACTTCTTTCAGGATGTTCCAGTCCTTTACTATAAGGCAGGCCAGAAGAACTAATTTATTGATAATTTACTTATATCAAGATTTATATGAACATTTTTAGCCCCCCTTAAACCCTGCCCTGAGCATCTCACAAATGCACGCAAAACAGTAATGCTAGAATCTCTTTAAAATAGCAACCAACCTACTAACTGCAGAGGCCTGTACCATTTTGGCTTTTTTGTTACAAACATAAGAAGCTACCTGAGGTGGCTGGAGCCCAACTGCTCTAGCACACCATCCAAAACAGGGGGATGTCATAGGGAAAACAATCAACTCCGTCATGGAAATGTGGGCATCTATGCAGACACTACTTATGTGGTATCCCCAGTTAAGACAAATGGAACCGCCACAAAAACATGGCATACTCTCCAACATTTTTCCAATGAAAATAGGAACATCCTATTTCATAATAGCAATAATTTTAGTATTTATATCCTGCCCATATGACTGGGTTGGTATATAAATCTGGTTAAATGGAATGAAATACTCTCAGTGAGTCCCTCTCAGAGGTCAATGGGCCCTGCTCATTAGACCATCACTGTCCACTCTGCTCTATACTTTTGTCAGTAGCTACTAGCTTAACTTTTAGGAAGTTGCCCCATTTTGAGTGATATCATTTGCTCATCAAGCTCAGCACTGTTCCCATTTACTGACAACAGCTCCCCACAGTTTCAGATGGATGGTTTTCCCCAGCCCCACTGAAGATACCAGGATCTGAGCATTCAAAGTTCGTGAGCATGGCCTCTGCAACAAAACAAGGACCCTTTTAAACAGAATCTTTTTATGTGTTTAAAGGTGTTGCCCATGTTCTTTCAAATTTCTTATTCTTCCCTCAATTAACCTAGAAGACTTTTCGTGCCATGTTACATTTTAGATTTTGCCCATGGTCATGCACAACAGCATTCCAGTCTGTCTTTGTGCTACTGCAATCTAAATAATAATTAGTTATTTTTTCCCCTTCCTCTTTCATGGGCTAATGACCTTACTTTCCTGTTCTCTCTTTCTCATGGATTCCTATATTCAGGTTAAAGAGGCTTTAGATTAAATTAAACCGAATGATGGTTCTGCTCGAGTAGAATGTTAATATGCCTTAATTGAAGTGCTTTGTTATTGTTTTCATCCTTATGTTTCTTACAGTGACATTGGGAGGTTTAACATGAATGACCTTCCAATAAATCCACATGAAATCTGCTCATTTCTCATGGAAATTTATTATTATAAAACACACACACATGCTGTAAATTCAGTTAATGGTAGAAAATCAAAACAAATATTAGGTATGATCTTTCTGAAACATATTAAAATGTTTGTGATAGAAAAGCTGTCAATGCCAAATTACATGTGACATGAATAGAGTGAAAGAAATGAACATGCACGTTTTATTTCTTTTGAAATGAGACCCAAGAAGGACTGGGACCATGGGGCATAGAGAGGAGCATTGAGCTCTTTCCTCCTACCATAGTCTTAACAAAAATCGTGCAACCTTCCCATAACTATGGCAATGGGAGAATCCTTTACAGATTCCTTAATACTGCTGGGGAGGGGCAGATATTATTTCCAGGACCCCATAGGGAGCAGTGTTCAGCCCAGACACTGAGGTCCAGCTCTGAGGGCCTTTTGGCGGTTCCCTCACTGCAAGAAGTAAGGCTACAGGGAACCAGACAGGGCCTTCTCGGTAGTGGCACCCACCCTGTGGAACACCCTCCCATCAGATGTCAAGGAAATAAACAACTATATGACTTTTAGAAGACATCTGAAGGCAGCCCTGTTTAGGGAAATTTTTAATGTTTGATGTTTTATCATGTTTTTAATATTCTGTTGGGAGCCACCCAGGGTGGCTGGGCCTCTGGGGAGACCTGCCAGATGGGTGGGTATAAGTAATAAATCATCATCATCATCTCTTTACCACACACACAGCGTGGCTCAATCCTGCTAAGGCCACACTGATATTTCAATTTATTTATTTTAAAAAACCCACATTATGTCAGTCATATATGGATCTGTGTTAGTGATTGGGTTGAGGCCTTAGAATGACCTAAAGGAAGCCTCAGTATCCTGTTATATATTTAATAGACCCTTGACAGATGAACTTTATCAGATCTTTTTCAGCATGGATTGCAGTTTTGAGTTTAGGTGCTATATTGTCAAGGTCCAGCACAGTTATTTGTTATTGCTTGTATAAGCTGTCATTACTTATGGATGGATGCATGCACAGACTTGGACTAGACTGCCATTGTGTGGATTGTTTTTGCTGTGAGAGCACATGTCATTAGGTAAAGTGAGGCAGGTGGCGAGTGTTGGAGGACTGAGCCCCTAGAGTTCCCCTAAGCTAGCCCACTGTTGTCAGGCGTTGTAGAAGATGCCGTCTCTTTGATAGTGTAGAAGATAGATCCAATTGCCATTCCGGTTGGTGTCTGGACTTAGAATCTTGTCCTTCAATTCAAGCAGCACAGTGTCATGGTCCTGCCCTGTGTGTGAGAAAAATGTAGGCTTTAAAATGGCTACTGGAGTAAGAATAACATGACATTTTGGGTGTGTGAGAGAATCGTTAGTCACTTTTTTTTGTCTTACAGATAAATCCTAACTACAGAAAGCCTATGCCATAGCCCTGGAAGAGCTCCTTTTTGGGGGACTCATACCGGCTTCAGTTCTGCCAGCTAAATCCCAGGAAAGGGGCTTATGTTTGTGAGAGTTTTTGGCTCAGGCAGGGTGAGGAAAAGCCAAAGATCCACCGAATCTAAAGTTTCTCATCCCAATGGATCTTGGGTTTGGATTGCACTGAAAGTCTATCTGCATTCGTGTTTCATCTGGATTTTTAGTTACTGGCTCGTTGTCTTTTTATGTGTCGTTCTGTTGTTTTTAGTGTGTTTTTATATTTTATTATATGGATTTTCCCCCCTCTTGAGGCTATAATGAAAAGTGATACACATACAAATGCTATCTTCAAAAGATGGGAAAAAAATGTTCCCATGAAAACAAGATGCAGTTAAATGCTGATTTACAGGAACTTTAGGCTAAACCAACACGGTGTCTACATTTATGAAATACCAAGTCTCATTTATGAAATAGCAAGTCTGAGGCAGTAATGATGACTCACAATAAAGGCACTAATACTATAAGGATGGTAATTGAGAGACTAAGAGGTGGCAGTCTTTAATCTCCACTATTAGGTAAAAAAAAAAAAATTAGTAGTTACAGATGAAGCTGGATGACCAATAAAACCCACAAAACTGGTTTGGAACAGTGAGGAGAACTCCAAATTCTGAGGAACTCATACAGAACATAATTCAAGTCTTTCATTTATTTATTTATTTTTGCCATCCTCTCCATTTAAAACAATCCTTTAGTTGCTCCCCTTAAGGATTATTCATCAGGTTGCTTTGTCATTTTAATGTATCTGCTTATTGAATTTATAACCAATATCATAATTACCATGCACAACAAGGTTTGATTTGACATGGAATTGAGCTCAGAATAAACTGAACTACTTTATTTATGTTCAACATATTTATAGCCCATCCTTCATCATGAGAGATTCAAGGGCGGGGTACAGAATGAAAATTGGGCCAAGTGGCTTATCTGGTGGGGCAGAGCTATAGTGTTTGCTTTCAGATATTAGGGTCACTGTCACTTACCAGCAGAGAGAGAGGTGAAGAAGTGGGAAAGTTGGCACAATGTGGATGCACGGGGAAGCCAATCCAGTGCTCGCATTGGTGTGGCCTCACTACACCGTACTTCCTGCTGCATTGCCTGGTAAGTGCCAACCACACTACTTGTGGGGATCTAGTGCTGCCGCTGTAACCCATTGGGTAAGCCACTTCTTTCAGATAAATTATATCCTCTAAAACAATAAATTTTGAATCAACATAAGCAACATAATAAGAGCAGCTAAACTTCAACTAAACTATCGGAACATCAGTCACACATCCTCTCAATGGCAAGCAAGCTGTGAAAGTCTCCACTCAGCTCTAATGTTAGTGTTGGTGACAAGTGTACTTCCAGAAGGGAGGACAAATTTCACAAACTGTTTGGCATTTCAGAGAAGGCCCTTTCCCATGTCACCACATATTTTACATTCTTGATGGTGGCATGCAGAGAAGAATCTTAGGGCATAGGCAGGCTGGTCTACGGGGAGGTGCTATTTTAGGTTTCTGGATCTTAAGTCATTCCATCACCAGTACTTTGAACTAGGTCCAAAAGTGAATAGGCAATAATATATTTGTTGGGTTTTCTTTATCTTGAGGTGGTAAATGGTGCTACAGTGGTACCTCTGGTTAAGAACTTAATTCGTTCTGGAGGTCCGTTCTTAACCTGAAACCGTTCTTAACTTGAGATACCACTTTAGCTAATGGGGCCTCCTGCTGCTGCCGCGCTGCTGGTGCATGATTTCTGTTCTCATCTTGAGGTAAAGTTCTTAACCTGAGGTACTATTTCCAGGTTAGTGGAGCCTGTAACCTGAAGTGTTTGTAACCTGAGGTGTTTGTAACCCGAGGTACCACTGTAGTCAGAAATGACTATGACCTGCTTGGCAGCACATCTGTGGTCTATTGACAATTTGACTACTGGAAATTAAAGGGGGAGTTTACTTTCTGCACCGAATGCAGGGATGTGATAGGGTAATTGATTATTTGAAAACTGTATTTAAGTTGATGCAGAGTTGTTGTATGCTGCTGGTGAGGAGTGGTGATGAGGAGTGGTGACTTACAGCTTGTGATTGTTATATATTCAAAAATAAAAATAAGCAAAGATATTGTGGACAGCCTTTTATTTCAATGCCCCAGTCACTGCACACACTCTGTTGGCAAAAAACCCCAACAATATTATATTGACCCACTCCAGTTTGGGTTCAGACTGGTTTGAGACAGAATGAGTCTTGGTTGCCCTGATTTATTATCTTCTTCAGGAGAGGGATTTGGCAGGGAGGTGGGGAGGAAGCCTATTGATTTTCCTGGATCTCTCAGTTGTTTTTGATCCTGTTGACCATGGCATCCTTCTGGATAATCTCCATGAGTGGAGGGCAACATTTTATGAAAGTGTTACTAAGTTTCAAAAAGTCGTATTCAGTGACTGTGCCTCAACAACTGTGAAGTGCTGCAAGACACACTTTTGTTCCCAATCCTATTTAATAGCCATATGAAACTGCTGGAGGAAGCCATTTGGAGATTGTGGGTTAGGTGTCACCAATATTTTGATGGTTTATTTGTAACATCCACTCTACTACCTTCCATGTCTGGAATGCTCGGGTCTCTTGCTAAAAGCAACATGCTTGGTTGTACCAGAGGCCTAGGTCTACTGCAGCTCTGGGGTCTTATCAGCAGCAGAAGAGCTGCCAGAGCTCAGGAAAAATCTTTTTGGCTGCACTGGGTCTCTTGTTGTCTGCTGTGGAGTGAGACAATACTGTCTCACTGCTGCTTACTGGGACAATAAAGGCGTGAGGTCAGAGCTGTGTGAGAGTGCACTGATAGCAGGGCCAGATGGGCTCCCCAGTGCACCAGCAGTGATTCTGCGGTCAGCAAGCCAGTGCTGCAGAACTGTCTCACCTTGTCAGCAGATCCTGGGACTGATGAATTCAATCCAGACACCATAATCTATTTCAGACATTTCAGGGAAGGGGGTGGATTCAATTCTTACATTCCACTTACCCCTAAACCTGTCTTTGTTAGCTACCTAAACTCTCTCCAGGCATTCGAAGTCTCTGTCCCCACAAGGAACATTCAAAGGTTGAGCATGGCAGTCCCAACCAGACTTGTATACACATTTGGCAGAATGTGCTTTGGAACCTCTGCATGATGAGGTGCCCTGTATTCTCAGGGTTCCCAACAATATGGATACTTCTGTTAATCTGAATACAACTGGAAGTCTCTTTCAGGCCTTCCCAGTCAAAAACAGAAGGTTGCGAGTGGCACAAACAGAATGAAGGCTCTGGAATTGAACCTTCCCTATACACCCACTCCTCCTAGGTGCATGTTGAATGCTTAAATAGTGTTCTAGTCCAAATTTAATCCTAATATGTGCTGACTGGATACCTACTGACTTCCACAGGCTACACTGCCTTCATAAGGCTTCAGAAGGACACACTGGTTTATTATGAGTACTGCTCCCCCTGAAGCCTGCCCTAACCTCTTAGTTTTTGAATTTGTCTTTGAGCTGAGTCCTTATTCCCCTATGTTGCACGTGCAGTGTACAGAAGAATGGAAGAAGAGAATAAAATTGCAAATCCGTCCACATTCAGCAAAGTCGATGAATATGTAATACAGTATGTAATAATACCTAAGTAATTCTTCCATTATGAACTCAATCCAATTCCATTATTTGATTTGGGAAATGGATTTTGAACATGGGCCTGTTTGACTAATCGGATCATCATTTTTCCTATTCTTTTCTATTTAAATTGTTGAGTGACATGGTTGTCGTTGGGGGGAAAAAGGGAGTGATTTTGTTACACCAACGGAGAGAACTGTCATTCCAGCAAAGTGACAGGAGCCAAATTGGCCAGGGAAAAATGCTCCCTCGCAGACTGGAGAAAAACCACAGGAGAAATGCAGGCAAAAATGTCACCTCTCAAACATAATGATAACAGGATTACAAAAATCTAATTAGCTGTTTCATTAGCAGAATCCTATCTTTGAGGACAACAAACAATGGGTATTCGGAAGCTGTCCATCCATTTTGAATGCAAGAGCTGTCATGGAGACACTCTGGCTAATTTATTCCAGGCATTCCTTCTGATTGCTGAGTGACTTCAAGGAGGCAGTTTGTGTGCCTTTTTTTAATAAAAGAAAGAAAGAAAGAAAGAAAGAAAGAAAGAAAGAAAGAAAGAAAGAAAGAAAGAAAGAAAGATGCTTAAAGGGAGGTGACCACCTGCATAATGACATACAGACTTCATGACTCCCAGAAAGCTTTCTGTACCTCTTTGCCAGAAATATATAATTGAATGCACTTGTTGAACAGTTATTGTGAGTACAGGCATTTGAATAGTTGAATAGTTTTGGTTTGATCTACATAGACACTTTTCAGAGACCATTTTTCTGTTCTTTAGTAATAATGGCCACACTAAACAGTAAAGGGTCAAAGGAGATGATTGTGAAATGTGTTAATGCATGTGATGTATCTTTAATAAATAAAAAAATAAAAACACATAGGATAAGCATTTCCCTCTGTCCTATAAAGAGTGTTTTCATTGAGCAGAGCCACACTGTGCATTGAAAGAGCACATCCAAAGCACATTTAAAACACATGACTCCTGCCAAAGATTCCTGTGAACTGTAGTTTGTTAATGGTGCCAGGAATTGAGGCTCTTTGAGGGGAAATTACCATTCTCAAGCTTCTTTGGGGGGAAGTCATGTGCCTTAAATGTGCATTTGATATGCATTGGATGTGCTTTAAATGCATGGTGTGGGCCTGTCTATTGGCATCATGAGAGACTTTCTTTCCGGGGCTAATAGTAGCTTCAAGAATGGCAGAAGCAATTTCCACTGGGAATGTAAAACAAAGAGGAAAGTTTAAACCCTAGGATGCATGGCCCCAATCCAACCATGCTTCTGTAAATAAATAAATAAAAATGCTAAGGGTGTTCAGTGTTTTACTTCTGGAAAGCCTCACCTCTCCCACGAGGGGAGGAGTTGCGAGCGGGACTCACTTCCCGCGCTTCACAGAGGGGCATGGTTGTGCCCCCTGCATCACAGGGAGTCATGGGTCCACGTCACACCCTCAGCCGGCCAATCCGGTTAGCTGGGGTGTGTGGTTTGCTGTATTTAAGCGGCTGCACGGCTTGGAGCTCTCTCTTCAGCTTCCTGCTAACACAGATCTCCTGCCCTCCCACCCTTTCTTCTTGCGTTCGACCCCCTGACCTTGCTATGGACCTCGGTTGGTTGCCTGTTGAAGGGGCCTGGTAGGATTTTTTTCCACTTGGCAAATTGGCACCAGCGACTTGGTTTTTCACCTACCTCATAGCAAATCATCACAACTTTGTAAGGTTTGGCGGTTAAGCATTGGAAAATGTGTTGTGTGTTGGGGGGGAGGTTGCGGTCATCACCTACCCCTCCCTTTGAAGGGTATTCCGTTAAAGGAATCCGGTGCTCGTGGTTCCTGTCCGATGCCTTGATGGTGGCTAGGGCCATGGCTCGACCCCCGGTGACTCTAGGGGAAAGCTTCAGTTGATTGGAATCAACAGACTCCCCCTACTGGTTGTTAACCCTTGTGTGACTCCTGGCAGAGCAGACAGGAGTCACGTTTAGTCTCTCCGATCCAATGCCTAAGCCAATACCACTCACATTCTGTAACCAATAAAGTTGTGGCCTTTTTTAGCCCATTAACCTAAAATGCCTGCTTCCATGTGTCTTATTCCAAAGTGGGGAGCGGGGCTTGACTCACAAATGACTTATCCATTAATCCTACTGCTAGTAGGATTAATCAACACTGGTTAATCCATTAATCAACACTTCTAGTCAGTATTCCAATATTGACAGCAGTAGCTATCAGCCAAGATTTTAGTGTAGTTGAAAGCTGTTTTTCACAGCTTCCTGAAACTGGCCAACCTTTTCACTTGAGGGAGCATGGGCCAAGTCAGAAGGGAACAGGCAAATGCCTTCTGATTGCGCATGATGAGGACAGGCCTACTAAAAGCTTATCTGGCTTCTGCTGTTGCAGTTTAGTCCATATCGATATTTCTTAGGGCCCACCATATTGCTATACTTTTTGAACTGTTTTTAATATTATGTTTTAATTGTAATCTGCTCTGGGACCTAAGGGTGAAGGGTGGGTAATAAACTGTACTACTACTATTACTACTACTACTACTACTACTACAGCAGATGAGGTAGTAAACCCATTCCTACTGTAGCACCCTGCTTGTGGTTAACGCTTAGCTGGAATGAAATATTCAACGCAGCAATAGAGAAATTAAAATAATTATTTATTTGTCAGACAAATAAATGAGAGGCACAGTGGTATATGGTTACCAAGCTCTGGCCTGGCCTCCTGCCATTATGGCCAGCACTTATATTCCCTTAATCCAGCCCCCTTTGCTCCTCCTTTGGCTGCCTCTGTCCAATCAGCCTGGTTGGATTTCCTATTGGCTGATTGCTATAACCAATCCTAAAAGATACACCCATATCCTCCTGTCCTTATATGGAACACAAAGAGCTATATATTGTTACATCTATAAATGACAAATAAGTAGTAATATATCTTACATGTGTCTCAACAAGGAATCTTAATTACCAGCTCACCTCTTGCCCTCCTTGCCCTATTGCCTTCTAAAACAAATGGTTAATCTTAAATTTTTATCTTAAACATATGTCAAGGATCTTGAGTTTCACATCAACATTGAAAGATCTCCTTCATTTGAAGGTTTCTAAACAAATGCCTGACAGCTATATATCAGGACTGCTTGGATGGCGTCTTCCTGTCTGGCAGGGGGGCTAGACTGGTGGCTGACTTAATTTCAGGATAAATACAACTCTTACAATTATATGAAATAAGAATTTAGCATTTCTTAAATCCTTTGCATAATTACATTTAAGCAAATATATTTAATACATAACATAGGTAGCCTTTTAAAAGGAATAAGGCCTTTGTAAAGTAGAAAAGGAACTCAGTAAAAAGGAACACAGTAAAAAACCGCTTTAAAAGAAGCCTCTTCAGTTCACACCCCCCCTTCAGCCAGCTGCTTTTCCCATTAGCTCTTCCCAACATTTATTGCCCTCTAACTTTCTCAGTTTAAGAAAGAAACAGCTTTTAAAAAGGACTTCCCAAAAATGCTCTCTTTCTGCCAGCTAAATGCTTCTCCATTTGGTCTTTAACCTTAGAAAGAAGATCTGGCTCATTTTACTGGGAGGCACATTGGTATTATTTTACTATTTACCAACTATTAATTATGTTTATCTCTGCCTTTTTTATCTTCTGTAACATGTAGGGTCAGTGTCCTCACTCAGTCTGTAATTCCAGCTTTTACGACTTTGAGAATTGTTTTCTGCTATAAATCAAGGGGCCCCTTGTCTAGGAGGAAAACATTGCCTGTGTTCTTTAAACAGCTGGCCTTCTGCCTGGCATGAAACATTTGAAAATCTAAGCCCATTTAATTTAGGAACCTGATCAAGATATAAGCCAATATAAGCCTTGATTAAAAATGCAGTCTATATTCAGATGCCACACTACACTGACCCACGTTACACTGCGGATACCTCGAATATCGTTCAACATACATTCTTGTTTGTTATTTTCACTTCTGCATTTTTATTCATCTGATCATTATGCTAGTGTTTTGTTTGCCTGCTTGCTTTAAGTGTGAAGGGGAGGAAAAGTTTATTCAAAAGGCATGGAATTGGAAGTAAGTGTACACATCTTCTCTCTGATAAATTTGTCAGCCAGGAGGTTATGAAATCCTGAGCATTCCTGGAAGGAGTGGGGTGGAGGTGGTATTGTAATAAACTGAATTCAAGTTCCTGTAAATTGCAGGTATAAAGCATTAACAAACTAAGAATCTGGTGTCTTTCCTGCATCAAAGTGATTTGCTTTGCACCATATTCTCCCTCAAGGAATTTACCAGGAGGAATAGAGCCAGTGCTGTGTAATTGTAGCATTCTCAACATCCACTCTGTTGCTAACTGCATAGTTGAGGTCAAAAAATACTTTCCCCATTGTAGGAAATTGAAGCAATGGGGGGGGGGGGCACATCCATCTAACACACTCTGCAAAAGGTTGCCATTGAAGAACCGCCAGCACGTTTATTTGAAATGAAATTTGTGCTAAGCTTTGGTAGTCTTTCCAAAATGTTTCAATTCATAATCAAATTAGTAGCTCAGGGTAGGGGAAGAGAATAGACTGAAGTAGGTTTGTTTGGTCTGGGCATCTGGGCAGGTTTCACCAGCCTTTATTCTGTCCTTTTACAGTAATAATTAAATATGATTGGAAACTGAATGCAATTCATCTTCTCAGCATTTCAAGATTCATAATAAAAATAATGAGCTCCTTTATTATTATTTGAAGTCACACTATTATAACCCCTTCTTAAACAAAAGGGAAAATGAGAAGAAGGGGGGGTGAAGAGTGAGAATGTGATGAATTTGTCAGCTTTATTGGAATCTAGAATGAAACCTAGCCTTTAAAGAGATACACGAAGTTTTTTATTGCCTGAATTATCTAGGGATATGCCCAATTTCTAGCTCTTATTTTTTTCTCAGCCTGCTCCTTAATAACCTCACATTTCCATCTTCTCCACACATGGTTTTTGTAATATTTTGTGTTTGATCAGGCAAATATAAAGAGAAGGTTATATTACTGAAACACGACAAAACTGATAGCCGCCCAAAGAAATGTGCCAAACTGATAGCATCTGAAATAAATATGCAATGGAAATGAAACATTAACTGTTTAAGACTCAACACTTTATATTTCCATTGAGTAACAGAACAATTAACTGTATTCTCAAAATAATAAGCTATTTCTTCTGACACACCAAAACAAACATTTCTACCTGACAGTACTTGGCTAGAATCTGAAGAGGCCATTCCATTTAATGCAAAGATGCCCTGCACTGGCATTTGGCAATCTCTCCTATGACTTTTTAGCAAAGTATAACAGCATCCCTTCGATGTAGTCACATCCCAGAGGATCTCAATAGTTGGCCCTTAGGTCTTAGGCAGTATACACAGAATCTTTATAAGGCCATCAGAGGCCTCCAAAGGATATAAAAGAATGCATTTCTCTTAGACTGTTGCTTATTTCTGAGTCTCTGTTGCATATTACTTTTCTTTGTGCCTTGAGGCCATCTTCTTCTGTTTTTCACATTATAAAGTATTTTCTCGGACACCATAGGAAACCACAGAATATCACCCCCCCACACACACTTTGGCCCTGATTCAACCAGAAGACACACAAATGAGTGCTTCATGCATGTCTACCTGGTCTGGAAAGCCTGATCCAGCAGCTAGACTGCCTTTAGTAGAGGACCAGGGGATCAGTTTGGATGTAGGAAGGGCAGGCGGATGGCTAGATTCATTTATCAGTTATTCCCTCAACCAGATTATGAGGAGAGACTCAGTGCTATGTTATCTATAGAAAGTCCAAGGTTCAGTCCCAGCATCTTCTGAAACCCTAAAAAGCTGCTGTCAGAGAAGACAATGCTGAGTTGTTGTTGTTGTTGTTTACCCACATTCCACTCTATTTAAAAAGTGTAGAATTAATTATAATCACAGGGATAGGGTGGGTCCTGAAAAAGTATACCTGTCAGGAACTGGACTAAGGAGGAATGGTGGAAGCTCCCCTCAAAAAACCTTCCAGAGAACAGGAAGACAGTATACATAGATTTACAACAGTGGTTTGCAGAAGGTCACGACTCAGAGATAGAAGAGGGACAAAGCTGGGAAATAATGGGAGAAGCAGAGCCAGAGTAGCTGGCTGACATGTTATCATTAGAAAGCATTCCAGGACCCCCCCCCCTTCTCCCAGAATCTGGCAAGCAGTGAAAGTGGGACAGCAGAAATCTAAGAGGCAAATGGCCTTAAGCAGCCATCTTCCGCCCATGACACCTTTGGTAAAGGCTGTTCTCCAGTTGGAAAGCTTGCAGGACAGTGTTTCCCAATTGTCAGTGATTATACTTCATTTTTAAAGAGTTGCCTTGAGAGAGTCTTTAAACCTCTTTTATTGACCACCAGAATTACGCTTCGAGCCCCAAATCCCATCCTGAATGGAAATAAAGACACAGTGGAGACAGAATTTAGTTTAAATGTTAATGGGCAAATTTTGGCCACAACTTTATTAAAATACGCAAATGTGACTGGTATTGGCTTAGGCATTGGTATCAAACTATATCTGGCCCCTGCCCCACCCTGTAGGAAGTCTGGAAGGGTAAACAACCAGCAGGGGGATCTCTGTCAGTGTATATTGACTGGTGCTCACCCCTGGGGTTCCCGGGGGTCCCTACCAAATAGATACCCCCAACCTTGCCACGCTGCTGATTGGCTAAAGGCCATTGGCATAACTGTGGCACCACCAGCTTGGAGCGGGGCAAGCCCTGCCCACAAGTCAGTTAGGGAAGAGTTTCAGGGCCGAGCACAACATGGACCCCCTGTTAGGAGGATCCAACTTCCCATTTTTAAGTTCAGAATAGAGTAGTTGCTTTGGAAGACAATAACCAGGTATCCGAACAACATGGCCAGTCTAACAAAGTTGATGTTGAATAATCATTGTTTCAACACTGGGGATCTTTGCTTCTTCCAGTAGACTGGCATTAGTTCGCCTGCCTTCCTAAGTGATATGTAGAATTTTTCAGAGACACTGTTGATGGAATCTTTTGAGGAGTTGGAGATGGCATTTATGAGTGCTCCACGTTTCACAAGCATACAGTAAGGTTGGTAGTACAATAGTTTTGTAATCAAGCATTTTGGTTTCCTTGTGAATGTCTTGATCCTCAAACACTCTGTCCTTCAATCGGGAGAAAGCTGCACTCGGCAAGCTCAGGCAATGCTGGATTTTGTTTTGTTTTTTTTAATAGATATTTATTAAAATTTCAGAAATTATATACAAAAAACAAACAAAACACCGGCAAAAAAAAACCAAGTATAATTTCCGTCCCTTATTTTCTTATCCTTGCTTCGCTGACCTCCTCCTACCTCCCCTTTCTGTATTCCAATTTCAAAATATTTATTCAGCAAGTCCTCTCCCTTAATTTCATTTAGTTTTAACCATTTCTTTCTTTTTAACTTAAACATTACTGCTATAAACCACTTAGCTTCTAAACCATCATCATTCTCAGGCAATGCTGGATTTTGGCATCAATGTTGGCCCTTGTGGAAAGATAACTGCCCAGGTCAGAGAAATGATTGACACTTTCCAATGTTACACCACTAAGTTGGATTTGTGATGCTGCAGAGGGGTTGTTTTGTGCTTGTTGGTGCAGCACTTTGTTTTTTTGGATGTTTAGCAATAGGCCAAGCTTTTTGCAGGCTTCTGAAAAGATATTTAGGATGGTTTGGAGGTCATCCTCAGAGTTTGCACTACGTTGTCATCAGCATACTGAAGCTCTATAACAGAAGTTATGGTAGCCTTATTCTTTGCTTTCAGCCTAATCAGATAAAAGAGCTTTCCATCTGTTCGATATATGATTTCTATTCCGGTGGGGAGTTTCCCTTCAACAATGTGTAGGGCCATGGCTAAGGCTGACCTAATTTTTAATGGTTATTTAATTTGGCCATTTGTGGCAGGGGAAGGTGTGCAGGTTAAAAGAAAATGTGCTGGTAGTTGACCTGTTCCAGGAGAGATTTCTCCTAAGGCAAGAGGGCGGTGACGGGGCCTCAACACGCAAATTATTAAGTGATGTCAATGCATGTATGAACCAGTCCTTAGTCCAAAGCGATTCATTAACAAAACAAAGAGAGTGAAAATGCCTAACTAAATATGATTTGAGCACTGCCAAAGAAGATTTGTTGTTGTTGTTTAGTCGTTTAGTCGTGTCTGACTCTTCATGACCCATGGACCAGAGCACGCCAGGCATTTCTGTCTTCCACTGCCTCCTGCAGTTTGGTCAAACTCATGCTGGTAGCTTGGAGAACACTGTCCAAACATCTCGTCCTCTGTCGTCCCCTTCTTCTTGTGCCCTCCATCTTTCCCAACATCAGGGTCTTTTCCAGGGAGTCTTCTCTTCTCATGAGGTGGCCAAAGTATTGGAGCCTCAGCTTCACGATCTGTCCTTCCAGTGAGCACTCAGGGCTGATTTCCTTCAGAATGGATACATTTGATCTTCTTGCTGTCCATGGGACTCTCAAGAGTCTCCTCCAGCACCATAATTCAAAAGCATCAATTCTTTGGAGATCAGCCTTCTTTATGGTCCAGCTCTCACTTCCATACATCACCACTGGGAAAACCATGGCTTTAACTATACGGACCTTTGTTGGCAAGGTGATGTCTCTGCTTTTTAAGACGCTGTCTAGGTTTGCCATCGCCTTTCTCCCAAGGAACAGGCGTCTTTTAATTTCGTGACTGCTGTCACCATCAGCAGTGATCATGGAGCCCAAGAAAGTAAAATCTCTCACTGCCTCCATTTCTTTCCCTTCTATTTGCCAGGAGGTGATAGGCCCAGTGGCCATGATCTTCGTTTTTTTGATGTTGAGCTTCAGACTATGTTTTGCGCCCTCCTCTTTCACCCTCATTAAAAGGTTCTTTAATTCCTCCTCACTTTCTGCCATCAAGGTTGTGTCATCTGCATATCTGAGGTTGTTGATATTTCTTCCGGCGATCTTAATTCTGGCTTGGGATTCATCCAGTCCAGCCTTTCGCATGATGAATTCTGCATATAAGTTAAATAAGCAGGGAGACAATATACAGCCTTGTCGTACTCCTTTTCCAATTTTGAACCAATCAGTTGTTCCATATCCAGTTCTAACTGTAGCTTCTTGTCCCACATAGAGATTTCTGAGGAGACAGATGAGGTGATCAGGCACTCCCATTTCTCTAAGAACTTGCCATAGTTTGCTGTGGTCGACACAGTCAAAGGCTTTTGCATAGTCAATGAAGCAGAAGTAGATTTTTTTTCTGGAACTCTCTAGCTTTCTCCATAATCCAGCGCATGTTTGCCAAAGAAGATAGCTGCTGTAAATACATTTATGTAATAAATTACAATAAATTCAGAGGACCACACAACCCTATATACCTCAGATTGCACCATATTACATGGTGCCTACGTTTACCATAAATATCCAATAAATGTTTTTGGGCAAGTGTATCAGTAGCCACACCCCCACCCACCCACCCACCCACACTTAAAACAGTGAAAGCTGAGACTAAATCCAGTAACAATAAGACTAAAGTAGAAACATGGGATATATCTGCAGAATATATGTTTGCTGAATGCCATTATGCCTTAGCAGGTCCCTTTTAAGCAAGCCTTTTATAAACGATACCTGCTGTATCTTTTCTAACCTTAATTTCTTCTTCACAGAAAGCTTTGCATGAAGTTTCCTTTTCCCTCTTTTAATTGATATGAGATCTGACAGCTTTAACTGAAATTCCAGTATCCATTTTTTTGTCTGCGTGTTTTAATAAAGAACTTTATTTCACCCAAACCAGAGATCATGCTGCAGACACGATGCTATTATTAAAACCTTTGAAATGAAAAGTTACAATAGTTAATTCAACAACAACAACAACAAAGATCATGCTGTGAAATTGATGCTTATCCTCCTTCCTTTCCATTTGGAAAGAGGGTGTATTTTTATTTCTTCCATTAAATTTTATGTGCTTTAGCACTAACGGATGATGCAGAATGTATCATAGAATCGTAGAATTGTAGAGTTGGAAAGGATCCTGAGGGCCATCTAGTCCAACCCCCTGCAACACAGGAATCTCAAATAAATCATAGATGACAGGTGGCAATACAACCTCTGCTTAAAAACCTCCATGGAACAAGAGTCTACCACCTCTTGTGGGAGTCTGTTCCAGCTCTGTGTTGGCCAGGAACTCCTTTCCCTCAGACAGCTCAGGACCCAGGATGACAGGGAGGTGGCTGCCACACCCCTCACAAAATGTACTGGGGTTTTCTTCTTCAGTTTTACCTCAGTAAAATATTCTCAGTTCCTTTCCACTGTGGACTCTGTCTGATTTACTCTGTTCACACAAAACAGGTCTGAATTAAACATGAGGAAAGTATTACCCACCGTAGCAGATAGATTGGTGGAGGGGCCAAGTGTGAAAAGCATGAAAGTGAAGTTATCCCCGGAAAGGAAGTTGGGAGAGGAACTAAAAGCTCCCAGGGGAGAGCTGGGAGGGTCTGCCATTTTCTGTGGGTTGCAAAGGTTAAGATTCTCCTTTGCTCAGAAATAATAATAATAATAATAATAATAATAATAATAATAATAATAATAATAAATTTTATTTATATCCCGCCCTCCCCAGCCGAAGCCGGGCTCAGGGCGGCTAACAACACTAAAATAGTGCAACATTGTAGCCTACGGCACCCGGTATTCCCAGGCGGTCTCCCATCCAAGTACTAACCAGGCCTGACCCTGCTTAGCTTCCGAGATCAGACGAGATCGGGCGTGTTCAGGGTAGTATGGCCGTAGAAAGGATGTACTGTTTTTGCTACTGATTTTCTCCACCCTTTTTTTTTAATGCTGCTGCTGTTATGAGAACCTGATTTTATTATATATTTCTTAGTATTATCATTGTATTTATATAACTGTTTTGATTTTATATTGATATTGATTTTATTTCAATTTTATTTTATATTGTATAGATGTGTGTTGACATTTGTGTTATATGCTGCAAAGTACCCTGTAGTCATTTGATAAAGGGTGGTATATAGATAAACAAAACAAAATTAATAATACCTTAATATGTTACATAAATTCTATGTCTTCTGGGCAGTACTTTGTATTATTGGACAACTGTTGGTGCTCCAGCAACCAAGGAGAGCTCATAACTGATTACCTGCTCAACGGTAGCAGTAATTTTGACATCATTTCTCTTTTATGGATGTCAGTAGAAATGAAGGGATTGAGCAATCTGGAATGTATGGGTGGGTGAATCTGTCAGTTTTGGTTTCTTTCAGATTTTTTTTCCTTTTCTGATCTTAAATTCAGTTCTCCATATTTCTCCGGCAATTTCACCCCCCCCAACAGAAATCCTCTTGAAAATTCTACAACAATGTAGTGCAAATTGATCCTAATATAAACATTTTTGTTTGCAGCTTTGACTAATATGTACATTTTCCTTATTTGTTTGTTATTTTCACTAACATAGGCAGTTGTACACACTTTCTCCCAAGATGTGCATTTCTGTACACACTGATTGGATAAAGAGCTCCACCACAAATTTTTTGAAAAGTGTAAATTTTGAAGGATAGCTGTTTCGGTGCACATACTGATTTTAAAAGCGTGAATTAGGTAGTTTTTCATTAAAATCCAAACAAAATCAATCTTTCCCCCATCCCTGCTGGAAGGATGGCGTGCTACTCTTTCTCTTTTCCTCAGTTCACAGCCTCCCCACATTGTAGAGACATATTTATGTCCTGATCCTTAAGCTTTTATGACTGTTCATTTTTTTGCTACACATTACGGTGTTTTGTTTAATATGTTTGACATTTCGATGAACTGCATGGTGTTTTTCCTTCCTTCCTCCCTTCCTCCCTTCCTTCCTTGTTTAAAAAAGCACAAATCCCATTGCATTAGGTTAGCAGCTACTGTATAATTTAAAAATCCAATGATTTTGAATGTTGTGTTCCCTTCCCTTAATTATGCTCTGCCTATATTACAGCAAACCATCTCAGGTGTGTTTTTCATAAGTTTTTGCTCTCATATAGGATCTATATTTGTACCTATCTGAATGCAAGGGGGGGGGACCTTTATAACGTGGAACCCTTCAAATCTAATCATGAAAACTTGAAGCTAGAGTTACAATCAACACTGTGATGAAATTAAAATTTAAAGCAAATTTGTGGTTGCTCTTCAGGTTACTGTGTAATCAGACACCATAGAGTCCATTCAAATTATGAAAAAGATGGATAAATATGGGAAGTGCCCTGGGTGAAATACATGATATATGAGTATAACCCTTCATAAACACAAAATACTTATTTAGCTAAACACATAAATAGACATGGGCTGAATGCCCTAGGCCAAGTGGTTAAAGAAACATGCACATCACTTCTACAGGGACTTGTTTGGTTCAAATGCCTCTCCAGCTTACATATGGATGATCTTGGGAAAGTACAATGGATGATTTTACGTATTCTCCCAATTAATACACTTTTTATGAACCATTAGAAAATACTTGTTTAAAAGTCATGTTCCCATTATTATTTTTTAAAGTCTTTAAAGTGATAAAATGATAACAGTATATTACGACATTGCTAATGGGTGGTAGCAATAAAGGTTACTAAAGAGTGCCTATATTTTATGCCAGTGTTGGTAAAGCAACTGACCCCTTCAACACCCTCCAAGCACAGAAGTGCTTTGCAAAATGTCTAGTGTCGTGGTCTTTAACGGACAATTAAAACAAAGAAGGCCACAAGAGAGAACCATTCTATGGGAATGGTCCAATGAGTCCCTTCTGTGCACCATCAGGTAAGCGCTGCCCCCCAGATAGTAAGGTTCTCCGCAGAAAGGATGTCAGAATGCTTCAATTCAGACCCACACATGTATGTAGGGGGCATGGATTGTATGTGCATGCCACCTACTCTGTTGAGAGCCGGGTTGGTGTAGTGATTAGAGTGTCAGACTAGGTCCTGAGTGACCAGGATTCAATTCCTGACTCAGCCATGAAGCTCACTGGGTGACCTTGGGCTAGTTACTGCCTCCCAGCCCAACCTACCTCAAAGGGTTGTTATGGAGATTAAATGAGGAATGGGAAAACCATGTAAACCACCTTGAGCTCCAGGGAGAAAAAGATGGGATATAAATGCAATAAATAAATAAAATAATAATAAATCTACAATTTGAGCATTTCCATGTTCAGCCAAAGGCCATAAAATGCCTTGTACGCCCCCCCCTTTTGTATCTTTCAGTAGAAAAGTAAGACTATAAATATTCGTGGAAGTTTCATCTTGAGTAACAGTTAATGATCTTAGCTGAAAGGCTGAGGAGCAACTGGCAAGTCCTGGGAGTAGCTTTGACACAGGAGTGTTTCTCAAAGTCCCTTTGGTAGGTCTATAAAAAATCTAGGTCAGAGGCAGGATACAAAAAGCGACAGGATGATGTTCATAAAGAGTGCCATGTTTACTTGACTGGTCCCCCCCCCCCTCTTTTATATTGACAGAAACCTGAGTCAGCTAGGGTGCTTTGAGACGATATATTAACATGCCCATGGCTGTGCTCTTTTAAATTGGTCTCTTCTTTTTCTATTAACTAGTCACAGAGCCTCAAAATCTCATGAGAGAATGAAGAGCCTAAATTAACGAAATAAATTAGTGGAGGATATTGTGTTTCCAAGCTAACATTCAGTTCACTTTTTGGTAGATCCAGTCACCCTTTTCTCCCTTTCCCCTAGCTTTCATAAGTAACCGGCATTTGCCTTGCCATCACTAATTCAGCCCATCACAGTTCATTCATTCTTAATGCAAATATAAAACATAAAGTTGGACATAACTGCCGAGTCAGGGTTGACAAAGGTCCATCAATTGTTAAGATTTGCAACCAGACGTGGCAGGTGATTTTTCAGCATTGGAATTGAAACAGTAAACATGTGCTGTGACCTCCATTGTCCGATAAAAGTCAGCATTTATTTTTATTGTTCTGCTGTTCAATGAATACAGCCACAGAAAACGTATCTAGACCAGCCACTAAAAAGCAGATATGCAGAAAAGTATATGTTTGTGTATTGGCCACTAAGCATAAAAAGTAAAGGTAAAGGGACCCCTGACCATTAGGTCCAGTCGTGACCAACTCTGGGGTTGCGGTGCTCATCTCGCTTTATTGGCCAAGGGAGCCAGCGTACAGCTTCCAGGTCATGTGGCCAGCATGACTAAGCCGCTTCTGGCGAACCAGAGCAGTGCACAGAAACACCGTTTACCTTCCTTCTGGAGTGGTACTTATTTATCTACTTGCACTTTGACGTGCTTTCGAACTGCTAGGTTGGCAGGAGCAGGGACCGAGCAACGGGAGCTCACTTCGCCGCAGGGATTTGAACCGCCAACCTTCTGATCGGCAAGTCCTAGGCTCTGTGGTTTAACCCACAGAGTTAAACCTCTGTTAACAGAGTTAACAGAGTTTAACCCACCTGCGTCCCATAGGCCACTAAGCATCTGTTGGATTATTATTTTTTTAATAAAAAGCAGAATTCTGGGCTCTCTCTATCATTTGTGTCCTCTCACACTTTTCCTTCTGACTTTCTAACAGGCTCCCATTTTGCATTTTTACTGGGTAGTTAGAATTCCATCTCCTGGAAAGACCAAGGCTTAAGAGGCCATGATGTCCATGCACTGAACCAAATTCCTTTCCTCATTAAACCTACGCATATTAAATCTCTTAAGCTAGATGACAGTTAGGCATGAGCCCAAATAATGAGTGATCAAGACGTACCATTTTTTTGATCATGGAACATATGAAATTGCTCATTAAGGAGATAGTTCCAGATTATTGAAGCACATGATCCACCTCCAGGAGAAATAGCCACTTTGACTTAGGAAAACCAGATGATTTCAAGAAGGGTAGAAAGGAAATTCAAAATTCAAGAAAGCAAAGACTTAACATGATCAAAATTGGGTAGTTAAATTCAGTTGGTTCTTCCCACTTTCACAAAAAGGCCAAGACTTTAATTTAAGCGAATTAATTTAAAGTTTAAATTTAATTAATTAATTTAAGCGAAAAGAACAATTATAGGTGATGCATTCCATTGTTGTTGTTTTCAAGGCTGAAATGCTAATGCTATTTATGCTGGAGTTAGGATTGTAGTTTTAATGCATGTAGGCTACCTTTCACAACATGCAACACTTCAGAAACAAGAACAGCAAAGAGGCACTTGTATATATCAATGAATATTGCAGAGCAATTTAGGTATCCATTTATATAAAATGTGTGCATGGTTTTTCCGTTTTAAAGTAGTTGTTGATAACAAAGGCTGTCACAGTGGGGGTAAGATTGGTGGATGGAAGAAAATTTGCTTGATATTCCATTTTCAAATGATTCTTCCAACATTATTAACCTGGTGGCAACCACAAATTTGCTAATATTACCCTCATTAATTATTGTTACTTGTTATGTACTGAGTTGAATAGGATCCAAACTGCAGCAGTCTGATTGGTCCTAGAACAATAGGATCCAAATTGCAGCAGTCTGATTGGTCCTAGAACAATAGGATTCAGAATGCAGCAGTCTGATTGGTCCAAGAACAATGCAGCAGTATGATTGGTTGGCAGGAACCACCCAATCATGCTCCAGATATAAGTGAATCCACAACCTGATTGGCTTACAGTAGAATTCCAGAATTAACCAATCATGTGCAGCCCATTGTGTAAATAATGTATATAAACAGATACTTTGAGGGGACTTTCATTCATTCCTCCTCACCACTATGAGCTGAATAAAGAGCATGAAATCACTTTGCGACTCTGAGTATATTTCACTGGCGACGAAGGTGGGATCCCGCTGAGCTGACTGCCACACACAGCACCGCAGCACCGCCACCTGCCGCACCGCTGCCTCGCACCGTGTATCCAGGCTTCAGCTCCGGGACACAAGGAACTCAGAATGGCAACCGACAGCAGCTTCTCGCCGTTCAACCCAGCATCTGGAGACTGGGAAGCGTACGCCTCCCGTTTCACCTTCCTTCTAGAAGCCAAAGGGGTCACCGATGAAGAAGACGCCAAGAAGAGGGCGATATTCTTCAGCATCTGCGGAGAGGAGACATTTGAAATCGCCCGGGCTCTCCTTGCACCTGAAGACGTCGCTACTGTTCCATACAAAACAGTAATGGAACAGCTGAAGGGGCACTTTTCGCCTCAGCCCTCAGTGGTGGCTCGCCGAAATGCCTTCTACGCAAAGCAGCAAGCCCCTGGGGAAACCATAACTGGGTTTGTGACCTCTCTCCGCCAAGCTGCCCGGTTCTGCAACTTCTCAGAGCTGGAGAACATGCTTCGTGACCGCCTCGTCGGTGGCCTGAAGGATGAGAAGCTGCAACGACGCCTCTACGCCAAGAAGGACCTAACGTTCCAGGTCGCTCTGGAGGAGGCCCTGGCAACGGAAGCTGCCAAGAGGTCGACGCAAGAGGCACGGCCGAGTCTGCCACCCCAACCGAGGGTCCACCATGAAGACCTCACCGACGACTCAGGATCTGACAGGGAGGAGGTGCACCGAGTACAGCAGCGCACTCAAGCAGCCCACATACCACAGCTGCCTCGACAAGAAGGAGGGAACTGCGCAAGCTGCGGGGAAAGTCACGAGAGGAGGACCTGCCGTTTCCGCAACGCAGAGTGCAGGCAGTGCAGAAAATTGGGACACATCGCCCGGGTGTGTCGAGCTCGGCCCACCCGACGCCAGGCATCAGATGACCAAACCAAGAGCCCCAGGTCCCGGGGCCCAACGCACCAAGGCAACTCTACGGAGCTCACGGACCTCCAGGTATACCAGTTGCCCCACCCCAACGTAGAGAAAATTTATGTAGCGGTACAGATAGAGGGGGCCCCATGCCGCATGGAGCTTGACACGGATTCAACTCTATCCATAATCTCGGCAAGGACCTTAAGGAAACTGTGTCCTACTGGGGGTCCCAAACTCAGGCCGGCCCCATTCACCCTCCGGGACTTCCAGACACGTAAGGTCCCCACAATGGGGGTGGGGACCTTCAGGGTGCAATACCAAGGGCGGACGCGGCAACTGGACTTGCTCGTGGTCAAGGGCCCCTACATTAGCTTACTGGGATTGGCATGGTTTGGACCACTGGGGCTAGCCATCACCGGGGTGAACCACACTACCTTACAAGTGGACGTGGACACCATCTGCAAGGAATTTCCAGGGGTTTTCGATGGGAAATTGGGACAGTATACGGGGCCCCCCATTGCTCTACAGCTTGACCCCGCAGTACGACCGGTCAGGCTCAAGGCCCGCCGGGTCCCGTTCGCCCTGAAACCCCGTATAGACGAGGAATTGGACCGGCTCGTGGAGCAAGGAGTGCTGGAGCCGGTGCCTAATGCCCCCTGGGAAACCCCAATCGTCACACCCGTCAAGCCTAATGGATTGGTCTGCATCTGCGCAGACTACAAATGTACCATAAACAAGGCCCTCACGGCCCATGCATACCCAGCGCCAGTGGTCAGCCATGTCCTTGCCACCCTGGCTGGGTCGAAAATTTTTGGCAAGCTGGACTTGGCCCAAGCATATCAACAGCTGCCAGTAGATGAGGCCACAGCAGAGGCACAGACGATTGTGACGCACAGAGGAGCGTTCAGGGTAAAGCGGCTGCAATTCGGTGTCAGTGTGGCACCAGGCATATTCCAGAATCTAATGGACTTAAAGGGATTCCTGGCGTCACCCCCTTCTTCGATGATGTGTTGATTGCCGGGTCCACACCAGAGGAGTTTGAGGACCGCCTCCGCACCGTTCTGCACCGTTTCCAGACGGTGGGTCTCAAGGTGAAGCAGGAAAAATGTCTACTAGGAGTGCCTCAGGTGGACTTTCTGGGATTTATGGTGGACGCAGAAGGGGTCCACCCGACTGGGGACAAGGTACGGGCCATCTGTGATGCCCCAGCACCCAAGAGCAAGACTGAACTTCAGGCCTTCTTGGGACTATTGAACTTTTACCTTTCCTTCCTTCCCCACAAGGCGGCGGTAGCAGAGCCCCTACACAGACTCCTGGACAAGCGGGCCCCTTGGGTGTGGGGCCAGTGCCAGGAGGCTGCATTCCAGGCAGTCAAGGACTTGCTTGTCTCAAACTCGGTCTTGGCACACTTCGACGAGAGGCTGCCGGTGGTGCTAGCATGCGACGCCTCGCCCTATGGCATTGGCGCTGTCCTGGGACACCAACTCCCGGATGGAAGAGAGGTACCGGTGGCATACTTTTCCCAGACACTCAACGCAACCAAGCGGAACTACTCGCAAATAGACAAGGAGGGTCTGGCAATCGTGAAGGGAGTAAAAAAATTCCATGATTTCTTGTACGGGCGGCCCTTCACCGTGGTGACTGACCACAAGCCGTTGCTTGGCTTGTTTGCCCCCGAAAAGCAGACCCCCCAAGTGCTGTCTCCTCGCGTCCTCAGGTGGTCAATTTTCCTTGCCAGCTACCAGTATGCACTGATTCACCGCCCGGGGAAGGCAATGGGCCATGTGGATGCCCTCAGCAGGCTACCACTACCGGAAACAGGCCCCGACCCAGCACCTGCACAAGAGGTTATGAGCCTGGAGCTGCTTCCCGACCGCCCCATTCAGGCACAAGAAGTTGCACACCATTCCCGGGTCATCTCCCGGGTCCTGGACTGGGTGTGGAGGGGATGGCCCAGCAGCAGCCCTGGGCCAGAATTCGCTGGCTACACAACCCGCAAACATGAACTGTCGGCCCACAAGGGGTGCCTGTTATGGGGAAGCAGGGTCGTTGTTCCCCAGCCCCTCCGCAAAAGGGTCCTCACAGCCCTACACGAGACACACCCAGGGGTAGTAAGAATGAAGGCCCTTGCCAGGAGTTATGTGTGGTGGCCAGGGATTGACGGAGAGAT
Organism: Podarcis bocagei; assembly: GCF_964188305.1. Lineage (NCBI taxonomy): Eukaryota > Metazoa > Chordata > Lepidosauria > Squamata > Lacertidae > Podarcis > Podarcis bocagei. The sequence goes on along the minus strand of NC_138125.1, from coordinate 57,497,282 downwards.
AGAGGCCTGGGTCAAACACTGCCAGGCCTGCCAAGAATCCTGCCCAGATCCGCCAAGGGCCCCAGTCCAGTCCTGGGAGTCCCCCCGAGCACCATGGTCACGCCTGCATGTGGACTTCGCTGGCCCCTTTCAGGGGAAAACATTCTTCATAGTGGTGGACTCCTACACCAAATGGCTGGAAGTCGCACTGGTACCGTCCACTTCCACGTCCGCAGCCATCCGGGTACTACGCAGGCTGTTTGCAACCCACGGGCTCCCTGACACTCTCGTCTCAGACAACGGGACTGCATTTACGTCAGGAGAATTCCAAACCTTCACAGCGCAGAACGCCATCCGCCACATCCGTTCGGCGCCATTCCACCCTGCCACCAATGGCCAAGCAGAACGCATGGTGCGGACCACCAAGGACACCCTTCGCCGCATGACGCAAGGGGATTGGGAGTACCGCCTTGCCACATTCCTCCTAGCACAGCACAGCACGCCCAGCTCAACGACTGGCCGGAGCCCTGCTGAACTACTAATGGGTCGGCGCCTTGCAATCAGATTGGACCGCCTTCACCCCGATAGAGCTCAGGATGAGGTAGTGGTGGGGGAAGGCAGGAACCCCCGGACCTTCAAGGCCCAGGACCCAGTGTACGCAAAGAATTTTGGGGCAGGCCCAGCATGGGTACCCGCCACAGTCACCAGGGTCACTGGCCCCGTGTCGTACGAGGTGCTAACGGATGGGGGGCAATGCTGGCGCCGCCACTGCGACCAGATACGGCGATGATTCCCAGGAGAAAACCAGGAGGAGGAAAGGTCAGAGGAGTCCCAAGGGAACAGAGGGGCAGTGAGGCCCATAGACCAGGAGGGGCCAGCAGGAGAGGCAGAATCAGTAAATACAGAGAGGACCCGCGAGGCCGAAAGGACACCGGAACCAGAACCACGACTGAGCGAGCCAGTTGCGCCAGACCAAACAGGCCCATCACAGCCAGCATCCTTGGAACACGAGCCAGAACCTGAACCCCAGACCAGGGAACACCACAGGCCGCAACGCACACGTAGGCCGCCGGCATACCTTGAGGACTATGAATGCGACCTCCCGAGCAGGACTGGATCTTAGAGGGGAGGGGTGTTATGTACTGAGTTGAATAGGATCCAAAGTGCAGCAGTCTGATTGGTCCTAGAACAATAGGATCCAAATTGCAGCAGTCTGATTGGTCCTAGAACAATAGGATTCAGAATGCAGCAGTCTGATTGGTCCAAGAACAATGCAGCAGTATGATTGGTTGGCAGGAACCACCCAATCATGCTCCAGATATAGGTGAATCCACAACCTGATTGGCTTACAGTAGAATTCCAGAATTAACCAATCATGTGCAGCCCATTGTGTAAATAATGTATATAAGCAGATACTTTGAGGGGACTTTCATTCATTCCTCCTCACCACTATGAGCTGAATAAAGAGCATGAAATCACTTTGCGACTCTGAGTATATTTCATTACTATTTATATGTCACAATTATCTTTGGACTGCCTGCAAAATTACCACAGTTATTTTGCCTTGATGTCAGGGACTGGGCTGAGGAGGGTTGCACTGAGGAAGAAAGGTGGGAGCCTCCCTCTCCCCCTGCTCCTGATCAGGATCCTGAATCTTCCCAGGAGCAGAAGGACGGTATAGATTTGGAACAGTGGTTTGCAGAGAGACATAGTTCAGAAGGCAGGAGCTGGGAAAAACTGGATGGGGAAAAGCTAGGAGGAGAAGAACTGGGAGAGAGAGAGTTAACAGACTCACTGTTGCTGGAAAGCGTCCATCCACTCAGCCCAAAGTCAAAAAGAGCAGATAAGATGGGCAGCACAGAAAGCACAGTGGCTGCAAGATCAGGTTGCAAAACGCGGTAGTGACGTGGGTGACTAGGGAGGAAATGGGTAGAGTCCTTAATTGGGAGCACCTTCATTCCTAGGAATGGATTCTTTGTTCTCTCGCTGTAATCATTAAAGTTTCTTACTGGTAAGTGATTCCTTTCTCTTTGTTCTGCTTATATACTGACAAAGGGGGCCGGGGGGAGGAAGCCGATTCCCTGAAGCCTGACACTTCGTAAAATCCTCCAAATCTGGCTTGCTTGCTTGCTTGCTTGCTTATTTATTTATTTATTTATTTATTTATTTATGCTTTAGATAAACTTTGGTGGTAGCAGGAGTATCATCATATGTTTGCCCTTCCGGAAGGGGAGAACTAAAACAAATCAATTCAGTTAGTTGCATCTAATTCAGTTAGTCCTATCTGTGCAAGGACTTCAACTTATGCAATGGAACTTCTACGCCTGCTCTTCCCCCAACTCCTCCCAAATCGGTTATTCTCCCACAACCTCCCAGAGCAGGTTTTGGGAGGTGCAGGAGGTACATAGTCCATGTACAAACAGTACAATAGTACAACTTAATCCATTAATATGTATGTACATATTATTTCTTCACTAAAATGGCTATTGTCTTAGTACTGACTAAATTTTAGCTGGTAGAAAGTAGTCCTAAATTGTAACGGGATTGTATATTTGCTTTTAACTTACTGTGATCTGCCCCATGCCTTTCAGGTAGGCTGATCAACAAATGTGAACACATAACAAATACTAAACTTGTTTTAGCAAATTCCCCGCATTTTCCTCTAAGTTGCACATTTACCACAGCACATTACATAAAAGCAGCATTGGTGGGAACTGATATGTAAATCTTATCCCCTGAGTACTTTTCAAACCTTGTGAAATTGTAATAGAGTTCAAATGAGTCTGCTTCAAGTACTGGTATCTGTAACCTACTGGGTTTCAGCTTGATGTTTTCCATTTGCTCATATACCTTCAAACAGAGCAGGAAATAAATGGAAAATAACAAAGATACCATGCTATCTATTGTTTCTACTTTCTAATCCCCAGGGGAAAAACTGATTTTAATTATCCATCTATACAAGAAACACATTGCTTCCAAAAGTCAAATGGACAATGGGTCTTTTTTTTAAAAAAAAGTATCCTGTGTGTTCCAGGGATCTCCCCCATTTCTTCCTCTTAGGATTTTAAAGTAATTACATGAGGCTTCAATAATAATTTTCTGAGAAATATTTAGACTGGTCAGAGCTTTACATTCCCCAGATTTTCATATAACTCTCAGTGCTTGGCATTCCTCCAAAGTGAATACCCATTTCTAATTAAATGGTAAGGGATCTCAAGATAGCCAGATATGTTTTATTCTCTTGCTGGGTGAAATAACAAACCTATCACAGGGAGGAATAATCTTTGTATTATAAGGTTGTGTTTATTTCCACTGGGATATTCTTGATTCCAGTCCAGAGCAGTGAATGTGTCTCAGGGTAGGCAATATGTCTTGCTAAACTTTCTTTAAGGAAGATCTAAGCTGCAAGAACAGTAATAACATTCGGCTGTTATGTCTCACTCGCTGTAAATATTATTGCTGCTTAATCAGCATCTGATTGCAAATTGAATTAAGTGAGGCCTGCTGTTTCCAAAGGTCAATGTGTTAAAAATCTAGAGACCATTCTGAAAAAAATGTGGAGACAGTAATGCAATAATACAGTTCATACAGTAACATGTGAAACTGCCTAGTCCATCTGACATACTACATTTTATTCCTGTTATCTCAAACATGTGCACCTTAGGACTTAGCAAGGTCCCCTGCCCCTCCCAGTGTGTGTGTGTGTGTGTGTGTGTGTGTGTGTGTGTGTTTTAATAAAGTTTTTTTGGGGAAGTGTTGCCTGCTGTAGCCATGCTAAGCTCATTGACCTGTTTTGCATGTTACTGGGAGAGAGGGGGAGAGCACCACTAGTTCTTCTTCTGTGAAATATTTGTGGTGTTTGTGGTGCATGCAACAGTTTCTTGGGAAGAACTGTACAGTGGTACCTCGGGTTAAGAACTTAATTCGTTCTGGAGGTCTGTTCTTAACCTGGAACTGTTCTTAACCTGAAGCACCACTTTAGCTAATGGGTCCTCCCGCTGCCGCCACACTGACGGAGCACGATTTCTGTTCTCATCATGAAGCAAAGTTCTTAACTCGAAGTACTATTTCTGGGTTAGCGGAGTCTGTAACCTGAAGCGTCTGTAACCTGAAGCCTCTGTAACCTGAGGTACCACTGTACCTCAGTGTTAGAGCTTCTTGCATCCAGAAGCCTCCAGGATCTACTCACGAAATTACTAGGTAGGACTGTGAATGTCCCCTATAAAAAACCCTGGATAGCCACTTCCAGGTGGCATAGACAATCTTGCGCTAGGCTGACGAATGGGTCTGACTCAGTGTAAGGCAGCTTCCTGTGTTGTTAAGTTTCAAAATGTATCATGAGATCCAAAAATGAAGGGGGATCTCCAAGCAATTCCACCTGGCGGTAACTGTTCCATATCTCAAGTAGAGATCATTCACAACTCTGTCTAGAACTCAGATGCTTCACACTGCATTTTGGAACTTTTCCTCTCCATACTTTTTTATGGAACTGTAGATCCAGCTTTCATCTCTTAACCTGGAACCATGGCCCGAAACCTCAAAGGTGAAGAATAGCCCCTCAAAGTCTATTCCAAGAATGCTTAAAATAAGGTTGCCATATTTCAAAAAAATGAAAACCCAGACACAAAAGTTGTCGAGCCTTTTTTTTTGCACAATTTCTCCCCCCTCCCCCCCAAAAAAATGAGGTTCTGGAACTATTGTTAAGAAAATTCACCAGGAAAAAAACTCCACAACATTTCTGACATGGGTTTCCATGTGCCTGGGTTTCCCCAGACATTTTTATCGATTTTCGGAAATTGCTCCTGAACGCTATTTCCGACGGAAAAATCCTGGATATATCTGGGAAATTCCGGACATATGGCAGCCCTACTTTAAAACTTAGTTCAGCTGTCTTTCAAGGAGACTGCAGAAATGTGCTCATAGCTGTCACAAATTGGCAGTAGGCCTCAGGCAAGTGAATAGGCAGATGATACAATTACACCTATGTCAAAGCCTTCACGCCCAATTCTATCATCATCATTGCTTAAAAATGTGCTTGTAAGATTGGCCCATATGTTCCTTTTTTAGTCCAATTTGAACAAATAATGGGTGATCTCATTCAGCATCACTGAGAATAGGTTTCAGTAAAATAACCTGAGTTAGCTGCACCTGCATTCTATGTGAGGCCATTCAGACAGTACAGGGTATCATTGTCATAATTATGTCATCCAAAGCACAGACTATAGGAGCCTTCCTTGCACAGCAACCCCCATATGTCCATCTGCTGTTAGCACCACTTTTCTGGTTCTTAATACTTACTTCTTTTTAATGCATTAAATTTATATACCACCCTCCATCCAAGGATCACAGGACAGTACTTTGACTATAGCAGCAGGGAAGCCCTACGGTACATGCTATTGGGACAGTGGTCAGGCCATCACCAGCATGCAGTTCATTAGTAATCATAGAAAATATAATGAAAATTAAAAATGGGTAAGCTAACCATGTCCCATGCTTCTGACTGTCCATAGTAGGGACCTCAGGAACACCAGGGCCATGATTCCCATTGTATTTGGATGACCCTAAAATATTGTTTCACTGTTTATATGCCTCTGGTCACCACACTCTACAGGAGATGGCCTCCTGCAGATACCATCTCAACAGGAGCTCAATTCCATATAAGAATCCATGGAATATAAGCAATAACATAATCATCATTTCTTCATTCATCTAGGGCATGTACAGGGAGAAAAAGCCATTGATAACCTAATGAAGAAGAGGCTTTTGGAAGCTTTACCAAGTAACCACATTAACCCTTGTGGACAGCGGTATCTATAATCAATTTAGGTTGACAGCAGCATATTGAAGATGAACAGGAATGATTCTGGATTGAGAAAGACTACATTTTTGTGCTATAGATGGGTAAGTGTGCATGCAGACGTTGTTACATGATTCCAGATTAATTTAAAATTTTTACTTTATATGCTGATTTTAAAATCAAATAACTGAACCTCAGCTAACAGAAGAGTTTGCTCACAAATCAAGAGAATGGTTGGTTCCTAATACATTAGAGGAAAAAGTTTTTGTCAAGTCTCCAACATTTCCCCACCTTCAACTTCCCCATTCTCAGCCAGGTAGCAGGAGATCAGCAGGGAGGTGGCTTTGATTTCATAATGCCTTATTTCAAGTTCATGAAAATAAAAATAAAAATGGCAAAGTTTTCAACAAGGGTCTCTGCCATGGCAATCAGCTGCATGCTTAGGATAGAGATATCCTGTAGTTTATGCTATAAGAAAATGTGCAGATAAATAAATCCTTAATTTACATGCTAGTCAGAGCAGAAACTACTCAAAACTGAAAGCTCAGGGATTGCCTAGGCTGCAGCAGAAAGTGATTTTCTGATATTATTATCTTATTCTTTTTTTATTAAAAAAGTTTTTTATAATAAGAAGAGATGTGTAGCATATGTTCTTGTATATAAAAACCCAAGACATTAAACAAAATAAAATTCTGGGGCTCAAAAGTGTACTTAAAAAAAAAAGTTATTTAAGGAAAACAGACGCATTTGAAAATACTTAACACGTAGAAGATTGCTCTGCAATTCTGGTGCTCACAGCATAATCAACAGGAAACTAAAAAGGTATTTATGAATCACACAGCACACATGGTGATTCTGAGATCAGATGAGAGCTGGAATAAGGCTCAATGAAGTTGCCTCAGCTTAGTAAAAGGAAAGGATTTAGGAGAGAATATGAAAAAGATTTGACTCAAAAACCAGGCATGAGACACTTCTCCGATGAAGTGGGGGAGCTCTGTGAATCATGAGCAAATTGCTTTATGAATCAGGGGTCTTTGTTCCTGGCATTAGAACTCTAACAAGGCATGACTCAACGATGCCTGTGACTTAGGCTGAGTCAGCACCGGCTCAGTAATTGGCAAGGATGTCGTTTTTAGACCCTCGCTGTGTGCCATGATAGTTTGACAGTGCCTTCAAATGGGGAAAATGTCAAAATGAGGGCAGAGAGGGTAAGACAACAGTGATCAAGCATCTGCTGCAGACACTTAAAATACTTGATACGCATCCCTAATAACGTTTTAAGTCAAACTGGCGAGAGACAGTGACTAGAAAGAATCAATTGAAGTGAAGGATTATGCTAAGGGCAACAGGACTTCGTGCCCTGCACCAGTTTTACCAAAATGACTGAAGGAGGATAGCAGGAGAAATGTAGAGAAATAGTCAGCCATTGCAAAGGTAGGGGGAGGCACACAAGACCAGAATCTGGGTCACAAAGAATTAGCACCCCCCCACACACACACACACAAAAATACATTTGAAAAGTTTGTGAAATTGTGTGAGCATCGTGGACGGCAGAAAAACATTGGTGGTGGATATGTCTATAAGTGCTTACAACCATAGCAGATAGAAATAAATGGGGTCTTCCCATAGAGAGGAGGCGTAGCCTGAGTAGGAGCTGATTCAGAGGGTGAGTCAGGCAGTAGGAAGAAAGCAGGACAAGGCTGTCATCTTCATGTCTTGCTCCTGTGCCCTGGAAAAGGCATCATATTTGTTACTGTTTAAACAAGGGGCAGCCAATGTAGCCCCCTCCAGATGTTGTTGGACCCCAACTCCCCTCAAGCCAAGCCAGCATGGCCAATAATCAGAGATAAAGGTTCTTGCCCAAGGACTTTTGCTCCCCCCGCTGCAATTCTTCCTCAAACCTGTCCCCAAAAAGCTCTCCCACAACCCCCATAATGTCAAGCATTGATTGGAATTGTTGCTGCTTCCTTGGTTGTCTATATTAAGCACAATATCTTTGGGAATAGAGCTGTTAAGTGAAAGAATGGAGCTGGGGAATGGGGGGGGAGAGAGAGAGAGAGAGAGAGAGAGAGAGAGAGAGAGAGAGAGAGAGAGAGAGAGAGAGAGAGAGAGAATCAGTGCAGCCAGTTGACAATCTGACATGCACAAGTGTTCAATAAAATAAATTCGAGGTGAGCATTCAGGTTGAGTTTCTAGCTTGAAATTAAATAATATTTGATGTGAATTCTGCAGATAAGATAAACACAGAGGTGTGGTTAGCGTCATTCATATGGCAACATAATGGTAAGACTGCCTGAATAGAAAATGTCTGTTCCCCGCTCTCCCACTATTTCTGTCAGCTTTTCAAAGTGTTTAGTTATCTGATATAGATTTTCCCCTGGAGGGATAAAACCATATGGAGCTTTGAGAAAGTCAGAAAGATTTCCCACCCACCCAATAAAATTGGGATGTTTTATCTTGTGATTGTTCAAACTGAATAGGACAGATTCAATTTTGTTTCCACCTCTAAAAATATTTTGTTAGTTAGAACTTTCGGGCTCCAATTCTATGCACACTTGCCTGGGAGTAAATCCCATTGATTTTAAGGGGAATCATTTCTGAGCAAACACACTTTGGATTATGTTATAAATCATTTTAAAGAGCAGACCATATGGTTGGAAATTTGGTCAGAGATGCTCAGGGATTGCAGAGCTTCATCTCACACCCCCAGGGTTTGGGAGCATCACCTGCATGTACATGCGCAATCTGTCAAACCTGAAAAATACTTCTTTGAGGCTTTTTTCACTCTGTAAGAGCTATGATTATTCTCCAGGAGGCAGGAAGAAATAATAGATGCAATTTTAAGCCAATTTAATATAATGCAAGCAACTTTGCAAGTCAACCTAGAAACCCCCTTGGGGACTGGGGAAGCTTTTAAAATTTTCTCCAAACATAAATGGTATCCCATTTTCAAATTGAAATCAGGGGAATTTGAACAACACTGATGTCAAAGTTGGAGAAGTAGAGAAGCGAAAGTTCCCACCTTAATAAATGACACCTGATTTTTCTAAGCTTCTCCAACTATTTCCATCTGTCCCTCAAGGTGTGAAGCTTGCTGCATGCAATGTAATTAAAGAGATGGCATTTCACAGCATTAACGTTTGTGCCTTTCCTCCTAACCCATCTGTACTTGAGCAGTCTTGTAGATGCTATGTGAAACAAGTTGCGTGCTGAGGTCCCCCAAAACCCCTACCCCAATAACTCACACATCACACATAATTTTTGTTTAAGGTTTTTGGCATACTTTTGGCCACAACTTTATTTTCATACAAATTGAGAGTGGTTGCTTAGGCATTGGTTATGACTATCTGTCACCCCCCGCCTTGGGGGACAGCACTGACTCCCTAGTCAGTCCCGGAGGAACAAGGGACAGAGTCAGCTGGAGCTGCGTCACAGGCCCTCAGCTACTCCGCGCTTGCTCCTTGAAGCTTACGCGGCCCGCACCCTGCTCCAAGGGTTTGGACGAAGGGGATGGTAAGCTTCAGAATTCCTTTAACGGAATACCCGTCTGCAGCAGCATTGGAGGGGCAGGCACAGCCAATCCATACCCCTCCACCAACCAATTTAACCAATGCCTAACCGCCAACCTTACAAGTTGTGACGATTTGCTAAGCAGTAGGCAAAACCCAAAAGGCACGCACTAATCAGCCAATTGGACAAATTCCTACTGGGCCCCCGCACCAAGGCGAACGACCCCATGACAGGCAGAGCAAGGTCAAAGCGCAAGCCCAAATCAAGGGAGGGCGGGCGGGAGATCCGATGTCCACAGCGAAAGAGAAAGAGAAAGCTGTGGACCTTGCTTAAATAACCACTGATCCCACCCCTAAATTGGCAACATCAAATTTACCCCAGTAACGCCATCCTCCAATCTGCTCCAGGCCCCTTGAATCTAATACTGCCTGGCAACCAAGTGGAGTTTTGTTCGGCCCCATCCGCAACACGTGCTCTCTTTTAGTGAGAACACGCTTTGCGTGCTGAGGTCCCCCAAAACCCCTACCCCAATAACTCACACATCACACATAATTTTTGTTTAAGGTTTTTGGCATACTTTTGGCCACAACTTTATTTTCATACAAATTGAGAGTGGTTGCTTAGGCATTGGTTATGACTATCTGTCACCCCCCGCCTTGGGGGACAGCACTGACTCCCTAGTCAGTCCCGGAGGAACAAGGGACAGAGTCAGCTGGAGCTGCGTCACAGGCCCTCAGCTACTCCGCGCTTGCTCCTTGAAGCTTACGCGGCCCGCACCCTGCTCCAAGGGTTTGGACGAAGGGGATGGTAAGCTTCAGAATTCCTTTAACGGAATACCCGTCTGCAGCAGCATTGGAGGGGCAGGCACAGCCAATCCATACCCCTCCACCAACCAATTTAACCAATGCCTAACCGCCACAGAGCCTTAGCTCACCGCCAAACCACTCACAAATGCAACCCTTCCTTCAATCCCAAAGCAACCATAGCCAACCAGGTGTCGTTCCCTATAGGGGAAATATTCACCCTAAAGCTGGCAGCAGCCTTGAAGGTAGTCACAGGGTGCAAAATCACGGAACTACCTGAAGCAACGCCTATTTTACTTTATTATTTTTATTTTATTTTATTATTATTTTATTTTATTTTATTTTATATTACACTTCCTTATTAAACATGCTTCCCGGCCTCTTTGGTGGTAGTTTGTCTAGGCACTGGTTCCTGACTAGCTGCACCTGACCTCAGCAGGGCAGCACTGACGACTGGGCCCCACCATATCGTCAGTACCAGCAACATTGTGGGGGAGCAATGAATCCCAAGGCAATCGCATCCCGCCAGGTGTCGTTTTCCATAGGGGAAAGATGCACCCCCCCATCTGCCCCAAAGAGGGGAACAGTCTTGAAGAAAATAGCAGGGTGCAATATCACAGAACCACCTAAAGCAAGGACCTATTTTATTTTATTTGTTATTTTATTTTATATGCTATTTTATTTGATTTGATTTACTTTATTTATTTTATTTCCCACCGCCATATTAACATGCTTTCTGGCCTGCTCGGTGGTAGTTTGTCTAGGCATTGGTTCTCGACTAGCTGCACCTGACCTCAGCAGGGCAGCACTGACGACTGGGCCCCACCATATCGTCAGTACAAGTAAACAGCGTGGGGGAGCAATGAACCAGGATCAGACTCAAGCTCACCCCAAATGCTCCCAGGGACTCTTGCATGGCCCTACCCCTCGAAAGGGGTTGACAAAGCATGGCAAATCCTTGGTTTCCTTTAATGGAATATCTTTGCGCATTGGAGGGGACAGGTGCTCCAACCCCCCCTCCAGACCACCTTGAACCAAATGCCTTAAATTATTTTGAGTCCAGGGAGAGCTGCCATCAACTCAATCCAAGCCCTCTTGCATGCAGGAATGCAAACTTATGCTGGAGGAAGACAGCAAATCATTCTCACCCAGCTGTACCACCAGCCCTGCGGGAGGACCTGCACAGGTCACACTCGACCGCACCAAAGAAAGGACCTCCTCCCAAAGCATTCCCCATCTGGACATCCAGTATATGTCCACATGGGCAGGAAGACTGAGATGGCGCCCCAGTCCAGACTTGTCAGCGCGCTTGCCAGCCCAGTGTACAATGCTGTGGCCCAAATGTGCACCGCTGCTCCTATGAGAAAAGGAAATAACAGACAAGCATCAGCACAGACATCATTGTGACACTTCCTGATATACCCTTGTCAGCGTCAGACTTCCAATGACCCGTATTCACAATCCTGTCTACAGACAGGCCCCCAGTTTGCAGCCGTTGCAGCAGCCCTATTCGGAAGGAATGAGGCGTGTTCAGTGGTAGGCAAGCCGCAGGCCGTAATAACTGGTGCACGACGTAAGCACATTAATGCCTGGCTAACGGGAACCCATTTTCATGCACTAGGAGTGGGCCAGCCCCCAGGGGAATGAAAAGCCAATTTTTTCTGGTATCCATAACCGTGCAAGGGCCCTCCTCATCTGTAATGGGAAGCCTGATTGTGGCACTCCTGCCCACTAAGTCTGTTTTAGAGTTCCCAACTCTAATGACAAGCTCCAAAGCAGATAAGGAAAAGTCCTGAAGCAATAAGCCTCCAGACTCTCAGCCCTGTGCTGGCTCCAACAACCATTTCCCCAACCCTCAGTGCCCAAAATGCAATGGAATACTGAAAGGAGTCTCGCCTTGATCTTTTACCAGCAGACAAGTTTTAACTTGTTGCAGATCCTGCATAGGTAAAATTGACCGACTTCCTGCCCACTGTCCTATGAGGTTGGAGCCTATTCCAACCTTCCAAGGCCCTGCGCATTACAAACTTTATGCAAGGGTCTCTGAAAAATAAAGCTATATAACAGACATTGCAGCGGACTGAATTCTTATAGTTATAACATCATGCCCAATTTGCAGCAGGTGGACCAAATACTGCAGGATCTGCTCAGAGGATGGGGGCCAGTTCATCTGAATGGCCAAGGACTGCCAGCTTAAGAAATCCACCCAGGCCTTAAGAAATCCATCCAGGCCTTCCCATAAGAGCTAAAAGCAGAAGGGGAAATGGAAGCTGCTGCTCTCTGTAATTACTAATTGTTGTCAAAATGCCACAGGTGGTCTGGAAAAGTCTGGCAATAGCTGAGTCTGGAGCCCAGGATCTGAAGTGCTCCATCTGAAAATGGGATAGAGTGTCAGAGACATCATTAGAGGATCCCGTAATCAGGAGAGCAGAAAGCACAATATTAAACCTTAAGCGGTGCAGCTCAAAAGCGTGAGCGGAGGGGCGGAGACTCTGCTGGAGCGTGAGGACTGTTTAGCCAAGACGCTCACCACTACCTGGTTATCAGACCAAAAGCAGATCCGATGTTCACTGAACTCCTCGGGCCACATGTGAACTGCTACTACAATGGGGAAAACTCAAAAGTTAGGTCACATGATTGCCTCACCATACCGGGCTTGAGGCCATGGCTTTGCACACCAGCAGCCCCTGAAATAAAAAAAAAAAACCAAAGGGCAAAGATCCAGCAGCATCAGCATGAACCTGAAAAATCCCTGTGCAAGTATCCTGCCATGGCAAACTACTATTGCATACATATAGGAATTGCAACCATTGCATGAGATCCCATTGCATGAGAAAGGTAAGGGGACCTCAACATTTAGGAATTGCAACCATTGCATGAGAAAGGTAAGGGGACCTCAGGCCGCAGGCAGCCTGGCCTAGTGGGAAGGGAAGGGGCGGCCTGGGGCAACCACTCTGCATGCAAGATTACTTAAGTGACCCGGCAAGATCGGATCTGATGAAGCATCACTTGCTATAGAGGAAGTATTACAAAATAACTTCCTTCAAGGCAGACAGCTTCTCCATAGGCAAGTGGTATGTTTTAGCAACGATATCCAACTGGATCCCTAAATAAAATGGGAATATGGGCAAAAAGTATTGAGGTATTGCTTGCCAGCTTCCAGCCCCACTTGGGCAGGGGGCATCTTGTGCTGCCATCATAATACGTAAATTTACAGGGCCGACGCTGGCCAGAACCGCTAAAAAAGTCCCGACAAAACTGCCGCCGAGCCAGCTTCCTTTTCAGACACACACTGTGCAATGCAAAAACACACTCCGTGCAGTGCTCACACAATCCATGCAATGCAACTATACTCCGTGCGATGCAGCTACACACTCCGTTCAATGCAACTACGCACTCAGTGCAAAAACGCACTCCGTGCAATGCAAAAACACACTCCATGCAATGCAACTACCCTCCATGCAATGCAACTACCCACTCTGTGCGATGCAACTACACACTCCATGCAATGCAACTACACACTTCATGCAATGCAACTACACACTCCATTCAATGCAACTACACACTCCATGCAATGCAAAAACGCACTCCGTGCAATGCAAAAACGCACTCCATGCAATGCAACTACCCTCCATGCAATGCAACTACACACTCCGTTCAATGCAACTACACACTTCATGCAATGCAACTACACACTCCGTTCAATGCAACTACACACTCCGTGCAATGCAAAAACGCACTCCGTGCAATGCAACTACCCTCCATGCAATGCAACTACACACTCCGTGCACTGCACACACCCTCTGTTCAATGCAACTACACACTCCGTGCAATGCACTCTCTGTGCAATGCAAAAAACAAAACAAAACCAAACCACACACACTCTGTGCAATGCCACTACACCCTCCGTGCAATGCACACACACCCTCTGTGCAATGCACACAACCCCTGTGCAATGCAAATGCAAATCTCTCACGCAATGCAATGCAAATGCAGCCCGTGCAGCGCTGTGCCCTGCAACGCACAGAGCAAACTGCAGTGCAGGCACACAAAGGTGCTTTCTCCCGCTTGCATATTGCAAACGTGGCGCCTGTTACATCCCTCGCAGTGAGGGAACCACCAAAAGGCCCTCGACACTGGACCTAAGTGTCCAAGTAGAGCAATGGGGGAAGCATGCAGCTGTCCCATATAGGGACCAATCCTGCAACCTAGGCATTACCGGCACTATGCGCTGACCAGCTGAGCTATCCAGGATGATCCCTAAAGACCCAGGACAGCCTCACCCTGACCCCTGTAGAGGTCCAAGGTGATGTCTGAATCATGATCCCTGCTCCTCTTTGCCCTCCTCCTGGTTGCAGCCTTCGAAGATGCTTCCTTCTGGAAGAAGACACCTGGGGCGTCCACAAGTCATCCCCTGCAGGAGAGGCAAGCTCTTGAGCCATTTGCAAAAGCCCAGTCATAGTCCGCAAAAACTAACAATGTAAGGAACTGGTGAAACCAATGCTTCATGGACCACATGGGGACACTATTCAGGCCGGAAACGCTTCCAGGCCATCGAATTCTAGGGCAAAGCCCTAGGATCACCTGCTAGGCCAGGCATAAATGTTTCCAGTGAAATAGCAGAGTTGAGGCAGCCCACAGCTTGTCCAGGTACCGCTGCTTGCCCTTTTAGAGGGAAGCACCCCTTCAAGAGACCCAAAGTTCTTTTTTCACTAATGGGCCGAACTACCCAGCAACAGAATAGCCCAAAAGGAGCAGTTTTTTTTTGTTTTGATATAACTGGCTAAGAGGGGGATATGAACCCTGTCTCCCAGGTCCTAGTCCTACACTTTTGTCACTAAGCCACAATGGCTCATCTCTAAAATGGCAGTCGCCACTATCAGGGCAAAACAAACTTAAAGAAAATAAACTTGTTCAGAAACAGCATAGTTCAAGAGCATATACAGAGTGCTCATAGTCATTGGAGGCACAGAGAGCCTCTGCCGCCCTCTGTCTGCCTCAGATATACATTAGCAGCAACTGAGCCTGCAAGCAGGTACATTCTTATAGAGAGGTCAGAGACTTAACAATTAACTGCTACCTGTAGCATACTTAGGCTCGGAAGTTATGCCCAGGCCGAATAGGGCTCCATGCCTCTGCTCTTGAGAATCTTAGTCTCATAGCAATATTAAAGGAACTCAAAATAGTGCTCTCGCCCAAGGCTAGATTAAAATTTGGCCAACAGCGCTGCACACACTCAAATAAAGCCAACCTTCGGGGGTGCTATAAACGAAAGTGATTCCAGCTAAGCTGGGAACAGCCCTGACTAGCCCCACAATTTACAACAGGAGAAATGGGGGAAACCTTTTTGCGAAAGAAAGGCAAGCCACAGATACAGGGAGAATCTTCCCACAGGGCAGGGTAAGGGGTGGGGTGGGAAATTGAACAGGAAAAAGGGGAATTAAATTATTTAAGGGACTAAAGAGGATTAAAAGAAGGGGGAAATAAAGAAATGTAACCAGACAATGAGAAGTTTGCATCACTGTCCTCCAGACAGTCCAAGTGCTCCATGTGATCCGATGTCCACAGCGAAAGAGAAAGAGAAAGCTGTGGACCTTGCTTAAATAACCACTGATCCCACCCCTAAATTGGCAACATCAAATTTACCCCAGTAACGCCATCCTCCAATCTGCTCCAGGCCCCTTGAATCTAATACTGCCTGGCAACCAAGTGGAGTTTTGTTCGGCCCCATCCGCAACACGTGCTCTCTTTTAGTGAGAACACGCTTTGTCAATCTTACCACCCTGAGTGGCAGCCAACGGTTTATCCAGCCTTCTACACGATAGGGCCATTCAAGTACTGTGTCGTGAAAAGGATTTTGCAGGTTCTGCTGTGGTATCTTAAGCTACTCTTGTACCAAAATAATGGGCTTGTCCACATGCAACAGAGGCAGCGAAGTAATACATGGTAGGTGTGATATATGCTCTAAGGGGTGCTCATTCGGCCTTCGAGTAAGTTCTATGCCACCGATGCATGAGCCATTGCTTAGCCTGTTTCATTGCATATAGTCTCCTAAAATACCAGGCGACATTGTAGACCCCACAGTGTCAGAGAAGGCACTCAGGGGCAATCTTGTCAATAAAGCGTGTTCTCCTTCATGGAGAGCATGTGTTGCGGTGGGGGCCACCAGGACACTCCAAAGTTGAGGGCGGGCTAATTGACCGTTGGCCACTGATGCAATTGGGGCTTCCCTTGTTGTTGGGAAGAAGTTAATGTTGCCATTTGTTGATTGACAGCCAGAAATGCTAAAACTTCTTGCACAAGGCTAGGGCTTCCTCTTTTCGCCCGTGCATCGGATTGCCCATCCCTCCCTCCCTAGAATAGGGTTGTTCGCTTTGACCTTGCTATGCCTGTCATGGGGTCGCCTGCTTTGGGGCTGGGGCCCAGTAGGAATTTTGTGCATCTGGCTGATTGGCTGGGGCCATTTGGTTTTTGCCTACTGCGTAGCAAATCATCACAACTTGTAAGGTTCGCAGTTAGGCATTGGTT
Organism: Podarcis bocagei; assembly: GCF_964188305.1. Taxonomy (NCBI): domain Eukaryota; kingdom Metazoa; phylum Chordata; class Lepidosauria; order Squamata; family Lacertidae; genus Podarcis; species Podarcis bocagei. The sequence goes on along the minus strand of NC_138125.1, from coordinate 57,480,665 downwards.
TATGGTTTGGTTGGTTGAGGGGCATGGCTTGGCTGTGCCTGCCCCTCTAATGCTGCTGTTGCAAGGGATTCGGTTAAAGGAATTGGGGGCTAACTATTGCTTGTCCACTCTGTCAAGGGGGCTCGGGCCATAGCAATGATCTCCTGGTTGCATTTGGGGAGGGCTGAGGGCAGGTTCCCTGCTCTGACGCTACCCCCAAGTGTATACCCCTATTCTGACTTTCGCATCGTGCAGAATGTCAGTCTGTTCCCCATGGTGGGGGCAGATAGTCACAACCAATGCCTAAGCAACCACTCACAAATTTGTATTTTAATAAAGTTGTGGCCACAATTATGCCAAAAATCTTAAACAAAAATTTTGTGTGATGTGTGAGTTATTGGGGTGGCCCTGGGGACCTCGACACGCAACCCTTCCCCTCTCACTATTCCACAGTGAGACACAAGCCACAACAGGATCACCTGTTCTATCTACTGAAAAGTCCCCCAGAGTATTTAGGAATTTCTTAGGCTCCATAAGTCTCCAAGCGTGGATTGTCTTAATTGGTTCCCTACCACTGCTGGCCCCACCACTGGGCATGTGTCTCATAACCCTCTATCCAAAACATGCAGAGTGGCTTCCCACCTTTGGTCCAACTTTAGCCATGACAGGATTAACCATAAAATGATACATAACATTATTTCTCAATCAGCTTTTATTCTTTTTTGAGTCCAGTGCAATGCACTGGCTATTGTTTATCACATTTATATCCTGCAATCACTCTTTGAACCTAAAGGTATCAAATATGAGCACTATCCAATGTTTTTTCTCAAAACAGCCTTAGGAACTAGAATGTGATGTGGTAACTGGAATGGATGAAATTAGAACTCAGTTCTCTTGTGCCTTTTCTATCCACTACCTTCTGCGTGGGACATGTCATATTGGTCTTTAAAGTCCTATATAGCTTGAGTAATTAGAACATAACTGTATTTTAACTGTGATAACAGCCATGCTTAACACCCCTTGGACCACTGTCTATTAACTATTTCCTCAGTTGAGATCCCTGTCCCAATCCAGACTACAAAAGCTTTTTTAGAGGCAGGGGACTCTGGTTGTTATAAAGCAAAACAAAAGTGCCTTCCAGTGGGTTTCCTCTAAATTTAGACTGAGAACATTAAGATCAGTATCTGGCTGAGTACATTTTGTACAGTAGAAAAGCAACACTTAAGTCAACTTTGGGAAAAGTACTAAATTTCAACCATCCTAAAAGCTGGCAGGAAAGTACCTGGAGCTCATTCACACTGAGCTACAGAAGGCGGGGCTCCTCTTTCAAGGGAGAACTAAAGTTGGAGGCATCCTAGAGAGCTTGAGGGTAATGCAACAAAGAACCACAGTATTGACTCTCATTTCATTTCCCTGTAATTTCATTGTCCCTGCCTTTTCAGATCAAAATTTTGCAATACTGCAATGCTGAGAGGTGGAACCTGAGGCCTTCCACATGCAAAGTGCCACATGCCTTAGGATATGAATAACTTTCCTGAGGTAAAAAGGTTTCAAAGGGGCCACAGCTTCCTTAAGAATGTCCCTGTCAACAATGCTGCATCACAACACAATTTTATTCCTATGCAACATTTGAAAAGGAATGTTACTTGGTCTTCCTTGTTAAACAAGCAACAACTCTCAACGGTACAGTATTCATCTTTATAGGTAATCCCACTCACCTCATTCACCCCAGGTTTTGAGGTATTTTCTTCCCCAAAAGTATCCAAAAATCACTGGCCTGAATGCTTCTGCTCAGAACTAATATTCTTTCACCTGACATCGGGGGAAAAATCTTGTCATCCAGTTACATAACTTCAAATTATGCTAGCTCCTAAAACTGGATGAAAAATGGGCCAGCTACAGTAGTTTCGAAATTAAAAGTTCCTTCCACCCCCTGCTCATTCCCAATCATTTATTTGCTATGGGAGCTAACATTTGATCGATTATCTGTCTTGAGATGTATATGTTTAAGAAAATTTAAATGTGTTGACAAGGGGTGTTTTTCATTTACTATTTCAAAATCCACTGTGTGTACATTTAATGTTGTCGTGCTTTTCAGCTGCCATGTTTTTCAGTAGGGAGAGACAGAAAGAGCATCTGTAGCAAAGCTCCATGAGTGGCTCTACTGAAAGTGCACAGGATTCTCTCTTCAACCCACAAAAATACAATTCCTTATAAAATTGAGATGATTTGTTCAATCAGTGAAATTTGGAAGGGTTGATTGAGGCATACTGGCTGTTTGAATTTCATAGAAATTGGATGGGAAATGGCTCTGTTACAGCATTTCAAAATTGGAGACAGGACAGGCTTTGGTTTTGGTTTTTTTTTTAGCTTTTTCCAATCAACTTTTGTTGATGGGGCAAACATAATTTGAAGTTATATAACTGCATGGCAAGATTTATTTTTTTCTCTGTCAGGTAAAAGAATACTAGTGCTCAGTGGAAGCTGAGTGGATCAAACTGTTTTAGGGCAGGTGGTACGCCTTTCCCTAGTGTTCCAAATTTTGATGGTAAGAAACCATTTTGATTTTATAAGGAATATAATGTTCATTATTAGAACAGAGAATGTGAGTCATAGCTCTACAGTAACTGAATGAAAATGGACAAATAATTCTATTCAGGGTCTTTGTCACTCTGTATTCACTCATAAGTTTATTTGGTCCAATTTCCTCATTAATTTGCACTTTTTTAAAAAAATGAAAATTAGCATTGAAATGCATACTTATTATTGCATTTCTAAATAGGTTTTCTCATACAGCCATACCTTGGTTCTCGAACGCCTTGGTACTCGTATGTTTTGGCTCCCAAACACCCAAAACCTGAACGTAAGTGTTCTAGTTTTTGAACTTTTTCAGAAGCCAAACATCTGACACGACTTCTGCTTGAGTGCAGGAAGCGCCTGCAGCCAATCAGAAGCCGTGGTTTGGTTTTCGAATGTTTTGGAAGTCAAACAGACTTCCAGAATGGATTACGTTTGAGAACCAAGGTACGAGTGTGCAATGATGCATTTTGAGGGTTGGATGGGGGTACACAGCAGAATGCAGAGAGAGAGGAAGTCCCATTTCCACAATAATTGAGGGTTGACCCTACCATTTATTATTGTGATCAACCCTTAGCACTTTGTCAGAGAAGAGAAAGCTAAATTGCAACCATTTGAGCAGGTCACTGAGAAATCCCCAGACAACATGAAAACAGTCAAACTACAGGCTCACCCACATTTTCACTTGTGCCATGCCTAAAAAAACATTGGCCTGAGAGGTTTTCTGCTTGTCCCATGCTTTCTAGGCATGAGCCCAAGTGGTTTTGCCTTTGTCCCACTGCTTTTCCCAGAAAGCCTATTTTTTAGTGCTAAATCAGAGCAAATGTCAGTTCAGAGAAAACCTGATTGTTATTTGCTCCAATTCCAGTGGGTTTTCCCTGGGGAAAGCAGCGGGGAAAGCAGAACTGTGAATGGGTCCTACTCTGGGTATAATCCATATCCAGCAGAGAACTTATAAAAAAACAACAACTTGGAAACATTTTAAAATTACAAATTCACATTTCTCACAGATCAAAAAGCAAGCAAACAAAAAAGCAGCCGTAAGCCAGCTAACGAAGCATGTTTACGTTTCATTAAATTCAGTGAGATAGTTAAGCACATAATTAGCAGATGATCTAATTAGATTCCCATTTTCGATAATGGAATTAATTTAAATCCCAATATTTCTCCTTCTACTAATATTACTACATTAATATTCAAAAATCTACCCAGAAAGAATGTTGCACCTTTCCTTTTAATCCCACATTTTAGAGGAAGAGCAGGAATTAACTTTTGCAGGATTTCAAAATCCACTGAATACTGGAACACATTGAATACCTCATGCCAGCTGGCTCAGATTGGCCACCAAACATTGGCTGTTATCAAATTTTGACAGCTCCTGCATGCCAGCATCAGACACGTCAAGTGTTGACTGCTACAGTAGAATCTCTAGCGTGAAACGCTGCTGCTGAATATCAAATGCTAAATATCTATGCACCCGGAAAATATTCACCAGCAAGATTTGCTGGGAAGAATGTTAAGAGGCAGAGTATTTGCTTTGGCTCTAACATTGGACAGAATGCACCGGGGAGCTCTTTTGTGCAAACTCCATTAAAATGTACAGGAAAACTTCCCAGAGGATTATGTCCATCAGTGTTAAACTTTACTAGCAATTTCAGCCTATCTCAATCTGAGCTTGCTGGCAGCTGAGTAAAAGAAAGTTTGTTTCCCCCCTGATACAAAACATATTGTATTACAGTCCTCCTTATCCTGGCTAGAGAGGCCTAATGTACCTTGAAATAAGTTTTGTTATGATGAAGTAGTGAATTGAGCTGGGAATGTTCCTGCAGGCCAAGGAAGTGCATAGAGGTTAGTACATCATGAAGGATGAAATTTAAAATAAAGGCATAAATCTCAAGGGATTATAAATATTGCTTCTGCTGCTGAGATAGAAAGGATTTTCTTTTTAATTTGTTTTCACTTTTCAAATGATAAGTCCTACCTCACCATCCCTAACGGCTGGCAAAGACTCCTCTAATTTCTAGTGACATTTCCTAACAAGATCACACGTAATCAGCTTTAGACTCCATATCACAGATTCCACTCTTGATTCAGGTTCATAAACTAATAGCCCGGTGCTTAATATTGAAACAGATTGTCCCTTTTTCTCTAAAAACCAGGACACTGATCCTCCAAATGTTCTGAAGTTTGTAGGGAGGAGGAGGCAAGAGACAGTCAATCTAATATTACAGAAATGGGATAAGCCCTTGCTAAAAGCTCTTCTCCCACGTCTTCCATTTCTGAGCAAAATTGGAAAAGTAAGTAATGCTTGCATGTATTTAGGAAGTTAGGAAACATAAATCTCAGCATAAATCTCGTCCTTAAGATCTGGGTTAAACTCCATCACACTCACATCAGTTATTTATTTAAGTTTCTTAGGTTTCCAAAACTAGTTCTTTTTAACACGTACTTGCCCAGGCAGGAACATTATGTGACCCATGAGAGCAGCAAAATAACCAGACTGTATAATGGTGATGGGATAAAATCAGGCCAAAACTTTATTGATAGCGGCAGAAAGGGGAAGGGTTGGTATGGCATTGAGGCCCGATCATTCCACAAACACCACATTAATGTAATGGGAGTCAACCAGTGTTGAACCTTGCCGTGGTGCAAGCCAAGCGGGCAAGGTCTCACTGGGTGACTAGGATGCCGATTACTACCAGGTAGATACCTCAACCTAAGTTTAGGGTGCCATAGTCAATCCTCCCCTCAGGTCATTTCTGCCCCCCCCCCCCCAATACTATGTTGATTCAGCCCAATGCCATTTCTGCCCTCATAAAAACAACATTCTTCTGTGTAACAAAGGAAGGCCATAATTTCATTAAGGGAAAGGTAGAAAATAAAACAGCGACCAAAGTGCCAATCAGGTTGAGAGAGAAAAAATAGTTATTTCCAGGCCTGTCAACAACTGACCCAAAATTGCTCAGTGAAGGCTCTAACCAGAGGTTGGGCAGACAAGATGCTCTCAAGGCAAAATGGCCCTGATCTCAAGGAGAAGCAGCCTTATATATGCTTTCCCCTCCCCTTTGCAAGGACTGCAATCTGTTGGCCACAGCACCACCAAACAAAGGCGTCCCATGCTTATTGGACATGAAACGAGGCATACTGGAAGCTATTCAGCATCTCTAGACTGGCTTTCACGAAATAGCCCTGCAGGCAGATGGCCCCGTGAGGACTTCCACTAGTTCAGCAGGTGGGGCTGGGGAATATCTGTTTTTCAACATCGTGATATGTCACCAGTTAAACATTGTGATATACCAGTATATCACAATGCCTGAAATAAGGATGGAGCTATGTAGAGGCATTGGGTGGCTTCACAGTTTTTCCTGCATCGTGATTTTTGCCAATACATCTTATACTAAGTCAGGGCCATCTTTAGCATATGCGCCACTGGGGTGCAAAGATCTGCCCAGCGCTCCCAAATTTAGTTTAGCCCCCAAATTAACTTTCATTATGTTTATGTCAGATCTTAGACGCACCCCCCCCACCAGAATTTGGTGCCCGGGTGCCCCACACCCCTTGCACCCCCGGGTAAAGACGGCCCTGTATTAAGTTGATTCAAGTAGTGTCCAAATGTGGTTCCACTGAAGCTAAATATTGGCAAGAGTGAAATAATGTTTGGACTCTGGAAACAAAAAAATACCTATGCCTATTTTCAGCTTTCTCTAATCCTTCAGACTCAGCATTCTGGGATGCCCCTAAATCCATTGCTGTCTGTAGGATACTTGTAAAGCACAGAATTTATCATAAATGTTGGATACCTTCTATAAAACATTATATGAAATATAAACTTAGCTTTTCTACATTTTAATGTAAAAAAATATACATCCTGTGTGTGTGTGTGTGTGTGTGTGTGTGTGTACACACACACACATACAGTTTATTCCGTCTAAGAGCAATTTCAATATCTAAGCCATCACTGTTCCACATAAGGGGAAATTCATAGGACCCCAGCACAAAGATGCTTAAAAACTAATTTACAACAGGCTGTAACAGCAAGCCACTTTCAGCACGTTCCTAACCAATATGTTTACTTATAACATCTGGTTTGTTAAATAAAAATAACAATCTGTTCGTTGGCAATTACTTTTAATATTGTACACAATATGGCAGCCCTTATAAACACATAAGTTGACAGAGAAATGACACTTCAGCAGTACATCCACTGTAGCTTTTAAAGACTTGCCTACTGTGCAAATGAATTATGGTTTTCAGCCCTACCTTTTCCTCTGAAGTTTCTTGCGCACATATTAGTAGGTGCCAGCTCACATGCGACAATATTTTTCTGTAGCTTACTTAAATGCTGCCCAAAAGCAAATTAGAGGTGCCTGAAAAATCAGGGGGTTCCCCACACACATTTGTACGTTTTGAAAGCGTGTATCAGAGAATGCAGAGTGGAAAACTGAGACCACCTTAATTTCAAATGAGCCACTTTGTCCAAGAGTACATCTCATTTAAAACTTTGAATTGAAAGCTGAAATAAAAAGCTCAAACCAGCTACTTCTTCCTTCCTTCCTACCTACCTTCCTTCCTTCCTTCCTTCCTTCCTTCCTTCCTTCCTTCCTTCCTTCCTACCTTCCTACCTTCCTTCCTTTCTTTAAAAAATCTAGTCCATAAGCAGATTTCCTCTTTTATTTAGCAAATGGTCTACTATGGGCAGAAAGAGCCATGTTGGTTCTGCTACCATCAAATATGGCCAAAATGGCTGCTCAATTAGATTTGTAGGTAGGGAGAAATAAACAGTGGTCTAGTGACTACCTAATATTTGTTGTCGTTTAGTCGTCTTAGTTGTGTTCGACTCTCTGTGACCCCATGAACCAGAGCATGCCTTGCAAACTCTCACTTTCTTCTCAAAGCTTCTCCTTTTTTATATCCATGGAGTTTTCTTGGCAAAATACTGGAGTGGTTTGCCAGTTCCTTCTCCAGGTGGACCACATTTAGTCTAAATATGTCAAGAGTGCTCTGATGGTGTTTCCTGCTTGGCAGGGGGTTGGACTCGATGGCCCTTGTGGTCTATTCCAACTCTATGATTCTATGATTCTAAATACTCGGCTATGACCTGTCCATCTTGGATTGCCCTGCGCGGCATAGCTCATAGCTTCTCTGAGTTATTCAAACCCCTTTGCCATTGTTATGTACTGATGTTCTCACCCTGGGCCAGCAGGGGGATACTGTAGATAGTTATGCAAATGAAGGATCGAAAGTGACGTTCAGTGATTGGATAGTTTGTATGCAAATGAAGGATTGAAAAGTGACGTTATGTGATTGGATAGTTTTAGAAAGTTGCAACAGTTACAATTGTTCTGGAGCTCTATATTAGCAGGCTGACTGAGCTCCTCAGTTAGTTCTGTTCCAGCTTACAAATAAAGAGCTGCTTTGGAAGAATCGCTGTGTCATCTGATATGTTCGCCCACAACTTAACAGCCATGACAAAGCAGTGATCCATGAAGGGGACTACCTAATATACCCAGCAGCTATTCCCTGCTTGTGGAGCACTTCTGTTAGCTGCTAAGCAACCACAAGGCATGGAAGCAATCCCAGCCTGATTTCTTGATCCTGTTACCCATATGTGCATGAGCAACACACACACACACACACACAAGGTCATTGTGGCATATCTGGAAGAATGGACCTCAATTGGAAGCCATCATAAAGGCAGGTAATTTTGGATCTGTTTTGTATGTTTCCTGACATATCAGTCCTTGTCCCCAATGCTTCCTTTTCCACAGCACTTCCCACCCACCTCATCCAACAGCCCTTGGCTGGTCCACAAATCTACCTTAATAAATAATAATAATAATAAAGTGTCTTATGAAGGGGAAAATGCGTTGCCATCCAAAAGCCCATCCTCAAGAAATGTTTGTAACAGACCTGAAATCAGGAACATTCAAAGATTCAAAAATGGATTCCATGATGTGACACATTATGACAATGATGTGAGTACATGAGTTGGTTCACATGCCAGAGAATTCTAGAACTGTAGAGTTGGAAGAGACCCTGAAGAACATCTGGTCCAACCCCCTGCAGTACAGGAATATCAACTCCAAGGAAGAAGAGTCCACCACTTTCTCAGGGAATCAGTTTCACTGTCAAACAGCTCTTACCATCAAAAAGGTCTTCCTGGTGTTTAGTTGGAATCTCCTTTCTTGTAACTTATTTATGCAGAGGTTTTCCACCTTTTTGAGTCCACAGCTCCCTTGACAAATGACATTCTTTCTGTGGCTCCCCTGTGGGATACAGGAGAATTCCCACTTACACAGGGGTTGCATTCTAGGCCACCATGTGTGTCACTGGAATGCCTACCTTCCTTCCTGCCTTAGTTTTGAAGGTTGCTGAGGAGCTCCATCTTGCTATGTTCTAACCCCTGACTGGCTTCACTGGAAATCAATGGCACTGTTAGTTATAACCATCAATTTCAATGTGCCTACACTGAGTAAGATTAAAACTGGTTACAATACAGTATAAATGGGTTTTATCCTACTGAGGGAAGACCCATCAATTTCAGTAGGCATTCTCTTGGATATTACAGTCATACCTCATGTTATGTCAGCTTCGTGTTACGTTCTTTCAGGTTACGTCCTGAGGCAACCTGGAAGTACCGGAAAGGGTTACTTCCAGGTTTTGCCACTTGCGCATGCACAGAAGCACAAAATGACATCACACGCATGCGCAGAAGTGGCGAGTTGCAACCTGCGCGTGCGAAGACGCACCGCTGCGGGTTGCACTCTTTTCATGTTGTGAACAGGCCTCCGGAACGGATCCCATTCGCAACCAGAGGTACCACTGTATTATTACAGTATTATTACTACTATTACAGTCCGTTTATTACCCACCTATTTCAATGGGTTTCCTCTTCAGCAGGACTCAACATTGCTTACAACCCAGTAATGAAGATGAGGATGAGGATGAAGAAGGGCTTCGCCCAGCAAAGTCCTACTCAAGAGTAGAATCCACTGGAGTCAACAGGTTGAGGCTTCCCTGCTATCTTCCAATGGGTCTCCTGCCAAGTAGAGCTTACATTTGCCACAGCCCTTGCAGGAAGAAGTTGCCTTGCCCAATTCAACTGTCACCTCTCTCTCCGCACACTGGCCCCATGAGCTGTCCACTTTACTCCTCCTCCTCACAGGCTCCCCTCATGTCCTGCCTCAGCAGCTGGGATCATAGAGATGGGCTAGAGAGGCACACACTTGGGCAGCACTCTTTCTAAAGTGGGGCCGGTGCTGCTCGTGGCATCCCTGACCATCATTCAAGCCACTGCAGGGTGTCACAGCATACTGGTTGAAAACTTAGAGTTTATAGAATTGTATTATCTCATTTTCTTAAACTGAATATTCAACATTAGGACACCTAAACAATTGCCCACCCACCCTTAGAGAACCCCTTCAAAACAACACATTTTAATGCAGGCTATGTGGGGGCAGGAGTGTAGTAAAACTGATTTCTTTGTGGGACAGGCAAGAGGACGCAGAACAATTCTACATCTCCTTGAGGGTTTTTATTAGATTCTCCCATTTTCTTTTTAAAAAAACCCCTCTCACTTCAAACACCTAGGAAACTTTTCATGAAAGCCAATTAAAAGCTATCCTGTTGGCTCAGCATGAGAGACATGTACGTCCCCCCAATGCTGTCTTTATTGAGGAATGATTAAAATAGTGGACAAAAAGAGAGAAGGGTTCTAAACATGAAAGTGACCAAAAAAATCTTGTCGCAGAGCAACTGAAAGAGAGAAGAAGTCAATTATAATGCCTCTGCATCTTAAAGTATGGATTATAGCGCTGTATGGTTTGTGAACATCAGAGATGAAGTGATTGAGAGTTGAGGGGGGGGGGAGTGGGAGGCACAAACGGGAAACTGAAGACTTGAGCACTAGAGGCTGCATTAACAACTCTACAAGCTTAAAATGATTTTAGCCAGAGAGGTAGAAAGCAAAGTGTTTTGATGTTCATTCATTCATGCTTCAACAACTGCATTATAGTCATGGCCTACTGCTTTGTAAGCTTTGTTTATCAGGGATGGACTAAAGCTTAACAGTAGGGCTATGCACCAGATTTGGCTGAATTCCAAACCCCAAATTGAACTGGGCTGATGCGGTTTGGATTGTAGCACCTACGAAACACAACAAAGTGGCTTGGGTTGTCTCAAATGATGTCAATGTCTAGCTCAATAGAGTCTCCCAGAAAGCCAGCCAGCCAGTCTCCAAACTGTTACAATTATTAATTACACCACTATATAAGGAGAACATCAGGTGGGGAGAGGGGAACAGGAGAAGGGCTAGAATGATCTCACTCCAGACAACACTCTAATTACAGTGCTGGTGGGGTGCAGGTAGGAATGGGCTTTGTGAGTTGAGGCCCCGCTCTCCACTTTGTGATGAAATAAGACACAAAGACACAAGTATTTTAGGTTATTGGACTAAAAAAGGCCACAACTTTATTGGTTACAGAATGTGAGTGGTATTGGCTTAGGCACTGGATTTGAACCGACTATACTTGACTCCTGCCCGCTCTGCAGGGAGTCACACAAGGGTTAACAACCTTTAAGGGGAGGTTGTTGACAAAAATCAACTGGAAGCTTTCCCGTAGAGTCACGGAAGGTCGTGCCATGGCCCTAGCCACCACCTGGGCATCAGACAGGAGCCACCGCCGCCAGATTCCTTTAATGGAATACCCTTCAAGGGCATGAAGTGGGCCCAGGACTCCGTGATGCAGGGGCCCTGGCAAGGCCCACCTGCGAGTGTGGGAAGCGATTCCCATCCACAACCCCTCCCCTTGATGAAGAGGAGAGGCTTTGCTAAATGAGAGCTGCAGGGCTAGTCTAGAATATTATCCCACCCAACACTCTCCAAGTTTTGCATCTAAGAAAGTATTTGGTAGTGCTGGGTGGCATTGGGTCAGCTTGTGTTTGCTTTCTATCCTTTCCAAATCAATCCCAGTCCCATCCTTAAAATAAAATAAAAAAGTTAATTGTGTCTTCACAGTTCTAGCTCTAGTTTTCAAGTAAGGTTTATTTACAGCTGTGTTTGATTTTGACTTGATGTATTATATTTCTATACTGCTTTTCATTCAAGTGAATCCCAACACAGCTTACAAACAATAAATAATAATAACATAGAGCATCATAGAACATCTCAAATACATCATAAATCATATGGCATAATTAACAAATCATCCATGAAATGATTGCAATCTGCAAAACACTGTTAACAAAGCAACAAATAAAAAATAACCTAAACAACACAAAGCAGAAGTCATATGATTAACAAATCAATGCAGCAAATATAATCTATAAAACAATATTAACAACATTAACAGTATTGTTAACTACATTGCCTGCTACAGGTTTTGCTTTATTCTCATAGATTTTCATAGTGCGCAGATGCTTCTCTCTTCTTAAAAATAGATGAATATTTTCTTCGAATTGTCAATCAAGTCTATCAGTGGTGCTGTTGCACCTCCTAGGATGCCCTTGCACTGAAAACAAAACTTCAGTTTTGATCCAGAGAGCAAGTAGGTAGCTAGGATCCCACTCCTCCTCCATTCCATATTGCCCAGCAGATCCTGTGACTATTCTGGCAGGAAGATGGAACAGCAGCTAAGGCAAGAGCTGTGAAAAGGATGACAAAAGAGTCAGAGTGACACCATTTTGTTCAAACTAATTAGGCAATCCCAGCCTTCCTTTCATTTTCTGCCTCCCGGCAATTTCACATTTTGCATCTTGCTGTCTCTTTCTCTGAGGGGGGGGGGGAGGAGGGAGGGAGGAACTTCCTAAGAATGTCTCCTAAAACTCCCCCAGGAGCAGCATCTTTGGTTTTTAATATATTTAAAATATTTACTTAATATTTATTTCCCACTTGCCTGCATGCTTCAGGCAGCCCATAATATCTAAAAATATTCAAAACGTATTTAAAACTATGTTTTTTAAAGGCAAAAAAAATCTACAGCAGATTAACCCCTAGCTCTTTATCAAATGCATCCCTAAACACTGTGTACTTTTGCATAATGTTTTTAATAAATTAGGGACATGATCCAAAAGAGTTAATGATTTCTCAATCCTACTGATGTCAATGTCATTACTAAGGTCATGCTTCACTATCTCACACCGAAATCCACGGGACACATAAGCGCTTCATTCTTGCTCAATTGTTATTTCAGTCACAAAGCAATTCTAAGAGATCAGAAGCAGCTTTGTATATTTACTTCAAGTTTTCCCTGCTTTCCCACCTGCAGTTTTCTTGTTCAATCATTACAAATAATTCTGAAGATGCACTCAAGAGTTGAAGTCCTCTTCCTAATTTTTCTCAGCTTTCACAGTTAATAGGATGGTGGTGGTGTTTTTTTTTAAAAAAAGCATTTAAAGAATTCAATATTTGACTTTTATTAAATAATATTTTTTGATTTAAACAAGGTAAAATGTAAATGCTAGCTTTCTCTTAAATTAAATAAAAACTAGTTTAAATAATCTGGATATATTAGCATGTTAGCACAACAATTAATGAATCACTGCCTCTATCAGATACATTGGATGAAAGAAGACTTTTCTGTGTAAATAATCAGTTTGCTCACTTCTCAGATATGAATATTTACACTCTGCATGCCAAACACACACACTCATTTTCACCTGATGAATATAGACTGCTCTAGTCTCTGCCGTAACTATCAGATTTTCCTTTTTGCCTATTAGACATGGTCATTTCATTTGTGTTCACTGTTTTGCTTATGTGATGATGTGGCTGGCCTAACACAGATTGAAGTTGAAAGGAATAACACTGGCAAGAAAAAGAGAAGACAAAATTGTTCCGTACTCAGGTTCCTATGTTCCCATACTGAATATAACAAACTATCATGAGTTCTGCCTGTAAACTCTTAAGGTCATTGCCTCCCTCTGGAAGGAAAGCATGCAAAAACTATGCAGGGAAACAAACATATACAAGTGCTGGTTGTTAGACTGAAACTGTGTAAATAATACTTTATTAAGATAAAATTAGCATGGCTTCATGGTCAGGTTTGCACCACTGATCTTGAAATATATAAATAACTATGTAAAACTTGATCTAGACCAGTTAGCCTTTTTCCTTCCTTCCTTTTTTTTGGCATCCTAATTCCAATAGTTAACTCAGCAAGTTCTTATCTCCCACTTTTACCTTATTAATATTTTACTTAATTCTTCTTAATTAACCAAATTTAACTTATAAACCTCAATTAAACCACAATACTCATCATTTACATCCTTTTCTAAGGTCGACCCAAATTCCCTTCCACCAATTTCCCAATTTTTGTATTAATTACAAAACATACTAACAGAAAACAACATATAATTATACACCCTTTGGATTCCAAAACTCCCCCCCCCCTCTTTCCCGGTTTCGATCCCCAGAGAATATCCATCAGTCTATCAGTTCTCAGCCTGGATCCCTCACGTCCGAGGCCCTCAAATCTCTCTCAGTCCCTCTCTGCCGGTTTTGTTGGTAGTCCTTTATGTTGGTCATCGAGTCTCGGAGAAGCTCTGTCCCAATAGGGGAATATGTTTCTTCCAACCAGACCTCCATATTCAAAAGCGGAGCCCAAATCATGTTTCTTATTCCTTTTAAGTCCAAGTGTCCCAAATGTCCCAAAAGCTCCAACTTTCATCTTAATCAAATTTGTAATCCATAGGTCTTCCGATCTCCCCGTGGAGAGATCTCTCCAATCTTCATTCTCAAGTTCAAACCAAATTCTCACCATCCAGGTCTTGTTTTCCTTGTAATCCATTTTTACAGGCCTCTGGTTGTCCTTTTTCACCTGCAGCAATTCAGCTCCTCCTTTCCACTCCTCTGAGTCAGCACATATCTCCTCTTGTTCAGCTGCAAGATTTTCTTGAGTCAAGTCCTTGGCACAATCAACAAGTTTATTTGCTTTAGAATTCAAGGTCATTACATCTGTAGCCAAAGCTTTGCTTTGATCTTGTAACTTTCCCAAGAGAAAGAACATTCTATCCAGCTCAGCCTGTATTTTTCCATCTGCAGCCATTGTAATGTCTCAGAACCCCCTCTAGAGGGATTCTAGTTACTTAGTATTCTTTCTCCAACAGTCAAGTTACTTTATTTTTGTTTCTTCTTTATTTTCAATGACTTAAGATCAAATGTATCAAAACTAGCCAGCAGAAATAGCAAAAGGCAAGTTTTTCTAACTTTGACAGCTCGTTTGACAGCTGTCAAACTCTTTATATCTCCTCAACAGGCTCTCTCGCGGATCGCTCCCGGATCCCGGAGGGTTGCACGTCAGCTCCTAAAGATCAATTCTTATCCTCCAGCACAAAACTTCTAATGCCAAATCGTGAAGTTAATAGCTTTTGTCTCACAAAGAGAGAGGTAGTCTCTCGACCTTAGTTATCTGATTCTTGCTTTAAGTTGTCTGCAGGACGGGGGGGGGGCGGACTTCCTTTTAACGCCTCCCCCCGATCGTACCGAATTCAAAAGAAAAGAGATTTTTAAGTCCAATTTCCGTACTACTCACGGGTTGTTCCTTTTACAGTCCAAATGTTCAAAGAAAGAAGTCAGCGCTCTCCAGCCATGGCTTGCGGCTTCACTCCGTAGAAGAAGCGGTCTACTCACAGCACCACGCCACTCTCCCTCCCCCGCTCCGAAGCCTTTAAAAAGGCTTCTTCGCGGGTCGGGGAGCGCAAATGGTGCCCGCCGAGTCACCAAGTCCACAGGCTTCCGCGCCTGTGGTTTCTGAGGGTCCCCGCGCCGCCGCCGCGGCAGGACCCGTCTTCCACGGAGCCGATTCCCTCCGGAGCTCGGAGGGAATCCGCCATTAACCTTTCGCGCTAACCCAGAAGCGCCTTTTTCCTTCCTTCCTTCCTAGATCATAGTTTAAACAATTTATTTAAATTGATCCACTACAACTGTAAATTAACCAAATGCCACCCCAAAACCTCCGCAACATTGTGTTGAAACATGCTTGTGTCAACTTCTCATACAGGAGCCTACGAGGGGAAGGTTTGGAATCAACCAGGCAACTTGCATAACTACTCATATAATTTCCATGCTGAGCTATATGAGGGATGGACTAGGAATCTGGTTCAAATGGATCTTGATGTAATTTGTGAGATGCAATGCATTCAAGCTCTGCCTCATGTTAAAAGCCTCTTGGATTGAATGCCTGCTTCTGTGAAATCCACTCATTTCACATCAAGGTTTTCTTTTGTCTCTCCCTGCCCCCCCCCCGCCCAAGTCCAGGAATTTACACACACACACACTAGCAAGAATGCATATACATACACAAAACTGCCGATCATGTGTATGTCATTCTGTAATGCATACCTTTCCATGGAGATAATGCATAGGATTATGGTCCATATTCAACCACCTAAGTTTGGCAATGTACTCATAATGCAACGTACAAAAATGGAGTGCAACAATAGTCGCACAGGTTCTCTGTAAAGTAAATGGCCCTTACAGAATCATTGCTGTTGTAAGTGGAGTTCTGCTTGTGCAATGGGACTGCAGGGAAGAGTAGATAAGGGAGAAGTTCCATTGCACAGACAGAACTACACTTACACAGCAGTGATTCTGTAAGGGCCTGATGGGCAGCGGCACTCACCTGAACTCTGGTCGGTCACATAGGTGCTCTTTACTGAGTTGTAGGTGGGGAAGGGCAAAATAGCAGCAAGGTTGGCATGGAGCAAACTCGCCAGCAAAGACAACCTGGTGTTTCTGCTGGTGTGTTTGCACCATGCCAACCTCACTGCTGCTTCTTCCCCTCCCTCTGCACCTCCCAGTAAGCAGCAGTGACATGACTCAGCAGACATCAGATGTGTACTGACAACCACCACACAATCTGCTATGGGGGAAGTGGCCTCTAAGTTTGTCTGGCAATACTTGGGAAGTGAGTAAGCTATAGATAATGGCCTTGTGTTGCCTTGCTCCATTCCCAGCTATATGGGCTGAGAGGAAGCCTTGCACAAGAGCTAAAGAAGCTCCTGTGAGCTGTGTCTCAAATGCTTATGCACGTGCGGCACAATTTCTCGAAGCTCTAAAAGTAAGCATTTGATGACTTTGCAGACTGCTCAGTATAATCTGTGGTAATTATCAGGACTTCTCTCTCTCTCTCTCTCTCTCACACACACACACACACACACACACACACAGAGAGAGAGAGAGAGAGAGAGAGAGAGAAAGACCAGAGAAAAATGTTCAGTTTTTGTGTTGTTTGCTCAGCTGTTTGATGAAAAAGCCTCCCTCACTGAACATGCAAATATCTGCATAGTGCAAGCTGACTTAAGGTAAAGCAGTGAAATGTGTCTGTGAGTGAATAATGCACCTTGCAAAATTTTATCTCCCCCACAGCGACTTTTGTGTTCTTTGTTATCGAGGAGATGCTGTTTCGTGACATCTAAGGCTTGAGATCCTTGAATGTTTTTATTTAATCTGCCACTGTTTTAAGAATAAGCAATGGAACAAAGCCACTTCAATGAAATTGACTGTGTCTAATACAGTGCATCGTTACAATAAAAGTGCCATTTTTCCTCATATAATATCCTCAGTTTGTCACCAGACTAAACTCTGTGCAGCTATGACATTCAGGCTTTCTGTTTCTGCTGCTACTGCTGCTTTTTAAAATATCACACTCCATTTGTGTGAATCTGCAGTTTTCTTACGCTGTCAACGAAGGCAAAAGTGAAAAGGCAAACATAATTTTAATTGAGGATGCACATACTGAATGGCGGTAGTGTGAGAGGGTCATAGCAATGTTTTATCAGTAAACCAAGAGGCTCATGAGTGGTGTTAAATGTGCATTCTGCAGTTGTCCTTGTTTGTAATGTTTTATTTTGAAAACTTTAAGACAATATTTTATTCTTTTGTTAATTATGTTGCTTTGAATGTATACTTTATGTAGGACTTGCTTCAGCAATGTTTTATTCTGGATTGTTTTATTGGATGTTTTAATGTTAATCATCATCATCATCATCATCATCATCTGTAAACAACTTAGGCACCAAATATTTGAAAGGCTGCCCAATCCTAGACTAGCAAAATGGGTCCTCTTGGTAGTTCTATCACCCTCTGAGGTGCAGGGAATGGCAGCTTATGAGAAAGTTTTTTTCTGCAGCAACCCTTCATGGTGAAACTGTCTCCTCACACTGCTATTCATTGTCTGTTGTGTCTGAAGGCACACATCCTTACTCCAGCCTTTGACAGTTAAACATATTTTTGTAGAATCTGCCTCTTTTCTTTGGTTTAACCTGTACAGTGCTGCTTTTGTCTGGAGTTGTTTTCTATTTATTTGGGGGGGGGGTTCTCTCAAAATAACTGTCTTAACTATTTTGCCTGATTTACTTGTTTTTAACTGTATGTTTATATGGGAACATAGAGAAGAAGGGTAAGAAATCTTATAAATGACTGAATGACTGAATTACATGACTGAGGAGAACCAGGGGGAAATCAGTCCCCTTCATATAATCAAATAGAACAAGGACTACTGAAAGTCCACTAGTGGACAAGCGAGGTGTGATAAAAAGGGAAAGCAAAAGGGGAATGCAGTGATAGTCCAGGTTTGGAGGTGTGGGAGCATTGGGCAAGATGCTCTTAGTATATGGCTACCAGATGTCCCCATTTCCCAGTGACAGTCCCCAGATTTACAAATCTGTCCCCGGACAAAATCCATCCCCGGAATGTCCCCAGATTTCATTTAATGTCCCTGGATTTATATTTTAAGTGTTGTAGATTTATTAGTAGGGAATGAATTTTGTGTGATTGGTTCAACGGCACAAGACACATCATATGGGGACTTCGGGCGAGGTAAAATGGCGGGCATCACGGCAGCAAGCAGCTCCTGAAGCCAGCCAGAGCTAACTGCACTACCAGGCTGCTGAGATTGCCACTGCCACTGCAACTGCTGAGGGGGAACCGGGGACGCCCGGCGCATCAACTGGAGGAACCGCTGACACACACCCCCACGACCCAAATCGAGCCGGGAGTGAGAGCGCCCGGCCACCCAGCCACGCTCCAGGAAAACCTTGGAGCTGACGCAGGGAGAAGGAGGAGAGAAGGAGAAGGAAGAGAGAGAAAGAGGAAGGAGAAAAAAGAGGGGAGCCCCAACCTTGCTGTGCCACTGCTGCTGCCGCCACTGAAAAGGAGGTAGGAGAGCACCGGGAGGGCAAGGAAATGTGGCTGAGCCCAGACCTGACCTGAGCCTATTCCACGGTGGCTAGCGCTCCAAGAGAGCAGGCCAAGGCCCAGAGGACGGTCACGCGACAGAGGAGACCACAGAAGAGATTACTTCTTCTTTTTAAAGGAAAAATAACCTTTTTTTAATAAACTTTTTTTTAAAAAGTGTTCCCAGATTCTTTGAAAAAAATCTGGTAACCTTATCTTAGTAGACCCACCCTCTGAGAGTGCCAGTCATGACAGCGGTGTCATGTGTGCCAATCACCACTGCCCATTCCTTTGTCCCATCCCTCTGGACCCTAATCCATATAATAGTTTAGAGGGATGGCACATTGGCACTGGATGCTGTGGCTGTATCCCATTACTCTTGCCACTGCTTGAATGATTGGAGAGGGGAGGTGAACAGGCAACAAGACCAGGAAGAAGCAGAATAGGAGTGAGCTCTGGAGTTGAAATAGGACACACACACACACACACACACACACACCCTCCACCTCACATTGTTGGCCATGGCAGGTTCCCCCAGGATACCAACCACTGATGTTGATTCAGGGAGTAAGGGAGTGGAAGAAGCACAGAGGAGGTGCGCAAAGGGTGCACAGAGGAGAAAGGGAGAAGGTTCTTTCATGCCAAGTCTGGATTAAGGTAGCCGGTGGCCCTGGTGTAGTTCCAAACAGTGAGAAAGAAAAAGAAAATATTCTGAGTATGTGCACTTAACTCCTCATTTTTTGCTCACTTCCTGTCTTTGGCCAGTAACCAGTTCTCAACCTAATATGGCTGCTGTGAAGATAAAGGAGGTATAGGAGGCTACAAAAGGTAACTTAGTGCTTGTATCATAGAAATCAAATGTTGGTTCCTTTAATCAGACTGATGCATCATTGTTCTATACAGGGTCATGTTTTTCAGCACACATACATCCTCTCTTCACAAATTAGTGCAGCTTCAAGAATTCTGCCAGTTTTAATCTGCCCTGATTACTGCACAACACACACACACACTTTCTGAAGTTCTGCATGGGGGGGGGGGAAACATCCTAATCAAAGGCATTTTAGTCAACAAAAATTTTAAAATCCATATTTAGCAATCAGCCTTGTTGCGTGTTCTAGCATCTCTCTCTCTCTCTCTCTCTCTCTCTCTCTCTCTCTCTCTCTCTCACACACACACACACACACAGAGCAGATCTCTATTGATGTGAAAACGACTTTTTTAAAAATATAGGTGGGGTTTGGGGAGAATTGGTGAAGAATATGAGTGATGTTGTGTGTGTGTTTAACCACAGCAACAGCTCTTCAAATACCTGACTAGATTGCACTATCACAGCCTCCCCTTCTTGGCAAAGCAATAGATCTTTCTCCTCATCACCTCCAACACATAGGCAGGGACAAACAAGTAGGTGTGGTGTCGCTGCTTTATTCATTAAATTTCTATCCTGCCCTTCAACTGTGGACCATGAGGCAGTTTGCAATATAATTCAACACTTATGAGTCAAAACATGATGTAATCCCTAAAGCTCCCCTCCACCATGTTCAAAATTACTTGGTCCAGTGAAAGGAATTGTTTTGCTGGCCTTGTATTTCTTGTTCTGGCTGCTAAGAGACCCTGATCTTTTTAACCACCCATAGTTTACAGAATGGGTAATTAAAGTACAGGGCCACAGGATGCAATGGCTCCAGCCATTATTTGTGAGAATGAAGTCTTTAAAATATCAATAAAGTTTTCAAAAGGGGGAGGGGTGGATCTAAGCCAGAGAATGGCAGCCTGAGAGTGAAAGATAGAAGGATGACAGCTATCATAGGATCAATCTTAGTTCTTCTCAGGCTGGCCAGCTGTAGTGCAAATCTCTTAGCCTGTATACAATAGATTCTGCAGCACTTATGACTGAATGGTCCTTCACGACTGGCATTGAGGAACATTGAAAGAGAAGTTAATCTTTGGTCGGATTATCACAGTCACATATTATACTCAGGGAAATTGAAATATGTGTGCCTTCATCTTTCTATTCCGTGTTTGGTGTGAGCAGGAAGTGTGTGTGTGTGTGTGTGTGTGTGTGTGTGTGTGTGAGAGAGAGAGAGAGAGAGAGAGAGAGAGAGAGAGAGAGAGAGAGAGAAGAGCTGAAACTAGACTTTTTTAAAAATAGAAGAAAACAAAAGAATATTGCAGAATAGCTTGCACTGATATTCACGTAATTTAAGCAAGAGGATTGGAAACTCAAGTGTCCTCTTTGCCTCACATGAAAAATAGATTTGAAATGTCCTTTTTTCTTCTTTAAGAGCTACTGGACAGTTTGAGTTAAGGTGGCTGGGGTGTTTTGTGTTGCTTATTTGTAAGCCACTGGCTACCTACTCAGAGCCCATAGCAAAATTCTTCTCTGGCTCCAAACACCACTCGATATATGTTATTTTCAGGAGGAAAAGCCCCTCAGAAATAACCACTCTTTGTAGTTGTGCATACATGAAATGATGTTAAATCTTGTTGTTTGTTTGTTTTAAAAGTTTAAGCCATAAATTCCATTCTCCAGATAGGAGCAAACATTTGGATAGGAGCAAGCATGAGAATTAGAATAAATCCATGGCAACATTGTTGTTGTTTGTTGTTGATGTTGTTACTGTTAGTGGTATTAGTAGTTAGAAAATCTATAAACTGGATTCAGCCAGTTACGCTAGCTATTGAGAATGGGTGCATACCCATTCTATCCCCCTGGGCTAGGCAGCCAGCGTTGGGGAAATCCCCTGACCAGCCACTTAGATAGGCAGGCTTTCCCACCTCCTGATATTTGAATTCTGGCCAATCTGACCTCGCCAGGTGGGTGGGGATTTGAAGCGGACCAGAGTGGAGCCAGCATTACACCAGTCCACCCCCAGCCTATAAAAGCTGGCTGCTCCCAACCCTGGGGACCAGTCAGATGAAGAACATCCCTCCCTCTTGCCCTATTCAGTAATGCGGTGGGTTTTGTACATTATTATTATTTTCTTCCATAGGTCATTGTATTTGTTGACTTTGCTGTGGTTCTATGATGGTTGCCATATTCAGAGCCCGGAATGAATTTGCCTGCAAACAGATTGGCCCCATTTGCCTTCCCCATAGCAACAATCATAGCTTTGGCAGATATGGCATTGGGTGGAATCCTTTTAATCTAATATCAGGTGACCACCGGAACAGAATGATGCAATAACAGGTTATGCCGTTAGAGGAGTCTAGTTGGAAGGCTGTGTCCAAATGCCAAGGTGTGCTGCAGATGGGTCCTAGACCTTCCTTCAGCAACTTCAGCAACGGACACGGAGCAATGGATCCAAACTACAAGAAAGAAGATTCCACCTAAACATTAGGAAGAACTTCCTGACAGTAAGAGCTGTTCGACAGTGGAATTTGCTGCCAAGGAGTGTGGTGGAGTCTCCTTCTTTGGAGGTCTTTAAGCAGAGGCTTGACAACCATATGTCAGGAGTGCTCTGATGGTGTTTCCTGCTTGGCAGGGGTTGGACTCGATGGCCCTTGTGGTCTCTTCCAACTCTATGATTCTATGATTCTAACTTGGGAGGGCCATCCAGGTAGACCTGCATCTTGAGAAGGACCCTTAATCCTAGGCTCAACCCTGTCATGCATCAGTCCTCCACCAGGAGGCGATGAGAAGGAACATTCTAGAATTGTGTAACAGTGATATGGCATTAAAATAACCCCCAAAACCTCTATAAGAGCATCTTCTAAACAAAATTTAACCCAACTACCGTAACTTTCTTTGAGTGGGGATATGGGGAGATTTCATTTTATTCTGCAACAATATGAATGTCAATGTGTTATGCATGACATGCTAATGTTAAATTACTGAAAGCTATTGATATGCCTTAACTCATTATCTCTCCAGGACATCTGTCAATTTTAATGCATTGAGTGTGTCTAAGCAAGCATCCTGGTAAATAAGCCGATCAAAAGGCACACACCATTTAATTAATTAAACAGAAATGTAGGTAGGGATAGGAGATTAACATACCAGTTATTTTTAATAACATTATATGGTCACAATTTGAAATGACATAAAAGAGGGTTTAAGTGTATATGGCAGAGCCACACCATAGTATATATCCTGTTCCTTTTTTAATTAAGCACCAGACCAAAAGCGCTAGTACCAAAGTCTGCCTAGAAAATGAGAAACATGACTTGAAATGCCCACAGTGTCAATGTAATTAGGATAATAAGCATCTCTGATATATTTGAATAAGGTCTTACGTATCGTAAGTTTTTTTTGTTTTTTATGGGATGCTACCGCTACATTATCTATACTCATAAATTGCCTGGCAACCATATCAGCCATTACTCTTCCACCAGCCTCATAATCAGCACACTGATGCATCCATGGTGCCAATTTCTGTTGCTTTTAAAGTACGGTAGTTAATAGGAAAAGCCTGAGTTACACATTCCATAATAACATTAAGTATGGTCAGCCATTTTTTAGACTAAATGATAAAACCCAGAGAAAAGGTTGTGAAGCGAAATATTACTATTTTACTTACTTATTTTTCACATGCACATAAAAATTTTCCCATGAGCAGAACACAAAGTGGTCTATGTATGATAAAGAATAGTAACACAGTGTAAAATGGAAAGCAAAAGTGGAGACAAAATTTTAATGCCAACAACCCAGTAACAAAATCCCCAAGCAGCATAACCGATTTAACAACAAACACAAAGCCAGCAGAATAAATAAATGAACAGAATCTCCTTTTAGTAACTGCTCATTCCAGTTGGAGTAGTGATATCATTATCGCCATTGCCACATAAAACAGCACTATACCTTCGTTGGCTTTCATTGCAAGGTTTTGTTGACCATTCAGCTTCCCAGTAAAGGAACAGAAGTGAGATAATGAAGATCATCAAAAATGGCCACAGATTCCCACATATTATTATTATTATTATTATTATTATTATTATTAATTAATTAATTAAATTTCTATACAGCCCTTCTTCCAAGGATCACAGGGCAGTTTTCAATATAAAAACAAGAACAATACTTCCCTCCCACGCACAGTTTAAAAGGCCATAAATTATTTAATTAGCTAAAGGCATGGGAGAAGAGGAACATTGTTGCCTGACGCTTATATGTCAGGTATCAGGTGAGCC
This sequence comes from Podarcis bocagei, assembly GCF_964188305.1. Classification (NCBI taxonomy): domain Eukaryota; kingdom Metazoa; phylum Chordata; class Lepidosauria; order Squamata; family Lacertidae; genus Podarcis; species Podarcis bocagei. The sequence goes on along the minus strand of NC_138125.1, from coordinate 57,456,811 downwards.
TCCCTGGGAAAAGCATTCTGCAAATGGGGAGCCACCACAGAAAAGGCCCATTCTCGTGTTGCTGCCCTCTGGAACTGTTATGGAGGTGGCACACAAAGAAGGGCTTCAGGTGATGATTGGGTTGGTTCATATAGGGAGACGCGGTCCTCGGGGTATTGCGGTCCTGAGCTGTTTAAGACTTTATAGGTCAAAACCAGCACTTTGAATTGGGCCTGGAAATTAAATGCCAGCTAGTGTAGTCTGCCAGGACCAGTGTAGTATGTTCAAACCGTCTTGCTTCAGTCAGCAATATGGCTGCTGAAGTTTCTGAACTGTCTTCAGAGGCAGCCCCACATATAATGTGTTGCAGTAATCTAGAGGTTACCAGAGCATAGATGGCAGAAGTTCAGCTATCCCTACCAGATGGGGGGTGCTGATGGAAGGCACTCTGAGCCACCAAGACCACATAGGAGCAGGCATCTGCTCTCTCCATGTGTGACATAATATGGTGGCTCAGACTGATTCACACCTCCCCTCTCAGTCAAAGCACGATGTGAATACCCTCTTCCATTAGACTGGGACCCCAACAAAACCTCAGAGAACTATGCTGCTCTGCTTTTCTGTGCCAATTCAGCTCTGTATTTTCCTATACGATATCTATGTTTTATAAGGTCTTTGGACTTTTCCAGAAGTGGGGCTGCTGAACGCATTTCCTGTGGAGCACTGAAGTGCTCTGCTTTGTCTTCTTTTAAAAGTACAGCATGTACTTCTTTAAAAAGTTAAAACGTTTTTAAAAAATAATAATAATCCTATGTTGAACAGCTTCCAGAAAAACAGCAGCAACAGAGCTCTACAGACAGTATTCACGTGAGATGGGATGGTTGGAACTGAGCAGAGAAGAATTTTAACCAGTTTGTAGAACTTAGTCCAGACACAAAATGTAATCGTCTAATATTTGTATGTCAGAAATTGATCTGTCTTCGTCCGTACAGGGTTTCTCCTGCGGCAAAAGTACATTTCAGCAAGTATTGGCTGTTACTTGTTTCATTATAGCAAAGAAACTGGATGGCAGTGGTGGGCATCCGTAGAGCTTGTGACAAGTTTTTGCAATGTAAACTGCTGCATAATAGCCTAAAATAGTCCATCTGATGAATACCATTGTGCTAAGCAGCGTGTGAGTAATGTGAAGCTGTGAGAGTGGCAGGGAAATAAGATACTGGAGACGGAGGGAGGGTGGAGGTGCTTTCAATCATTCTGGGAAATATGACATATCTTCTCAAACAGCCGATTTCTCATTAAACCTTGTTTGGCACTCCCAAAGCATTAATGCACCTGTGGAGAAAATGGCACTTGTCCTAGGGACAAAAGAGAATGTCGGCTACGTAGAGGACAGGACTTGACAGCACTTGAGGCCAGCAGCATGTGCAGTGCTGCCCCAGGAAATAATGTTCTAGAGAAACAAACCTTCCCGTGGGTTTGCAAAGGGGCAAAGATGCCCACTAGTTCTACTTAGAGTGGAATGTGAAGTGTTGACGTTCAAGTTGAGGCTTCCAGTAGCTGCACTTTGCTGCTTGATCATAAACACTCACTTACATATTAACCAAGAATGAACAATACTTGTAAAAATAATAATACGCAATCATAGAAAATAGGGGTTGGGTTTATTAGATCCTCTGTTGCGGGGTATCTGCTCCCATGTCTCATGAGCCTCAGCCAGCATGGCAGGGCTGGTGGGAGATATACTGAAGTAACTTCTGGAGGTCCAAAGGTTTACCATCTCTCCTCTGGTGAAAGGTTAAGTTTTGTATTCTGGGTTCACCCCTGCATTCCGCTTGGGCTAAATTATACCATTTCATGTTACTAGGCTTCACTGAAGTCTGCTTAATTTTCAGGTTTTTGTGAATGGTAGGGCTGAAACAGAATCTCACTCTCTCTCTCTTTAATAATAATAATAATAATTGCATTTTCAGACACCTGGGAGATCACTTTAAAAAGTAGGAAAGGAAATTCAAACGAGTTGTATAAAAGACAGACCTGGTTAATTTTTCAGAAATTAAATTTGAGCTAGAAAATAAACTCACATTTGTGCAAAGAGCAACAAACAAACAAGTAAATACGGTGTGTGGACAATAAAATTAGAGTATAAAATGCCAGAGGTCAGTTAGTATCCAGGATGACAGGAAGAAGGCAAGTCAGTACACTGCAAGATGACCAAAATGAACTGAAGTGGTTAAGCATGACATTTTGTGTAGCATTATGTAGCATCACACCCATATGACCCATATCTAACAATTGCTGGAAAGAACAGATATATGCCAAGTTGGGCCTCTGATCTAACTACATTGTCAAAACCAATTCACAGTGTCTCTCCAGAGTTTCGATTGAGTGTCCTCCCAAGTCTTGCTTTCTGAGATCCTTTAGACAGAGATACTGATGACTGAAAATGGTATTTTGTATTTCTTCAGCCAGACTTTTCTTTTCTAATAGGAAATAATCATCTTCTTGAAACAGGCAGAGATAAATACAGTTGTAATATGTAAAAAGAAAAGAAAAAACTTCTCAGAGGTTTTCGGTTTTGACAATTTAGTTGGATTCAATGGGGCTTACCTCCATGAAAGTCTATGGGGAATCCTAGCCTTACTTGGAGGTTTGCATTAAGATACAAGGCATTATTTTCATGTCTAATTTCTTATTTTTAGTATATGGGGCATCAGTTGCATTTTCTTTATATGTGATGAAAAACTCCCACCACTACTGACCCAGCAATAATTTTCTCTGACCCAATGCATGCATAATATTCCTGATTTCCTAACAATGATTCGAGGATAAGGAGCATGCTGGAGACTTTCATCCTCCCTTCCCTCTGATCTCCTATGTGAATTTTGTACAGTATACCATACTTTACCTATGTGTCTGTTGGTAAACATAAACGATGGTAACCAGGTTATCCTTGTAATCAGGGATTGGAATTAAGGATTCAATGTTCACAAAGCCTGGTTACAAATAGATAATAACCATGCTTGTTATTTTTGAAGTTAAACACTAGACAATGTTGAAAGTAAACCATGAAACAAGAAAAGAAAGTGTGAATGTGTGTGTGTGTGTGTGTGTGTGTGTGAGAGAGAGAGAGAGAGAGAGAGAGAGAGTGAACACACTTCAGATCTCTATTATTTAGGAATCTGTGCATAACAACAACAACATTTGTATGCCACCCATCCAACTGGGTTGCCCAGCCACTCTGAGAGGCTCCCAACAGAATATTAAAAACATGATAAAACATCAAACATTAAAGACTTCCCTAAACAGGACTGCCTTCAGATATATTCTAAAAGTCAGATAGTTGTTTATTTCCTTGACATCTGATGGGAGGACGTTCCGCAGGGTGGGTGCCACTACTGAGAAGTCCCTCTGCCTGGTTCCCTGTAACTTCGCTTCTCGCAGTGAGGGAACCGCCAGAAGGCTCTCAGAGCTGAATCTTAGCGTCTGGGCTGAATGATGGTCATAGAGACACCCCTTCAGGTATACAGGGCCAAAGCCATTTAGGGCTTTAAAGGTCAAAACTAACACTTTGAATTGTGATTAGAAATGTACTGGGAGCCATGTCTGCATTCCATATGAACCAACCCTATATTTGCACTGAGAGAGAACCATATGTGATGCTCTGAATTTTGGGGTATCATTTTAAATCTTATTGAAGTCCACAGAATTTAAATAGATGCCCACAAGTTTCTATTAAAAATTGTAATATATAGTACAGGGCCCAAAGCACAAAATACATAACTGCCATGCTGAAACAAAGAATCCCACCCACGTTTTCTATTAATCTAAATTCATAAGCCTGTAGGTTGAGTGAAGATTCATAATTTATGAACACAGAACATGTTTAATATTAAATCATTTCCTCACCGAGTAGTTATTTATTCTCTGATGTTCAATAGATTTATAGATGTCAGCACCATTAAGTGGTAACTTGCTCCCTTTGAGGCTTGGATTGTCAACAACAGGCAAGAACAAAGAGACTTTAAAAATTATTTGGCAGGAATAGGCATCTGTTCTCTTGAAGCAGTTTACTTATAAATGGGAGACAGGAGGGAGGCCCAATCCATCTTCAAGTTATAAGATGAACCTCCAAATAAACCTAACTTCTACTTAAAGCCCAAGGCTTTTCACTGTTTATAGAAAACACCAGGCCTTAAGCTAAAGCCAATACATCAACTGCTGTACCTTTCAGCAGTCAGAAAGCAAAATGTGGAGTATTGATACATCTAGACTTGAGAAAAATAATCGCCACATCACAAGATGCTGGAACGAGAATACAGAACAGCTTTCCCCTCTACTAGAAACTGAAACCGACTCTCCAAACAGCACTGAGAGATGTGTTCATGCACCTCAAGAAGCAGCTTCTGGCCATAATAATCTCTTCCCTTTGCCAGTCCTAGTTTTCTTCAAATTTGAGGGCTGCTCTACACTTTCTGATTCCTGTCAGGAACACTGGAGTTACACTAGCATTTCCCACAATAAACATGGAAGGGTCCTTACACTACATGTCTTTAAACAGCCATGCATACATGTCTGTGAGTTCTAGCCCCAATGGAGATTATGTCCTCAACAGAGCACATATGTTGCAAGATGGCAGTCCCAGTATCATTTGGATTTTAAACATTTTAAATGGACCAAAGCAGAAGTGGCTGGTGTGGTGAGGCAGTAGCTTTCCAATGACAGTGACACTGCCAATTTCTGGGACAGTGCAGAGCCAGAACAGGGTGGTGGTGAGCACAGGGCTGTGCCAATCCGGTGCTCTAGCTGGTGTCCACACACTCCCAACATCACTACCATCCTTCCGTACCCCTGCAATGTACTGGCAAGCAGCAGTGATGTTACTATCAAAAGGAGAGTGGATCCACATCTGGATCTAAGGTCCTGTGGAACGCCCTCCCACCAGATGTCAAGGAGATAAATAACTATACAACTTTTAGAAGAAATCCGAAGGCAGCCCTGTATTGGGAAGTTTTTAATGTTTGATTATGTTTTATATGTGTTTGAAGCCATCCAGAGTGCCTGGGGCAAGTAGTAGTAGTAGTAGTAGTAGTAGTAGTAGTAGAAGAAGATCATCTGGGATATACCTGTGACCTTGAAGAGCTGCTGCCCATTGGAGTTCAATGCATTAGGCTAAATTAGGACTTGCTGATCAGGTCGGCGGTTTGAATCCCCGCGATGGGGTGAGCTCCCATTGTTCAGTCCCAGCTCCTGCCCACCTAGCAGTTTGAAAGCATGTCAAAGTGCAAGTAGATAAATAGGTACTGCTCCGGCGGGAAGGTAAACGGCGTTTCCGTGCACAGCTCTGGTTCGCCAGAAGCGGCTTAGTTATGCTGGCCACATGACCCGGAAGCTGTACGCCGGCTCCCTTGGCCAATAAAGCGAGATGAGCACCACAACCCCAGAGTCGGTCATGACTGGACCTAATGGTCAGGGGTCCCTTTACCTTTACCTTTACCTTAATTTGAGGTTGTTGAACTCCAGTTCTCATCAGCCCCAGCCACCATAGCAAATAAAGAGGATGGGAATTATAATCCAAACATCTAGAGCGCCATGGGTAGCCACACCTGGGCTAGATGGAGTTGTGATCTGATCCAGTATAAGATTGCTTCATGTGCTTTGTCAAGGTTGCCAGAATCATGTACACAAGTGTAAAAAGATCTGTGGACCTTGTTATACTTCACATTTTTGTGTGAAGCTGTCTTCAGACTCTCTACTCTTGGTCCTCAGACTCTCTACTCCTGTTTTTTCCTCAATTTTATAGGTCACTTCCTTCTGAAGTGATCTTTTTATAATGCCCCTGCTTATTCTACCTGTCCTTAGAATCTTCTGCCTTTGTTACAAGGTCGTGGACCTTGCTGTTCCTCCTGCAATGTTAATGTTAGGATGCCACATATTCCTAGTGTCATAATGGATTCATTATATCCAGGCAGACCTTCCTCTAGCACACAATGGCTTTTAACCATCAATGGGTTCACTCCATACTTAAGCAGTGCTGTAAATGCCTTGCATGCAGCACAGCCCCCTCTGCCAGATGAAGGATTAGCAATTCATTTTTCACTGGCTGTGAAAGTTAAAGTCATTCAGTTCCAATACTTTGAGAGATGACATTCAATCTTGAAGCAGAAACCATAGCCTATAACATAGGATGTGAACCAGCATGAATAATAAAGCAGGGAATAATGAGAGCAAACAGTTCACAAACAACCTATAGGCAGAAGAAAAAGAATTTCTCCCAAGCAAGTGCTGGATTCTTATGAATAACAAATGCATGCAAAGAAAAATTCTTTTAGGAAAAGATTTGCTGGATGAAAGGAGACCAAATTCCTTATAAATATTTTTTCATGCTGAAGAGCTTCAGCCCGAGGGAATGTTCAAAGTACAGCACGTGCTTCAGTTTACAAGAAAACATTTTTTTTAAAGAGAGAGAGGTGCTTAAGAGTGCTGTCATGCTCTGTATGTTAATACTATTATCATAACTATGACCCAGGGGCAAATGGAAGATTTTTTACATTGATTACAATAGATCAGCCTCAAGATCACAGAAGGCGGGTTTTATTTTGTGTAGCAGAAATCCCCCCCCCATTTTTTCTGCTCATAGAGGAGAAATTCAGATTTCACAAAAGAGTACACCCAAGCTCAAAGAAGTCACAAATATACCTAATACACCAGCAGCAATATGGCAAGCCAGTCAGCTGAGAGGAAAGGAAGCAGGCAGGCAGGGAGGGAAGCAAGCAAGGGAGTTGGCTGTTGGTTTGCTCTTTATTGAAAGTACAAGTTATGATGGGTAGCTTTATACAACTCCATTGGCTTCTCTCATATCACATAACTAGCTGCAGAGCTAGCAGCCACAGGGTCATCTTTCTGAAGTGATGGTGCCAAAGCGCCAAACAGATCAACTTAGGGCAGTGATGGCAAACCTTTTAGAGACCGAGTGCCCAGACTGCAACCCCAAACCCACTTATTTATTGCAAAGTGCCAACATGGCAATTTAAACTATATATCTAATTCCCCCCCCCGTGTGTTTCACATTTCTTCTTTATGACTGCTATTGTAATAAATAATCCTTCATAAAAGTTATTGCATTACATTCTTCATTGAATTATCTTTCCATTGATATATAATTTTATGGTATAACTCAGTGCTTCTTTTCTAAAGAAAAAAAAAATTCTTTTCGGGGTACTCTCATTTTGACTCAAGAAAATTCCCACTAGGGAAAAATAAATACAGTTCAAATTGGGAAAAATAAATGCAGTGAATTTCTTCTCCCGTTAAATTCACAAAATGTTTAGGGGTGTGCGTCCCCCTGCATCCCCACAGAAAAGAAGCACTGGTATTGCTCCAAAACAAAGTGGTGTTATGAGCCATCAAACCTCAGTAATACATTTTTTCCAGAAGGTTCCACAATTCTGGCCACTAGTGTACACTGGAGGGCTGTACTAAGAGCCACCCTCTCCCAATTTTTAATATGAGATAATAATCATTGTCTGCATGTGCACATAAAAATAAATATAATTAAATAAACCCAGCCAGGTGGGTGGGGTAGAAATAACCATTTGATCGCAGCCTCCACGGAATGAATTTCTCTGTTGGCTTCCGCGGGAAAGCCCAGCGAACATGTAAACGCAGGAGCCCCTTCTTAGGTTGCTGTCTTCATATGCTTACTGACCTGGGAGTTAAGCCCTGCTGAACTCAAGAAGGGTTATTCCCAAGTAGGAAAAACAGACTGGCGGGAGGCCCTGGTGCATCAAAAGTCAATGCCTGCTCAGCCCCTCGATGCTCGCCAGGCCCTGGTGGTGCAGGCTTTGGACGGCGCGCAAGAGTCCTCCTCTCCTCCTCCTCCCCCGCCCCAGTATGGAAGTTACGACCTTGCTGGGGTGACAGCGTATGTGCCCACAGAGAGGGCTCTGAGTGCCCTCTCTGGCATGCATGCCATAGGTTCGCCACCGCTGGCTTAGGGCCTTCCCTGAGGATGTACTGCTACTTTAAAACTGCTTTGGAAATTTCTTCCTGTTAGAATCTGCACCCTAGTTACCCAGTGAGACTTGGCTTGCTTGGCTTGCACAAGGGCAAGATTCAACACTGGCTGACTCCCATATAACAGGTTGGGGGGGGGCGTCCAAACCCAACGGATCCATTCCATCAACATGGGGTTTCTGGAATGATGACCCTGGACCCAATGCCATGCCAACCCTCCCCCTGCCTGCTGCTGTCAATAAATATTTGGTCTGATTTTTTTCCACACCACCATTCTACAATCTGGTTATTTGCTGCTCTCATGAGTCACATAATGCAGCTGTATCCACTTGGTTGATCATTGCAGGGTTCCAAGGCATATTAAATGCTGCACAATTACTGTCTGCAGCGTTGTCTATATTATTACTGTAGTTGTTCTTGTTATTTATTATTAATTTCGTTGGTCACTTTATTTTGCCCAGGGCAAGCCAAAGCGACTTACAAACAAACAGACATACATAAAAAGTGTCGGAAATCAAGCCTTTATCAGGAGAAACCTGCAACTCTCCCAGGCACCCGGCTTGGTCTCCTGTTGACCTCCCTGTCTGCTTTCCCGGCAAGATCCAGGCAGAGGTCACGATAGGCAATCCTTCTCAGTGTGAGAAGAACACCCCCCCTCTTTCCTGCCCCCCCCGGCAGAGGAAAGAAATAGACAGAAAACGTATTTACATGCCTTTATTTCTGTCTTTGCAGTGTTACAAAAAACATGACTGCTCTCTTCAAATTCCAGCAGTTGAGAGACAAACTCCTCCTGTACTTCCTGTTCAAGAGCAAAAGGAAGAGCTCATATTACACTCTGAGCTAATTCCGGTGCTTCACACTGTGAATTGACTGTCCCGCTGTTTCCCACGGAACAGTCCCAACATTCCATCATGTGATGTTTTCAAGCTACCAGCAGCTCGCAGCTGCATTGCTTCAATATCGTAACCTCACATAGATACATTAAAATACTACATCTTCAGCATCACAGCTCTCTTTCTGGTATGGCAGTTCAGTGGCTACAAGATTCTGCAATCTGAATCTCTTCACAGGAGGAATGCTTTTAAGTTGAGAAAAGCATTCAAACAAATGCAACATTTGTGTCCAAATATGTCCTCTCAGCAGGAAATGGTTGCTACTCTAGTCAAATTGTTATTGGTAGGTGCAGTTTTAATAACTGTAATTGCCTCAAAGCTTCTTCCTTCCCAGAAACATTTCATTCCATCAGCATGGTTTGCACGGCATGTTAGCAGACTGGAAAAGCTGGCAGATATAACTAACATTTTGCCATCAAATGGCACATTTGTCCATAACTGACCACAATAAACTATCCAATCAGAGAAAACTAGTAAAGGTAAAGGTAAAGGGACCCCTGGCCATTACGTCCAGTCGTGGCTGACTCTTGGGTTGCGGCTCTCATTTCTCTTTATTGGCCGAGGGAGCCGGCGTACAACTTCTGGGTCATGTGGCCAGCATGACTAAGCCGCTTCTGGCAAACCAGAGCAGCGCACGGAAACGTTGTTTACCTTCCCACCAGAGCGGTACCTATTTATCTACTTGCACTTTGACGTGCTTTCGAACTGTTAGGTTGGCAGGAGTAGGGACTGAGCAATGGGAGCTCACCCTGTCGTGGGGATTCAAACCGCCGACCTTCTGATCAGCAAGTCCTAGCCTCTGTGGTTTAACCCGCAGCGCCACCCACATCCCTACTATGCACTAAAACTATACACTGCTAAAAGCATGCTTTTTCCAGCCATTTTAGTTTTTCTGAGTGAGTTAGCATAGCTATATTTTGCAAATTTGCCCCCTTCGCAGCTCAAAATGTGTTAACAGAGATAACCTTGCTGCTTATTGTGATGCTGGGATGGAGCAAGAGAGATTATTTGAGTCTGCTTGGTGTGAAGCAGACAGTGTGTGTCTGTTTAAAAACGAAATTTCTTTTGTAGGACGCTTTCCTCCGGCTTTATGTCACCATCAATCCTGTCTGTGTTTTAGGTGACATTTATGGCTCCGCAGAGGTCTGCCAATATGGAGGAGTTCTTTTGTTTCCCGAGCATCAGCAGCACATGCTGTACGTCACTCTCCATATATCCTAAATAGATGCCTTGAGAACCATTAGGTTTCTGCCAAGGGATCATGACAAAGTGTGAAAAGGGGAAGAGTTCAGATGGCTTTCCATCAAAAGGCTATTCAGGTGGGTTTTTGATTTTTTTAACGAAGTAGTCAAAACTAATTAATTTAAAGCTGTGGGAGGCTCTTTAGCATCTGCAGTTTTCAGTAGGAATTGAGCTAGTAATTCTGCTAAAGATGGGGGGGGGGCAGGAATATTAGTGAGATGCATAACCAAATTTCTACATTATGGGTGGAAACCAACTAGCTCATTCCATCCGCCCTAAGATTTCTACCTGTGCAACAAAACTTCCTCTCCTCTCCTCACACCATGCCCTGCACGCTTCCCACATCTGGTGGTTGTGGGAAACCCTGTAACAGATTTATAAGGGTGTATGGGGAAAGGAGGGGAACGATCCATTACTCAAGCTGATGGAATGAGTTAGTTGGATACTGTCCGGAGAACAGATTTTTCATCGTCATTAAAAGCTCAGTTGGTTAGACCAGGGGTCAGCAAACTTTTTCAGCAGGGGGCCGGTCCACTGTTCCTCTAACCTTGTGTGGGGGCCAGGCTATATTTTTTGGGGGGGAATGAACAAATTCCAATGCCCCACAAATAACCCAGAGATGCTTTTTAAATAAAAGCACACATTCTACTCATGTAGAAACACACTGATTCCTGGACCGTCAGAGGGCCAGATTTAGAAGGAGATTGGGCTAGATCTGGCCCCCCAGGCCTTAGTTTGCCTACCCATGGGTTAGACTCTGGTGCTGATGACAACAAGGCTGCATGTTTGATCCTCAGATGGGACCACTGCATATTTCTGTATTGCAGGGGGTTGGACTAGAGGATTCGCTACAATTCAATGACTCTATGACCCATTGTCATACATTGTCATGCTGAAACAGGTTCTCCAGTGTTACATCTCTCGTTTCTTTCTTTAAAGCTTGCATACCATGGTGGTAATCTTAGTCTACCTTGTCAACATGGAAGATGGAGCAAGCTTGTTTTCTCCTGCTCCACAGGGTAGGTCTTGAACCATGAATTATAATTTCAAAATGGAGATTCTGACGAAACATTAGGAAAAACTATCTGATAGTAAGAGAAGTGGTGGTGGTCTCTCCTTCGTTTTTAAACAAAGATTAGAGGTTGGGTGACTATCGGTCAGGGATTCTTTAGCTGTGATTCCTGCATTGTAGGGAGGTGGACTAGATGACCCTAGGGGTCCCTTCCAGCTATACAATTCTGTCATTCTATATGCAATGCATGTCAGAAAAGTGCTCACACCTTCTCAATGTGTGTGTGTGCAAGAGACACTGGGAAACAATCTAAAGAGGTTTACAGTAAACAACCACATTCTCCTGTTCATTGCCTGACTTCCCCATGCTTTTAAAATGACAGTCTGCAGAACTGAACAGAAGTCAAAGTGATAGGCTTTCGACATTGATGTGAACATTGATATGCCACAACAGTATGAGACAAAAATCAGAAATATATATTATATAAAATGGATGGCAACTAATGTTAGAAGATACTGCATTCTAAAAGCATTTTTTTAAATACCAGCAGCAATAAGACAGGATACTACCACTTGATTCAAGGCAACTCCAAACCTCCTACTGACAGACAGGCTGGATGCAGGAGTATCTTCAATCCTGGGAAATCAAAGGAGCAGCATGAGCAAGTATGCAGGGGTTTCAGTTATCACATGGGATGTGTTTGCCTTTGAGCTTTGTGAAGCACTCAGAAGAACAACACTTCCCAGGCAGGCAGGTAGCTGTGTGATGCTTCTCACCTTGGGCCAATCTTTCATAGCACAGTCTTTCCCCTAGTGAGAAACATATTGTCAGCCTGTTCTGGAATCCCATGCCGTGACTGAACAACTACCAAAGCACACCTCAATAATTCAACTCGATTCATAAATAAATACTACGAAACTAATTCTCTGAGGGTTTCTGTGTAGTCAAAGCTAACCTGAGCTTTTTTGGTTTTAAGCAACCCATTAAGAATAAGGGCAGAGAGAAGGAACTGGGAATAATTTAAGGCATCACTTCACTTAGCCAGTAGCATTTCAAAATGTCTCGATACACAACTTTTATATTAAGGGACATTGAGAAGATGTGCCCCTCTTGGAATCTGAGTCATGCTTGGGATTTTCCATTTTGTTGACTGACTGTAACTCTGACCAGGAGCCCTGCTGGTAGAGCTTGTAGATTCATTGCAACATATAGTTGTAGATCCCACATGTATATGCGTAACAGAGGTGGAGTAAAAAGTTCCCCAAATTCTTCTCCTGCCACAATACTTATGGCAGTACTAGATAACATTCTTCTTCAGAGAGTGTGCTCTTCTTAAACCCACAGTGCTGAGATACTCAGAATGGGGGAGCAAGGTAAGCACTTTCAGAGGCAGATTAGCAGGTAAGAAGGAGGAATGCTTTTCTTCTCTTGCATCCAGATTCTTCCCGGACACCAGATTGTCCGCCACACTACCTTTCTATCAGACAGGGGACTCAGCAGCATTAGTAAAACTAAAATGTTATAAGGCTGTTAGAACACTGTGACAGCAGATGGCGCTGTAGAGTTGAAATTGAAACTTTGAATTTTTTTCCATTGTGAGCTTTAAAAAGTGTTTTTTCCCCCCCTAAACAATTTTTTTAATAGCTGCATAGATGCAGTCAGGGTTATTTCTTTTTTCCCTTCCCAGCAGAGTACAAATAAATTAAAATCAGCTGGGAAGGAGGGTTTGCTGGGAGGATTAGATGGCTGTTGGAAGGTTTAAACCCCACCTCCCACCCATTGATCCTGCCCTGCAAGGGAGCTGTTTCCCTATATTGGCATTATAAGAGAACCTAGTGTCATCCTGCTTGTGCAATGTAACTCCCTCCTCCTCTTTCCTCCCTTGCAGTCCCATCCCTTCAAATTCTTTTCCAGAAGGTTGGGGGAATCTCCAGAGCAGAATTTGTGGGGAACTTGGGGAGAAGAGAGAAGGAGAAACCTTGCTATGTCAGCAGAACTATGTTTGTGCAGCATTGGGTATAATTCCTGTGTTTTCCTCACCTAGTTCTCCTTAAAATTTAGTTAGAATGTTCTTTTAGGTCTCTGGCAATTTAATTAGAGCATAGATATTATGCTATCGTGACCACTGCTGCTATAGCTTGCTTTGAAGCTACCACCTTTATAGTGAGAAAATTGTGGTTATTTTATATTTGCTAAGCACAAAGTTCAGGATAAAAGGGATATGAAATAGTTTGGTACAAATCCATGTAATGAAAATTGTTTTGTGTTCATGAGAGCCAAACACACACACACACACACACACACAAAATGAGATTTTTGAGTTAAATTCAGGAATCTATTTACATCTGTTGCTTGGAAATAGCTGTCACAGTGGTACATTAACTTGGTTGCACATTGCAATATGACTTTTCAGGTCAAAATGATATCAAAATAGTTTCAGAGGGAAAACCACTGCTGTGTAGTTGGCTTTTGAAATAACACCTCATTGAACACATCATTGCAGTTCTTAAAGAAGAACACATTGTATTTAAAGTTAAACAACTGACACAAATTACTATAGACACACAATGGTCATTAGGAATTACTCCAAGACACTAAAAGTGGATTATCTCTAAACCAAAATCTCAGCAGCATGTATTAAGCAAGGCTAGCACTACAACTGGCATTTTTTTTTAAAAAAAAACACAACCTTTTTTTTTGGGGGGGGGGAGAATGCAAGAGATAGACAAACTATTTTCCTCTTCGCAAATGGCATGATATCCTGCATAGGAAAAGTCTGAATAGCATGAGAAGGGAATAATGAAATCATTCCAAAAAGCTTTTAAAGGAATGATTCATTCAGTGGTAAATAGTCTTCAGTATAAAATGAAGAGTTATGCCCTTTCCGTTTTATAACACCCCCCCCCCCATTACGACACCTGGTCAGCTGTATGCAACATGTTTACTCCATATACCCCAGAATTGTCGTGGCTTGTGGAATGCAGCAATATCAGTACCAAATTAAATACAACAAAATATAAATAAAATAAGACTGAATGTAACGCAGCGTTGCCAGCTTCTAAAGCGTTTGGGGTTGAGACGCAGGGTACATTTTTGTCATTCCATGGATGAAAGCTACAAATTTCCATGGCAACATGAGTGCCTTTCAAAGCCCTGGCCTTTCTGAGAATGTCGCAGGCTTTTAGAGGTAAGTGTTATGGAATTGTTTGCAGTGTGTCATTAAGTGTGGCCAGGCAGTGGCAAGTAGAGATAAACTCGATGGTGTCTCAGCAAGACATAGTTAAGTGTGGAGCACTATATTTTTGAGGGAAATGCGCCTGCGGTGTGGAACTCTGATAAATGCCTGCTGTTAAAAAATGCCTAACTTCCATTTTCTGAGGGGCTAAAATGCACAAATCGTGGGAGGACTATATTCTGAATGGCTGGGAATTAAGGTGCGTTGTCAAAGGACTCTAAAAGGAGAAATGAACCCAACTGTCTTTTAAATGCTGGCATCCGCCATGTTGACTCTTCCCCCTTTTTTTCATACAAAGGTAAATATTTTTTATCAGACCAGCATGCAATAGACTACAATATTGAAAGAGATTAAGGATGATGGAGAAAATAATGGAAGGTTATCGTCACATTTATCATCCTAACAGAGAACAGTCAGCGTCTAGCTCCCAATAAGCATAAATGAGCATTGCCAACAAAGTCATTGCTTGCTTATTTACTTATTTACTTACTGCATGGTTTGTATTTTGCACCTTCGTCCAGGGAACTTAGGGTTGTCAAAACCCTTCTCCCCACTGCAGCCCTAGTGAATGCCTCACAGTCAAAGTCTAACAGCCTAGCCCAAGGTTGGAGAAACTTTTACAGCCAAAGGGAAATATTCCCTTATAGTCAGCCTCCCAATGGGACTCATGAAAAGGGTAGGCAAAGCCAGAGGCAGAAGCAGGTAGATGAATAGAGGTTTCCACACTCCCAACATCTCTTCATTCTCCATCCAGATGATCTGAACCACAGGCCCAAGGGAGGGCCCTCAGGAGTGGTTAGGTGCAGGGATACCAAAGAAGGATGTAAAAAAGTGATCAGTTCTACTGCTTTATTAAAGAAAAGTGTGGACTTGCAGCAAAGTAGCCTGCCAGGTCTCCCAGCCTTTATAACTGTGAGACAGACACCGCAGCAAAGAGATGGCTTGTTCGTGCCCAAGCAAATGTTCAAACATTATTTATACAGAAGGCAGCATATGCTCCTTTGACCAGGACTTCCCATTGTTTCACCTGACCAGTCAAGATCATCGCTTCACACCCAAATCTTACATATAGCTCCCCTTTCTGGGCTCAGAGCCCAGCACCCCAGGCCTACAGACAAGGATAGCATCAAAGCAAGCCAATTGGCCTATATCAAAACAAGTGAATATAAACATATAGGAGCTCGTTGTTATAACAACTACCAAGTAATTGTGGGGTTATTTTGACTACCAAGATGGCATTTTCAGAGCTTCCAGTACAGTTCATCTTTGGTTCAACACCATTATCACAGTTGAAAGACACATCACCTTTCAGGTGTTGCCTGGGGGAAGCCCTGAGAGCCAGAGGCCTAGAAGAGCACATGCAGCTCCCGAGCCTGAGGTAACTTTAATATTTGCTTATTGAACCATGGATTGGGACCATCCGAGAGTTTGCAAGATTTTGGAAAGCCTCTTGAGTTCTCGCTGGAGCCTCCCAGAGTCCTGTAAGCAAGGCAGAATGCTTTAAAGCAGTTTCTACAGTGAGAAACCCCTTCATGGAAAATCCTTCATGGAAAGTATTCTCGTGAGAGCCTTCAGAGTCTGGTAAGGAAGGGTCTCCTGCCTCCTATCTATCATCTATCATCTATCATCATCTATCTATCTATCATCTCTCTATCTATCTATCATATATCTATCATCTATCTATCTATCTATCATCTATCTATCTATCTATCTATCTATCATCTATCATCTATATCTATCTATCTATCTATCTTTCTATCTTTCATCTATCTATCTATCTATCTATCTTTCATCTATCTATCTATCATCTATCTATCTATCTTTCATCTATCTATCTATCTATCTATCTATCTATCTATCTATCTATCTATCATCTATCATCTATCATCTATCATCTATCATCTATCATCTATCATCTATCATCTATCATCTATCTATCTATCTATCTATATCTATCTATCTATCTATCTATTTATTGGCGACCTGTGTAAAGCTGCAATCACATAAATAAAGTCTGCATAAGTTGTGGGCCTACTGTATTTGAATACAGTGGTATCTCGGGTTAAGTATTTAATTCATTCCAGAGGTCCATTCTTAACCTGAAACTGTTCTTAACCTGAAGCACCACTTTAGCTAATGGGGCCTGCTGCTGCCGCTGCACGATTTCTGTTCTCACCCTGAAGCAAAGTTCTTAACCCAAGGTACTATTTCTGAGTCAGCAGAGTCTGTAACCTGAAGCGTATGTAACCTGAAGAATATGTAACCCGAGGTACCACTGTATTACTCAATACAGTGTTCATGGAGAACCAATATGGACAGAACCACAGACAAGGTCAATACTGTGGCTAATGTCTTGAAGGTTCTCAATACCCTTTGCATAGATCTCACTTTCTGCTTATCAGTGTGGTAAAAGAAAAAAGAAAAACTCTGGTGGGCAAGGAAACAGCCCCCCGGTCCCATGTCGTTGTGCACAAAAGTAAGATTCCTCCCACAACCCTTTGATTTTTGACTGAATTCCTGAATTGACTCGAATGGGAATTCTTGGCACAACTTGTGGGCAGAAATGCAGGTACTTATATTGTCTTCTAGTCTTGTGGCAAAGGCATTGTGTTTCTTTTATACAGGCATCCAGCACAAATTAGCTTTGATAAGACCTGCATTTTTTAAAATCCCTGCTCACTTAAATGACAGGGGAAATAATATTCAGATGAAATGGCATATTGATGGCTTGCCATAATATAATGAAGTTGTTACCATCGTAAATTGCTCATGAAGAATTTTAATGGGTACAACATGCTACCCACAATGTTGCTAGGTAATTAGAGCAAAGACTTTGCTAATGGAATGCTTTTTGGGCAATGATACAGTTTGGGTAAGCTGATTGGACTGAATAATCATAAAAGCTGTGCTTTGTGGTTCCCACTGATCAGGACTCCTGCTGAGAGATCACACCACACAGCATAACATCATAGTGATTTTTTTTGCATGCACAGGCTGTAATTGTGAATCATTGATAGCAAGCACTTTTTTTAAGGCTCTAGAAAGTAACTTTTCATACCTTGCATTAATTTTTTTTAAGTATCATTACTACGCACAAACATTTTTTTTAATTGAATAAGCAGCAGGAGGAGAATTGCCTTTCAAAATCAAGCTATTGTACCATGTTGTTCATACAATTGGCACTAAATCATACAAATATTCAGCCTGGTTGTCAAATGTGGATATTAGAAAGTTTCTCCAGTATATATTCTGTAAGGGAATGGTGTGTGGTTGTTTTTTGTTTTTCTTTTCTCTTTTTCTTTGCAAAGTTGCCAGTTGAATGGACAGAGTGGGGGCAAGAGTCCAACATTTTTATATCTGATCAAGGAATAACCTCTTTTTCTAAAACTATTTCTGGCAGCATAAAGGATGGCAAGATTTTGGAAGAGAAGGAATAGCCACTTACTGACACTAGTATGAAGATTTTAATAAAGAAGGAATAATTCTGTCCATACTAGAGTCAGTCATTAGGTATCAATTGCAAAGGCTTTTGTTCTGTTTTGTTTTTCCTTTTAACAAGTTTAGTTATTTTCAAGAATGCAAAATGAGAAACAAAGGCAGACAAAAGAGAAACAAAAACCTGAAGCGAGAAACAAGAAGTCACTGGAAAAGCATTTTGTCTTATAAGGTTTTTGAAAGTTAGCTCTCCTGAATGGAACCAATTTAACCTAAAGTGTTTCCATAATAAATAAGATGTGTTTGCTCCAGATCTTCAGGGCGCGGGATTCTGATTTGCAATAAATTCTGAAAAAGAGAGGAAGAGATAAATAGATTAAGGTAGTGATTTCTGAGGAATGATTATAGTATCACTGTCTACCTCTAAACAGCAGATGGACTAATGGAAATTCATTTAATTGAAATTTTCCTATGTAGCTGATTTACAACCAATTCACATTTCCAGTGCATGATGCATTCAAGACATCGTCTTCATAAGGTTCTTCCAGTGATCAGATAAACTATTTAGAGCAACACATTATTTTTATTGTTCTGTTTGTTTTGTGAGACCTGGCAAACCAACACCCTGTGTTGTGGGTGGGTACGATTGGTCAGCCACAACACCCGACTAGTAGGGCCCTCGAAGCTGGATACAATCTGGCCAATAGGATGCAGTCCAAACGGTTTGAGGGACCTATTTATGCCCATGCATGTGACCCAGAGCTTCCTCTTTTGGCGCATGCATTCAGAACACCCACTCACCTCTCCTACTTTTAGGGCTTTGCGCTTGACCTTGCTATGCCATCGTGTGTCATCTGTCGTTGGGACAGAGGCAAGGCAGGAATTTTCCCCACTTGGCTATTGGCTGTTGCCATTTGGGTCACCTATCACGTAGCAAATCGTCACAACTTGTAAGGTTGTGGAATGGCTCTGGTTCAGGTGATAGGGATGGGAGAACGCTCTCGCCATCCCTATGTGAAGGGTATTCCGTTAAAGAAATCCAGGGACTCGGTGGTTTGGTCAACCCCTGTGAGGGGGTTGTGCCCGTGCCTGTGTCCAGGGGGCCATTTGGGTGGCGGAGTTAGCCCTTGCCCGGCTTTCTGCTTACCCAGGTGTTCACCCTTGGCTGATCTATGCTGGAACCCTGGGTCACCGCTACCTGCATGGCAGGGAGCTAGTCAAACCAGAGCCTATGCAACCAGTCACTTTCTGTAATCAATAAAGTTGTGGCCTAAATTCTGCCAAAAACCAAACCAAAATTTTGAGTCATATGTGAATTTATTGGAGGGGGGGGGGTTCAGAGTCTGAACACGCAAAAGGAAGGTGACAGGAAAGTACACTTACCTGATGCCATTTATTCTTCCCACAATCAGGATGAATGCTCATTAAATAGCCAATGTTGTCTAATCTCACAAACAAACTAGGATGAAAGCCCAATAAACAGGTCACCTGGAAGCAACTACTTAAAAAAAAAAAAACAGGCCAAACTCTTATTAAAGTTCTAAATTGTTGTAGACAAATACCTAAGGAATAAGAGCAATCAGTAAATCTGGCTTTTCTTCTTGTGTCACAGAAGCTTTTTACTGTTCCAAGGTTGAAGTCCCTGTCAGTGTGTAAATTTCTTAAGACTCTCAATGTCTCTGTATCAGAAAGACAGTTAATTTAAATTAATCTTCTCATAAGTCAATGTAAGGCTATTATTTTTCATAGCAAATGGACTAAAGCCTTTTACTTAATATGTATTTAACCCAGTCTCTGGCATGTTTGTGCCAGCTCTGGACGCATAGAAGATCCTGGTGCGGATTTAGGCTTAAAGATTATGCATGCCCGACAATATATTATTTTCCGGAACTGGTAAGTTTTCACTTCACAGTTTTTCTCTCTCTGTCTCCCTGCCTGAGTGCAAGTTTTTCCCGTAACTCAATAGTTCATTCCCACAAACACACTTCTTCAGGTTCAAAGCATAATAGTTCTCATGCACTCCTGAAGTAACCTATTCTCAGACGCAGACACAAAGACTTAACTTCACCATCCATTGACACACACACACACATTATGTCTGTCAAAAGGTCAGAAAATAATCTGAGAAGCAAGGAAAATAAAGTTTATGCAGCCAAAACATTAGTTCACACAGTTTCAGAACTCATTTAAAACTGAGAAGGGTGGGTTTTGTTTTTGTTTTTTTGATCTATTCTGTGTCTTAGAATATACTTAGGATTTTCTTTCATTTAGGAGAGATTCATGTTCCAGTCTCTAAGCATTTGAAATCAGTAGATGTTGCACAAAGTCATTTTACTGTGATCCATTGATCGGCAAATTCCTGAGAGCATGGTGGGGCTTGCTTGCAGCCAGCATGGCCCCATTTGTGGAGTGGGTGCATTATAAAGCTGGGGGGGGGCAAGGGGCCAGCATTATCTTCTACCTTTTTACCTAGTCAATGCCAGCCAGATTCTTACAGCAAGTAAAAGATGGGTCATCATGTTACATATATATTGGCATCAGTATTATTACAGCTTGTTGTTGTTTACTGTTTATATTCCTAACTCACTGTTGACGCTTCTCCATCTTAGAAGCTGGAGAGATGGCTTGATGTGCTGGCCATGTGTGAATGATATTTTTTCACACTCAATCATCCTTCCACTCCTTTGGCGAGCCTACTTTTAGGTTGCACTTTATCAGGTCACACAGTATTGGATTTCTTTGTTTTCTTTCCATTTAAGGCAATTTAGTGCTTCCAAAGAGTGCTAGGGTGACAGCCCTGGAGACTTGTCATCTCTTTATCCCGAGAACCATTTATTTCAGGTGGATGTGCAATGAGTATGAACAAAAGTCCACTGTTCTGCCTTTTTCCCATTTGGTCTCTTTGTTGTTTTCTAAAATCACCAGTTTTACAGCATTTCGGTTTTCCCCTGATATGATCACTTTCCCTCTAGGATCTGCCTGGCGTGAAATCTGTAGCTAATTTTAAATTTGGTGGTGGACACTTGCCAAATAACGGTGGGAATTATATGAGATCATTTTCAGTGTATTGGATTACCATTACCTACCTGCTTTTCAATGTAAATGACCAAAGATTCAGATACAGGAAAAGAAAAGAAAATCCATGTGCAACCTTTATTGTGTATGTTTTCTACTTATATTTAGTTTGATGGATAAAATATAGGGATAGAAGGACCCGTCAGTTTTTTGTCAGTTCCACATTTTTTTCTAATCTGAAGTTAGCTTGTCTTCATTTCCATATCAAAGATGCAACCCAGCATAACAAATGCATGGGAAGGATCTGAAACTCTGTCCTCTCACTGTTCACCCACCATTGACTTCATCTCACCTGTATCCCAGATATGCATCCCCAAAATTTCATCCCATACAGCCCAATGGAAGCCAACGTAATAAAGATCAGCGTTCCCCTACCCTTCATTGCCACCTGTCCTGTCCTAGCTGGGTCCTGGGCTTCAAAGAAACTTTGAACTAACATGTTCCTCATGAGCATAGACACAGCAGTGACATCCAAGGCCAGTCTGAGTTCTGATCCAAGGACAGCTGTGGTTCAGGCAAGAGGCAAGCTGAGGGTTATCCCAAGGTCTAATTCTAAGCAAGCTAGGGAACAGGTACAAGGTGCACTGCTGGTAGAAAGGCATTATTCCTGATTTACTTTATCCCTAGTGCCCCCCACCTCATGTTGAAACGTCCCTGTTTTAATAATGCCTGCAGTAGAATTACAGTATTACAGAACCTTGTAAACTGGACTCGATCTGTTCCAGGGTGCTGTTTGCACCCCAAAAAGTCCGTAAGTAGAGTGGCGCTTCTGCACATGTGTGAAGCGTGCAGAATGCTTCTGTGTGTATGCACATGGCGAAACCCAGAAGTATACATTTCCAGGTTTGCTGCGTTCACAACCCGAAAAGACCAACATGAACCTAATGCAATAAGTTGCCAATTATTTGTTGACTTTCAATCTTGAAATGGGTGGAAAGCAGCCAGTTTTATCCTGATTTTTTGAGCCACTCAGAGACCAAAGATTAAGCAAAGATTAACTACCACTATTTAGTCAACTGACATCCTGCCAGCCGTGGTATTAGTCTTCGGGATTTTATATCCAGAAAATGTGCTGGCATTAGAGAGGTGCTGAATCCTAACAACCATGTTTGCTTCACCATAGATGCTGAGAATTTCTATGACTTTGGGTGTGTGAGTGTTTTGAGGGGGCATAAGTGGGTCCTCCCCCAACAATAAAATTGTTAAGGGTTTTTGAAATGTAAAATAACATGGGTTGCTTTCACTTCAAATGGCAGCTGAACAGTCCAGCAGTGTTCCTTCTTAGAGTTCAGGAAGAGGCCTGAATGCTGCACCATTGTGTAATATCATTCCCAAGGGCATTCTGGGAAATCTAGATGGTAATCTCTGGAGACAACGTTACTGTGCTTCATCTACAACAAAATTGGCACCTGTTCTTTTTCCACAAAACACTTTAGAATCCTGCTATTCTGTCCACAATATTGCCTTGTTTAGCTGAACATCACTAAGATAGTAAGTCCAATTCTTTGTTTTCAGGAAGAGTTATTCAGTTTATTTCATTTATTGAAGACATTTCTTCCAGGCCACTTCCCAGCAAGGCTTTCAAAATGGTTATAACATTTTTGTAACAGCTATCAGCTGAGAAGTTGGCCTTATGTGGATTGACACACTGTTTAACACCCTCCTGTTTTTGTTTTTGCTTTTTGAATCTGTGGTTTCAGCTTTCAACTTTTCATTCGCTTTATTTCCCCCCCAGTAAGTCACACAGGAGAACAGTAACAGATTTCATAAGCTGCAGTTGACTCATGTGTATGCAGATCCCATGGGCAGGGAAAATAAATACCCAAACGCCACAGAAATAAAAGGTGCTGAACTGAAAGGTGCATCTGAATCCCCTTATTGATCTCTGTAAAAGAGGGAACATCAATGTCTTTGACGAGGACCAGACCCTGTCAACTATTAACTTTGAAGCCTAATATGTGTATTGTTAGTATTAGTTGAGTAATTGGTTGTATTTCTATGCCATTTTCCATTCACGTGAACCCTATAGTGGTTTACAAACAATAAATAAGAATAACACAATAGAACATCAGAAATACAGCATAAATCATATTATATATTCTACAAGTCATCAGTAAAACAATCTATAAAACACTATTAACAAACCAGCAATTAAAAAACACACACTAAGCACTATTAAGTTCATGCACACACTCTTTCCCCACATGATTCATAATCTTTCACTCTATTCAGTTTATGAAAATACACATCCTTCATACAGGAGGACCTTGATCTAATATAAATGCCTACAGCAGAGCTATACTTTAACTTATTAGTTATTAAGTTAAATCTGTGACCTGTCTTTCCAACAACTGATGTTCACAGTAGTCACCACCAGCAGCACAATATAGCAAAATATAACCATCTCCATGTCCAGTTACAGGTAGGTAGCAGTGTTGGTCTGCTATAGCCAAAATAAAAAAAAAATCCTTCCAGTAGCACCTTAAAGACCAACTAAGTTAGTTCTTGGTATGAGCTTTCGTGTGCATGCACACTTCTTCAGATACACTGTATCTGAAGAAGTGTGTGTGCACACGAAAGCTCATACCATCTCCATGTCCTTGGGCTTATTCAGCTGCTGCCTCTGGTGCTGTAGCCAATGGTTATTCATGTGGGAGATTGGGCCTGGTGTTCTGGGTCTGCACTGAGAAGAACAAGCAGGGGGGTGCCACATCTCTGGGTCAAGGCACTGCCTCAAGCAGCTCTTCACCCTATGTACCTGGTGGAAAAGCAATTTTATTGAGCTTTCACTCTAGGGTTGCAGATTACACCATTAACAAAAACCCATTAAAACTGTTTTAAAACTTAAAATTGCAACAAGTGCAATCACACAGCTAAGGGTGGGTCCTTAAAATAAACACCTGTGGCGTAAAAAAACCAAACCAGGATAATAAGGTGTGTCTGCAGCATTCATTTAAAAATGTATAATGAAGTTGTCAGATGCACCTCTGTGGGGAGGGAGTTCCACAACTTAGGGCTGTCACAGAGAATGCCCTCTCCCAGGTCACCCCTGAGCTTCTGAGGGTGGTGTGGGGTTTATAATGAACAGGAGAAGGAAGAGGTGTCGTGTGAGAGACCCTCTGTTTCCTCAGAGAGAACTACAGATGTATAATATCAGTTGTCTTAGGGAGCAAGCCAACTTCATTCCCCTTAGAATTGATTTTAAATGGCTTCAGCCTTGAGCTTAGAGGAGGAGCTGGCTGAGGACTGTTCATCAGCCTCCTGACACTGGTAGTTGAAAACTCATTTATTCTAAAGCTCATAGTCAAGAGTCCACAAAAAATGGACCCAGGCTCCTCACAAAGGTTTTCCCCAAAGTAGTGATCATCATCCCTGGCCAGGGATGCAGGGAACACTCCAGGTGAGAAGCCAGAAAAAGAGACATCCTGTAGTAGTTCAAATTTACAGGTCTGGAGGCTGGTCCTTTAAGGATATCTATGTAAGATGGAGCTTAGAAGGGGTGAATATGAGGCAGTGGCTCATATGACCTTTAGCTGATGTTGGGTCAAGTTGCTCACTGGGAGATGTGCTTAATCCTGCAGCCACTGCCTTACTCTGCTGGTTCTCTTTCTGTGACTGCCTTGCGAGAATTCCTGCTTTGCCTTTCGAGCCTGCATCATTCTTAAGAATGTAAGAGCCCTGCTGGATGAGACCAAAGGTGTATCTTGCCCAGCGTTCTGCCCTCACAGTGCCCAACCAGAAACCTATGCAAAGCTCATAAACAGGGAAGGAGTGGGACAGCACCCTCCCACTTTTCCTAGCAACTGGTTTTCAGAGGCATGCCATTTTTGATACTAGATGTAGTAAAGGTAAAGGGTAAAGGGACCCCTGACCATTAGGTCCAGTTGTGGCCGACTCTGGGGTTGCGGTACTCATCTCGCTTTACTGGCCGAGGGAGCAGGCATACAGCTTCCAGGTCATGTGGCCAGCATGACTAAGCTGCTTCTGGAGAACCAGAGCAGCGCACGGAAATGCCGAGTACCTTCCCACCGGAGCAGTACCTATTTATCAACTTTCACTTTGACATGCTTTTGAACTGCTAGTTTGGCAGGAGCAGGGAATGAGCAACGGGAGCTTACCCCGTCACGGGGATTCGAACCACCGACCTTCTGATTGGCAAGTCCTAGGCTCTGTGGTTTAACCCACAGTGCCCCCCGCGTCCCGCTAGATGTAGTACCCAACTGTTATTACTAGTAGGACGCAGGGGGCGCTGTGATCTAAACCACTGAGCCTCTTGGGCTTGCCGATCAGAAGGTCAGCGGTTCGAATCCCTGTGACAGTGAGCTCCCATTGCTCTGTCCCAGCTGCTGCCAACCTAGCAGTTCGAAAGCACACCAGTGCAAGAAGATAAATAGGTACCGCTGTGGCAGGAAGGTAAACAGCATTTCCATGTGCTTTGGCTTCCGTTGCGGTTTAGTCATGCTGGTGGCCACATGACCCAGAAAGCTGTCTGTGGACAAACACCGGCTCCGTCGTCCTGAAGCAGGATGAGTGCCGCAACCCCATAGTTGCCTTTGACTGGACTTAACCATCCAGGGGTCCTTTACCTTTTACAAGTAGAAACTGATAGCTTTATCCTCCATGAATTTATCTAAACCTCTTTTAAAGCCATCCAAGTTTGTGACTATCAAACCAAAATTCTCATTAAACCAATGTATAAGAGAAAACTGCTTTAATGTCCATGTCAAGGAGGTACTTAACTTCTGTTGATAATTAACACAATAAATAACAACTATTAAAAAATGTGCTGGAGATGTAGAAAATAATGATGATGTTATATTCATATGTGGTGTTTTTTTCTTCAGCATCGAAATACTGGGAAAGGATTATGGAATTAATGTCCAAAATACTGTGTTATGAAATAACATTAGAATCCATACTACCGTTGTTAAATTATACAACTCAATCAATAAACAGAGAACATAAAGAATTAGTTTCTTATATGATAGTAGCAGCAAGATTTGTTTACTCAGAAATGGAAAGCTCAGCTATTACCTTGGAGTAGTAATTGGATAAATAAACTTTGGAAATTAGTTCTAATGTCAAAATTAACATATTATTTAAGGTCAAAAGAAACAGGATATGGACAAAACACATTTTTAGAAGTATGGTCTCTGTTTATTTTGCATTGCCAAGGAATCATGACCTCCCAAAAATTCAATATGGTTTTGAAATACTTCAACTTTATAACTTCATTTTCTTCCTTCTGCTACATATTAATATGAATATAACTGTTTTATTTTCTTTAAAAGTGACTCAAACGACATGAATATTAATGTCTGGAAAGCTTAACAAGGTTCTCACACCTAATAGCTTGATACTTTTTCTCTTTTCAATTTCTTTTTGACTTTCTCAAGACAATCATGTAAAGGAGGCTTCCTCAACCTCGGCCCTCCAGATGTTTTGAGACTACAATTCCCATCATCCCTGACCACTGGTCCTGCTAGCTAGGGATCATGGGAGTTGTAGGCCAAAAACATCTGGTGGGCTGAGGCTGAGGAAGCCTGATGTAAAGCACATTCTACTTGACTGTAACCAAAAGTATTGTGAAAAATTATTTGGTAATAATAAATTATCAAAAAAGTTGGTGGCTATAGACAAATCAGAACACTGGAAGCCTGGGAGATGAATGTTGCTCAGTGATGGTGAGGGGGCAGGGTTGTAGCTCAATTGCTTTGCACAGAGAAGGCTCTGGGTTGAATCCCTTTCATCTTCTGGCAGCGCTGCGAAAAACCCCTGTTTGAAACTCTGGAGAGTCATTCCCAGTGAGTGTAGACAATTCTGAGCTAAACAGACCAATGTTCTGATTTTGAGGCAGGAGTAGGAGTTATGTGAAAGCCGCTTCTCTCATGTGACTGTAGTATAAAAAAATTCCTTCCAGTAGCACCTTAAAGACCAACTAAGTTAGTTCTTGGTATGAGCTTTCGTGTGCATGCACACTTCTTCAGTGTGCATGCACACGAAAGCTCATACCAAGAACTAACTTAGTTGGTCTTTAAGGTGCTACTGGAAGGAATTTTTTTATTTTGACTATGGCAGACCAACACGGCTACCTATCTACTACTGTGACTGTAGTATGTGTGTGAATCCTACTGCCATGTCAGTAGTACAAAAAAATGTGTATTTCCCATCTAATCTACACCCTCCCATCCAGATGCTGTTCCAGTAGGAAAGGTGTGCATGTTATTACCCGTGTTAGTGCTATTTACAAGCATACCTCAATCAAATTGGAGGTAGCATGGTGAAATGGCTCTCACACAGTTGTGAAGCGGGTCTGCTCACATAGTTGTGAAGCGGGTCTGCTCACATAGTTGTGAAGCGGGTCTGCTCACATAGTTGTGAAGCGGGTCTGCTCACATAGTTGTGAAGCGGGTCTGCTCACATAGTTGTGAAGCGGGTCTGCTCACATAGTTGTGAAGAGGGTCTGGATGGGCAGAAAATAAGACTGTGCTCAAACTAGATGCTTAGGAAGTTGAGGTAATTTAATCTGCTTTAGTATTTTGAATTTTGTATGTTTTAAAGTAATGTATTTTTTTCTTGATTTTTTTTCTTTATTGTTGTATCTTTTTTGCAAAACACTTGGAGGATTTAAAACAAAAAATCAAGCAGTGTATAATTTTTATGAAATAAACTAACTAACTAAATAATACAGCCTCACAGCTTAAATGGTCTTGTTATCCAAATACTCTATATCCTGATCTTCTGAAATTTATTTATTTATTTCAGATTTTTATATTGAATTATATGTTTATATTGAATTATATGTTGAATCAATAACTTCCAAACTGTATCAATTATTAGCCTTTTTGCACTCTCCAAAAAAGAAATGTTGAAGGTTCCCTGAAATTGCTTTGAAATATTTATGGGAAGCGATTCATAAATGGAATCAAAGAAAGAAAGAAAGAAAGAAAGAAAGAAAGAAAGAAAGACATCCCTGAATATTCCTGACATTTCCTAGGTCTCTTGAATATAAGGATGATGTGATACACTGCACATATATTTTAATTCCTTTCTGTAGTAAGGTGAGGTCAGCCTACAATATTTTCAGCGCCTTCTGTCTAGAAGAACTACATTTTGATTTCAGGTCTTAACCCATACATATTTCCACAAGGCACAATAAATCCTATAGACTAAGGCTTGTGTTTGGGGGAAATAATATGAATACTGGGCAAATATCTGTACAGCATCATAATCAGTTTATTTCCAAATACAAATATCTTCATAGCTTAACCATGGCTTTGGAAAAGGTACACAGAAAATTGCATGTCAAAATGATAAATCTGTCAATTTGTGAAACTGCTTATTATTATGGGCTTGGCACTGACAACAAAATGAGAAAAACCTTCTCCTGGAAACGTTCGACCTGGGAGAACACACCACACCTGATCTTCTTCATTTCCATTTGCATGGGGCTGGATGCATTTGTTCAGTAGTAATATTTTCGCCCTGGTCCACTGTCGTGTGGAAAACATAGGAGAAACATTTATGGAAATGTAACTTCTCTATATTATACTATTTGCAGGAGTCTAATAGAAATCTTTAAACCAACCATTAAAAACATAAATATTATATTTTAAAACTCTATGAAGTCTCTGCTCCAAGATGTAGAAGTAATTGGGAGTTGCTGTCAAAACTTCCCAAGAATATAGCTCCAGAATGAACTGTGGAAGAAATTAATTGATTTATTTATATTAGAAGCTCCTTTTTTATTTAAAAAAATCAGATTATTTCTTGACACCAAATTATCAAGATGACAAAGCAGTACAAGCATTTAATCACATGTGAAAATCTTGGTTAAGCATTTGTGTATATGCTGCTGCTGTTGATATTTGGAAATTTGAATTCTTCCAGATCATCTTTATTTTGTCCTATAAGTAAAATAGCCAAGGAATAAATTTAAAAATACAACTTGTATTAATGAAAAACACCATATCAATCTAATTTCAGCATGCATACTCTGAAAAGAAACCTTCATCATAATTATGGGTTGATTATATGAGTCACTACTGAGCTCATATTCCTCACATTTAGAATTTCCTGGGTTTATAATTCTTAGTCTGAGGATTATTGCAACACGCCTGTAGTTTACAAGTGCATAGGCTGGTTATGGTACTTAATTATCAAGCACTGAGAAGCTTAGCTCAGTTTTAACATATTTTCCCCTTGGATTAATTTGCTAGCATTTAAATAATTCACTATCTTCCGGGCCATTCCTGCCTTTGATACTCGTGTTTTGCCATCTATGATAACAAGTCAAAGCCCCATGGGGCCATGGAGGCCTCTGGAGATGTTCCATCTCTCTGTGATGGGATATGCTCAACTCACACAATTGGGAATTCCTGTGGTGCCCATGGAATTGTCTGATCTATTGAATACCAGTTGCTGGAAACCACAGGAGGGGAGAGTGGTCTTGAGTTTGAATCCTGTTTGTGGGTTTTCCATGGGCATCTGTTTGGCTACTGTGAGAACAGGATGCCATTGGCCGCTGGCCTGATCCAGCAGACCCGTCTTATGTTCTATTATGCAAAGCTCTGTGTGAAAGACAGAGACCCTTGTTATAAGCCAACACTGCTGGGTTAATGAAAATCTATTTTCATTATATTTGATGCTGAATAAGGATCCTGGAGTGGGAATCTATTCTGTGTCTACTTTGATTTCAAAAGCAAATACACAGTAACTCTCTCATAGTTTTCTCTGTAATGCACAGAGGTTTATCCCAAAGCATGCGCTGTTGTTCCAGTTGCATGCACAAAGATCCCCTCTATTCTGCCACGAACAAGTTCAACAAAACAAGATGACTGCCATTTAATATATGGTCCAATTAATTTTTGCACTTTCTAAACATGAGGAATCATAAATGTGTAAGAAAAATAAAGAATGAGTGACATCCATTGGCACAGGTGCTGATGTGTGTTAGTTTCCTAAGAGTTATACAACAAAACTGCTTTTCCAACTACCTTTACTAGTGTCACATGACATTCTGTGAACAGTTGACCCCTTCTGGCCTAGGTTTGGAAAATGTCCATGTGACTGCCTTCTTTGCATTTCTGTATAACATACAAATGACACATCTCTCAACAGGCCAGGCACCACCTGAACATTATGCTAGAAAGACAACTGGAACCCTTTTCATGGTGTGTGTGTCTAACCGTTGTTCAATAGGAGTCCCATTGATTTCAATGCAATTCATGATGTGTGCTCTTCTCCAACATGTTAAAATTAAGAGGACTTGAAAGGGTTTGGATGTGGTGGTTTGTTAAGCATAGAATCTATATTTCTTTGGCACAACTAGAAGCAGTCCTTTGGGCAGCACCATCCAATACTCCTGCTGCTGTACGCATGCTGCATGTTGCTTCCTGTGATTTGCCCTTCCTCTTCTCAGGAACCGCCAGTGATGCTCAGAAGGCAAGTGGGCAGCGCTGCACTGCTTTTACTACTCCACCGACC
Source organism: Podarcis bocagei (assembly GCF_964188305.1). NCBI lineage: Eukaryota > Metazoa > Chordata > Lepidosauria > Squamata > Lacertidae > Podarcis > Podarcis bocagei. The sequence continues at coordinate 57,426,441 of NC_138125.1, read as the reverse complement.
ACTACCAGGCATTAAATTTGATACAGGGTATACGTACAGTTAAGGGACATGGGTGGTGCTGTGGGTTAAACCACAGAGCCTACGGCTTGCCGATCAGAAGGTCGGCAGTTCAAATTCCTGCGACGGGGTGAGCTCCCGTTGCTCAGTCCCTGCTTCTGCCAACCTAGCAGTTCAAAATCACATCAAAGTGCAAGTAGATAAATAGAATCATAGAGTTGGAAGAGACCACAAGGGCCATCGAGTCCAACCCCCTGCCAAGCAGGAAACACCATCAGAGTGAGGCATCTGATCAAGGCCTGTATTTTAAAATGAGCTTAAAAATATATTTGCAAATGTTTGTATGTTTCATGCCAGGCAGAAACCAGCTGGCTAAGTACTCTGGCAGTTGTTTATCTTCCTGCTCTCCTGGACAAGGGCCCCCCTGATTTATAGCAGTACCAGGAGACAAGTTTCTCAAAGTTGTAAAAGGGAAATACAGGCTGGGAGCAAAGGTTACATTGACCCTACATATTACAGAATACAATCAAGCTGCAAAAACACTAATTAAGAGTTGGTAAATAGTAAGATTTATTGTTTAACAGAAAATAATACCATGTGCCTCCCATTAGACTCGAGCCATATTTTCCTAAGGTTAAAGGGCAAGAGCTAATGGGGAAAGCAGCTGGCTGGGAAAGAGGGGTGTAAATTGAAGAGGCTGCTTTTGAAGCTGTTTTTACTGAGTTCCTTTTCTTCTAAAAAGCTATCTATGTTATGTATGAAATTTATTGGCTTAATGGAATTATGCAAAGGATTTAGAAAGTAAGAAATGTTAGATTCTTATGTTAGATTCTTATTTCATTGATGGTGTGTGAGAAGGTGAACCCAAGATCTCTGTTTAGATAGAATTTAAAACCATGAGCCATCTGTTTTAGCCATTTGCCCCTGTTGCCAGGGGCAACAGGGGCAAAAGGTGATCTGGTAATTAAGGTGCCTTGTCGAGGCAAATGTAAGATATATGGCTACTTGTCTACCATTTATGGATAGAAGGAAATATAGCTCTTTGTCTTCCATAAAAGGTAATAGGAAGTGGGTGTATCTTTTATGATTGGTTCTAGCAAACAGCCAATAGGAATTTCAACCAGGCTGATTGGACAGAGGAAGCCAAAGGAGGAGCAAGGGCGCTGGGCTGAGGAAATATAAGTGCTGGCCATCAGGGCTGGAGTGGGCAGAGCTTTTGGTAACCATATACCACTGTGCCTCTCATTTATTTGTCTGACAAATACATTATTATTTTAATTTCTCTATTGCTGCGTTGAATATTTCATTCCAGCTAAGCGTTAACCACAAGCAGGGTGCTACAAGAGCACTCCTGACATATGGTTGTCAAGCCTCTGCTTAAAGACCTCCAAAGAAGGAGATAGGTACTGCTCCAACTCTTCCATCCTTCCTTTTCCCCTCCTCCCCCCCCCCCCCTGAGCTGATGCTAAGTCTTAACAAGAGTTGGCTTGGAAGGACAATCAGCGAGTACATGCATAAATTTCACTCAGGACAGGAGCCAAGCCACGGGCTGAATCCTTTCAAAGCATATCTTTTCAAAATGCATTCAAAATGTGGCACCTTAGCCACAAATTATACAATAGGCATTGTATTTATTTAAACTCAATCAATTAAGTCTATAGAAAATGCTACATGCATAAACACACTCATAGCCTTACACAGACATGCACACATCCCCTCTTTCAGACACATACATGCGTGCTCTCTCTCTCTCTCTCTCTCTCTCTCTCTCTCTCTCACACACACACACACAGAGAGAGAGAGAGAGAGAGAGAGAGAGAGAGAGAGAGAGAGAGAGAGAGAGAGAGAGAACCTTCATATTCACCTGAACCTGGCTGTTTCCTGCATCTGGGTCTGTCAGTTAGTGGGCTCAGATAATGTGACTTTGCAAACTCAGCCCACTGTGGGTTCTCCATAGCTCATTACAGTTCACAGGTCAGCCAGACTGAGTAGACTCCAGAATGAATGAGCGAGAGCCAACTTCTTGCTAACTTTTTATGGGAGAAACTATTGCTTACTGGTAAGGCAATAAGCATCATCATCATCATAATCCCTGCGACAGGGTGAGCTCCCGTTGCTTGGTCCCTGCTCCTGCCAACCTAGCAGTTCAAAAGCATGTCAAAGTGCAAGTAGATAAATAGGAACCACTCTGGCAGGAAGGTAAACGGCATTTCCGTGCGCTGCTCTGGTTCTCCAGAAGCGGCTTAGTCATGCTGGCCACATGACCCAGAAGATGTACGCCGACTCCTTTGGCCAGTAAAGCGAGATGAGAGCTGCAACCCCAGTCACGACTGGACCTAATGGTCAGGGGTCCCTTTACCTTTTATACGTACAGTTGCAACTGCTTCTGTGCTACCCATTTTCACCACTGTTAGACTGAACTAAGATTTCCCTAACTACATCCAGCATGGGATGGAATAAACGGAGAGGCACACAGGGACTTACAGAGGGCTGCGAAAAAGAGGATGGCCTTGCAAAGCTTTCACATCACGCAGATTTATGACCAGGCAGAGGCTGGTTCCTCGGCAAGCAACTTCTCAGCTCTACTGAAGTGAACTGAAGTGGAACAGGAGCTCATTTGGCTGATCACACTTCTTCAGATGTATGGCTCATGCTCTGATTAAAGTTAATTGTGCTGATAATAAATAAAAACTTACTGTAAACAGTACCAATGTGCACAGAACGAAGTGGGCACTCTAGGAGACAATTTCTTCATTTCTTTCTGAAATAATGGTTGGAATATTAAGGACATTTTGTCTTCTCCTTATAGGGCCTCGTTTTATGGAAGGTGGGAAGGTGGTGCTAGAATTTAATACACCATTTGTCAGGAGAACTTGTCTTATGAAAGATGCTTTAACGACTAGAGTCTATGTTAGCAGCAATCCAGGAATCATTGCTGTGCTAGAATGATCTTAATCTATCAGTGTCTAACTCCTACTTAGCTCCACATATTTAAAAATCTCAGGATAACATCACACTAGGACAATGCTCTTATGCCTGCTTACCATATTCACTAAACCCACAAATTGTAACATCACCAATATGAAATTATAAGTCATAATAGACAAATGCAGATGGTACTATACTATAGGGTATCATATTGTTATTTGTGGTCTGAACAGCATTGGCCAGTGTAGAGGGATGCTGCCACAGACGTCACTTCTTAGCAGTGGTACTATTGCTCTGTACCTACATGGTGAGGGGGCGTGACAGGCTGGTGGTGAGGTCAGAATGCTTTGGGTGCACTGCTGGGTTGGGTTTGTTGGGTGCACCTGAATTGTCCAGACATCACTGTTGTCCCACCTCTCACTGCCCTGGTAAATAGCAGCATCACTGCTGGGAAGCCAGATTGTGAAACTACCTCTCCTGGCCACTCCTGGATTTGAGGATTGTTTGAAGTAACTGTGATAAGTACCCCATGTTAACATCCTTTTGGAGTGCCTGGCATGCTCTGGTCCATGGGGTCACAAAGAGTCGGACACAACTAAACGACTAAACAACAACACTCTTTTCCTTTTTTTAAAGAAGAAGACAAGAATATGACTCTGAGCCATCTGCAGCAGGGAACAATAAGGCCACAGCCATGTGGAATTCTTAAGTTCTTTCCAGATTGTCATCTGTAGGGGCTACACCCCTAAGTCAGCGCAGTTAGGAGCAGAAGGAAAGTCCACAGAAAGGAGTATTGGGTATTCCCAGTTTGTTGGCCAGATAATGCATCAGCGTGTCCCAGCACATAGAGCCACTGTGTCAAGATGGAAGAAGAGGGTGCATATGGTGGTTAAGGGCTTGCCCTTGACTTCAGTTATATTGGGGCTGGATCTACATTGATATTTTAAACATTATTAGAACAGTACTAGATATATTGTTCTATAACGTCACCTTACCTTTAACATGCAGTTTCCCTATTGTCGGTAGCTTGTTGCTTTGCAGCGTCCTCTGGTTTCACATTTTAATAACATATTATTAATGTTATTAAGCCACAAATGTAGATCCGCCCTGGGTATCCCCTTTGCAGTGTTGTATGTATGCAGAGTACTCCCAAGTGATTCTCAAGACTTGCCACTCAGGATTCTGGAACTTTTGGGTAGTGTACAGATAATCTTTGGGGTTAACATGTCACATTGACTAGAAGCTGTTAGGCCCCTGGAAGGTTTCCTACTCACTTAAAAGGATGAAACTTAGGTGAAGGAGTAGTGAAATCTAGTATACATCTACCTGGGCATAGTTGGCTGTAGTATCCTTTAAGTCATGGGTAGGCAAACTAAGGCCTGGGGCCTGGATCCGGCCCAATCACCTTCTAAATCTGGCACATGGATGGTCCGGGAATCAGTGTGTTTTTACATGAGTAGAATGTGTCCTTTTATTTAAAATGCACCTCTGGGTTATTTGTGGGGTATAGGAATTTGTTCTTTCCCCCCCCCAAAAAATATAGTCCGCCCCCTGCCACAAGGTCTGAGAGACAGCGGGCTGGCCCCCCGCTGAAAAAGTTTGCTGACCCCTGCTTTAAGTGCTAACTTCTCCTACAGTCAGCTCTGCATATCTTGTTTCAAGGTTTAAATGAATATAGCTCTAGTATCACCTATTCACTTTTGTCTTACCTCTTTACTTCCAGTTTGGGTGTAAGCCCACATTATTCTCTTTCTTAATCCCAGCTAAAATCTATGAAAATGCTCCTTTTTTGCAGTTTTAGTGCAAATTTTAAATAATATAATGCAAGTTTATGGGAAGAAAACAGTTTATCAGGTGTAACTCAGCAAAGGCTTGAGCAGCCATGTACCTACCCCATGAAATAATTGGACAATGTTGCATGCATTTCTACTACTTGATTGACACCAAAGGAAACCCACTGACAACATTCATTGATCCAACACGGCTAATGATTTCTTTCAGGCCCATTAAAATCAGTGAGTAGTATTTAACTAAGTTTTTTCTCAAAGCAAACCCTCTGAAATTAATGGCACTAACTTAATCATGAACATTAATTACATTGGGTCTACTCAGAGTAAGCTAGCTGGACATCACCCAGTAAGACTCTGCCAATGCTGTTAGGTTTGGCAGGTTCCTGCATTGCAGAGGGTTGGAATAGATGGCCCTCAGGATCTCTTGCAACTCTCTAATTCTATGGTTCTGTTGTTCTAATTCATCAAGAAAATCAGCTGAGCCAATAGACAATTTGTTATGCTGTATATTTCTTGTAAATATGTTCAAAAGAGCAGATTAGAGCTTCCTAACTGAATTTACAGTGTCTACAATTGATGTGACTGTCAAATGATTTTGTTTTAATTTACAAAGGCTTAATGTTGTTGCTAAATGCTCTTAGTGTTAATTAAAACTGCAGTTCAGCAAAATGAACTCATACAAACTGGATGGGGGAGGAAATCTGCCTTTTAATATATCAAATTAATTGAAATTAATAGTGATTACCCTGCTGGTTACTTCACAATTGTGTACAGTCTAATCAAAAAGCAAACAATTGGCTTACAAATTCTCCTACCACATTTGAATTATTTATTTTGCACCTTTTCACAGCTAATAGTAATATCAGAAAAATAAAGAATTCTTTAAATCTGTTTTTTAAAAAAGAAAAAATAACTACCAATTTGTTTTCCTCTTACTGTAGTGATTTTGATATACAGTGGTACCTCAGTTTACAAACTTAATTCATTCTGGAAGTTCGTTCTTAAACCAAAACTGTTCTTAAACCGAGGCAAGCTTTCCCTAATGAGGCCTCCCACCGCCAGTGCCCTTCCACTGTTCGGATTCCATTCTTAAACCGAGGCAAAGTTTGCAAACCGGTACACTACTTCTGGTTTTGCAGAGTTCGTAAACCAAATTGTTCTTAAACCAGACTGTTTTTAAACCGAGGTACCACTGTATGTGGACCACTGTGGTACCACTGTATGTGGACTCAGGTTGGTTTATTCATGAAGCAAATGTGTATTTTAGGGAATAGCACACTCTAGGAAATATTTGAAAGATTCTTTTTTTCTATCATGGCTGCATTTGGACATCACAATAAACAATGGCTGATCATGAATGCAATGTTCAATTAATCACAGTTTAGCATTACAACTGAACCCTATGCTCTGGTTAATCTTAACTATAGTTTGCGAAAAACAAGACAGTTTTAAAATCCATGGCTTGAAGCTGGCTAGTTTCAAACTAGTCAAAATTAAATTTAGCCACAGTGTCTCAGGGCTGAACAGCAAAGCAAGCAGTGATTAATCAAAAAGGAAAACAGTGTGGTGTAGTGGTTAAGAGCGGTAGTCTCGTAATCTGGAGAACCGGGTTCGAGTCTCCGCTCCTCCACATGCAGCTGCTGGGTGACCTTACTCACCTCACAGAGTGTTTGTTGTGGGGGAGGAAGGGAAAGGAGAATGTTAGCCGCTTTGAGACTCCTTAAAGGGAGTGAAAGGCGGGATATCAAATCCAAACTCTTCTCTTTTTCTTCTTCTGAAAGCTTCTGAACTCCTTGTGGCCATACTTAGGCTTATTCCCATCATAATAAATCATGGTTTATCATTTTCCAGAGAGGCAATCATTAATTTTTTTATAAATGTATAAATACTGCCCACTCATAAAATATCAGGGTGGTACCCAGCAAAAACAAACAAACATAAAAAACACTAAAAGCAGTAAATGACTGGCTGCTCAAGAAAATTTTGCACAACTGTATAGGTCTGTCCCCCTTCATGGATCACTGCCTTGGCGTGGCGAAGGGGCTTGAATAACTCAGAGAAGCTATGATCTATGCCGAGCAGGGCAACCAAGGTGGACAGGTCATAGTGGAGAGTTTTGACCAAACGTGATCCACCTGGAGTAGGAACTGGCAAGCCACTCCAGTATCCCTGCCAAGAAAACTCCATGGACAAAGACAACGGGAGGCAGTGGAAGACAGGAAGGAGTGCCTGATGTGCTCTGGTCCATGGGGTCACGAAGAGACGGGCACGACTAAACGACTAAACAACAACAATATAGGTCTGTCAGCATAAAAGTGTTCCAAGATACACCTGAAAGTTGTTCTGGCAGTAGCACCGTTCTGAAGGCCTCTAGGACAGGATGGTGGGGCAAGGCAGGTAGGAAACACCACCCCAAATTTCCATCTCACAGAGACTCACCCCTCATGTGACACTATTTGGGTCAATTACTGTTGAGGGGAAGGCCTGGTGGCTGGGCTTCTGTATGTATCTTCAGCCCTAGCTACAAAATTTTTGCTTTGTTGAATTGCTGAATTGAATCACATCTTTTTTTAATACATGCACACACCAGCAGTTGTACCCATGAATGCTGGGCAGCAGGAATGTTCCAAGCTACCCACTATATGTAAAAGAAAGGAAAAGAAAAATCTAAGTGAATTTCGAATTAGGTTTCAATGATCAAATGGAACCGACCTTGCCAAGCATTTTGAAGCAAAGCCAACCTTTTACAAGAGGAAAGAGACACAATACAAAATCAACAACAAGCCCGATGACAGACATTATAAGTGGATGAGATACGCTGTCATCCCAACAACATATCAAAGCAAAAATATGCAGAACTATTATTGCTTGTGTCAGCAAAATGTGTAGCTCCAGAGATGAGGTGCTTCATAAGCAGACTAGAAAACAGGACTGGAGAAATCCTTCAGGGTATCTTTGTCTTCAGCTACTGGATTTTAGAGAGCTGGTAATCAAACATCAGTTCAAGTGATCTTTCATATATCGGGCAGAGGTTAGCCAGATATATTTGGGTTGCTTTGTGGAGCTCAGCAAAGGAGTGCCAGCTCTGACCTTTGGTTAAAAATAGCACAGACCTTTCCATATAGCAATATATTAACTAGGGCGGCCTTTGTAGCACACTAAATCCCTGTTTGTTTCATTACATCTGATCCTGAGGTAAACTGGTGAAGAGCAATAAGTGTCATTGGCACTTACATTTGATTAACTTTATTCTGCAGCAGTCCCAGAGGTTAAAACCACTTTTATTGCCTTTTGCTGGGACATTTTTATTGAATATTATGTCACACAGCACTAAGTACACCAAGTCAACCAAGGAAATGGTACACGTTTAAAGCTTATTCCCAATGGATTGTGGGAATTTGCATAGAGCTCTGAAATGGCCTCTATACAAGAAAGAAAAACTGCCATACAGGCCTTGTAATTAATTATGGCCACAGCTTCACCAGAGGAAAAGTTGACCCCATTATGAAATTGGTCCCTAGTTTGTTCCTGGGGAAACCAGAGTCTTATATCTTCAGAAGCTCAAACTGCTGAACGCTACAGTCCATACATTTTGAATACCCATCCCTTGAGGGGACAAAATGTTCACCCCAGGAAAAGAAACCAGGATGACCATCTCTGCAGTCACAGAAAATGCAAAGTGGAACAAAACAAACGCTACTAGCACTCTCAACTCCGGAGACATTTTTGAGCTAAGGAAAAAAGCACAATATTATGCCATCAGCTTCATGGCTGAGTGAGTACGGATTTGGAACTCAGCTATCTATGGCATTTAAAAAGCTGGCATTCTGCTTCTCAGGTAAACAGAAATGTCTTTTTTCACACAGATGAAACAGATTACTACTGTATAATATACAACATGCTTATAGTATACCACATACATTTACCATGGAATGTTTGGTGGAGATCTGTTAATATCTGTCAGTCTCTATAGCAGTGCAATGCATCTTGGCCCAGAGCAGATTAAATATTGCTGCCCAGTCACCATTTCAGCAAACTGGGCTGAAATTAAAGGAAATTGCCAGGTAATCAGTTACATTTTCATAGGTAGGGGAATGAAACGTGAATCTCTCTGGCTTGAACAAGTGTCTAACTTTTAGCTGTTCTGGAGTATCTGGGGTGCTATGTAGCAATACATTCAATGGACAGCTCCATTTAGGCTGACAGAAACTCATCATGCTTTGGTAAATTACGTTTTTTGTTTTAACTATAGTGGAATTAGCAAGCAAGTGGTACAGCTGACATAGAAGACGCAAAAGGGTTTCTATTTCATTTGAGAGAGGAAGCACACTTGCTTCAGTGCTGGAGGCATTTAGGGAGAGAAGCTGAAGATCTTTCCTTCTTGACAAACACAATGGGTTCCATGGATATCACTTGCTATGTCTGAATTAAGGGTTATTTTTATGCAGGTGTCCAAAGTATAGACCAGGGAGCCAGGGGCGGAGGAAGGGGGCGGTGGGGGCGGTCCACCCCAGGTGTCACCACTGAGGGGGATGACAAAATGGCGGATGGCACTAACCGCCGGGCCTGCAGCGTGCCCGAGCCACACATCTCTCTTGGGAGTGACACGGTGGCTTGGATGTCCACAGGCTCCACACTGCCCCAAATGGTCCGCCTGTAGGGCAGCTGAGTGGGAGGAGGCAGTAGACTCCTTGGAGGTCCCGCGGAGCGTCCTGCCCCAGCTGGCACCGCCCCTGGGCATAGGGCACACACACCGCCCCAGGCACCCAATTGGCTTCCTCCGCCACTGCAGGGAGCAGAATGACATGAACTTAAGAGAAAGAAGAAAGCTGATTCAGATCCCTCCTTGTTGGATATGCCCAGGCAAGTCTTTTTCTCTTAGTTTCTGACCTGTGATGTACATCTTTAATTACCTCCTGTGGTGGTAAGTGTTAAAGGGTAAGCAGAGACCACAAAATTTCCCTTATGTTTGCAGTATGTGGAAGCATATTGATCTGTCCAGGATCTGCTCTGTGATCAGTCAAATTCATCATTCATGTCTGAACATGATGAGTTAAACCTGAAGTTCTGTTCTAGAATCATTGGCTGTAATGGAGAATTTAAAAACAAATATAACATTTTACTTTTCACATAAGTGGATGAAATTTGAAGGTTTAAGAGCCATTCCAGAATGGATCAAGGCTGCCAGTTTTCAGAGAGATCCACCCTAGCTTTTCATGCAGGGAATCTTTATATATAGTGATATGGTGTATGAGCACTGCTTCCATTAGGTTAAAAGAGAAAGAGCTGCATTTGAAACATGAATGCAATTGATGTGTTTGTAGACCACAAAATCATGAAAAGCAGCAGACTTTTAAAAAGTCCCTGCACAATAGTGCATGTTCCCCACTTTGAGAATTTCCCATCTTAACAAAAATGCCATTTCTTGAGAATTCTAACTCACTTTCCAACAGCATGCCAAGATCAACTGCCTTCCAGTTCATTTGGCACAGCACCAGTTGGAGAAACAGACTGGAGCAAGGCCTGGGACTGAGGGCTTCCTATACATTTTCAAATATATGTGTTTATATATGGAATATGTTAACAGGCAAATGCAAAGCAGTATTAGGAGTGACATGGTGACAACTTCAATTGGCAGCAGAGGCAGATCATAGGAAGAATCACCACTACACAATCAGGCAATGTTCCCAGCACTTGCAATCACCTTGTATTTCAATCTGCCTTTCCTGTGATAATAGGCAGGGGAGTGTCTCGTTTTATTCACACTAGTCAACCGTGCACCCACTCTTGAATGAAGAATTGAGACTTGACTGGAGCTATGGTCAAGGATCTATAGCAAATAAAATGAACTGCCAGTTTCAGGCATCTACTTAGTGCCTTTCACCTGGGCAGTGCCACTCTGGCTCCGGGCACCAGATTAGAGGATTAGTCATTTTTTTGTCCACTTGCTTGGGATGCAAGAGGAAGGGGGCATGTGAGAGGTGCATCCCTTCCCTCACTGTTCAACATTTGGAGTTTAGACTCCTCCAGCACCCAAGTCTGTTCCCTTTCCCCTCAAGGCAGCTGGCAATGAGGGGTAGGTTGGTGAATACCCTTTACTGGCTTGCACAACCTGCCATTGTAATGAAATCAGATGTACCAGCCAATTAAACATTTCTGCTTTCTCCTTTCTTAGGATTTGATGCCATACTTTTAGTTTGTGACGCCTATAAATGATACCTTCCAGTGATAACCTTGTAAAGTACTTAGGGTGTGCGGGTGCACATGTGTGTAATTGCTCCACATTTACCTGTTATCTCACATTTGTTGGAAAGGAAAGCTATGAATTCAGCAGCCATTTGGGATTCTGCTGCTAAATTCAGGGCTAAGCGATGTCCTTCACAGGTTTCCACAGCTCTAAATCAGTTTGCATTCTTATTCTTTACTGGCTGTCATTTCCCTGACAACTCAACCATTATATGAATTTCTTCCAGAGGCCAAAAAAAAAAAAAAAAAGTTACATTCTCTACAATGCATTTTACACCTGCAGCTCTTCATATAATGCACTAAAATGTCAAAATATATATTATCTTAGTTGTAGTGAAAGTGTTGGACCTTAAAATATTTCAGCAGCAATTCTGACAAGTTGAAAGTTTATTAGAGCAAGTTTGTGGATGACAAAAAGTTAATTTAAGCTGTTCTCTCTGTGCTTTCTTCCGGTAACTGCTTCTTGAATGCCATCTTCCTGTTGACTGTCTTTCTCGAAACACGAAGCGCTATTAACCTGGATTAGCTGCTGAAACTCTGGAGTCACACAGCTGCAAAGAATTTTAATGAAACAGCCTTTGCATCTTGCTGTCCTATACATAAGTATTGTTGCGCACCATTCCAGTCTCCGAGCTTTGCGAGATTCCATGTGTTTCCATGTGCTTCCAAAGGGTTTGTGTTTCCGTTAGGATTGAGGCACAGAGGAGACTGTTGTGTCTTTATAATATATGGTTTATTTACACATATGCAACCTGAGCCTACAATGGAGGGTTTCACAGCATCAACACCCCAAGAGGGTCTTGCTTCTCCCACAGCCTTGGATTCAAACCAAGATCCAACATTTCTCACTGGCTTTTCCACTTACCCAATAAGCCTCTATCCTCTACATTCTGTCTTTATCTCTTGGAGGCCTTACCCATTTGCCATCCAGGTCAAGCCCTTTGATGTCATTAAGCAGATTAGGTGACTTTAGGCCAATGATTGTATCTTAGTCTAATCTCTCTCACAGTGTTATTGTGAGGATAAATGGGGAGGGAAAGAAACGTGTGCCACCTTGAAAGGTGGGATAAATATAAAAATAATAATAAATGAAAACCAATATTATTTTTGTGTGGTGTCTTAGTAATGGGTAGCAACAAATTTGGACAATGCACATCTGTAGAAAAATAAGAACTGCACAAAAAGTATCTCGAGATCATATCTCTGATAACACTACTTTTTCCTGTAGTGTATCAATCTACATCTACAGATCAGAAACCTAGATCAGGTAAAGTATGTGAATAAATGGAAAGAACAGAAAGCACGGGTAAATGGTGCCTTCTCAACTTAAATAAGAGGATAAGAGTTTTGTTTAAAAGTAACTCCACATCTCTGGCACATGTTACAAACTGCACTCTAGCAGATATGTAGGAAAGCCCTGAAGAACCACTGGTTTTTCTCTGCTTCTGCTTAAATTGTATTCTGTTTGGGCTTGTGCAAAAAAAAAAAAAAAAAAAAAAAAACCAGCTGTAAGGATCTCTCAATTTCTCCAAAAAAAAAATCTAAGCTAAGGATTGAGATCAACCATTTCCTAAACATGCTTATGCCATTCAGGATATAGCAGCATTAACCTGATAATCTGGGACATCTGCTTAAATTCTGTTTGATATCCCTTCTCTTTGACAGTAAACTGATCTTCAATAGGCTTTCCTTTATTAATCTGTGTGTGCAGAAATGAATGTTTTCCCTTGTTCATTTGCAAGAAGACACTAAAGGCAAAGCTGCATGTTCTCAATTCTGTAAAGAGAAGTCAACGATTACTTCTATATGTCGTGATTGATCATGTGGTTCGGGGAGGCTGAATAGCACAGTTGAATATATGTGTATTCTTACCACTTTTTCATACAGTGTTCATGCATGGGGGGGGGGGGCTTACAGGCGTGCAGGCATTTGGGGTGTGGTTATCAGGCACTGTCCTCAGCTCCCCTCCTTGCATTCACAATGCATGGAAGGGCTAGGACTCCATAACCTTATCACTTGTTAACAGAAACAAAGCCAACTGCTGTTGAAGGAGCTGCCTCAAAACTTTTTTACCCTACAGATAAGATGGATGGAAGGTCAAGATGATGCATTTTATTCCCTAGCAAATCGTTCATGCAATGTAATAATCAAGGATGGACAAATATGCCAATTTTGGTTCTCTCTGTTTCTCATTTTTCCAGTCTTAATTTCAATTTACATTCCTTCAGCAAGCTTCAAATAAGTTTTTTTTAAAAAAAAATCCACAGGAAAGTTCCATTTTTTCCTCCTATTAAGTACATTTTTTAAATAAGCAGTTTAGCAATCATACACATTTTTGTAGTGCAAGCAATTTATAGATGCATCTTTGTATATAACTGTTTGGTTGTAGAATTTCAAAGAATAGCTGTGTTTCAGTTTATGCATTAGTTTAAGAAAAGGAAAATTGCTTAGCTTCTTGTTAAAAATTCAAACAAAATCAAATTTATGCCCCATCCCTGGTAATAATAACTTGCTTTGCTATCTCTGTGCTGGTGCATACTTTCCCTATGAGAATCATGCAATCCTGAAAAGCATTTCCCTGCATAAAAAGTGAATATACTGTTATGAGCTTTTGGTGCCAGACTCCTCATAATCCTCAGATTTAGAAAGTGTTAGAATGCAATCAAGTCATGGGGTGTTAAGATGAGTGCTAGACTACTTTAATCCATGGATCTAACTAATGTTAAAATCTTATTAAGCTAGACTAGCATCCTCTTGAGATAAACCCTGGGAATCCTGTATTCCTCATACATTGGTTCCACAAGATACATTGCAGTGCCTATAACGAAAACTGTTTTGGGGCTCACTCAGCCCCACAGGGAAGTTATTGGACTACCTTGTGGGGCAAGATTGGCCCATGGGCCAGAGGTTCTCCAGCTCTGGTTTTGTGGGACACTAGCGTTCTGGTATCTTTCAGCAAGTTCACTTACCTTATTCGGTGGGTGGCCTTGTGGTTGGGCCCTGGGCCTGCAGTGACCTGGCCAAGGGTCGGAGACTGGCACCCTCCCTGCTGCTGCTACCCCTTGGCGCTGGGTGGGGCCCTGCTTAAGGGGTGGGCTTCACTGTCCAATCAGAATTTAAAGTCTGGCGTGGTAAGGAGGCCATCCTTTTGCACCCTTTGGCAGATCTCCCACCTTCCTCGCCATCTTTTTTCTGCTTTAATGTATTAAATGTCACCATATTGTTGGGAATTCTTCCACTTCACAAATTGGCTGCACCATTTGGTTTTCGCCTACCTTATAGCAGTCGTCACAACTTTGTGAAGTTAGGCATTGGGTAAGCCTATGTTTGGATGGAGGGGAAGTTGTAGCCTCCACCTCCCTCTCCTCATTAAGGGTATCCTGTTAAAGGGATCTGGGGGTGTGGATTCTGTCCGATGCCCAGATGTGGGCTAAGGTCATACTACTATCCCAACGGGGACCCCTCAGGGTGCCCCTATTTGATGTAAGCCACAGGGCTCCCCCTTCTGGTGGTTTACCCTTAGTTGAACTCCCAGCAGACGGGCGAGAGTTGAAATATAGTCCTGCTTCACACAATGCCTGAGCCAAACCACTCACATCTGTAACCAAGAAAGTTGTGGCCTATTTGAACCCATAAACCAAAACCCACTAGGAGACTGTGGGTCACAAGGCCTTGACATGCAACATGTCTACTATTGCTTTTAATACATGGACAATCAAATATGTATCTAATGTGTTCCAGAAACATAATACTGTAAACTGCCCTGTAATACTTGGATGAAGGGCAGTACAGTGGTACCTCTGGTTACAAACTTAATTCGTTCTGGAGGTCCGTTCTTAACCTGAAACCATTCTTAACCTGAGGTACCACTTTAGCTTATGGGGCTTCCTGCTGCTGCCGCCGCACAATTTCTGTTTTCATCCTGAGGTAAAGTTCTTAACCCAAGGTACTACTTCCAGGTTAGCAGAGTCTGTAACCCGAAGTGTTTGTAACCTGAGGTGTTTGTAACCCGACATACCACTGTATATAAATTTTAATAATGATAATACGTCCTCAACTGAGAACTCTGGATTTATTTGTATTTTTATAATATATAAAATATACACTGTTCATGTCCCAACAGCATGTCTGATCATGCCTGTAGAACCAAACTCAACTCACTGGACATTCAATACCCTCAGGGTAGGAGATTGAGAGAGAGGACTATTTCCTAAAACCATTTCCTAGGAATACTAGACTCTCAGCTGGCAGGTGGACTTCCAGTTGCCAAGCGATTGAGCTTGGATCTGCAGTGTATTACATATGCCTTCCATTTTAAATGCATGACACTGATTTCAGATGATCGTTCATCTGTAACCGTTTGGTGGGGATTGTTTCAAAAAGCTGATGTGCCTGGGGAATTGAACCGAAATGAAATATGAATCCCTAGAGTTATTAATCCTGCTTGAATAAATCAAATCATTAATATATTGGAGCAACCTGAGAATATAGCATCCTAAAGGGGCCTCTGAAGTATGAAAAAAAAAAACCTTATGATGGGTATTTTTCCTCTCTGCTTGAATAATGGTGTAACAGCAGAAGAGGATGACATATTCAGGCTTAATTATCTCCCTTTTCTGTCTTCATCCATTGCCAGGAAAATTTAATTAGAGGAGAATAAGACTTCCTCCCAATATGACAACTACATATAGCTTACAACAATGTAACTTCTAATGGATCTGAAAATAGATAACATAACAAAACTGAGTTTATTCAGTTATACAAAGTAATATCTTTACTGTGATACTGTTAAGTGCGCTAGCTTGTTAGTGCTATGAAAATTAAGGCCCTCACATCTTGTCCTAAGCAGAAAATGTTCTTTTTTTCACTCTGCAAGAAGTTTCGATGAAAGGCTAGTTATTAAGCTAGCTATGGCTTTTTGTAAGGAACCACAGAAGTGAGAAACTGGAGCGACTCAACAAGCTGCACTCAAAAGCTCAGGGGGAATTTTAGAACTCCTGCACAATGCAAGGAATAAAACAAAGAAAACCCACTATACTGGTGCTGTTGTAAAAATCCTTGTGCACACAAAAGGTACATTTTTGATCTGGCCATGGGTTTCACACCAGATTTGGGATGCTCTTCCTCCAATATGTTCATAAAATTTCATGTGTATGATAAACATACATTCATAAAATGAAATAATAATAAACAATGACAACATATAACCACCAAAGGGAGAGGCATTACTTAAAATATTCACCATTATTTCTAATCATTAGCAAATATTTCTAATATAAGTAGACATATGTTGTTGTTTTTCCCCTATCCAGCCCACAGGGAAGGTTGTGAAATCAATGGCTTAAGTCTGATAGAATTGAAGAATTGTATTGGTGAAAGGAACCACAGGAGTCATCTAATCCAACCCTTGCAATACAGGAAACTTAACTAAAGCATCCATGACATGACAATTTAACCTCTGCTTATAAACTCCCTTGGACCACCTTCTAAGGGAGTCCGTCCCACTGTCAAACAGCTATTATCATCAGAAGTTCTTTCTGATGTTTAGTCAGAATCTCCTTTCTTGTAACTTGAAGCCATCCAAAGCAGGAGAAAACAAACTTGCTACATCTTCCATGTGACAGCCTTATATATATTTGGAGATGGATATCATATCTCCTTCTCAGTCTTATCTTATCCAGGCTAAACATACCCAACTCCCTCAACTGTTTATTTTATTTTATCGTATTTATTTATAAAATCTATATACTGCCATTCATCCAAAGATAAATATAAAATAAAACAAAAAAAACACAAAATACATAATAAAAACAATAACAAGACTAAAACAAAACAATACCCACCCTATAATCCTCATAAGGCTTGGTTTCTAGACCCTTGAGCATCTGGGTCACCCTCCTCTGCACATGTTCCATCTTGTTGATATCCTTCTTAAATGTGATGCCCAGAACTGAGCACAGTACTCCAGGTATTCAGCTATCATCCATAGGAGCAATGGATGAGAACCATGTATACATGAAATTGTTTCTCTTTGATCTTCTGATCAAACAACTGTATTGCGTTAATTTTTTTTGGCTGATTTCGTGTGCAGCTGAGTTCTACTCCCCCCCCCCAACTTAGAATCATAGAATCATAGAGTTGGAAGAGACCACAAGGGCCATCGAGTCCAACCCCCTGCCAAGCAGGAAACACCATCAGAGCACTCCTGACATATGGTTGTCAAGCCTCTGCTTAAAGACCTCCAAAGAAGGAGACTCCACCACACTCCTTGGCAGCAAATTCCACTGTCGAACAGCTCTTACTGTCAGGAAGTTCTTCCTAATGTTTAGGTGGAATCTTCTTTCTTGTAGTTTGGATCCATTGCTCCGTGTCCGCTATTGCAAGTATGAAGATGTAATTTTTTTGCATGTTTTGTTTCATCTGGAAATGAAGACAATAAAGCTAACTGAGGTTCTGGAACAATGATGTGCTTTGATATGTCTGATTATCAGGCCAGGCATTTGAGACCAAATCTTTATCTCCATTTTTATTAGTGTTTATCTAACACTAGATAAACTTGATCATACACTAGACAGACTTGATCATACACATTGGCTGTCTTGCAGAAACTTCACGGAAACCTCCATCATTGAAATTAGAAGGCTATGTCAGAAAAGGACTTCACTGATACATGCATTGTAGCCAGAATATGTTCAGTTTCATTATACTTTTCCTGGACTATCCTGAACAATGTTTAATTACATCAACGTAGCTAAAAGTTTTACCCCATTATTCTGTCCTTGGCTGTGCTACACTTTAATTAAAGTAATTGAGTATATTTGTTCATTGTTGTGAAAGCTTGAGATTGCAGTCTATGCACACTCACCTGGAATTAAACTCTGCTGAACACAATGAAATTTACTTCTGAACAGAGATCTCAGAGACTTTCAATGGAACCAGAAACAGGTGCAGAAATTGTCTGCATACTTGCTTGTTATGAAGACCAGATTAACTGAATGTAAACACAAGCAGTCAACTAATGAATGTTATGTGCATCCAAGTTATGAAACTTAGATGCAAACTCATCCCAGTGAAACTTACTTCCTTGATGTAAGTCCCCTTAAAGTCAGTGAGGCTTACTCCTTTGTAAGCCCCTGTACATATGCTTCTACTGTTAAACACTGTGTTGCCTAATTAAGGCAAACACTATTGCCTAATTAAGGCCTACTCCTTTGATTTAATAGGGCTTACTCCAATACGGCGCTACCACTCTCAGGTCAGTGGGCTTAGAATTGCAGCCTTAGCATGTGTATGTTTACTCAAAAGCATTTCCCAGCTCCAGATGTGGTTTGAACAGCACAAAATTCCTGTTTTAAAAGCAACAAAAACCTCTATCTAATTTTGTATGTCACCCTTCCTGCCAAAGGAGCCCAGGATGTCAAGCCTACACAGACAACCGGGTACTGCCTCTAACAGCAGACATGCCTCATCCCCTGCGGAATAAACAAATGCCCAACATTGTTTGAGTGGGGAAGAGAGATAAAATCATAGTAAGACAGGTTCTTGAATGTACTGTAAAACAGGCTCAGAAGTAAGTGCAATTGGGAAGTTAATAAGAATGTGCAGAGGGGGGGCAGTTCAATATTCCAGTCAGCTCAGAGCCAAGCAGTGGCCAGTTATAAGTCCCATGCCATTTTACAAAGTGGGCAAGAGTGAATCTACTGACCCCACTGACTGAAAACAGTAGGTGCACTTTTAGGTAGCTGAGCATCTGCACCAAGGCTCCACTTAATCAGCCTTTCCTGAAAACTATTCAGCTTCTGTCAAAATATTCTGTTCAAGGATGTACAAGCATGAAAAATTAACCTGCATACTGGCAAGGTGGATATTATTATTATTATTATTTTATACCCCACTGTTTTCCACGATGGGAGTTACAGATAAAAACAAAAACTGTGAAAAGCAGAAAAATCTATCATTAAAATTCAAATAAACACTGATAAAATTGAAACAGGCAACTCCCCATTTGCATGGGGGTTGCATTCTGGGGCACCAAGTGCGTCAGCAGGATGCACATAAGCCCACCCTGCCCCATTCCACCCCCTTCCAGTGTCGAAAACGACACGTGTGCTAAACACATGCAACTGGAAAGTTGCCTCTATATATGTATATAAAATCTATTTTAAACAGACCAATAATGGCAATAAAAAGTGCATGGCACCAGCCCATTCATTAAAAACTGACAATTCCCAGAAGCCTGTTGAAACAAGAAAGTCTTCACCTGCCAACAAAAGTACAGCAAGTAGGGAGCCTGTCTAGCTTCTCTAGGGGTGGAGTTTCAAAATCTGGGAGCAGCTAGTGAGAACGCCCCCTCCCATGATGCCACCAAGCATGCCTGTGAGGGTTGCATGAAAAGGGCCTCCCCCCGCAAAAAAAAAACCACCTCAAAACCAAGGCAGAAGAAGAAGAAGAAGAAGAAGAAGAAGAAGAAGAAGAAGAAGAAGAAGAAGAAGTAGTAGAAGTAGGAGTAGTAGGAGTAGGAGTAGTAGTAGTAGTAGTAGTTTGGATTTGATATCCAACTCCAAAGGAGTTTGATATCCAACTCCAAAGGAGTCTCAAAGGGGCTAACAATCTCCTTTCCCTTCCTCCCCCACAACAAACACTCTGTGAGGTGAGTGGGGCTGAGAGACTTCAAAGAAGTGTGACTGGCCCAAGGTCACCCAGCCGCTGCATGTGGAGGAGCGGAGACGTGAACCCGGTTCACCAGATTATGAGTCCACCACTCTTAACCACTACACCACACTGGCTCTCAGATTCATATGAGGGAATATAATATTTCAGATAGCTTGGGCCTAAGTTGTGTAGGGCTTTATAGGTGATATCCAGTGCTTTGAATTGTGTCCAGAAACAGACCAGTGGCTGGTGGAGCTGTTCTAGCAACAGTCATTTGCTCCCTATAACCAGCCCCAGTCAACAATATGGCTGCAGCTTTTTGAGCCACTTGAAGTCTCTGGGCCCTTTTCAAAGGCAGCTCTGTGTACAGCATGTTGCAACAATCCAAATGGGATGTAATTTAGGCATGCATTACTGTGGCCAATTCAGACATCTCAAGGAACGGGTGCAGCTGGCTCCCAAGGATAGGTACAAGTCAGACAGAATTTCTCTGCTGTCTGTCAGATTTCTGTGAAGCCTGTGGTGCTATTAAGATGTAGTTTTCATGTTTAATTTAATTTGGTGTCTAATTAACACATGAGTGCTCTTTCATGCTTTGTGACAGCATATTAAAATACCATGTTGCCTTTGCTTACCGGCTTAATGATTCGTGACCTGAATGATAATTGACACATGCGTTGCAATCTTGAGATGTAAACATTGTGCCATGGTTGGGATGACTAAGTCTCCACTCTCCTTTCTCTTTGGATCTGTTTAGAACCGGCACTAGATCCCCAGATTCCAATGGCATATGCTTCTCACACAGCTTCCATTGTACAGTGACAGTTGTGTCTCTGCTAACTACATACCTGATGCCACACATCAGGTGTGAGGTGGGTGGGCATGGTTTGGGAGAAAAGGTATCCTGGGCAAAACTGGGACCCTTATTAGACTGTGGGCCAGATGTTCACCACTTCTGCTATAGAATCAAGTTTATTTGCATTAATTACATTACAATCCTAATACAACCCTTTGAAGCACCTTTAATCCATTGTCATGTAAATGACACACAGGAGTCTGATTACTCCCTCATGCGCAAATCTCAAGTGGCGTGGAAAAGCAAGAGCAACTACCGAAAAAATAAAAAATTAACCTAGTTTCAGAAAGTGAAAATGTAGTACTGTTTTGGTTTAACATCTGCCTTGAGGAAGGAGAAGGGCATGGCTTAAAAGCTGCACATCTGCCTTCCATGCTGAAGGTCCCAGATTCAGCCTCTGGAATCTCTAGGTAGAGCTGGGAAATACTCCTGCCTGAAACCCTGGAATGCTGTTGTCAGTCAGTATAGCCAATTCCAAATGAGATGGACCAACAGTCTCACTTAGCATAAGACAGACTTACCCCTGGTTAAGTCCAGTCAAAGGTGACTATGGGGTGTGGGGACATCTCACTTCAGGCTGAGAGAGCCAGTATTTGTCTACAGACAGCTTTCTGGGTCATGTGGCCAGCATGACAAAACTGCTACTGGCGCACGGAGGACTGTGATGAGGCCCAGAGTGCATGGAAACGCCATTTACCTTCTCGTCGCAGCGGTACCTATTTATCTACTTCCACTGGTGTGCCTTCGAACTGCTGGGTTGGCAGAAACTGGGGCAGAGCAACGGGAGCTCACCCCATTACACGGATTCAAACCACTGACCTTCCGATTAATAAGCCTAAGAGACTTAGGGGTTTAGACCACAGCACCATCTGCATGTGAAAGAGATTGCTTGTGCATGTCAACAATAATGGTGTGGAGTTACCATATACAGTGGTACCTCGGGTTAAGTACTTAATTCGTTCCGGAGGTCCATTCTTAACCTGAAACTGTTCTTAACCTGAAGCACCAATTTAGCTAATGGGGCCTCCTGCTGCCGCCACGCCGCCGGAGCCTGTTCTTATCCTGAAGCAAAGTTCTTAACCTGAAACACTATTTCTGGGTTAGCGGAGTGTGTAACCTGCGGAGTGTGTAACCTGAAGCGTATGTAGCCTGAGGTACCACTGTAATGCATAGTCAGTTGCAGCAATAGAGCCACTCCAATCAACCCAGAGCTCCCCTGACCTTGCTGCCATCTTAGCACCTAATAATAATAATAATAATAATAATAATAATAATAATAATAATGCACTGCTGATGTTGAGTAGATACAGCAGAGCTGATTGAATAATCTTACGCAATCTGGATCAGTAGATGGTTCTCTCTGGAGTGACTGGAAGCAGCACTAGGTCAAGTATGTCTCCCTGTGTGTGTTTGTGCATTCACCATTTTATTCAGTAGGCATCTATACTGCAAATCACAAACATTCCTTAATGACCATAATGATTAGAATATCATTCAGAAATAAACACTAAAGCAGGAGGATTTAAAAGTCCAGTCATGCTTCACTTACAGTTATATTTATTCTGTGTGTTTGTTTCTTTTCCCCTGGCTCTCTGTTTTAGGTAGAAAGAACAAATAAGAAACAAACTGAGTTGGCCTGCAGCCCATATACCATTTGCAAATAACAATCAGGATGAATTATTTCTCTCTTTTGAACACTATACTGCTCTCTGAGTTGGTCAGTCTGTAATGAATTTTCCCATTATATGTTCCAGCTCACAGAGCCTTGCTAAAGCCTTTCTAATTTTCTTCTAATGGCTATTTGCTTACAATGCCTCCTCCGGTGTTATTGGTACCTCCAAACCGAAGGCATAACCAGCCTCCAGAGGAAAAAAACATTCATCCAAGGTGAAGAAATGTTCCCTTTCTGTATTAGTACACAAGCACACCCAAGGAATTTTAAAAATCATGATTGTAATACGTAGGAAGAAAATAATCCGGCCGGGTTTTGATCAAGAAAATGACAGATGAACAAGACTTGGACTGCAACGCTTAGCTCACTTTCTTGGGAGTAAGTTCCATTGGAATGAAACAGAACTTACTTCTGAGTGGAGATGTTGGAGGATACCAACAAAAAATGAAAATGGCTGTGGAAATTTCCAGTGTTCACTTACTTGTTCCATGTCCAGATTAGAAATTAATTAATTGAATATGATGAGCATTCACTGTTGTTGTTGTTTTCAGTCCGCAAATGATACTTAATTGATTACTCCCCCCACTCCAAACCACTTTGCATTGTGTTCCCTTTGTATTGAACTGAAATGGGTAGAATAACATACGAACAATGCAATTTATGCAATTAATTACGTAAGTGTCAGAGCTGCTTGAAGATCCTAGCTCACAGAGGATCACGCTAGCCAGCGATCATTAAGTAAAAGTCTTTATTGAATTACAGTTTCCATTCTCACGCTGCTGCGCGCAAACTCTACGTCTAGTAGCTAGATCGGCGAAGCTCCGTCTGAATCTCCGCCCCGTGTGCACCAACTTAATATCCTAGCCTTGCTCCACCTTTTCCGCCTGACTGTCCTCCTCTGGGTCCCTCTACCCCCCGGGGCTTCTTCCTTCCGGGATTCCTCTGACGCTGACCCGGACCCTCCTGCCTCCTTGCGCCGGGCTTTAGGACCTGGTTCCCTTTCGGGGCTGCTTACTGCGCCGCCTTCCTCTGCATTTGAACTTGGCGCGCGCGCCCAACCTTCCACTTTCCTCTTAACCGTTTCTTCGCTCCCCGATGGAGGTGTGGCCACTCCTGACTCATGCCCTCCCTCCTGTGGTGAGCTGCCAGCGCTTCCCCCCTGGCTCCCTTCCTCTTCCCTGCTTCCTGGCGGTGACGCTGGTCCCGATTTCCAGCTGCTCCCCCCTGAGTCCCCTCTGGCTCTATCTTCCTGGGGTGCCCCCCTTGACTCCCCCCTTGCCCTGGCCACTGGTGCTCCTTTCTGTGAATCCTCTGATTCACTGGAAAGACTAGGAGATCTCGGGTCGTCGTCATCACTCATCTTTTCTTCTGCCTCCTCCCCTTCGCTCTCTGTTTCCTCCCTTGCCCGTGCCTCTGCTCCTAAACCCCTGACATCCATCCCCCCCTCGAAGCCCCCCATTTCCCCCTCCCCTCCTTCCGGTGCTGGAGCTGGGGGCTGCTGTTGCAAAGGGACGAACGTCGGATATCGGTCGCTTCCCGTGGCGGGCCTCCATCTGAACTCTCCCGGGTCTTCCTCCCTGCTCTCGTCGACGACGGTCACCTCCGCTTCCATCTCTGTGCCGCCGTGCTCGAAACCAGGGTCGTCCCCGAAAATGTCCATGTCCGTCTCTCCCTCACTTCCTCCTGGCGGCGTTGCTCGTCCTGAGCATTCCAGCCACTTTCTGCGGAACTGCTCCTCTGGCCTATCGTCCCACCAATACGAGGGTTCTGAGGCGGATCCCGAGGGTGACCCCTCCGGGGAACGGACGTCTCGTGTCAGTTCCTCGTCCGAGTCGAACCCCCGGAACGTGCTGGCCGAAAGCGTGGGCGTGAAAAGCCAGTCGTCGAAAAAGTCTGCTGGCATAGGTCTATGTGGGAAGAGGGCATGAAACTCGTCTTTGAGCAGAGGTTCGTCTAAGGCGTAGCCCGGCACCCAGCTGTTCGCACTGGCCGGGGTGCCCTCCTTGGCGAGAAAGTATTCTACCCCCTCTTCCCCCCATCTGGAGTCCAAAATCTCCGTGACTTCGTTGATGCGCTCCTTCTGTGCCACTCCCGCGTGCCCTGTTCTGTCTCTGGCCGGACTCGGCGCCGTTCCGGGTTCCTGGAACCTGTGTGGTGCCTTGTAGGGAGTGAGCACCGATCTGTGGAATACCGGATGCATTCTGGAACCCTCCGGAAGTGCCAGTCTGAAAGCTACCGGGTTGACCTGCTCTTCGACTTGGTAGGGCCCCAGTTGCTTATGCCCTAGTTTCTTCTTGGCCAACGACCTGGCCGGCACTGCGTGGGCTGCTAACCAAACCCAGTCTCCCACGTGGAGCTCTTCTCCAACCCTTCTGTGCTTGTCTGCTTGTACCTTGTATGCGTGCTTGGCCAGCTCCAGGTGGCGCCTCAGCTGATCGTGGACTTCCTGCAGCTCCGACGCGAACGCATCTGCTGTCTGCGGCTCCCCCTCCCCCATTCTTTCCAGTCCCGGGAAGGTTCTGGGGTGCCTCCCGTTGTTGGCGAAGAACGGCGTGACCCCCGTGGACACGTGCTTCGTGTTGTTGTAGGCGAACTCGGCAAGCGGCAGGTAATCCACCCACGTCGCAGGCTGTTGATTTGCATAACATCTCAGGTACTGCTGCATGATGGCATTGACCCGCTCCGCTTGCCCGTTGGTCTGCGGGTGTCTCGCCGACGCCAGGTTGATCTTGACGTTCAGGAAGCCCATCAGCTTCTGCCAGAAATTCGAGATGAACTGCCGCCCCCGGTCGGACAGAATAGACCGTGGCAGACCGTGAACCTTGAACACGTGGTCTATGAACAGTTTGGCGGTTTGCTCCGCCGTGGCCACCTTAGCACACGGAATGAAATGCGCCATCTTGGAAAACAGGTCCACCACCACCAGCACTGCCGTCTTGCCCCTTGAGCTGGGCAGATCCGTGACAAAGTCCAGGGCCACCCTTTCCCAAGGTTCGACCGGAGTTTGCAGCGGTTCCAACAGTCCGGCCGGCGGTTTGTGCACTGGTTTGGCCCTCTGGCAGGTGTCACACCTCGCCACGTAGTCTGCGACCTCCCCTCTCATTCCAGGCCACCAGAAATCCCTGGCTACTAATTCCACCGTCTTCTCCTTGCCAAAGTGCCCGGCCGTGGGCGCGTCGTGCAGCTGCTGCAGCACCTTGGCTCGAAGTTCGTCTCCCGGCACGTAGATGGCCCCTTTACGGATGAGCAATCCATCTCTTAGCTGGAAACCGTCGGCCGCTGCCTTGCCCCTTTGCACCTCTGCCATCTTTGCTTGTGCGAAGGAGTCCCCCTGCAACGCTCGTCGCACCGCCTCTAGGTCCACGGTCGCCGCGGCGCACGCCCACACTGTCGGTGCGAAGATGTGCATGGCGGCCGCTGGTGTTGCGTCCTCCAGATACTGTGGCTTACGGGAGAGAGCGTCTGCCATGATGTTGGTGTCCCCCGGGACATACTCTATTCGGAAGTCGAAGTTCGCAAAGAACTCAGCCCAACGTATCTGCCTCTGGTTCAGGAACTGTGCCGTGCGCCAGTGCTCTAGATTCTTGTGGTCCGTGCAAACCTGCACCGTGTGCTTGGCGCCGATCAGAAAGTGCCTCCACGCCTTGAACGCTGCGTGAATGGCCAGCAACTCCCTGTCCCATATGGTGTAGTTCTGCTCGGACTTGCTGAGCTTCCTGGAGTAAAACGCTCCCGGTCGCCACACCCCCTGTGGGTCTTTCTGCAGCAGGACCGCCCCCACGGCTCTGTCCGAAGCGTCTGTCTCCACCCTCATCGGCTTGCTGGGGTTGACATGAAGCAGCTGCTCTTCCGACGCGAAGAGACGCTTGAGTGCCTGAAAGGACTGCTCCGCCTGCTCTGTCCAAATGAACTTCTTTTTCTTGGAGCTAAGCGTGTCAGTGATGGCCGCCGTCTGCATCGCGAAGCCCTTGATAAACTTGCGATAGAAGTTCGCAAAGCCGACAAACCGTTGGACCTCCTTCCGGTTGCGCGGGCTCTTCCAATCCAACACCGCTCGAACCTTGGCGCTGTCCATGGCGAGCCCCTTGTCAGACAGCTTGTAGCCCAGAAAATCCACCTCCGGCACGTCAAATTGGCACTTCTCCAGCTTGGCGTAGAGCCTATGTTGCTTTAGCCTGCTCAGCACTTCCTTGACGTGTTTGTCATGCTCCTGCTGCGACTCCGAAAAGATCAGTATGTCATCTAAGAAACAGACGCACGTCTTGTAGAGAAGTCCCGCCAACACGTGATGCATAAATGCTTGAAAAACGTGGGAGCCATTTTGCAATCCAAAAGGCATAACTCTATATTCGTAGGTCCCCAGTGGCGTGAACATGGCTGTCTTCCACTCATCACCCTCCCGCATGCGAATGAGGTTGTACGCCCCCCGCAGGTCCAACTTGGTGAACACTCTGCCCTTCCGTACCCTTGCGAGGAGGTCGTCAATTCGGGGCATGGGGAAGTCCGATGGCCTAGTCACACTGTTCAAAATCCTGTAATCCACTACGAGTCTCTTTTGGGGCGTGTCCCGCTTCTTAACAAAGAATACGGGACTGCCCCCCACTGCCTTGGACTCCCGGATGAAGCCGCGCTGCAAATTATGATCAATGAACTCCTTGAGTTCTTGCAGTTCGTCCTCTGACATGGAATACAGTCTCCCTTTAGGCAGCGCCGCCCCCGGCAGCAGGTCAATTTTGCAGTCATATGGTCTGTGAGGGGGTAGCCTGTCTGCCTCCTTCTCGCAGAAAACTTCCAAAAATTCAGCGTACTTGTGGGGAATCGCTTGCAGCGTGCCTAGCAGCAGCTGTGACTCCTCTTCCTCTCCTTCCTGCCTGGGCACGATGCAGTGTTCAGCACAAAAGGAAGAGCCGAAGGTCAGCTGCCTCTGGTACCAAGCCATCGTTGGGCTGTGCTTGTCCAGCCAACTCATGCCCAATACAACGGGCGTGTCAGATAGTTGAGTGACGTTGAAGCTGATGATTTCTCTGTGATTCCCAAGTCGCATCACCATTGGTGGCGTCTGCTTCACCACTTGCCCCCCGAGCAGCTCCCTGCCATCCACCGTGACAACCTGCAGGGGCAGTGTGGCCGGCAGCAACTGCACAGCGTGCCTGTCGACAAAGTCCTGCCCTATAAAGTCCGCATTGCTGCCTGAGTCAATGGTGATTGGCACGTCTATGGTGATTCCATTGGGCAGCTGGAGAGATGCTGTGAGCCTCACTACTGGTTTGGGCGGGAGGGGGTTCACGGGCTGTAAAATCTCTGGGGACTGCTTCACTAACACGTCTGGCTGGGCCCCAGTGCCTCTTCCTCCAGCCAGACTGCGTCGTTTCCCTGCTGTGGTCCTCCTTGCTGCGTTGCTGCAGTCACCATTGCTGAGGCTGCAGTGAGCTTGTGGGGCCTCTGGGGACACTCTTTTGCCATATGCCCTGGTTCCTCACAGACGTAACACTTCCTGTTCCCTCTAGGAGGCTTCGCTTTCACTGCTGCCGGTGCTAGGGCTCTGGTTGCTGACTGAGCCCTTGCACCTCCAACCTCCATAGGTTCGGCTCCTCCTCCTGGCGGAGGCGTGGATTGCGCCCGCGCTGCTTCTCTGGGAAGGAAGGAGGGGCCCCCGGCTGGTTCGCGCCCTCCACGCCCTTCGTCCTTGCTCCACGGACGTCCTTCCAGCCTCACCCCCACTGCCAGTGCCCTCTGAACGACCTCCTGGGTGGTTCGGGGTCTCTCCCCCCTCGCGATCTCATCTTTAATCGAGTTGTGCAGCCCCTCCCAAAAGAGGTCTCTTACAGGAGCCGAATCTCTGTCCCATTCCAGGGCACTGACCAAGGCGAAAAAGCGGGCATGATACTGCCTGACGCTGGCCCTCCCTTGTCTCAGCCCATGCACCTCCTTCCGTGCAAGATCCACGTCAATACTTGATAAAAAGCACCCATCCATCGCTTTAATAAAGGCATCCGCATTCTGGAGCGCCGGATCCTTATCTCTCCATAAATTGCGTAGCCATGCTTTCGCATCCCCATGCAGATGGGACATGATGAACCCCACTCTCTCTTGTTCATCTCTAAAGTCTTTATGCAGCAGTTGCAGTGCGCACAGTACGTCGGCTCTAAAGTTGGGATACTGTTGCAGGTTCCCATCGAAGTGAGAGACCAGCCCGCCTGTCCGTCTCGCCAACCCAATTCCCTCCTGCCGGGGTGTCTGCTTTGTCAGCACGTCTAACCTGACCTGGAGATCCCTGCAGGCGGCAGCTGCCTCCTCCTCTCTCTTCCTGGATGCGAGAACCTCGGCGTTCAGTTGTGCCACTGCTTTTCTGAGGTCCTCTATCTGCTGCTCAGCCGTCATGTCGTCTGCCGTTCGTGAGCTCGCTAGTAGGCACCTGTTTCTCTCCCCTCCTCGAGGCTGTAGATGCCCACAATGGAGAGACGGAGCTTACTGTCAGAGCTGCTTGAAGATCCTAGCTCACAGAGGATCACGCTAGCCAGCGATCATTAAGTAAAAGTCTTTATTGAATTACAGTTTCCATTCTCACGCTGCTGCGCGCAAACTCTACGTCTAGTAGCTAGATCGGCGAAGCTCCGTCTGAATCTCCGCCCCGTGTGCACCAACTTAATATCCTAGCCTTGCTCCACCTTTTCCGCCTGACTGTCCTCCTCTGGGTCCCTCTACCCCCCGGGGCTTCTTCCTTCCGGGATTCCTCTGACGCTGACCCGGACCCTCCTGCCTCCTTGCGCCGGGCTTTAGGACCTGGTTCCCTTTCGGGGCTGCTTACTGCGCCGCCTTCCTCTGCATTTGAACTTGGCGCGCGCGCCCAACCTTCCACTTTCCTCTTAACCGTTTCTTCGCTCCCCGATGGAGGTGTGGCCACTCCTGACTCATGCCCTCCCTCCTGTGGTGAGCTGCCAGCGCTTCCCCCCTGGCTCCCTTCCTCTTCCCTGCTTCCTGGCGGTGACGCTGGTCCCGATTTCCAGCTGCTCCCCCCTGAGTCCCCTCTGGCTCTATCTTCCTGGGGTGCCCCCCTTGACTCCCCCCTTGCCCTGGCCACTGGTGCTCCTTTCTGTGAATCCTCTGATTCACTGGAAAGACTAGGAGATCTCGGGTCGTCGTCATCACTCATCTTTTCTTCTGCCTCCTCCCCTTCGCTCTCTGTTTCCTCCCTTGCCCGTGCCTCTGCTCCTAAACCCCTGACAGTAAGTTATGTAATTTCACCCCAGAGGAGAGTGAGATGAATGTCATCATCTTAGGTGGAAAACAAACTGCAGCAGAATGGAAACAGTGCTGTGTGTGAGGAATACAATGTGGAATGAACAATGGTGCCTTTATACAGCCCTACTTCTGAGTACACATGGTTAGGATAGTGCTGTGAAGCATCCATTGACACAATCTTGCTTTCAGGCAATGGGTGATATACAGAAGCTAGGGAATGAGTTTGTGGAAAATGTTGTGAAAAAATCTCTTTGAGAAATAAAGAATATAAGAATATCCTTGCTGGATCAGTTCTAATGTCTGTCTAGTCCCGAATCCTATTTCCCAGAAAGGCCAACCAGATACCTGTGGGAAGCCTACAAACAGGACACAAGGGTGATTATCGCCCTGCCCCCCCCCCGACACTAAGAAACATGCTCTTCCTTGTGCTATTAACAGGGAAGAAAATTTCATTGCCTTTCTATATTGAATCGCCTATCCAGACCTTATTTTTTGAGCTACTTTAGTCTACAGATGGATGGACAGGTCAAATTTCCCTATTCCTGGCTTTACAGTATAATTGTGCATGCCTTCAGAATGCTTAAGCTTCTCTAAAACATCCATCCAATTACGGCATTTTTTTTTAAAAAAGTTATAAGTTGGCCCCTTTTTTGGGGGGGGTTTAATAACAATTTAGATGTGTCCAACACAAAAGTCCCTGGGCTTATTTAGTTGTTGTTGTTGTTTAGTCGTTTAGTCGTGTCCGACTCTTCGTGACCCCATGGACCAGAACACGCCAGGCACCCCTGTCCTCCACTACCTCCCGCAGTTTGGTCAAACCCATGCTGGTAACCTCGAAAACACTATCCAACCATCTTGTCCTCTGTCGCCCCCTTCTCCTTGTGCCCTCCATCTTTCCCAGCATCAGTGTCTTCTCCAGGGAGTCTTCTCTTCTCATGAGGTGGCCAAAGTACTGGAGCCTCAGCTTCACGATCTGTCCTTCCAGTGAGCACTCAGGGCTGATTTCCTTAAGAATGGATGCGTTTGATCTTCTTGCAGTCCATGGGACTCTCAAGAGTCTTCTCCAGCACCATAATTCAAAAGCATCAATTCTTCGGCGATCAGCCTTCTTTATGGTCCAGCTCTCACTTCCATACATCACTACTGGGAAAACCATGGCTTTAACTATACGGACCTTTGTTGGCAAGGTGACATCTCTACTTCTCAAGATGCTGTCTAGGCCTGTCATTGCCCTTCTCCCAAGAAGCAGGCGTCTTTTAATTTCGTGGCTGCTGTCACCATCTGCAGTGATCATGGAGCCCAAGAAAGTAAAATCTCTTAGTACCTCCATTTCTTCCCCTTCTATTTGCCAGGAGGTGATGGGACCAGTGGCCATGATCTTCGTTTTTTTGATGTTGAGCTTCAGACCATATTTTGCGCTCTCCTCTTTCACCCTCATTAAAAGGTTCTTTAATTCCTCCTCACTTTCTGCCATCAAGGTTGTGTCATCTGCATATCTGAGGTTGTTGATATTTCTTCCAGCAATCTTAATTCCAGCTTGGGATGCATCCAGCCCAGCCTTTCGCATTATGTATTCTGCATATAAATTAAATAAGCAGGGAGACAAAATACAGCCTTGTCGTACTCCTTTCCCAATTTTGAACCAATCAGTTGTTCCATATCCAGTTCTAACTGTAGCTTCTTGTCCCACATAGAGATTTCTCAGGAGACAGATGAGGTGATCAGGCACTCCCATTTCTTTAAGAACTTGCCATAGTTTGCTGTGGTCGACACAGTCAAAGGCTTTTGCATAGTCAATGAAGCAGAAGTAGATGTCTTTCTGGAACTCGCTAGCTTTCTCCATAATCCAGCGCATGTTTGCAATTTGGTCTCTGGTTCCTCTGCCTCTTCTAAATCCAGCTTGCACTTCTGGGAGTTCTCGATCCACATACTGCTTGAGCCTTCCTTGTAGAATTTTAAGCATAACCTTGCTAGCGTGTGAAATGAGTGCAATTGTGCGGTAGTTGGAGCATTCTTTGGCACTGCCCTTCTTTGGGATTGGGATGTAGACTGATCTTCTCCAATCTTCTGGCCACTGCTGAGTTTTCCAAATTTGCTGGCATATTGAGTGTAGCACCTTAACAGCATCATCTTTTAAAATTTTAAATAGTTCAGCTGGAATACCATCACTTCCACTGGCCTTGTTATTTGCAGTGCTTTCTAAGGCCCATTTGACTTCACTTTCCAGGATGTCTGGCTCAAGGTCAGCAGCCACACTACCTGGGGTGTACGAGACATCCATATCTTCCTGGTATAATTCCTCTGTGTATTCTTGCCACCTCTTCTTGATGTCTTCTGCTTCTGTTAGGTCCTTACCACTTTTGTCCTTTATTATGGTAATCTTTGTACGAAATGTTCCTTTCATATCTCCAATTTTCTTGAACAGATCTCTGGTTCTTCCCATTCTGTTGTTTTCCTCTATTTGTTTGCATTGCTCGTTTAAGAAGGCCTTCTTGTCTCTCCTTGCTATTCTTTGGAAATCTGCATTCAATTTCCTGTATCTTTCACTATCTCCCTCGCATTTTGCTTGCCTTCTCTCCTCCGCTATTTGTAAGGCCTCGTTGGACAGCCACTTTGCTTTCTTGCATTTCTTTTTCATTGGGATGGTTTTCGTTGCTGCCTCCTGTACAATGTTACGAGCCTCCATCCATAGTTCTTCAGGCACTCTGTCTACCAAATCTAAATCCTTAAACCTGTTCCTCACTTCCACTGTGTATTCATAAGGGATTTGACTTAGATTGTATCTTACCGGCCCAGTGGTTTTTCCTACTTTCTTCAGTTTAAGCTTGAATTTTGCTATAAGAAGCTGATGATCTGAGCCACAGTCAGCTCCAGGTCTTGTTTTTGCTGACTGTATAGAGCTTCTCCATCTTTGGCTGCAGAGAATATAATCAATCTGATTTCGATGCTGCCCATCTGGTGATGTCCATGTGTAGAGTCGTCTCTTGTGTTGTTGGAAAAGCGTGTTTGTGATGACCAGCTTGTTCTCTTGACAGAACTCTATTAGCCTTTGCCCTGCTTCGTTTTGATTTCCAAGGCCAAACTTGCCAGTTGTTCCTTTTATCTCTTGCCTCCCTACTTTAGCATTCCAATCCCCTATAATGAGAAGAACATCCTTCTTTGGTGTCACTTCTATAAGGTGTTGTAAGTCTTCATAGAATTGGTCAATTTCAGTTTCTTCAGCACCAGTGGTTGGTGCATACACTTGGATTACTGTGATGTTAAAAGGTCTGCCTTGGATTCGTATCGAGATCATTCTATCATTTTTGAGATTGCATCCCAGTACAGCTTTCGCCACTCTTTTGTTGACTATGAGGGCCACTCCATTTCTTTTACAGGTTTCTAGCCCACAGTAGTAGATGTGATGGTCATCCGAACTGAATTCACCCATTCCCGTCCATTTTAGTTCACTGATGCCCAGGATGTCAATATTTATTCTTGCCATCTCATTTTTGACCACCTCCAACTTACCCAGGTTCATGGTTCTTACATTCCAGGTTCCTATGCAATATTTTTCTTTACAGCATTGGACTTTCCTTTCGCTTCCAGGCATATCCGCAACTGAGCGTCCTTTCGGCTTTGGCCCAGCCGCTTCATCAGCTCTGGATCTACTTGTACTACATTGTACTACTTCCACTGTACAATGGATCACTGCCTTGCCGTGGCGAAGGGGCTTGAAGAACTCAGAGAAGCTATGAACTACGCCAAGCAGGGCACACAAGATGAACAGGTCATAGTGGAGAGTTTGGACCAAACGTGATCCACCTGGAGGAGGAACCGGCAAACCACTCCAGTATCCTTGCCAAGAAAACAACATGGACAAATACAACAGGCATATAAAAGTTATGACGCTGGAAGATGAGCCCCTCAGGTCGGAAGGCGTCCAACATGCTACTGGGGAAGAGCGGAGGGCAAGTACAAGGCTTATTTAGTAGGTGTTATCTATTCTGCCAGGGGCAGAATCCAATCCTTTCAAAGTGGTGGTGAGATTATAGCATTTAAAAAATATTTCCAAATAGTGAATGGGATCAGGGGCAATGATGCAAATTCAACACGGGGTAATTTAGGCATCCTTTAGATTGGACTTGAGCCCAATTGGGTTGCTTTCTGAAGTGCCCCATTGGGGTCTGAAGCAAATCTTTTCATTGGTGCTTATTCCTTGTTTTCAGTCCCAAATTTGTTTGGCTTTGCCCTGTTTTTTAAAAAACAACAACAACAACAACAAAACAAAAAACATCATGCAAAGGCTACAAATTGAAGCAGGACATATGGAAAGGAACAGAATAACCTTTGCTGTTGAATATTTTTTCCGTTCAGAATCTGCCTCCATGAGCTGCTTTTTCATCTGTTGGAATACAAATAAATAAGGGCTAAGGAGGAATCTGCCTTCAGCATTGTACATAAAAGAAAATATGGTGCATGAAAACACTTCTCTAAAATGTGTATTGAGGAATACAATCAAATGAAGGCAAATGGTAAAATATTTTTTCTGTCCTTGTCTCCACTTTCCTGTTAAGTAGAGGTGGTCACACGAAGGAGGGTCAAGATCAAATATGGCTGTACTTACTTATGGATTTCTGAATCTGCAGCCTTGTGGGCTTGTCTAAGTCAAGTATAACAGAGGCAAAAGAAGAATGATTCATTGTAAACTCATTGAATGTTAAAAGCCTACTTCATGATTGTGAGTTGTTTAACTTGAGGATCTGAGTAGCATACAGCTACTCAGCTCTAAGTATGTGGTGCTTATGTACTTTTCCATGTGTGAGGTTTCCTACAGGAACACAGAGTTGTCACGTTTGCAGGATCGATTAAAATGTACCAACTGAGTCTTCAGCCTAACAACCATTATATATTTAATTCATTTTTAACTACCTTGAATGAACTAGTCCCACTATTCTAAAAAGGCCAAAAAAGGCCCAGCCCATAACTGTGTAATCTAGATAAGAGACAGATAATGGGCAACAGGAACAAGAAAACCTTTGTGCTTGGCTGGGCAAATCTAAGGATAACTAAACAGAGAATGCAGCAAATGTACAGTAAGAATTTAATGATGGAAGAGGAAACAAAAAGAAAACTATCCCACAAATACTCAGTGCATTTCAGTTGTTCCCAGCACATTTCATTGAAACAAATAGTATTTAACTCTTGTATTGTCTTATTGTAAATATTAAATAATATTTTGACAGAAGTTAGAGAAATTATTGCACTGGATGGGCAAATCTATCAGTTTGGTTTTTCTCATTTTCTCTCTCTTAAGTTTAGTTTTCCATATTCCCACATTTGTTTGTGAGTTCTTATGAATATTCAGGAGCATTTTAGTACAAATTTCTCCTAATAAACACACCTTTGCATGCATTTTCCCCTAACATTCACATTTTTTTTTGCAAAGCAATG
Organism: Podarcis bocagei; assembly: GCF_964188305.1. Taxonomy (NCBI): domain Eukaryota; kingdom Metazoa; phylum Chordata; class Lepidosauria; order Squamata; family Lacertidae; genus Podarcis; species Podarcis bocagei. The sequence continues at coordinate 57,391,625 of NC_138125.1, read as the reverse complement.
TTGCCTAATTTTTACTAAGCCATGCTTTTTCCGTCACATCTACTTCAGTACAGTGGTACCTCTGGATACGAATGGGATCCATTCTGGTGCCCCATTTGCATTGTGAAGCGAACGCAACCCGCGTCTGTGCATGTGCGGGTCGCGATTCACTGCTTCTGCACATGCACGTGACGTCATTTTGAGCATCTGCGCATGCAGGAGCAGCGAAACCTGGAAGTAACGCGTTCTGTTCCTTCCCAGTCACCACGGAGCACAACCCGAAAATGCTCAACCTGAAGCAACTTTAACCCAAGGTATGACTGTATATGCATTTTTTGTACATGTTACTTGGCTGGAGAACTGCTTTGCCAAGTTTGCAGAAGTGCAGATTTCAAAAGGTTGCTGTGTTTCAGATCATGTATCATTTCAAAAAGTGTGCATTATGTAGATTTGCCTATGTGAATGATCTCTTCCCAACCCCTAATGCACGCATGCCTTCTCGGATATTGAGAGCATTATGCAGAACCAGTTCTGTCCATATTGACACATTTCTGAAGATTTCCTTTTTTTTCTTCAGTTGCGCTCTTGGTTTCACTAGATGGCACTTTGTCTCTCTTCATGGGCTCTGCTCAGTTTCTCACAACTCCTAAATGCAAACAGATGCCCACTCTGCAGCTTCACCACCCCACCCACCTTTTTTCAGAGTTCAGGGGTTGTGTTTAGAGACATTTAATTAAGTAATAACATCTGACAAATGAAGCTTTTTCGCCTGAAAATGCCTCAAAGGTGGAAAATTGTGGCACTGAAGTGAACCTGAAGGCAAATGAGGACCTATTTGAAAAATGATTACATAAGAAAAAATGAGCCAGAAACAAGGGGAAATGAACACCTTTAATTGGCAGTTTTATAAACACAAATCAGAAAGGAAGAAGGAGGGTCCTGTCTTTCATTGGTTCATTTGAGGAAAAGATAATGAAAGAACTCTGACCAATTATGCCAGGAGGATTCTGGCATGACAGAGGACAAAAGTGGGGTGCCCTGCTTAAATTCCAGCTTAGGAAATTAATTGGGCTTACATAATTCAAAAATAAATAATTTTTGGCTTCATCAGCTAAGAAGATAGTCTGTAAGTATTCTGTTCCAGAAGTGCCTGTGTGATGACTAATAGTAAACATTTGTCAGGTGAAACATACTTAATAATTTTACGCTACTATTGCTTTGAACTTAACACTCTGCTATTTCAAGAAGTAATGGGTATATTCAGAATGCTTGGTGTATGCAGTCTAGGGATGCTTGACTCACACGCATTTTGAGTTCAAAGCCATATTTTGAATAGCTATTTGATGCAGGGTTTGAAGTGCCCTGAAAGATTGTTCCTTTGCCTACAGCAGCTGTCAGACCAATAAGTCCTGTGTGAGGAGGACACAGAACTCAGAGGAAGGAGAAGCAAAAGTCATTTGCAGTTTGTAAGCCAACCCTAGCTGTTCTTGATTTATTAATTTATTTTGTTTTTCAGTGGGATTATCAGTGTTTGGTCAATAATAGGAACAACAGTATAATATTTAAAAAAGAAACAGAGAACATGTATTTGAAAGCAAGACATGTGTGCATTCTTCCTAAGTCATAATGCTCACATTTCCCTATGCACAGATCTTATATGATAGTCATGTAGACAGTAATCCTATGTGAAGCAGCACTTTGACCCCCAGAGTTACAAAACTCAATGAGAACAAAGTTCCAACCCCATTCATTTGGGAACTGCAATCTTTTTTTTATGTTCTGTCTTCATTTAGTGGCTTTAGGTGTCACCCTTCATCACAAGATATGCCAAGCTTACACAGGACATTGAAATCTTTTTAAAAACAAACAAACAAACTCATGGTTCACATTAACATTTCTGTCAAAAACATAAACTACCGTGATTGATAACCAGTGCTAGTCATATTCAGATTTTAGTGGGTCTGCCATGAATATGACTTAGCTGAAGATCACCCTATAGCATAAAAACACAAACAGAGTGAAATACAAATACAAATAACAATTACATAGTAAATCTTGCTTGTTTCCAAATGAACTTATTTCCAATTGAACAGTGGCAACTTGTGGGGCTGTGTTGCTTACCTAGCTTCCCACTGCTGGTTATCAAGAGGGAGAGGGATAAGGCAGCTTTGAAGGGCTGTCATATAGAAGATGGAGCAAGCTTGTTTTCTCCTGCTCCAGAGGGTAGGACCTAAGCCAATGGCTTCAAATTACAAGAAATGAGATTCTGACTAAACTTTAGGGAGACTTTTCTGATGGTAAGAGCTATTCAGCAGTGGAACAGACTACCTTGGAAGGTGGTTTATTCCCCTTCTGTCAGGTATTCTTTTGTTGTGATTCCTGTGTTGCCGGTCCTTTGGGTCCCTTCCAACTCTGCAGTTCTATGTTCCTATGTATTATTTTCATTGTCTAATGATTTATCTTTTCTGTTCAGATTAGAGTAAGAAAGATTTATCACTATTGCCAGGTCTAAATTGATTGGTTTTCATGCACTTTGGCACTCCTAACTTTACAAGAGTATTGTGATGTGTTTTCATCATTACTATTTAACGGTGCCGCTATCATTAAAGATACACAATCATGCAGACTGCTTGAGAAAGTTGACATGTTTTTTGAACATCTATCATCATTATATTCTCAGAGTCCATTTTGGGTAGATCATGTTCTTTGTCTTGGGTGAAAGGTTACATAGAGAATTATTTTGAATGTGTGTTGCAATTGGTTTAATCCATTCCAGCTATGGGTTTTTCCTCCCTTTTATAAGCAGTGGTTGAATTCTGACAAAACAGTGCTGGAAGTCCTAAGGATCCAAGGAAGTGATGACTATTGAGAGGTGAGAGACATATACTTAAGATACCCTAAGAAGCAAACTTCTCTTTATTGCTACTTCACATTTTTCAGCACTGAAAATGACCTCCAAAACTCAACCATGGAAAAAGTAAACCCTGTAGGTAAACTGCTCTAAGGAAAGAAAAAGAGGGGCAGGAGACAGACGTGTATGTTGCTCACATAGCTGGGTGATTTTTGTACATAGCAGAAGGTGGGTCATATTTTCTTTTTCTTACAAAAGTTTTGTGGTCATGCAGAATTTCCTTTCCGTTCTGCACTCAATTTCTGCAGGCATTTTCCTTCTTCATGGCTCAAATACCGTAAGAGATAAGAGCAGTGTGTGTGTGAAAGTACTCAAAGGAAAGAGGAAAAGGAGAGAGTGAAGAAGTGTTAGGTACCAGTCAGTCACCCCCTCCTGATTTGGCACTTCAGCCCAGGTGAGCCACCCCCAGGAGAGACCAACTCTAGTCTTGCCCAAGGTAAGAGGGATGGAGCAGGAACACCAGTGTGATGCAATGATATGTAGAAGAGCCAGCATGATTCATACCTCCATGGTAGAGCACCTGTTTCCAGGTCCAATTCCACACCTATCCAGGTCCCCATGGAAATGTGAACTGCCTGAACTCCTGGCCAGTCAAGGCCAATCTGTCAGATAATATTAAGCTAGATGGATCATTGGTCTGACATGGTATAATACAGCTCCTTTTGTTCCAATCCATGTGGCCAATTGTGAAAATTAGTCTCCAATCTCTAGTGACATATGTGAATGGGGAGAGATGCAACAGAAACAAATGTGATGTTCTCTGTCACACCTAACCTATGCAAGAACTCCCTGTGACTTGTTCTGCTTTGCCTACTAAGCTTCCCTCTATAATTATAAAACTTCTATTGTGTATCACATATCCATCATGGATAGTTTAGAGATAACCACATAACACTGCAATCTATATTTCTCTACTGAGCCTGAAAGCAAATAATGTACATATACATCTCTATTTGCTGAAGATTAAAGCCAAGCACAGCCCATAAATTTTATTTTATTGCCTTACTTGGTATCTAAATATGGAAATTATTTTAAAACATGTACTTGGCATTTTGATATATCTGTTGTGGTTTTCATGGTACCATTTCAAATCTTCCAGTGGCAACATAAATAAAATTGCACTGAGAGCTGAGAGTTAACTGTTTGGACAGAAACAGCCTGGTTACTTGACACAACTGAACTGGATTGCCCAATTATCATAAGTTTCCATCTAAACATGTACAGTTGTATTGATTGGAAACATCCAGAAATCCTGTTGTATTGGGACCACTGACTGCAGCCAGTTTTCTGGTTACATGTCAGCACACTCAACAATATCAAAACTACACCCCATACTCCATTTACATAATGCCATGTAAATGAACTTGAAGCTCAGCATCAGACAGCCTATTCTCCTACTCCAAAAGCAACTAATTATTCCAAGAGATGAACTCTAAACTCCTTTGTAACCCTGATGTGGTTACAAACTACACTGGATCATACAACCTTCAGACTAATTAGATGGGTCCAATGAGATCCTCCAGGACATTTGGGCCAAGTCACACCCACCTGTCCTATACAGGTAAGGTCACAGCTAGGCCAAAAAGGGGGCTTGCAAGGTGCTTTGAAGCTATGGCAATCAGCTAATTCTCAGGGCTTTAAAGCATAGCACAAGGCTCTCTACCAATACCGATGGTCAGCTGATGGTCAGTGCTTGAAGACAACCTTGCAGCAGCAACCATCAGGTGATTGCAGGCAACACAAAGCACTGCCCCGATGATCAACTGGGAAGCCAAACTACTTTTTCTATGGAGGGAGGAATGTTCAATTTGGCTCCCATCTGAAAAGGAGAGAAAAGGCCAATGAAAAATAGTTCCCTCTCTTCCAGCCTGAAATCTCCTCTCTAATATGGTCATCAAAGGTGGAAGCATATGGCCAGGATTATTCTGCCACCAAGAGAACTTCTAGCTTGAGGTGCTTGGTGTACATTTTAGTATATCATGCAGCAAAGTTCCTTCAAGCCCTGCAAACAGGAGATCATTGGTTTATTGGGCAGTGGCAGCTGGCAGTAGGCAGAAAACTGAAGTCAAATGACACTTTTCTCAGCAATGCTATGCCTGCAAAGCATTACAATGACTGTGCTAAATGATGTATACTCACCAAATGAATCTCCACTGAATACCATTTTTTTTTAGTATTCCACAATACTTTTAAAGCATGTATTTAAATACATAGTTGCACATTGTTTTTTGCATTTTTTTCTAATAATAATAATCACAGATTATTGCAGAAATAAGACAGGATGGATTTATGGGCGAATACATGAGAAGGAAATAGGCTGATTTGCCCATCCCTGTCCATCTTTCCCAAAGCCCCACCTACTAATTGTCATCTTCTTTTTCCTGGCTCATTCCTATCACTATTTCAGCCTTGCTCTTCTAGGACACTTGCTACTAGGATGAGATACCTTATCAAGGGAGTGATTGCAATTTCCTGGACATGCAGCCAAAGCACCTATCAGCTGCATAAAGATGATGCCTCCCTCTACAATCACCTTCCTTTCATTCCACCTCTTTTTATGAATAGTACATCTGCTACCATTCTGTGTGCTGTCTGGTGTCCTGCACTACAACACAGGTTCCTAATTCCAAAGCAGTAGCATCACCTGCAATGGAATGCCTCATTCTAGCACAGCCAATCCGGCCCTGCAAAACTCATGTAGGCCCAGTATACGATGTCAGCTATCCCCTAATATATTTAATTTTCACACCATTGTTCCCAGTGAGCTCTGTTTCGCATATGCAAGCCATAACTTGCAACCACTTATTTCCCATCATTTGTATTTGGCAAGGCAAGTGATGCTGTAATATTTTCTTTAGCTAACAGAGAGAGATGAGGGGGTTTGACCTAAAATGGATGGATAAAGCCATTCTAATGTGATTCTTCACTCTCAAATCTTAGATGAGCTATAGATCTTCTGGAAAAGAAGTGTAAATTATTCTTTTGCAGGCCTGATTCTAGCCATCAAAGGAAACTGTGAAAATAGGGAGAATGATGCTGCCTATGAATCATTGAGGAAAGGACGAGTGAAGCAGAATGATCAGTAGTTTTCTATTTAAGGAAGGACAACTGCAAAGATGTAATTCTTAGTAAAAGGAAGTTTTGACTAAAATACCTTTTTATTTTTATAAATTCATTGTGGCTGAAAACTGTCCTGATTTTCTTTTCTTTCTTTCTTTTTTTGCATTTTCAGAACAGTCCAAATAATGCCCCAATTGAATCAAATAAACTTCCAGAACAGGGAAATTCCCAGAACTGCAGAAGACCAATCAGAAATGGAACTACAAAGAAGAAACATGCTCCTAAGGCAGCACACTCTGATCTTGGTGGGAATTCAAACTCAACGCGGAAGCAAATATTTGCATTTGAATACCATTTGACTGGAAGGATGTAGCTAGGGTGCCCTCCTTGGAACACAGAGAGAATAATTAAGGACATCAAATTACCTTACGGATCAATTCCCGAGTGCAGCCCAGAGATCCATCTCATCCAGCATTCTGTGTCTAACAATGAGCAACCTGCAGGCTGCAGGCATCGACTCTGAATACCAGGGCATAGTGAAACCCCCTTCCGAGTGAAGCTTCTTATTTGACTCCATTGCTGTGTTAGGCCTGAACATTTTATGTGCTGTATCTTTTATGCATTTGGCCTTATGCCTGCTGCGTCTTTCTATTAAGATTTAAAATAATTTTATAACAGTTTTAGAATTACACTGAGAGTCACTTTGAGAAGCTTTTTAATGAAGTGAATGGCACGCTACCAGTCAGTCAGTCAATCAATCAATCAATCAATCAATCAATCAATGAATCATAGTAATCAAAAGATAGCAAAAAGTAGTCCCTCTAGTTTGCTTCTAGCATCTTGCGATCAGAGGCGTAACTTCTCTGAATATAGACAACCGATGAGTAAATTCAAAGAGGTGGGCTGATGAGGCTCACTTAAATATGAATGCTGTTTTGTTGAATATTTGCTATATGAATATAGATATGTTTTCTTCGGGCAGCGGGGGAGGAACAACATCTGTTTTAGAGATACTATAAACCAGGAGTGGGGAAGCTTTGACCCATGGGCTAAATTTGGCATACAGGACCATTCCAGTTGGTTTGTGCAGACACTTCCCCCAAACAAGGTCCACATCATATGTGATGTCAGGTGCGGGGCATGCAAAGACATAGCTGGATATTCCAGCTAAAGAAGTAGGACTGAACTCAGGATGCCTCAGTGGTGTTCATTCCTACTTGGTTTGGGAACATGAGCTAGTACCCCATGGCGATCCTGCTGGTGCACCTGAACCCGTCAGAGTGCATGATTGAACTCCCCACACATCAGCTGATATGCAGATAGTTAAACCCTGCTTGGTTTGGGTATGTGAGCTAGTTCCCCACAGGGAAGGTACACCCAAACCTTCCAGAAAACAGGACTGGAGTCTCCACACATTGTCCAATGAGCAGGATACTGTGGGCCAACTTGGAGCACTCTCCTGTCAATTACCTGACATCATTATAGTATCAGAGAATTGACAGGTGGGTGGTCTCAAATGTTAACTTTGGACCACAGGCTAGTTTCTACACACATTCACACAAACATTATCTTTCTGCATTCCTAGTTCTCTTTCTGCATTTGTCCTTCTCTTTCCCTGCTGCCTACATTGGGATGTTGCATACCCCGCAAGCTCTTGCAAAACTGAGGCAATGAATTCCAAAACAGGTGCTCTTGATTGGACTGTGTAATGAAAGCCCTCTTGTTTCCAAAGTCCTGTCTCGATAACTTTATATTGCACTGAATCTCCTTTTAGTTTATTACCTTAAGGATCAAGTTTGGTACTCAACTCATAAATAGCAACTCTGTAAAAGGAAAGGGGGGTACTAAAATTCTGTGCACCAGAAGCCACTACCAAGTCAGCTGCCTATTCAAATGTGAGCCTGATTTTGGGTGGGGGGGGGAATGGATACGTTTGTAAAATTTGCAATATGGCTAAAATTGGTCTGTACACAGAGAAGATTCATTAAATTTGAAAAGTGAATGGTGAAAATGGAAGGGCACTTACCAGACCTCAGATGAGTAATTTCTGAGACTTTTCTTTTCCTCACCTCCCTAAAAAAAAGAGGGCTGCTCTGCATAATTTTCTCTTGAGTATCCCACCATTTTGTGATGGTCACCCCTTTCTGCCTCTTTCATACAGCTGACAACCTGCACAGAAGATTTAAGTGATCCTCTTCTAGCTGCCATCTCACTATACTGGTTTTTCAGCCCACAGAGAGGCCATTTTTTCACAACACTAATCATTAGATGGTGTGCCAAACTGTGCGCAAGAGACTGCATACATCCTTGTGGGAATGGAAGCATATCTCTGGATTCTTCCTTTCTCTTGCACAAAGGCTCTATTTGCGCTATACATTTAAAGCAGTGTCATATCACTTTAAACAGTCACGACTTCCCCCAAATAATCCTGAGAACTGTAGTATGTTAAGGGTGCTGAGAGTTGCTAAGAAGCCTTTTCTCTAGTCCCAGAGCTGACACTTGCTAGAGTGGTTGATCAATCAAGCCCACTTTCTAGGGAACTCTGAGCATTCTTCCCACTTAATATCTCTCCTAATATTAAGTTGGAAATTTTGAATATAAGGGCACCTCCAGAAGCACCTCTAACTTCTATATTCTTCCAAAAGACTACAAAAAAAAAAAAAATGGAGATACCTTGGAGAAAGAAGAGAGCTTTGATGCACCTTTCCAGTATCCTAGTCTGAAACCAAATTTGGCTGTTTGCATGGAAGGAAAGGGCTGAGTAAGCTTCAGAGTTTAAATGTGAGCCCAGCAATGCAAAGCATCATTGTTAACTTTGCACCTTTCTTGTTACAAATCCCACCCCGGACATCTGTTTCATCATTAAGAAAGCTGGGCATGATAGCCCTTGAACGGCTGACTGAGTGCTTCTCCTCCCCCCCTCCCCAATTCCCATTTTCTAAGCAGGAGGATGGAAAAACTCCAGCCCAAATGTTTTACATGCACAGATAAAATATGCTTCCAGTTGGCCACAAAAAGAAAACATCCATTGCCAGGCATATGTAAGGACCTTTGAATTGTCAGGAGGCAGCATAGGAGGAGGAAATAAATGGTAGAGAATGAAAATGTTACATCTGTTGAAATTAACAGCAGGCACCAAATTGTCAAAACTGTCAAGTTGCTTAGAGAAATCAGGGCACTGCAGATACAGGATTAGGCTGGATAAAATGCATGGCCTGGATCCTTAGGTCTGTTTCCAATGTACCATTTTTCTTTCATAGACAGGGTTCCAGTGCCATGGGCAATGCATTATGTCCAAATGAAAAGTATCTATGTACAAATGATCCATGAGCAGGAGCAGACAGGTGTCCAGCCTCCTGAGGTCTTTCCTTCTAAATCCACAGGCATTATGACATACTATATTTCATATGGATTCTGAATACATGTATTTTGTTTGTCAGTACATTTGGTTTATTTTAAATACTGAAAAGATGAGGAGACTGTACTGTACTGAAATGAAATGAAATAAAGCTCACAAGGGCTGGATTTCATTCCTTCTACAGAATGCCTAGGCAAAATCAGCATATAGGGGACACTGCTGACTCCATCAGAAATCAAAATTGTTGTTGTTGTTGTTGATGATGATGTTATCACCACCCATTCTTTCCCAGCAGACCCCAGGGTGATTTGCAACAATTTAAAATTAAAAGCAGAAAAGGAAAAAGAGATCACACCACCATTACTGTTGACAGGGCTGGCACAGAGCATCAGCAAAACCAAGGCCATGTGGGTATATCAGTGAGACTACTGCCACCCATAGTGTGCCTCCATTGGCACACTCATCTGTCCCCATCCAGATGAGCCCCATGGACTGTCCTTCTGAAAATTGGCTGCCCGGATAAATTTCTGAACATCCTTCGGCTCCTCCATTATAATATGGACTTTGAAGAAACACGAACTCAGGAGAAATGAGCTAAGAGGACAGTACGTTTAGCAAATCCTCACCGTGATCAACTCCCACCTGGAAACCTATGTCTCCACTGTGGACAGACGTGTGGATCCAGAATTGGCCTCCACAATCACTTACGGACACACTGTTAAGACCATGTACATGGAAGACAATTTTACTTGGCTACAAGTGATTGCCAAAGAAAGAAGAAAGATCCAGGTAGGCAGAACTGATGCCAATGTTAGGACCATGGCTCTTCCACATCCCGCATGCTGCTACCACCTATAAGTATGGTCACAAAAACACAAGAAAAGCCCATATCCCTGTCTAGTCCAGCATCTTGTTTCTGACAGTTGTCAAGCAGATGCCTATGATCAAGAGAGATCTGTTATCATATTTTTTTTTAAAAAAACAACCCTTTATGTTATGAGTGATAGAAATCTACAAAATAAGATATAGAACCAGTTCTGATTGAACCATGAAAGCAGCAAATGGATTTTAATTGGAAATAATAAGGGCACCCTGGTGGAGCAACCTCATGAGAGTTTTGGAAAGCTTTGGGCAAAAAGAATATAACCACATGGGGAAGAAATGGGCACTAAAAGTTTGATTGTGCAATAAAAATAAATATAAATAGACAGCATTCCAAACAGCTCGTGATCATTTATATTTCTCAATATTATGGACTCACGAAGGATAATCTGTTTGAATTCTCTTTTTTCCAGCCCCACTGCTTAAAAGGCGATCATTGGGCATTAATGTTCTTCATACAAAGCAGTGTAGCAACTGCTAATTCCCTTTTACAAAGATGATCTCCCAAAAGAACATGGTTCCAGCTTCATGGAATCGTAGAGTTGGAAGGGAACACAAGGGCCACTTCATCCAACCCCCTGCAATGCAGGAAGCTTTTGCCCAACATGCGGATTCGAACCAACGATAAACTCTCAACTGAGCTATCCACAGGGCTAGAATGCAGCACACAAAACAATTAACAAAATAAAGGTGATTTTGAGAATCCCACCTAGGCATAATAAGATCCTGGCTCTATTAGCTCTTCAAGATCTGTTTTAGCCCCACAGCAATTTGAGATTCTTTAAGCCAAGATGGCTCAGAATGAACATGGGACTGGATGCATGGGAAATGGGTGTTTTGTCACTGACCTACAGTCCCAATCAGCTTGCATGAGATTATAAAAATAGGTTTCTATTCCCTTGGAAAGGAAAAATGTCCTTTAAAAAAAGGGTGTGTGGATTGATTGAACTTTTGCTGCTGTTGTTTTTTTTCCCCTTTGGAACTTTACTGGCTCAAATCTTTGTCTTTGTGTCTGTGTACTTTTTCTTAAATGTCAGCTTTCTGTACACCTACCAATGTAATGAGAAATCATAACAGACTGCCTGCCTGAGGTTTGTGGTGTGCTATGCTTGGCTTGTGCTACGAATGGGATTAGAGTATCTAAAAAAGAGGAGAGAGAGGGGGGGCAGGCTAGTGTGGACTGATCTTGCCAAATGTCAATATAGGACTCATTTACACTGAATTAGAGACATAAAGTTCAGTCAATCCTCAGCCTATTTGTGGTGCCACAGGCAATCCCTGATCTGAATTGCTAGCCTTGCCATTTTATATTTTTACATAGCACTTAAATAACAGTCATTACTTTGCACTATCTGAACTGCCCCTCCTTTCCTCAACCTACCCCATCCCAAGAGAATCCACCCACACAGTGTACCTCTGTCAAGTCTTATCAGCACACTCCCAATTATGGCTCTGAGGCGCAACTCACTGCAACTGGCCAGGTGCCCAGCTCCCTAACGAGCTTTCATAAAATGGCAATCAACACACCAACCATAATCTTTATATCCTATAAGAAAGAAAGGAACAAACAACCACAAAAAATGAATGTGTTTGAAAATGCTTTTCAGAATTCCTACAGGGTTGAAGAATTTAGATGGGAAATCTCCCACGGGGTTCTATGCCAAGTAGGCACAAATTATATTGTTGCACATCACCCCAATCTCCAAATTGGGTGAGATTCCAGGGGTACCAGGTGCTTACCCATGGTTTGTGTTTCCTTTTGGAATGAGATACTGTGGAATAAGATTGTGGAGGCTTCATGGGGTAGCATCTCTGGTGGGGGACACATCGTGGTCCTTCTGAGGTAGTTTGTCCACCTTGGGTCCCCACCCTGCACTCAGCTCTCACCTGTGGCTCCTAGAAGCTGTCAGCATGTGACAGCAACCACACCCTGAGACTGGCCGTCTGAAGCAGGTGAGGGCAGGCAATGGGTCTCAAGCCCTGAGTGAGTCGGGGACTTTCCCTGCATGCAAAGACCGGCTCTGGTAGATTGAGCAGACAAGACCAATAGTGAGTCCAATGGTCAATAAGGCATTTTCTGCACGTGCTGTAGAGAGAAGTGAGGAGCAGATGGCGCTCATCAACCTGGGAAAGTAGCCCATCAAGAAGAAGGAAAACACGGATCATAAACTCTGCTGTCTAGCAGGATATATTTAGGAGAAGAAAATGCTAAGGTGTAAATCCTGCACAAATCAGGAGTGGAATCCCTAAAACGGCTGGATGGTGCCTTATGAAGCGCCTTCCAGTAAATCCTGCAGCCCAGTTGGTGCCAAAGGCATTGCTCTGTTGTTGGCAGATGGATGCCAACAACAACCTGAGCCTGCGATGGAGAAGTTCATAGAATTAACACCACAAAAGGGTCTTGTTTCTCCCATAGCCGCAGCCTTCTAACATTGCTCTCAAACATTGCTCTGACTTTCTCTCTGGTTTTCTGCTTTCCTTCCAGGTCACATCACTGCAAAAAAACACCTCTACTCCAAACTCGGGCTTGAGAGACAGGGCCCCACCCATTTGCTGTCTTGCACTGAGCCCCATCAACTTGCAAATATGATTCCCTAGCTCCCTGATTCCCTCTCTGAAAATCCCCACCTCCCTTCCCTTACAAGCCTAAGTTGTGGCTGAGTGTTAGATCAGGCTTCCCATATTTGTCAGAGTTTGGAACCTGTATTTGAAGAAGCCCTGGTTGAGCTTAGGAATTCAAATATGGCCCACAACCAGGAAATATATGTTCAACCAACAAATCTCCCCTCTTTTACATCTGCCTTGAACTGTCCTTTCTATGTGGCCATAATCCATTTGGTGACTTAACTTGAAGCATACTCAGCACCTCCTGCTGTTCCCTTCTGCAGATGCACAGAATGGTCTCCAGCTGTGTCTGTTGCTCTCCCCTAACCATCTTCTGAGTAAATCAGCGGCACACTGTACATAATGCAGGGCTTCAATATCACATATTGGATTACCAAGCCTTTTCCTCTCTTTAACAGCAAGCACTGAAGATTTGGATTTATGATTTACATTAATCTTGATCAGATGCCTTTCCTGCTTCAGCGGGCCCTACTTGCTTCTTGCTTCTTTATGACACAGTAAAGCAAAATTTGCCTCGGGCGTCGCTATCCCCACCCCACTGGTTCATGGTGTTTTAACACGCGCCTGCATTGTAGTGTGAAATTCAGTTCACTGGTGAATAACAAATATATTGCTTGGGGGAGGGAAGAGAGAAAGGAACATCTGGCTGTTAATATTAGAGTTGGGATGAACAGTGAGAAATGCTGACAGTGTATTAAAGAAATGAGAGGTAAATGTGAATTATAAGGCTATAATGCCATGGATGGGTTCTGAAGATGTCACAATAAGAAAATGTATCCAGTAATTTAAGCCTGAGGTGAAATTAAAGCTTTATAACTCTAAACAAGAATGCTAAAAAGGCTTTAATTAAGTCAGCATCTGACTCCTTATTCTAATGGTGTGCTGTATCCCTGGTGTTCAGATAAGTCTAGTCTCTTCCTTTCTGCTTTTTACCTGTCACACTCAAGTACACCACCTTTGAATAAGGAATCTTTCACCCTCATTTAAACATTGCTTGGCAGCTTTTCGTTCAATCACTTGCAGCTTCATGATGATCTGTGCTTATTAACCAACAGAGATAACCAATGAAAGTGGAGCAGACAAGATGTGCATTATCTGTTTTCATAAGTGGGACCAGCAAGACCTGACCAGAACTGAAGTTGTACTCTCACAGAAGTTCCTTTGACCATGAGGTAGAGCAGCTATTAATGATGGGACACCATGTAAGATGGGATGCTGGACCAGAGGGACTTTGGGACATGTGCTCACTGCAATTGTAGAAAGGCTCCTTGGCAAAGCATCTTTTAGAAACGGAGATTATCAAACTTGCACAATCCTTGCTCCCTCTGCTTTCCAGAAGTATCTTCATTTGCAGCACTCCCTGTCCCAAAAGAACTTTATTATTGTTCTTGCAGTAACCACTCTTCACCTCCATTGTCACCATTTAACTTGGCTTCACACTTTCTGTGATTGTTATTTTTCATCAAAGTGTTCTGTTCTCTGATTGCTGTCATTTGGACTTCCTTCTGGTGAATCCTTAGTAGTTCTTTTTTATATATATAATGATGATTAAAGTATAGTCAAAATTGTTCACTCCCGAGAGTATAAAATGATGTTGAAAATTAGAGAAGGGGCTGAAATGTGCTATAAAGATAATTTTGAGGGCTGGGAACTTCATCGTACAGTCAAAGATATAATGGAATCAAGGGGGAAAAGGAAGGAAGGAAGTTAGATCAGTGATGACTTGATTATGTCTGAAGTACCTTCAGAGGGAGAATATTAAAAGATTCTTTCAGATAGTAAAGAAGGGTATAAAAAGAACAAGTTACTTGAAACTACAGAAGGATAAATTAATACTAAAAACAATGTATGAATTTCAGCAGTTAAAGCAGCACTGGCTGGTTGAGAGTTTATCCCATCCAAGGGTCTTTATCCTAGCCTGATGACGCTCAGGCTAGTTCAATGAAGTTTCCATCTGTTCAGCCAGGTCACTATCTAATAACTTAATTTCCTCAAATCTGTCTGGATTTCTTTTCCATACAAAACACTGATAAATTTTTCATAAACTTGCTAGGGGAATCCTCCAATGTGGGTGGTGTTGTCTTAATGGCACAATGCTAGAGCATCCTTTAAGGCAGGGGTAGGGAATCTCTAGCCTTCCAGATTTGGTTGGATTACCACTAGCAGATTGCAGTGGAAATCCCATCTTCTGAATTCTAGCAGGTGCTGTTTATGCTGCCATTACAATATACCGATAGCTTTAAGGAAAGTCTTTGGATGTTTTATTTTATGTCTGCTTCATAGTTATTGTGCATGTGTTTAAAGTTTATACCCTCAAGACCATATAAAAAGCTTGAGTTTTACAGGCTGCAATCCTATATGTGCTTACCTTAGAGTAAGTGCCTTTGATTTTCACAGGACTTGCTTCTGACAAGACAGCCATAAGATTCCACTGCAACTTGCAAGAGATTCTGAGCAGGAAAATGGGGGGGGGGAGCGATTGTAAGATTTGGGGGGAAACACAGGAGTTCTTGGGAGTGAATGATTTAAAATGAGGAGAAAATATATATTGTGAAAATACTTGCTGCAGTCACACTGAAAAACATTTGAGGACTTCCCAGGCAGATGAACGTGCTGCAGAATATTATGGTTTTGAATGATTCCAGTTTCCAAACCCAATTCCATTTTTGAAAGAGCTTGATAGCAGTAAAATGCAGAGATGTGGATCATTTTTTCAGCCCACAGGGTAGCTTTCCCTGGTTAGGAACCTTCTGGGGTCAAATGCTGGTGGTGGGTAGAGTCAAAGGCAAAAGTAGACAGGGCAATAGATGTTGCCCTTACCTTTGTACAGTAGGTTTCATTCCAGCACACAAAAGTCAAAGGTTTCTACACAGAGAGACGCAAACATCTCCATTCAGACAAGCAGGATATATTATCACAATTCAAGGGCATATTCCAGTCAGGCAAAAGCACTCAAGCAAGGCATGAAGCAGGGCATAGGAGCCAACTCCTAGGGGCTGAGGGGTATTTGCCCCCCAATAAAATATTTAAGGGGGCCTATTCCCCCCCAAGTTGAAGGGCATTGCCATTCAAATGGTGTGCGTGCATCACATCATATGATCGATTATACTAAAAGGGGTTTACTTGGGGCCCAAAATATTTTATTCAAGTTGGCACCCCAAAGCAGGGCCAGTCAGAACTGTGACCTAGGAAAGTCCGAGGAGCTAGATGGAGAGATCTGAAGGGGATACCTTCATCCCCCAGGACTGAGGATTCCCACCATAGGTCCAATGCATCTATTTTGCATTCATCAGTGTTGTACTTTATGCAGTTCTAAAGCATTGTTGCATGGCTTCCCAATCTCTGAGCGGTGTGAGATTCCAAGGGTTCCAGGTACTTACCTAGACTTCATGTTTCCTTTGGAATGAGGTACGGCTAAGATTGTGGTGTCTTTATGATATATGGTTTATTTACACACTTATAAAACCCAGGTGGGGAGGGGTTCACAGCATTAAAAACCCAAGTGGGTTTGCTTTTCTCATATCTACAGCCTTGGCTTCAAAGAGAAATCAAACAGTGCTCTGTCTCTCTGGCTACCCAGACTGCAGCTTTTCAGCCTCTACCTTCTAGCTTGCATAACTCCATTATCCACTCTGGCTTTTGTCTTTCTAACTACCAGTGAATTGAGAGAGGGCTGTCCCTCACCCACCCGTTTGTCATCTGGCACTCATTCACTTTGTTACCTTAAGGATCCATTACCTCACCATGAAACTAGCCTGGCTATTCCAAGAATTTGAATCCTGGATCAGATGTTAACACTCGCTGGATCCAGAGATTAGAAGGGTCTCAGCATACAGGCTACTTCTTCCCAAACTCTTAACAGTATGCTGTTCAAGTGCCATAGACTGAAAAATGGGTTGTTTTCAAATTATTTGGTTTGACCTTCTAAGCTCCATAACAGAAATCCTGAAGAGTTCCTAAGCTTCATAGCATTTAAGGTGTACATACTGGAGGAGCCAATAGTCTACCCAGGATTTAGGAGTTTATTAGCTACCATTGGTACATACAGAAGTGCAAGCCTGCTTGGGACAACTCTCCCAGACTTCCCTCTGTATAATTGGTTGTTGTTGTTGTTGTTGCTGCTGTTGTTGTTGTTTTTAAAAAAACCCTGCTTTTCAAAGCCCTGATCTGAATAAATTCTTTGGATGTTCTTCCATGCTCCATATAAAATCAAGGAACCTCTAGGGTCTTGTGCCTTATCTGGTGGAAGTCAACAGCAAAGCTTCCATTAAATTCAGAGCACAGGATCTGGCCCTCTAAGAAGAAAAAATCACTGGCTCGCTTAAATGCTAGCTGCACTGTATTTTCCAGATCAGTGGTTAAGACTCTCTGAAGAAGTCACAGTTGCTTAACTTGTTGGCAAGCTACCAGCCTGAACTGAGACTGTGCATAACAATGAGGGAATGAGGGAGGCACCTTGTATGAGAGAAGAAAGTCATTCTCCAATTTGAATTAAATGCTGAAATCTTGCTTGTTGGGACTGGCTTTAGGCAAGTCGTATAGTTCAAGGTTTCTAAAGTGGCTGGAGCAGGTAGCAAAAGAAAGTGGAAGATGGCTTTCTGGTGTGTTAAATCTCTAAGGAGCCATAGGCCAACTTCAAATAGTTTGTGAATCCCTCACACCTTCTTAAACGCAGGCTTTGCTTAGTGATATCTGCCTAGGGCTGTCCTTAAGAACCAAATTTGATACAATTCCCCTTTCATTTGAAGCATTTAGGTTTAAGCTAGTTATCGCAGCTCTTGTGTGCCAAGGTATGAATAATGAGGAGTCTGATTCCCTCAGGTGTTATTCTTTAAAATGGTTACTTTTGCTTTTAGAATGCTAAGCAAGGTGTGCTGGAAGTAGGGCCTTGTTTACAAGGGTGCTCCCTGATAACAGTACAAGCAAGGTTATTTGTGAAGAAAAAAGAGAAACAATTTTCAAGCAATGCATAAAAGCAGAGATGTTGTACTTGGAGATGAGCGAACACCAGCACTTGCTCAGCCCATAAATCAGATGGACTGCTCAACACTACTAAAAAACCAACAACCTCTCAGTGGGTTTTGTTTAGAGATTTCAGGGGAAGACTGTAGCATGCTTGTAGGATTCCCTGAGGCACCCAGCTGTCCAGTCTGAAACAGGACAATGGGCTGGCAAAACCTTTGTTTATGTTCCAGCAGGATTCTTACTTTGCTTAGCATAGTGGTATAAACAAAATTTTGGGCTCCTACAGATAACTCATTTTTGGGCTCCTACAGGTAACTCATTTATTGATCATCCATCCTGATTTGCTTGCACAGAGCTTACTGCCATGGATTGGCTGGATGCAAAGGAGTGGTGGGAGGCACTAGCTGGGGAACCCCCAAGGGAACTAGACTCCAAGCCAGGGCATTGGTGGAGGGATAACGATGAGTGGTCAGAGGGAAAAGAGGGAGCAGACTGGGAGGAGGAGTTGTCAGAATCTGATGAAGTAACCGAGTTAGTGAGCTGAAAGAGCAAAGATAGGTATGGCGATGGAGTCTCAGAATGCTTGGGAAGGACTTAGGAGAAGAGGAGACGTAGGCAACTGTGGGAAGGCCTTCAGTCCCCACAACTGCCTCATGGGACAGGAGTTGCTGTGCTCATTAGTATTGCAGATATTAATATTACACAGTCCAGGGGTGCCAACTTGGGTCCCAAGTTATGGGTACCCACTGGCATCCATGATGTACGTTAATCAGTGCAGCACAGCAGTGCTACTGAGGCCTGGCAGGGCCTCGGACGTGATCTCCGCAGCCCTGTGAGGGTTTGGAGATCACGCCCAAGGCCTAGTGCAACCTCCAATGTGATTTCCGGTTTGTACCTGAAGTCGTGTTGAAAGCCTGTTAGGACCTCCAATGTTGCCTCAGAGGTCACTTTGGGGCTCCACCGCAACATCCAGTAGAAACCAGAAGTCATCTCGGAGCCCGTACTGTGGGTGCCAAGCACGGGGTGGCTGCCCCAGGGCTCCTTATACTGTAGTTGGCACCTATGACACAGTCTGAAACAATAAGGATGCATGAAAACTGACTCCTTTTCAGAAATAAAAGATTGTCAACGCCCATTAGATTGTTCAAAAATCTACTTGCAGAGCTTTCTTCAAAACAGAACAGAAACATCAATATATCCAAACAGTTCCACAAGACGTATGCCAGTCCAAGGCATAGGCTCAGCATCTTACATTCTCACTCTCACAGAGCCTGGGAACAAAGACTAAAGGTGATTCCCTTCAAAATGGTGATTTGCAATTCAACACCTCTCATATGATCTAAGGTTAAACACTCAGGTTAAACACTCAGATAGTTAATTTTCAACTCTTAAATTTCAGAATCTCTTAGAATACTGCAGTGGAATTTCCCAATGTTAAACCCTTTCACCAGTGCCCACAGCCATCCCCATTTTAGTGTCAAATAACCAATTATACTTAACAATTAGGCCTGGCACTACTGAGCAGCCTTGTTTCTTTTAATAAAGAGTTGACTTCACTTACTACATGCTATTTATTGCAGGCCCTCTCCTGACCTGCTCCACTTACATGGAGACTATTCCCTGTCTTGACTGAGCATTTGCTCTGATTTACTTGGAGAGAGGTTGTACGGTGAAGAATATCCATCCTGATTTTCTTTTGCAGTGGTTATACACTCCTTGTCCACACATTAACCAATTGTTTAAGAGCATTACCCTGTTATTTTCGTAACCACAAAGGTCTTCCTTTCTTTTTCTTTTCTTTTGGATTTGTTGCAATGGAGATCTTTACTCCACTTCCCATGGGCAAACCTAAACTTCCCAAATGCAGTTGAATCCCCCCAACAAAATACTGCCTTTCTGAAGCTGACCTTTGTAACGCTTGAACTCAGAATATTAATATTATTCTTACGGACAAAACTTTGCAGTGCTGTGATGTGGTGGTGATGATAATGATGATATAATTATATCAGGTTCTTGTATTGGGGAAAAAACCCCATCAAATCTACCATAAATGACATGATGCTATTCAAAGCTTCTATTTCGACATCCCATTTCTTATACCAGACAAGCTGAGATTGAAGCAGCATGCTGAATGCAGGCAAGTGTACTTCTGTGATGCATGTTTAAAATGCCTGCCAATGAAAAATAAGGATAAGAACAACTGAATTGCATGAGCTTCCCACTTTCCCTCAACACTCTCTGAAAGTATGTTCTCTATACGAGTAGCTTCAAGGAGAAGGAATTTAATGAAATATGAATTGAGCCATCATAATTTGGCATCCCTCAATGTACATTTCTTATTCTTTTACTTCTGTTACCCTCCATGCTAGCTTCTCACTCTCTTATTTTAATTTCCACACCAAATTGCTGTAACGGTGATAAACTATCAGAACAAAGGAAGATTCTCATTTAATTAAATTGTTAGAGTTGATAGAAATTGCATTTTCAGCCCTAGCATTGGAATAAGCTTCATTTGGAGTACAACCCGGCTTTTATAAAATATGGCCTATTAACAAGACAAAACCTATTGTAAAGGGAAGAACTCTCACTCACCATGCGTAAATGCATCTCAGTGTGTTGACAGGTCTCTTAATCTCCCATGCCTTGCCAGAAGCCTTTGTTTATGCCACCTTATGGCCCCTTGTTAACCCCCCTGTTTGAGGGCCAGAAAGGGCTGTGATGAATGCCATTCAAAACATATATATATATTTAAAGAACTGTAGTTAATTCAATCAGTTTTTAGGATGGTTCAAAGCAGTCCAGAAATGGTATTGCACTAGGAACAATGAACCTGCAGCTGGCTAATGAAGAGCCAACAACCATTTTGATAGTAAAATGAAGAAAGGACAGCACACAGTTAGAATCAGAAGCTATGCTCCTATTACTAGGTGAAAAGAAGGAGTCTTTAATAGGGCTGTGGATTAAATCGAGTCAAAGCTCAGATTCTGAACAAAATAGCCCCACCTAGAGCGGTCTAGGACTGTCAAAAGGTTATGTGGTCAGGTGGGGGTGGGGGGAGGAGAGGCAGGCAGAATGGTGAAGCAGGATTGAACTCTGTGCTCACTAGTGGGTGAGCTGACTGTAAGCAAAAATATACCAACATACATTACTTAGCCATACATAGCCATATTAATTTCAAACGTTAACTTTGACTCTATTGAAGGATCACCACAACCACACATTATAATTATTCTGCTTGGGGAAAGTACTGTATTTGGATGCTTGGGGATCTGCCACCCATTTATCCAGATCCAGGGGCCTAGGAAGGGGGGGGGCAGTGGGTGCGGTCCACTCTGGGTGTCATCCCTGAGGGGGGTGACCCCAAGGCACACTGCAGGGGGCTCGCCCCACTGCCCTAGAGCAGCCACTGTGCATGTTAGATCGCCCTGCCGCTACTGCAGCATGCGATGGATTGCTCCGCTGCCGCGTGTGGCAGATTATGCTGCCCCCCCGCACAGCTCGCTCTGCCCCCCCCCCCAGGTGCACGACATGGGCGCCGCTCCAGGCACCCATGCAGCTAACTCTGCCACTGTCCGGATCACATCTTAAGCCTGTAACCAATGTTTTCAGTTCTATTTCTTATGAGCCACCTGCTTCTCCAAAATTAAAGTACAGCAAACGTAGACCAATAATTTATCCATTTTAACTGTTCACAGAGAACACCTGGTATAAATACTTCAAGATGTATTGATTATGAAAGAAGAATTGTAATTAGTCACTAAATCTTAGAGACCAGTTAATAGCAGGTCTTGCTCTATTACAACTGTAATCTATAATGTTTTGCATGACATTATTGAAATGTCTTAGATCTTATTAATCCAGAATGCACAAAGCTCTGTGCATGGTTACCGTAGATCAGAAAACTGACATTGCTTAATTGCCCTTCTATCAAATGTTTGCATTTTGAAGGATACAACTGAATCTGGATTTTGGCCTAACATAATGAAATGTGTTATATGGATACAGAGCTATGCAAATATGTACATATCTAATTACACCAATTTCATCAAAGAAGATACCAACAGTCCAATCATACCACGTAAAGTCACCACCCCTACTCCAGTTAATCTGACAATTATCACAATTATAAACCCAGGATCACTATTCTCAGCTTCACACATTACATAGAGGCAAAGCAGACTTTCCCACCAAGCAAAAACTCCAAAGGAAACATATGTCCATTAGCTAAACTTGTATGTTCATGAATTTGTTGTATTCATACAATTTACATTTTAGCTGAACATGTAAAACTTCTAAAACTGTAGCCATAACTTGAGATACAAAGGATGGATAGAGCCATGAAAGGGCTTTTGCCAACACATCTCAAAGACCCACAACAGCAACATTGGGGAAAACGTTGTTGCTGTTTTTATTGTTTAGTCGTTTAGTCGTGTCCGACTCTTCGTGACCCCATGGACCCCATGGACCAGAGCACGCCAGGCACTCCTGTCTTCCACTGCCTCCCGCAGTTTGGTCAAACTCATGTTGGTAGCTTTGAGAACACTGTCCAGCCATCTTGTCCTCTGTTGTCCCCTTCTCCTTGTGCCCTCAATCTTTCCCAGCATCAGGGGCTTTTCCAGGAAGTCTTCTCTTCTCATGAGGTGGCCAAAGTACTGGGGCCTCAGCTTCACAATCTGTCCTTCCAGTGAGCACTCAGGGCTGATTTCCTTCAGAATGGATAGGTTTGATCTTCTTGCAGTCCATGGGACTCTCAAGAGTCTCCTCCAGCACCATAATTCAAAAGCATCAATTCTTCGGTGATCAGCCTTCTTTATGGTCCAGCTCTCACTTCCATACATCACTACTGGGAAAAGGTTAGATTTGATTAAATACAACCTATTAGAGTATCCACAATGAAATTAAACAGATTAACTGAAACAGAACATAGTCTAGGCAGGAAAGTTCCCCACTTCTGGACACGTCTACAGGCTCTCCTTGCAAGGATTGGAAGGAATTCTTCCTCCTTGCCAAGAGAACCTTGAGAATGAAAGTTGACCAGCGCGCTGTGGTGCCAACAGTCTGGCATTCACCCAGATGTGCAGGCCAAGCTCAAGGGGCATCTCAGGGTCCGAAACCCTATTTGGCAATTGATGACCTAAAAATGCCCCAATCTCAATGATGCCACATATAACACACACACACCCCAATATCTTGTTAAACACTTTTCCTGCCCAAACTAACAGCTAATTAAACAAATCAGAAAATACACAGCTCCAGAAAAAGAAAACTTCCAGGTGTATGGAGTAGGCAAAAAAGAAGAGTCCCTGGGCCAATTTGCTGTCAGTATCTCCGCTCACAGTCAGAGGTAACTGCCCCCCCCCCGGGCAACCGACTGAGATACTTGTTGACCTTCCCGTCTGCGTCTCCCGGCAGGCAAGGTCGTAAATCGGCGATTCTCCTCAGATGTGAGAAGAACACACCCTCCTCCTTCTCTCCCTCCCTGCATTCCCCCAGGGAGGGGAAGAAAGACAGACAGGAGTACTATTTACATGTTTTATTCCTGTCACTCAGCAGTACAGAGAAAACATGTCTGTACCCTCCAGACTCCGGCAGTAGAGTCACAACTCCGCCCCTGTACTTCCAGCACAGGTCAGATGACACTCTGAGCTAGCATCCGGTGCTCAGTAGAGAGAAAGGACTGCCCCCTTTCTCCACTAGTACAGTTGCAGACATCAACATCCTGTTTTGCATTCCAGCCACCTGCAGCTGGCTTTTGCATTGCTGCTTTTTCCTGACATTTGCCCCCCCCCCCAATTCCTACTCAGCTCCCAGAAATGGTCAATTAGCAATGCCCATGCTGCCTAGGGAGAGAGCACAGGTGCAAAAATGGAACCCTAGAGAGGAACCATCTAACAAAGTGCAGCTATCAGGATTGGTTCATTACGATCTTTCTGTCGTTGCCCATTTTCCCCTCAGCTGAGTGGGAAGTCCAGGGTGTAGCAAAGGCACCCCTGTTAAGCTGGGAGAGGCATTGTATCCAAATTTGATGTTTAGGTTTTGGTAATTACTCCACTTCGTTTAATGGTGCCCTGAAAATTTAACTAAAGGGTTAATTCCCTTACAGTTCTGCACACAGGTATGATGTATATGTTCTTTAGTGCACTTCAGGCTGACTGGAGCCAGATCTTGAATTCATTTAGTTACAGATCACAGTGGAGAAGGTAGTAGGTTTTCTTTGTAAGTTCAGCACCTCGCCATATTGGCAGGAGGTAAATTAAAATGTATTTCATTCAGGGACCCACATCCCAGTATTGGGTTTGACAAAAGTGGTAGTGGTTGGGCAGAAACCCCCCTCTATCCTCCATCCAGGTAAGCCTAGAATATGTTCCCAGCAGGTGAAATCAGAAGAAGAGGGAGAGTGTAGAGCAGGGAGCAGTGAGTGGGGTGGCCTGGCCTTGGCAGAGGCCTGAGATCCAGGACCACATTTGCCCTCCAGGTCTGAAGTTCCCCTCCCCTTCTCTAGAGGGAGGCATATCCAGAGCAGCCTCTCCTCTATAGATGTTGCCCTTTTATTTGCAGTAGTATAAAAGGAACAATTACATCTCTGCATACTGATATTCTGAGAACTGTTTTCTGTTTTTATCACCTGTGATTAGCATCTGAGATGTCCCACTTCTCAGCTAATTTGAAAAATATTAACTGGTTCTCTTGCTTAGCTCCATTTATTAACAAAACACCAGGTATGGGTCGGCATTAAAAAAAAGTCTTTGACCATGTATTGTAGCTTGGAACTGCAGGTTATATTGCAAACCATTAGTTAGCCAATATTCCATTAATTTGAACACAAATAATTTTATATTATGTATGCTGACCTTTGCAGAACATCTTCTGCTTTATTTACCAATGAATTTTACAAGTTTTATTATCAACTGTGATTTAATTTCCTAGACCTCATATTAAACCCTGCTAGTTTTAATTTAAAGGGATAAACAGTCTTGAGATGAATACTTACTGCATTTAGTAGCCCCAAAATATATTACAGAAGGGAATAAATAAAGGTAAATACAACACTTTTTTAAAAAATACACTCCACTCACAATTCATTTTTTACCAATAGGGGTGATTATTTTTAAATGGGAAGAGCATGCTTTAATTCTAAAATAATTCACAGGCATATGTAAGGTATATTACAATTTAAGGTGATGCCCACCCTACATAAAATATAAAAATATATAGCATTGTATCACATTTGAACTTCATCTAAACCTTTTATGATAGCAGTGTGCACTAACCACAAGATTCAGTACAGACCACAATTGGATGCTTCAGAAAACAGCCTGCCTAAGTTCAACATGCTTTATAGGCTGCCTAATTTGGCAAAGGGCCCATCTAAGTTTGCCTTTTCCCCTGGGCTATTGGGAAATTGTTAATATAATATAATATAATATAATATAATATAATATAATATAATATAATATAATATACATAGCCATAGCTGTTTTGGGTGCATGAAGCATTCTAAATTATATGCAAATAATCCAGGAGCCTATGTGCTTAACACTATACACAGAGAGAGAGAGAGAGAGAAAGAAAGAAAGATCTATAACTTTTTAAAAAATGAACAGGAGTGGATAAAAGGTGAAGACATGTTTGGTACTCTTAAGGTGATTGTTCCTGCAAAAATTTAGAAGGATAGCTGCAGTCCCTCAAGGGTTGGAAGCAGAAAGAGTTATCCACACTGGAGCTGATTTTCAAGTCATCTTTAGCATGGCAACTGTAGCTGTCAATGATGGACCATTCACACAACTGGCCATATGCAGCCCAGTCACATATGATGAACTTTGCATCTACTGAGAGCCCTCAGGAAACCCCACTCAGTGTGGCCTATGCTGTATATGATACTCATAGCTTGCAGCTGGTATGAACACTGGCTGCTAGACAAGGAGCAGTCATAACACTTCATATGCTTCAGATTGTTTTCCATGTCTGGCAAGCCCTGGAGAAAAGGCATCAATGGGGTGATGGGGCAATACTGAGCAATATTTCAAATTTTATATGGCTTAGAATCATCCATCAATTCTTGAAACTGGAACCAGTAAAAGTATATCAATACTTACATTTCTTTCATTCAAATAAGAATAGTTAAGACCCATTTCCTTAGCATATTTGTGGGCTACATAATACATTAGCTGCTGATATTGCAATCAAGGCAGAAAAAAGCAGGCATGTTTCATATGTTGTGGTAAACTGATGCTTTCCCGTAGAATATTTCAGATGTTTTAACTGTCTTGTGCATTGCGTGCTGAGGTCCCCAAAACACCCTTAACCCCAATAACTCACACATCACACATGAATTTTTGTTTAAGGTTTTTGGCATAATTTTGGCCACAACTTTATTTGCATACAAATTGTGAGTGGTTGCTTAGGCATTGGTTACGACTAGCTGTCCCTCCCGCATTGGGGACAGCACTGGCTCCCGGATTCCAGCGGAAGCCAGTGTGGAGGAACAAGTTCAGGGATAGGCGGAGCTGCGGCACAGACCCTCAGCTTCTCCCCGCATGCTCCTAGGAACTTACACGGCCCAAGCCCGATTCCAGGGGCTTGGACGAATGGATGGTAAGTCCCTGAATTCCTTTAACGGAATTCCCATGCAGCAACCTCATTGGAGGGGCAGGCACAGCCAATCCATACCCCTCCACCAACCAATTTAAACCAATGCCTAACCGCCAACCTTACAAGTTGTGACGTATTGCTAAGCAGTAGGCAAAACCCAAGAGGCACGCACTAATCAGCCAAATGGTAAATTCCTACTGGGCCCCCGCACCAAGGCGAACGACCCCATGACAGGCAAAGCAAGGTCAAAGCGCAAGCCCAACAAGGGAGGGCGGGCGGGAGATCCGATGTCCACAGCGAAAGAGAAAGTACCCTGCTGTGGACCTTCCTTAAATAACCTCTGACCCCTCCCCCAAAATTGCAACATCAAATTTACCCCAGCAACACCAACTCCAGCCAAAAGTAGGCCCCTTAAACCCATCCACCTAATTACTACAGGGTGCTTTGTCTGACCCATCCGCAACACGTGCTCTCCTTTAGTGAGAACACGCTTTGCGTGCTGAGGTCCCCAAAACACCCTTAACCCCAATAACTCACACATCACACATGAATTTTTGTTTAAGGTTTTTGGCATAATTTTGGCCACAACTTTATTTGCATACAAATTGTGAGTGGTTGCTTAGGCATTGGTTACGACTAGCTGTCCCTCCCGCATTGGGGACAGCACTGGCTCCCGGATTCCAGCGGAAGCCAGTGTGGAGGAACAAGTTCAGGGATAGGCGGAGCTGCGGCACAGACCCTCAGCTTCTCCCCGCATGCTCCTAGGAACTTACACGGCCCAAGCCCGATTCCAGGGGCTTGGACGAATGGATGGTAAGTCCCTGAATTCCTTTAACGGAATTCCCATGCAGCAACCTCATTGGAGGGGCAGGCACAGCCAATCCATACCCCTCCACCAACCAATTTAAACCAATGCCTAACCGCCACTCGAGCCCCTTACGCTCGCCGCCAACCACTCACAGCCTCAAACACACCCTCAACTTATCCACCACTGAACTCAACCACACATCATTCCCAACAGACGACAGATGAACCCCATCCATCATAAACAATTCAGTGGCTTTGAACCTGATCAAGGGGTGTGAAATCACAAACCCGCCCAAATCAGCCACCAACTTGCTCACTGCAGCATTAATCCGTTTCCTGGACCGCTCGGTGGCTTCCACATAAGGGCTACCCCTCCACTTACGGCGTTGAAGTAATTTTGACCAAATTATTTTCGTTGGCTGCACCATGGCCGCCAAATCCTTCACATCTTCCAATATCATAGCACGCAGAACAAAACAAGAATGTGACACCAAATCATTCTCCCCAAGCTGAATGACAATCGCCGTAGGAGGGCCCTCCAAAAGAACACGCCTCTGGATAAGCGGCAGCAGTTCCTTCCACAGCATTCCCCTTCTGGCGATCCAGGACACTTTCACTTCCTGCGGAAAGCCAAGATCGTCACCCAAGCCAGACTGTCGAGCTCTGCGAGCCGCCCAGTGCACAATACTGTGCCCCACAATCCAGATACGTGTAGGGGCTTGACCTAGGGTAAAACAGATACGTAAGCACACGAAATTGCATCATTTACGTACATAACCCTTGTATGCGTCCGACCTCCAACGACCCAGGTCTTTTATCCTTCTTGCCGATAAACCCCAATGAGCGGCCGTCGTCGCGGCCCCAATCCTGAAGGAATGAGGTGCAAACTCAGCGGCAGCCAGGCCGCATGCCGCGATGGCCTTGCGGAGCACCTTTGAGAACTGGTGACGAGCCAACGGGTGCCCATTCTTGTGAACAAACAAGGGGCCCATGCCTGGTGGACGCAAGGCTAAATACCTCTGGAGGTCCTTGACCGGACAAGGGCCCTACTCTCCAGTGGCGGGGAGCCGAATCACCGCTCCCCTACCCCGCTGATCAGTTTTTGAGCTCCTGACGTTGACTTGCACCTCAGACGGAGACAGACTCACGTCCTCTAGTAATAGACCCCTAGAACCACCACCCCGGTTAGGTTCAAGCACCACTTCGCCCACTCTCAGGGCCCTGGAGAAGGCTAAAGAAAAGGCTGCAGAGAACAGCCGGGCCTCAAACCTGTACCAACAGATGCTCCTCAGTTTACCACGCATCCGAGACAACAGGTGAAATGTAATGGGCCGCCGGGAAATAGGCCTGGAGGGACGAAGCCGACCCCAGCCCTCAAGTGCCTTTCTCACCACAAATTTCCCGCATGGGTCCTTATTAAAGAATGCCTTACTAAAGAAGGATATTGCTGCAGAATGCAGTCTGAGCGTCCTGTTTGCCCGACGCTTCTGAAACAGGTGCGCCAGATACTGGAGCACCTGAGAAGTAGAGTGGGGATTAACCACACCTCCCAACTCCGGCTGCCCAATGAACTTTAAAAAATCACACCAAGCCTTCTCATAAGACTGCAAAGTGGAGGGGGCAACAGATGCAGCTACTCCCTGTAAACTAAGTGCTGCCAAGGTTCCAGAGGTGATCCGGGAAAAATTCCGGACGTTCTCGAGCCTCTGGCGCCAGGGATCTGAACCGCTCCATCTGAAAGGGAGGATGAAGTGTCCCTCCGACTCTTCTTGGCACGCTTCCCGGATTTCCTTCGGCGGCGGCGACCCCCAGAAGAAGCTTTCGGAGGGGGAAGCAGGCTGTCCTCCACCGAAGACTCGGAAGCGTCACCTTGCTGATCTGTATTTAAGATAGGCTGAGAAGAGACAACCAGTGAATGACCAGAAGCCGCCCTTGCAACTAGAGAAGGTGGCGCACCAGTGGCGCGGGCTGCCCGCCCCCTGGCAGACGCCCTTCTCCTGGCAGTACCCTTAGTGCCTCTACGGCCCCTAGACGTGACGGCCGGAGGCTCAGGTGAACTCGGGGGCTGACTAGAGGCATCAGGCATCAAGAAAAGTTATGTCACATGATTGCCTCACCACACCGGGCTTGAGGCCATAGCTGTGCTCACCAGCCGCCCTTGAAATAAAAACCAAAGGGCAAAGATCCAGCAGCACCAGCCTGAACCTGAAAATCCCTGTGCAGGTTCAAGGTATCCTGCCATGGCGAACTACTATTGCATACATTCAGGTCAGGAATTGCTACCATCACCTGATATCTGCCTTCACCACGCTTGGTAGGCGTACACAAAGGTAAGGGGACCTCAGGCCGCAGGCAGCCTGGCCTAGTGGGAAGATTAATTAAGTGACCCAGCAAGATCGGATCTGATGAAGCATCACTTGCTACAGAGGAAGTATTACAAAATAACTTCCTTCAAGGCAGACAGCTTCTCCATATGCAAGTGGCATGTTTTAGCAACGATATCCAACTGGATCCCTAAATAAAATGGGAATATGGGCAAAAGATATTGAGCTATTGCTTGCCAACTTCCCGCCTCTGCTTGGGCAGGGGGCATCTTGTGCTGCCATCATGATATGTGAATTTACAGGGCCGATGCTGGCCAGAACCCCTGAAGGAGTCCCAACCAATCTGCCGCCGAGCCAGCTTCCTTTTCAGACACACACTCTGTGCAATGCAAAAACACACTCCGTGCGGTGCACACACTCTCCATGCAAAGCAACTACATACTCCGTGCAATGCAAAAACACACTCTGTGCAGTGCAACTACACACTCTGTGCAATGCACACACAAACCCTCCGTGCAATGCAACTACACACTCTGTGCAATGCACACACAAACCCTCCGTGCAATGCAACTACACACTCCGTTCAATGCAAAACACACTCCCTGCAATGCACACACCCTTCATGCAATGCAACTACACTCCATGCAATGCAACTACACACTCCATGCCCTGCACACACCCTCCGTTCAATGCAACTACATACTCCATGCAATGCACACACACTCCGTGCAATGCAAAAAAAAAAAAAACACAAAACACACACACACTCTGTGCAATGCAACTACACCCTCCATGCAATGTACACACACTCTGTGCAATGCAACTACACACTCCGTGCAATGCCACAACACACTCCGTGCAATGCAACAACACCCTCCATGCAATGCAACAACACCCTCCGTGCAATGCAACAACACACTCCGTGCAATGCAACAACACACTCCGTGCAATGCAACTACACACCCTCCGTGCAATGCAACAACACCCTCCGTGCAATGCAACAACACACTCCGTGCAATGCAACAACACACTCTGTGCAATGCAACTACACCCTCCATGCAATGTACACACACTCTGTGCAATGCAACTACACCCTCCGTGCAATGCAACAACACACTCCGTGCAATGCAACTACACACCCTCCGTGCAATGCAACTGCAAATCTCCTTGCAATGCAATGCAATTGCAGCCCGTGCAGCGCCGTGCTCTGCAACGCACAGAGCAAACTGCAATGCGGGCACGCAAAGGTGCTTTCTCCCAGTTGCATATTGCAAATGTGGCACCCGTTACCTCCCTCGCAGTGAGGTAACCACCAAAAGGACCTAAGTGTCCAGGTAGAGCAATGGGGGAGCATGCAGCTGTCCCATACAGGGACCGATCCTGCAACCTAGGCATTACCGGCACTATGCGCTGACCCAGTGAAACCAATGCTTCATGGACCACATGGGGACACTATTCAGGCCGTAAACGCTTCCAGGCCATCGAATTCTAGGGCAAAGCCCTAGGATCACCTGCTAGGCCAGGCATAAATGTTTCCAGTGAAATAGCAGAGTTGAGGTAGCCCACAGCTTGTCCGGGTACCCCTGCTTGCCCTTTTAGAGGGAAGCACCCCTTCAAGAAACCCAAAGTTCTTTTATCACAAATGGGCCGAACTACCCAGCAACAGAATAGCTCAAAAGGAGCAGTTTGTTTTGTTTTGTTATAACAATGGCTAAGAGGGGTATATGAACCCTGTCTCCCAGGTCCTAGTCCTGCACTTAGCCACTAAGCCACAATGGCAGTTGCCACTATCAGAGCAAAACAAACTTAAAGAAAATAAACTTGTTCAGAAACAGCATAGTTCAAGAGCATATACAGAGTGCTCATAGTCCTTGGAGGGACAGGGAGCCTCTGGGGCCCTCTGTCTGCCTCAGATATACATTAGCAGCAACTGGGCCTGGAAGCAGATACATAGAGAGAATGAATCACGTGTCAGAGACTTAACAATTAACTGCTACCTGTAGCAGACTCAGGCTTGGAAGTTATGTGCAGGCCGAATAGGCCTCCCTGCTTCAGCTCTTGAGAATCTTAGTCTCATAGCCATGTTAAAAGAACTCAAATTAGTGCTCCCACCCAAGGCTAGCTTAAAATTTGGCCAACAGCGCTGCACACACTCAACATAAAGCCAACCTTCGGGGTACTATAAACGAAAGTGATTCCAGCTAAGCTGGGAACAGCCCTGACTAGCCCCACAATTTCAACAAGCAAAATGGAGGAAACCTTTTTGTGAAAGAAAGCCCCTAATGGGGGCTCTCTCCCTATTGGGAAAGGCAAGCCACAGATACAGGGAGAATCTTCCTACGGGGCAGGGTAAGGGGTGGAGAATAAACGTAAAACACCCAAAATTGCCACCAGCCAAATGAACCAAAGTTAAAACACTATCAGTGGAGTGTAAACCTACAATCCACCACCAGGTGGCGCAGCCTGCAAGCAAACCCAATTCAGGCTGCACTTCCACCTTCGGCCACTGGGGGCAACCAACCGCAAAATGAGGCAGAAAGAAAATGGCGCTCCCGCCAAACTGCCTGCTCACGATCCCCAACCCGGCCCAGCACAGAAGGCCTGCAGGCCCTGGCTAGGCCAAAACCAGGCGCTCAGGCAACCAGCGGCTCCGCCGCAGCGCCTCCGCCGCCCAAGGCCGGCTAGGCCGCGGCGCGCACGCCGGAGCGCGAAGCAGCGACCGCCGGCGGCGGCAAGGGGTCAGGCAAGCGCCGGCCGCCCCCCCCCCCGGTGTAAGCCACCCCGCCGCGGGACCGTCCCAGCGGCCGATCCCGGCCTCCACGGATGAAAGGGAGGGGAAAGGCCCAGCAGCCCCAAGCCTCCCCGGGCCGAAGCAAGGCCCGAAGCCAAGCCGGCAGCGCGGCCGCACTGCCGCCCGGGGTGCTCCCCCGGCGTCTCCCTCCAAACAGAGCGCGCCGGAGCGCGCCGCGGGGAGGGCCGACACGAGCGAGGTAAGAGCCGCGGCGCCCGTGTTCAAAACAAATAATCGGGGAACAAATCAAATCATAAAATTAAACGTTTTGCCCAGCTGCCCAACCCAGAAGGGGAGCCCGGGTGCCAGGGATAAGGCCGGGGACCAGCGCCTCAGCCGCGGACCAGGCCGCGGGCGGTTAGGGTCGCCCCAACCCCCCCCAGCCCCCAAAAGCCCTGCCAAGGGGGAATGCAGCCAGGCAAACTAAATTAAGGATGATAAGGAAATGATTATTAATAAGGAAGAGATTAAAACAAAAAAGGGGGGGTGAGAAGAAAAGGATAAGAGAGAAGAAATTGGATTATTAATACAACCAGTCCTTCGCCGTGTCCAGCTAGATCCGATGTCCACAGCGAAAGAGAAAGTACCCTGCTGTGGACCTTCCTTAAATAACCTCTGACCCCTCCCCCAAAATTGCAACATCAAATTTACCCCAGCAACACCAACTCCAGCCAAAAGTAGGCCCCTTAAACCCATCCACCTAATTACTACAGGGTGCTTTGTCTGACCCATCCGCAACACGTGCTCTCCTTTAGTGAGAACACGCTTTCTAATCAAAATTTCCCAGAAGCTTTCCCTCTTCCCTCACTTTATAATCCTAAATGCCAAAGACAATTCAATATCTGATAATAGAGTCAGACAGCCTACCATAGTTACAGGTTTGACTGATGCTTTTATCTCTGCTAAGTAAACTTCAAAAGTTTCTTAGTCCTTTTGATTTCTCAAAAGAAAGTGGGCTTATTAGAATCTCGATAATATTACTTTGCAATTTTCTTTTACCTCCTTGAGTAATCCAAATGAATGGATGAAACTTGTTGTTTCCAGTCAAGTACAAGTTCCACTTTGCTGGGTGGTCAACCACAAATGAAACAAGGGGGATGGGGGGGGGGCTTTTCAAGTTTTAAGACCATTTTGAGAAGCATTTATCTTGGCTAAGTCTGGGGTCAATCTTGGATGATGTATTTGATCAACGTATTAAAATAGAATATTGTAGTATTATCTAGTGCTTGGAGGGGGATGTAAAATGAGATTCACCTAAAAAGCCCCATCAACAGAAGCCATGTGCAAGGATTTCTGCTTGCACCACCGCGATTCATCCCTTCTTCTCCCCCTATCCCATATGGCAAGTTGAAATGCTTGTGCAGACAGAAAATTTTCATAGTGAAACACTGAATTCCACCCACAGAATGGACTTCCCAGCATAAGGTTACTAATGTGAAAATTAGGCAATTTGTAGCACATTTGATCTATGTCTGGGATATGGCTCCCACTGAACCCAGTAGGGCTTCGTTTGAAGTGTTGTTGTTTAGTCGTGTCCGACTCTTCGTGACCCCATGGACCAGAGCATGCCAGGCACTCCTGTCTTCCACTGCCTCCTGCAGTTTGGTCAGACTCATGTTAGTAGCTTTGAGAACATTATCCAACCATCTTGTCCTCTGTTGTTCCCTTCTCCTTGTGCCCTCAATCTTTCCCAACATCAGGGTCTTTGCCAGGGAGTCTTCTCTTCTCATGTGGTGGCCAAAGTATTGGAGCCTCAGCTTCAGGATCTGTCCTTCCAGTGAGCGCTCTGAAGTACATGTACGCTAATGATGACCCTGCTAAGTGAAGATGATAGCAGATGTAAATTCAGCACAGCCCTAGTGAACCTGTTCTATATTAAGTGGGCTCAAAGAGTTCCAAAGCACAAAACCTAAACTCCACTTGTAGATTAAATTCTCAATTACTTATTGTCGCCGCAATACCAAATGGAGTGTGGATTTTGCCTTCTGATATTGTTCTTCACTTGAGCACAGTGTCTGCTGGTATATATATATATATATATATTTGAAAAAAACAAGGTGGGGAGGTGGGGAGAACCAAAACAAAAAAACAAAAACCCACAACCCTTGCTTTTGCCATGTTCCAGAGATTACAGTTGTGTAGCATGAACAAAACCAGAGAGAGGGAAATGTTTACATGAAGAGTATTTGCATAGTGCATTATTGTGTACCATTTTCAAGCCTTTGTAGCATATAGTAGGTGACATATAAGGGTAAAGAAACAAAAGTGATTGTCGCTTTACTTTCTTAATTACAACTTTATTACTTACTAAAGGTGATCTGCATGACTTCATTAACCATTTGACAGCCAAATGACCATTTCCTCTTTTCCTCTGCCTACCTCGTTCCGGTGACCATATGAACTAAATCCTAGGGGCCGAGGACCCTTTGCCCCTCACTCCCAATAAAATATTTGAGGGGGCCAGCCCTCCCCAAGTTGATAGGCATTTCCATTCAACTGGTGTGTGCTGCAATTGTGATTGATTATGCAGGGGGTGCTTATCTGGGCCCACCAAAATTTTATTCAACTGATGAGCTGGTGACCCTACTCTGGTTTTGCATATGGGGTCAGTTATGCCCCTAGATCCTTGCTCTTCATTGCTCCCAAACCATAAAGGTATGCAAAGCTAGGCTTGCCAGCAGCCAGATTGTCTCTGCCTATACACTTTGGGGCTCAATGAGTCAAACCGGCAGCCCGGGAAACTTTATGTTCCAGGTCTTCCCTAGCTAGTAAGCCATGAAAGGTTGGTTAAGGTAAGTGTTCATTCAACTTTGGTTGCCTTAGGATGTGCCCCACCTTAACCTATTTCTTTATTCCTTCCCCACCCAAACACATAGTTGTGATTTAATTTGTGCCTTTTGAGATCATTACAACTTTGTCTTATTTTTGTTTTTGCTGAATGTTTACCAGATTCCCAGGAATGTTTAAATGCCTCATGTGCAGTCATGAAAAATAGGATGGCTGCTACTTTTATAGGGTATAAAGAGGTACAGTAAAAGCTTTAAGTTGGAAAAAGTCAGGTTGGATGTGGCTTTAACTGTTGTAAAAAAAGTGGCAAAAGTCACAGTTTAAATGGGCATGTCTTTGGACTAGTTTGAAATTGCAAACGTCATTGTGTCACAGTACATTGCCTTCTTTACTTCTTGCAAAAAATCTACAGCTACTTAATTATCTTTATGGGCACTTATTGTCCCCATTGATTTATTAATGGGGAAATTACTTAGACGGCCCTTTCAACCAAGATTCAAGTCTGCAAGGTCCTGAGATCCAGAAATAAATGTCCATAAGTTCTACAAAATTTTCAGAGCTGGTTTCATCTAACATCATCATCCATTTATATACCACCCTTTACCCAAAGATTCCAGGGTGGTATACAACGCTAAAAACATAATTTACACAGCATTAAGAAAATAAAATAAAAAATCATAACAACAGTCCCCACACATTAAACAATTTATGACATTTTAAATGTAGAATCATAGAATCATAGATTCTATGATTCTATGATTCTATGATTCTATGATTCTATGATTCTACATTTAAAATGTCATAAATTGTTTAATGGCTGAAAAGCCAGGGTAAACGAGAATGTTTTCACCTGTTGCCTAGAGACATGTAATGATGGTGCCAGGCCAGCCTATCTGGGGAGAACACTCGACAAATGGGGAGCCACTGCAGAAAAGGCCCAGTCTTGTGTTGCCACAGTCCGGACCACTCATGGAGGAGGCACCAGAAGAAGGGACTCAGATGTTGATCATAATTTTTGTAGAATTTGAATCAGGTTGCAGCCCACTAGTGGATCCCAACCCACCAGTTGAAAGCCAGTGCACTAGAAAACTTGATTCTGCTTTCCACACAGTTACTGTATATGTGGACTCAGCATGTGAAAATGGGTAGAAGTAGAAAGAAAATAGGCTTGTATATCAAATATCTAGCTTGGAAGTTCTTAGAATAAATACATATTGGAGTGAAAAGTATCATTTTTAAAATAGCCAATTAACACATTTTGTTTCAAGTTTCTTACATGCATTCGGTGGATTCCACAGAAGTCAGTGGCACCAAATGTTGGCCTTCAGACTCGGGAGTTTTATCCATACAGTGATTTTTTTATTTTAATTTTAAATGAGAATAGACACTTGGTAGCCTTAGAAAGTCTAGGTGCCAAATAAAGCAAGTCCCTGATTTCTTTTTTTTTATATAATAATTTTTTTTATTGCTTTTTTTCCAAGGTCAGAATACATCGTCAACAACACAACAAAAGCGTTTTTACAAAAAGAAAAAAGAAGTTAGATATAAAAAAAACTCATTTTTCCAGATCTTTTGTCAAAATCAACTG
Organism: Podarcis bocagei; assembly: GCF_964188305.1. Classification (NCBI taxonomy): domain Eukaryota; kingdom Metazoa; phylum Chordata; class Lepidosauria; order Squamata; family Lacertidae; genus Podarcis; species Podarcis bocagei. The sequence continues at coordinate 57,354,956 of NC_138125.1, read as the reverse complement.
GACTTCCCCACGTCTTCCATCCCCTGCTTTCTTTACAATAAACAATGAACAGCAAATTGATACCTTGTTTCATGTGTTTTTGTACTTTCGTCTAATTATAAGCTCTAGAAATTTAAACTTTTCGCAGTCATAACTTAATTTCCAACCTCATCAAATCTCAATACTGAAGCATGTTTTTCCCAAAACTTAGCAAATTCTCAACATTCATATAACTTATAATGTTTTTGAAGATAGTCCTTAAATTTTTTCCAATCCTCTTCCACTGCCTCTTCTCCCAGGTCTCGGATTCTGCCCGTCATTTCGGCTAATTCCATGTAGTCCATCAGTTGGGTATGCCACTCTTCCAGCGTGGGTAGCTCCTGTGCCTTCCAATATTTAGCTATAAGGATTCTTGCTGCTGTAGTTGCGTATAAAAAGAAAGTTCTATCTTTCTTTGACACTCCCTGGCCCACAATGCCCAGGAGGAAGGCCTCTGGTTTCTTATGGAAGGTGTACTTAAACACCTTTTTCAGCTCATTGTAAATCATTTCCCAAAAAGCCTTCACCCTCGGGCACGTCCACCAGAGGTGAAAGAATGTTCCTTCAGCCTCCTTACATTTCCAACATTTATTATCAGACAGATGATATATCTTTGCAAGTTTGACTGGGGTCATGTACCACCTGTATACCATTTTCATAATGTTTTCTTTTAAGGCACTACATGCCGTGAATTTCATACCGGTGGTCCATAACCTTTCCCAGTCTTCAAACATAATGTTGTGCCCAATGTCTTGTGCCCATTTTATCATAGCTGATTTAACTGTCTCGTCTTGGGTGTTCCATTTAAGCAACAAGTTATACATTCTTGAAAGCACTTTCATCTTAGGTTCAAGTAGTTCTGTCTCTAATTTTGATTTTTCCACCTGGAAACCAATTTTTTTGTCCTTTTTAAAGATCTCTAAAATTTGGGCATAGTGAAACCAGTCTCGCACCTTTCCTTTCAATTTTTCAAAACTCTGCAACCTCCAAGTATCACCAACTCTTTCTATTATCTCACAGTATTTTACCCAGCCACTCTCCATGTTACGTAGTTTTATGGCCTTGGCCTCCGTCGGTGATAACCACCTCGGGGTCTTACTTTCAAGTAAGTCCTTATATTTAGTCCAGACAATGAATAAAGCTTTCCTGACAATATGGTTATTGAACAATTTATGAAACTTTATCTTGTCGTACCACAAGTATGCATGCCACCCAAAAGCATTGCTAAACCCTTCCAGATCTAGGACATCAGTGTTTTCTAACAAAAACCAATCCTTCATCCAGCAGAAGGATGCAGCTTCGTAATATAATCTTAAGTCCGGCAGGGCAAATCCCCCTCTTTCCTTTGCATCTGTTAGTATCTTAAATTTTATTCGGAGCTTTTTGCCCTGCCAGACAAACTTCGTGATGTCCCTCTGCCACTTTCCAAAGCACTCCACTCTGTCCACGATCTGAAGGGTTTGAAACAGAAACAACATTCTTGGCAATACATTCATCTTAACTGCTGCAATTCTTCCCAACAAGGAAAGTTTCAATCTTGACCAAGTTTCCAAGTCCCTTTTAATTTCAGACCAACATTTTTCATAATTATCTTTAAACAAATTCAAATTTCTCCCAGTCAAGTTAACCCCCAGGTATTTCACTTTTGTAACCACATTTAATTCTGTTTCCTTCTGGAACCCATCTATTTCTGAAGGTGTCAAGTTTTTTGCCAAAACCTTAGTTTTTTGTTTGTTCAACTTGAATCCCGCCACCCGACCAAACTCAGAGATTAGTTCTAGAGCTCTTTTTGTACTAGTTTCTGGCTCCTGTACTGTCAAAACCAGATCGTCTGCAAAAGCCTTCAATTTATATTGTTTTTCTCCGACCTGTATTCCTTCCACCTGCTGGTCCTTCCTAATCAAGTTCAGCAACACCTCCAGGACAGAAATAAATAACAAGGGTGATAAGGGGCATCCCTGTCGTGTCCCTTTTTCAATTTTAAACTCCTCTGTCACCACATTATTTACTATCAATTTGGCTTTTTGTTCTGAATAAATTGCTTCAATACCATTTTGGAACGCCCTTCCCACACCCATCCCTTCCAAATTTTTCTTCATAAATTTCCAGGATATATTATCAAAGGCCTTCTCTGCATCTATGAAAATCAAAACTGCTTTCGTGTTCAAATTTGTCTGTAGTAATTCCAAAACGTCAACAATGTTCCTGGTGTTGTCAGACAAATGCCTACCAGGGAGAAAGCCTGCTTGGTCTTTGTGAATTACTTCGTTTAAAACTTTTTTCAATCTATTTGCCAGAATGTCAGCGAAAATTTTGTAATCCACGTTTAGGAGTGAGATGGGACGGTAGTTCTTAAGTTGAGTCTTTTCAGATTCCAGTTTTGGTATCAAAGTGATGAATGCCTCTTTCCACGATTCTGGTGCCCCCTTCCCTTCCATAATTTGGTTGCTTACCTCCATTAGTGGCTGGACCAATGTCTTGTCTTTCAATGTCTTGTAATATTTGGAGGTAAGTCCGTCTGGGCCTGGAGATTTGCCTAATTGCATGTTCTGAATGGCACTTTCAATTTCCTGTTGTGTTATTTTGTCATTCAGGGCTGTTTGTTTATCTTGTGTTAACTTTTGCAGGCCGTGACTCTTTAAAAATTTGTTTATCTCAGTCTCTACTTGGGGTCCTTGAGTAAACAATTTTTAAAAATATCTCTGGAAACACAGCAAGTCCCTGATTTCTGACTGAAGACGCCTACAGAATTTAAGTAAAGAGGTTGCATACTTATAGCATGACGAGTGAAAGCATAAGCTGCTGGATGGGAGGTCTCTGGTTCAAATTTCACCTAAACCATTCATTCACTGGGTGTTCTCAGGCCAGTTGCTGGTTTTGAGTCTTCATCTCCATCTGTCCCCAATCTGCAGTAAGAGTGTATCAGCATAGGTTTCTTTCAGATAACTGAAATAATGCTTGGATCAAATGTGAAATCTGATATAATTATAATAATAAAAATAATCTGAAGTGCAACTGTCAAACTGCTAGTTACATTTATCCCACCAACAAGGGTGATTAATAATAGTTTGAGGCGCAAAACCCCCCAATAAAAGCCATCAGCTGTTGAGTCCCTTCATTGATATAGGAGTAAATAATAGGGCACATATTGACTACTAAATTCGGTATTACATAAGACCTCCTTTGTTGAAAACAAAATAAAGAAGATGTAACGCTTTCTCCTCCTTCAGGAAAAGTCTGAATGGGTCGTTAAGATGCTTTTCCTGCCACTGGTTGCTCTACAGCCATAGCTAGTGATGGCTGTGGAAAAATTCAAGAGAACTTCTAAGGATAAAGCCAGGAAGCCAATCAAAGGCCCAGATGCTACTCTTGGAAACACAAATTGGAGAGCTTTCCATCTGGGGTCCTCTATCTGCCAATTTTGTCACATAAGTGGTCACAGCAGTTAGGTTCTCTGCTCCAGATGAGAGAGACAGATACCAAAGGGAACCATTTTCCACCCTGCAATCAGCAGGAAAATGCTGTGCCAACTGAAAATTGTAATTATATCTGTAGCAATGTGCTAATGAGCTTTGAAAAGGTTTAGCTGGATAACAGAATAGGGTGGAATTTAATATATTGTACAGAAGCATTAGACATGAAGTATTTATATTAATCAGTGAATTTTCATTCACCATTCAATGTTCACGAAACAGCTATAACTGTCCCCAATTGAGTGACTTCATGTTTCTGGTGGAGAGCATTTCTTCACTGCTGATGGCTCAATTCTTTCTTAAAATAAATAAATAATGTTCACTGTATATAGAACTTTTATTGTGCAATTTCTTCTACCTGCATAAAAAGGAGACTTCATGCTGGTTTGCATAAATCTGTCTAATCGTACACTGAAATTCCAAAATTTTATGTAGCAGATTAGAGATCTGCAAAATTCTCCTGAAGAATTTTGCTGCTTTGGCCTTCCTTTAAAACGTACCAGATGTTTTTCCTGAATGGAAAACTTCCAAATTTCCTTTTCATTTTACTTTAGAAATAAACTGATAGCAATTTACAGAAACTTAGACCACAATTCCCAAGAAATATTGCTGGTCTTACTGATGCCATGTTAACGTCTGCTGAAATTACTCAGATGTTTTGCCTAACAACTATATTAAAACAACCAGCAGAAAGGGCAAATGATCAACAGTAGATACATTTAATTTCACTGTCCATTTTTAGAGGTGTTTTATTATTTTTCCTGACGGTAAAAGACAGAAAGAATCCAGTAAAAGGCAGAAGAATCTAAATATGGTTAGTGCATAGCTGAACTTAAGGCCCTGTCTTACAGCTATTTAAAACACAACTGCATCCTAGAAATTGCATGTGCGCAATTGCAAAATTCATGGAAGACCATTTGCATGTTTGAGACAAACACAAGTCCACTGAGATCTTTTGACTCTGCTTTCATTTGCTTGAAGTTGATCTTCTTGGAGAGGAAGAAGGTGCATTTTTCATACAACATTAGAGCCCTTTCCCCCTTCCCACTGAACAGCTGGTGGTCATATGTGGACTCAAGAGGGCCAGGCGCAATCTTCCTGAGGACCAGGGGTTCTCAGTCCATGGGCCAGATGGATTGGTGCTTCACCTTTATAAAGGCAGATATATATGTTCAAATATTATCTCTGCTATTGTTATCCTGGAACTCTGGAACTCTTGTCAGTTTGGTTATGCTTCTAACCATGAACTGCTTAGGCTAAATCATATATCCTCAGTGGATTTGGGATGACCAAGGAGTCATCTGTTTGGGGTTGAAATACTGTTGCCATCATCTGTTCTTGAAAGACTCCTGTGCCTTAGATAGCTGCATGTGAGGCAAAAATTCAGTGGTGCTTTGAGTTTTGGTGATTTCTTTCCCTATAGAGTAAAATATCCTGAGCATCATGCTGCAAGAAAACTCTGTAAGGATGTGTAGTGCTTCCTTTCTTCTCCTCCTTCACTATAAATGATATAGTGTTCCTTTCAAATAATGCCTATTGTGGCTACCAACTCTCTGTGTGGACTTCTGCTTCCCTTTACATTTAATTAGAGTGTTTCTTTCACTCCAGTTTCACTCTCAATTCCAGTTTAGGCAAACTCAAATAGTAACCCTAATTGCACCCTTTTCAGGCATTAGACACCATGGTGCTTTTTGTCCCTGGCACTTAACAAAAATTCCAAGGTGGAAATACATGTTTCAACCTACCGTATTTTTTGCTCCATAAGACGCACCAGACCATAAGACACACCTAGTTTTTGGAGGAGGAAAACAAGAAAAAATAATATTCTGAATCTCAGAAGCCAGAACAGCAAGAGGGATCACTGCACAGCCTGTATTCGCTCCATAAGATGCACACACATGTCCCCTTACTTTTTGGGAGGGAAAAAGTGAGTCTTATAGAGCAAAAAATACGGTATGTGAATCTGGTGGTGAAAATTGCAGCTATGTATTACTTCTTCTTCTGTAACAGCTAGCAAAACAATCTGATGTCACAACACATGCTTTCCAGCTTCCCTCCCATACCATGACAAAGCAGCAAGAAGAATGCATGATGGTTTTACACCTGCATGTTAGGCACATTGCAGCAGATGTTAGGAAGGAGAAAACTAGGCACATGACTGCTGCTGTGTAGGTTTGGCAGAAGAGTCATGAATGACTCAGCTGAAGAATTCTATCACAAGGTAGGTAGTGCTTGTGAAGAGCATTCATCACCCAATAACATTCATTGCCCAATAATCTTAGCGTTCACAAGACAGTAAATGGGGCCAGCTGTCTTTTCACTCTACATGCCGCAAAACAACATTTCCTCCCAAGTTCACCCAAGGCCAATGTTTTGTTGTATGTCAGGCTTAATGTCAGAGGAAACATCCAGCTAACATTTCATTATCCCCATTTCTTTATCAAACCAGATGAAAGATGCAATTCCCCATGGAGTCATATCTCTCTTTCAACATTGTTTATCTGAGCTATGTGGCATTTTAATATATTAGAAAAGTTAATTTGGCATTGATGGTGACTAAAGGCTCAGCTGAGACTTACAAGCACATCTTTGCCTTGGGGACTATGTCAGCTTCATTTCATTTTACTTTTCCTGCAAAGGGCAGAGCTTTTATTATGTCTTCAAAACTACTTGTTATGAAAGATGAGAAAGCTATTCATGCACGTGGCTCCTTCATCTCACAGAAATTAGAGTATTGCTATCATATTCCATTGAGGCAGCAAGAAAGACAAAAACGTTTATTAATCAAGGTTGAAGAATTATTCCCAAATAAAAGCATGTTCCTCAAGAATATTAGAACGGGCTTAGAGGATTGGACATGTTGTTTATCTTGCCAGCTTCAGCAAGAGACACCACTCCTTAATTCAGGGATGGGAAACCTGTGACTCTCTAGATGTTGCTAGACTACAAATCCCATAATCCCTGACCACTGCCTGGACTGACTGCGGCTGATGGGAATTCTAGCTGAAAAACACACACCTGGGGGGGGCACCCCAGCTTTACAGAAACAGAACTAAAGCTTCAAATGCACTGATTTTGATTAAAATAGAAATATGTAGAAGATTAACAATTAAGATGACTAGGGTTATTCATTAATTCTCATTTTACAGTATGAATGTAAGATGGCAATTAATAAATAATCCTAGTTACCTCAATTTGAACTCAGTTGAGTACACATAACAGAATTATGGTGACAGAAATTAATCAGATTTACACTACTTGGTCAATTGTAAAGCTGGAATGCAGATCATCTGGCATCTTCCTGTATTTGATAAGCTTCATCCTATAGTCTCTGAAATTTAGCAAATTATAATAGGGTATGTGTGATCAAAAATGATTGAGTTCTCTGATTCACATAGTCAAAACAAGTATTTGGAACTTTTTTTGGGGGGGGAGGTATAAGTAGAATGGAACAATTACCGTTAAGCCTGGTATTTGCATACTGAAAGAAGGACAAGTGTTGGTCCTTTATCATTCAAGTTCCTAATTAGCCAAGCTGGCATGTAACACTAAGCAGCAGAGCAAGCCAAGGAAGATGAAAGAGAAACATGAGGGGAGAAAGGGAAAAAAACATCCAAAGAGGAGTTAGTAGTACACCAAGTGTTTGGCTACATGAAGTCAAGCTCCACCAGGAAGCCAAGTCCAAGGAATTGTGGTAGATATCTATCAATTGGGGAAATGGGCATGGGATTGTACTGTATGAAGAAATAACAGCAGAGGCAGTGAAGAGCCAGATAGGCAATCCAATTCTCCCACTCTCGTTTGGCATCCCTGCAAGTGCTGCTCTGATTGCAAGTATCTCCTGCCACTTAACCCTGCTAATCCTGTGGCAACTGCCCCATGTTTTCTGCTGCGCTGAACCAATGGATTCAAGTTATGAGAAAGCAGATTCCAACAAACATTAGGAATAACTTTCTGTTTGACAGTGGAATGGACTACCTTGGAAGATACTACCAATGGACTACCTTAGAGGGTTTTAAACAGAGGTTGGATGACAATCTGTCAGGATTCTTTAGCTGTGATTCCTGCATTGTAAGGAATCAGAGTAGATGGTCTTTTGGGTCCCTTCCAACTCTACAATTTTATTATTCTACTCACAGGGAACTGTGTTCATGGGATGCTTTAGAATACTTGACATAGGTGGTACTAGAGGGGAGGCAGGGATGGCAGGTGCCCCCCAGCAAGGAATTCAGCCCCCCACTTGGCACCCCATTTTTGAACTCTTGTCCTTAACACAAGCTTGCAACTTATGTGCTTTTAACTTGTGCACATTCAGCTTTACGCACATGACAAAATAATAGTAAATAAAATTGAGCAAAGTTCCTGGAAAAATGACTTTGGCAATCCTGTCCACCATTGAATCCAATGGGTTTTGAATATAGAATCCCCAAAATGTAACCCCCCCCCCCATGCAAATTGTGGGCTTATTGTAATACTGTATGTTTTTACTTTTCTTTCTTGCTCACCTAGAAATATACTTTGCTATTTCTGTGTATATTAAGCAAAATTGCATAAAAAATGTGCATTTTAGGATAAATTTTCAATAAATTGCAGGTGAATTTTCACAATGTGGAAATGAATTAAATTTAAGATTTGAAATGTGAGAAACTGAGTGAAATCAAAATTGAAAAATTCCCCCACCCCTACTCAGAAGTAAGTCTTCATATTTAATATTTCATATAGTTTACACTTGGGTCACATGCCAACACAAGAAACTTGTTGACATGAATGAGCAGCGTGCTTGTCCATATTGCTGAAACTGTGGGCCCTTCACTCCCCCCTCACTGCTATTACTGATGCACTGTTTGGAAATAAAGTGGCTTCTTAGGATGCCCAATCCTAGACATGTATAATCCTAAATACCGCTGCTGCGGGTTGAATTCCACTATCCAGGAAGGACCCTGTTGTCCCAATGGCCCATGGAAGGGTTGGGTTTTCTTCCTGCCACCACTATTTTCTCACTATGAAAGCAATGAGGCCAGCAGTTTCCATTGCACAGGAGAGGGGGAGATCTAAAGTTTTGGAAACTTGAAATGCAAAGACAAATGGCTTTTTCCTGAAGGTGACTTTCCTGAAGCGAAGTGCTCACTATCTGAACTAAGTTTCCAAGCATCCTTCCACCTGCATACTCATAAGTTTTATGATTATGCCAAACACAGCTCTGACCACTTTTAGTAGAAGAACAAGATGTAAATAGATGGTGGCGATGGTAACAATGATGTATGAAGTAACAGTGTGAATTTGGATATATAATCGAAGTAAGGGGGATATCAGAGTGATGGAAACTCAAGTGTGACACCTCCTCAAGATGGATGATGGCAGCAGTCTCATAAAGTTGTAGCAGCAGTGAGCTGACTGCTGTATCTGACTGTGAAGGATAAAGTTAATCAAGAACAGTCATTAGAAGAGCCAAAGCATTCTCCATGCTATAGAATGAGTACAGAATTTAAGGAGACCCCACACACCCTAAAATGCAGCTGAATAAGTTGGTGACAGATCTTGCTCAGGTAGGTTGTTTGGACTGGAAGAATATGAATTCCATTTTCACCCAGGGTGCAAACAACCTACCCAAGCAAGGTCTATCATGATCAGAATCAGCCACATTTGGGGCGTGGGGCTGTGGGGTTCTTCAATTCTCTATACATGGATAATTCATGAACAGCCAATGAGGAATGCAATAGCCTTCATGTCCCTTAATACTTGTGTCTTTCTTTCCTTTCCCTATGCCATGACTGCTGTTGTTTAATGTATATGTATCTCATCTAGAGATGGGAACTTGTATATCCCACCGTGGACTGAAAGTTCTCCGATCAAATCATTCTCTCTTTAAATCAGAGCAGGGCAGTGTTCTGTCTGATTGCTTGGGGAAGAGGCAACCTGGATGATACAAAATTGTTTCCTGATGAATCCAAAAATGATGGATAGCATGATGATTTTTGTCATAAAACTTGGAAGGAGGCTCCAAGAACTCATCTTACACTTTTTTTTTAGACAAAACTTTTCTTTTCAACAACGATTGATTTTTTTCGATAGCTTCAATGTAGGTAAGAGTAATGTATACAAGGTGGGGGGTCAGAATGCATGTGGGGCAGGTATAAACCTTAGTTTGATGAGTGGCGTGATATATCAAGAAAGCAGGAAAAAGATGAGATGCCAGAATAGGACACTGTTTCTTGCCATATATGAAAAGATATACTGCATGAAATTTCTTCAGACTGGAAGAGAATGATTCTCCTGTGGTGTTTTGTCATGGGTGGGTTTGCCCCACCCAACCAGCACAGATATGAGAACTTGCAGGATTGGGCTTTGGTCATACTTGAGCATGTCCAGAAGATCAGGTGGAGAATAACTGTAAGGCATCCTCACCCACAGGGTCCTTTTGTCCTTCTTGCAAAGATACCTAGCTACCCGTATCTAAACAGAGAATGGGATTAGCCAGTTGCCCATTGGTGGGGGCTGAATCAGAATGTTTGGGTGTCTCCCATAATTGCCTAATGGTACACCTACTCCATACTTCCCAATATTGGATGCAGATGCAATGAATATGCATTAGACTGATTGGCATTTACTACAGGAAGGGGAAGGAAATCACTCTGAGATTTCAGCATACCGAGGGTATGTCTCATAATCTGTCCCTCAAGTCCAGCCAGCAAAAGGGGTGTTATTCAGCTACCTGCTGAATAACAAGAATTAGAAGATGGATATTCTTTCAGCACTGGAGGTTTTACCCACCTGAACATTCGTGGTGAGATCAGGTGCTGCCTCAGCTCATCTCTTTGTGAGCAGGCAGAGAAAGGCATTCCAGTCTGGGTTTAAGTCTAGTTTGGGGACAGCCTTGGTCACCCTGATGAATGCTCCCTATTCCCCACCTGGGGAATAGCCTTTTCTCCTCCAGAGTTGGAGAAGAGGAAGCCCATGGGACTTCAACAGCAGTGCCAGGAGAATCAGAACAAAGGAGGTGGGCTCTGTCATCTGGGCCCTGCTCTTGGTTTTTCATTCACCTCACACTCACATTCATTGCCCTCATATTCCAGTCCTCCTTGAATGAATTAGGGAATTCAGAGGAAATCATGACAGTGTCACCATGCCAATGATACCCACTGCTATTTCTCTGTAATTTATAAATCAGCAAAGGTCATGCAGGCCCTAGATTGGTGCCTGGACTTGATGGTGATCTGGATAATGGCCAAGAAACTAGCCCTGAATCCTGTCAAGCCTAAATCCACATATCTCTAAGTTCCATTGAATTCAGTAGAACTTAAGCTGGCACTGGAAATTATTTTTTGTTTAGACTTGTGATGTTAGCTGCCTTGAACTCACTGGGGAAAGGTGGGATAGACAAGTTTAAACGATAGTCATTTAATCTGTTGTGTTTGTTTGTTTGTTGGCTATCAGAATGCTCTAGACTCTATGGGGCTGCTGTGAAGAGAAGCTGTAGCTTTCCATTATTTCACTTTTTTAAAAATGTAAAAGAATAATTGTGTATATGGTAAAAGGCTTTTAATGCTATCCACCCCTTTTTAGGTTGCATCAGCAGGAGTGACTCATTTTCATAAAAGCCCAGTGCTATAGAGCCTTTCTCAATAGAAGCCTAATCCCCTTCTGACCTTCCAAATGCAAGCAGAAACATTTTGATTTCAGCAACTTTCAATCAGCTTCCTAATTTTTAATGTACTATTTTATTCTGTTAATGATGGTTTGGGGAATTAATAATAGAACAATATATAGAACACACATATATTTGACGTGACACCCCCCACCCCATTTAAATGATCATTCAGATCTAAAATAGAATACTCATATATATACTTTAAGCAGGTAAAATTCTGTTTTTATTATGATAACTGATATTCAGCCTTTCTACAGGAACTGTAGTCAAGGGAGTTAAACATAAATGCTATCTGCCCTTCATTCAATACCCATATATTGAAACTTCAGGGTAAGCACAAGAGTGACTTACTGGTATAAGCTAGACATGTCCATTCATTTTCCAGCTTCTCCGACTTCCCAAGTAAAACCCTGACGGTGTCAGGTGATCACATCTCTGCTGGCGTTGGTATTCTTCCCTGGTGTTGGTGTTAGTATCTTCGCTCACAGGCAGAGGTACCTGGCCTCCCCGAGGCAATTGAGCGAGATACTGTGTTTACCTTCTGCGACCTCCCGGCAGGCTAGGTAAACAAACCCGGTGATTCTTCCCATCAGACGTGAGATAGAACACACCCTCTGCTTTTCTGCTTCTCTCTCCCTCCCTGCATTCTCCCAGGGAGGAGAAATGAGACAGACAGGAGTCCTTTCTACATGTTTATTCCTGTCACTCAACAGTACATAGAAATGTGACTGCACCCTTCAGTCTCCATCAGAAGAGACTCAACTCCTCCCCTGTACTTCCAGCACAGGTCATATGACACTCTGAGCTAACATCCGGTGCTCAGTACAGAGAATAGGCTCCACCTTTTCTCCAGTAGTACAGCAGCAAACCACAACATCCTGTTTTGCATTCCAGCAATCTGGAGCTGGCTTTTGCATTGGTGCTTTTTCCCAACATCCTCCCCCAAAAGCATCAATTGGCAAAACATGATCCAGAGAAGAAAACAAACAGTTGTTATACATATAACAGTCCCCTGTTGTTTCAGTTCCACCCTTGGAACTCCCCACCACTGGTTTCACCAGTGTACCTCTCTGGTTGTCTGGCTTCCAAGGAATGAGTGCTTCTGCATTACCTTGGCTTGCTACTCTCTGTTGTGTCTTTGTCTCTGACTTAGACACTGCTTTAACCTGCTTTGAGTTGTTAACAATAGCAACACATGCAACAGCTAAGTTAGCAAACTCTTTTGAGTACCTCTTTGTTGGTACACCCTTTGTGACTCTCTCAGACCTGCGTACGAGGTTCTGATCCTCTGTGCTCACTGGTTCAACCTCTGGACTTTGTTGAGAACCAGTAGCAATGGCAAACTGTGGTTCTTCCTTCATCTGTGAAGGTCTATCCATTGTGTGAGATTTCCTCTCAATGACTGTTACAACTGAACTCTCTGAGCTATCAGTGTCATCATCAGTACCACTGTAATCTGTGACATCAGAAAAATCACCATCATCATCATCATCTGAATCGTTTCCTGTGGGAAATGTGTGTTCTACAACCTGCTCTTGCTCCGGAGCACTCTCTAGAAACTTTGTGAGAATCACCTGACCAGATTCAGACAAAATTACTCTGTAGAGACCCTTTTCATATCCCACAAAAATGCCTCTGGCATTCTTTACTCCACCTGGAGCTTCTGTTCTCACATGAGACCCGAAAACCTTAAAATAGGCAACAGAAGGTTTTCTTTTGAACAGCTTCTCAAAAGGAGAACATCCCAACTCTGTTGAGACTTTTTTCAACCACACATGAAGATAGGACGCTAGCGATTCGGCCCAATATTCATGTGGCAAATGTGAACTCAGCAATTGCGCATGCATCCCTTTTTGCAATTCTTTGTTCACCCTCACACAGACCCCCCTGTTCCACGCTTCTTGCGAAACAGCAACTTTGTGGTCTATCCCTTTTCCATCCAGGAACTTCTGAAACTTCTGTAACAGAAAAATTTGCTTCTCATCTGTGAAAAGACAATCAATGTTAGCATCATGCATATTTTTAACCTTGTCACAAAACTCCTGAAACTTTTCTAAAGTTTCTTGCAGTTTCTCCATCATATAAACCCAAGAATAATTAGTGAAACAATCAACACAAAAAAGGTAATATTTTGCACCGCCTCTAGATGGTTCTAGAGGACCAATCACATCAGCATACACCCGCTGAAATGCTCTGTCGACCTTCGGCACCTTCCGGGCGCTCTTGGTCACACCTGCGAAAGAGATTTCGTTAGAATCAGAAGAATTACATTTCATGTAATCACTTTGATCAAAAGTCAATAAATACAGTCCATCTTTCTCTTTGGCAGTAAGAAACAGTTCTCCATCTTTGTAGATCTTGCAGCTTTTAGCATCATAGGACAGTTTCAGTCCTTTCTTTGCAATCTGCAACACGCTCAGCAGATTAAATTTCAGTTCTGGAACCAAGTAAACATCACTTATAGTCAGGTTCAGACTCTCAAGATACACAGTCCCAATTCCAGTTGCTTCCAACTCCTGACCGTTGGCCTGTTTCACAGTGAAGCTTTGCTTCTTCAATGTCGAAAACAGTCCTCTGTGCGGGCATAAATGTTTTGTACATCCAGTGTCGATTACGAATGCGTTCCCAACATCTGGCGTGGTTCCTTTCGCCATCATAGCCTTTGCAGGTTTCACCTGGCACTTGGTACGGCTTTTGCCTGACGCCTCAGGCTTCGTAGAGCTGCTCTTTGCTCCTTTTGACTGTCGCGGCTTCTTACAGTTTCGCTGTAGATGCCCAGTCTGTCCACAATTGTAGCATCGGACAGCACTCAATGCTACTCCATGCTTCCCAGTAGCATCAGCAGCGGGAAGATTCGAACTCTGTTCTACCCTCCCCCTGTCCTTCACTTCCAGTGCAGCAAGTCTGTCGTGTTCGTTCAGGACCACAGCACACACTCTTTCCGCGGTTAACTGAGCGGCAGGTAGGGAACCAAGCTGACTGGCAACAACCTTGTAGGTGCGATTAAGGCTGTTTATCATCATGAAGCAAAACACTTCCTCCTGAAGACGGAAATTGCGTTCCACCATCTGTTGACGCAGAAACTTCATCTCTGTCAGGTGCGCTTGAACATCTCCATCAGGCGCAAGTCTCAGATTGGTCAATTTCTCAAAATGCAGCAACGCTGAAGAACCAGCATCTCTCTGATGCGTTGTACGCAGCGTGTCCCAAACCTCTTCTGCGTGTTCTAAATGCTGGATATGCACCAATTGCGCGTCTGAGACACACAGAATTATAGCAGTCCTGGCCCTCACGTTCTGTGATTCCCAACCTCTGGTTGGTGCTGCAGGGATGGGGTTTTCAATTACATCAAAAAGCCTCTGATTCTGCAGCAGGGCCTTCATCTTTACAGACCAAGATGAATAATTGTCATTGGTTAAGGGAGGTGGGTAAGGCAAACCTCCTGCCTTCTTGGCATCCATCTTGAAGCCAAGCCTCTAGCTCACTCTCAAGTAAGCTGTAAAATCCAACAGTCTTTTTTCCTTTCTGGCAGGCAAAACTGCAAGTTGTTTACGCTTTTTGCACCTGGCAGCTATGGAAAGTCCCTCCAAGAGCTCTTAAATTCGTAGCCAAAACACTCCATGGCTTAGTTTCGCTTTCCCAGGCTCACACTCACAGTCCAGCCCCTTTGCCAGTAACTTTCCAACTTTCCGTTACGTAGCAACAATGCATTCCAATAGGACAGTTTATCAACCACAGGAATTTGTGGAATGCAGGCTTCAGCCTCTGAGCTGCAGGCCTTTCCGTCCGGAGCTTTTGTTTTTCAAACGCAGAGCTCCCGTGAACCAGGGAATTAATCAACCTGCGTTCACACTTTTAGCCCGAAATGCAGCAGCATACCTTGATCTCCGTTGCTTGGAAACACTTTCCTCTGGGTCTGTTCAGCCTCTGGCTTCTCTCAGACGCTTGCCTTCTCCCTTGGAGCAGAGGAGGACATTCCACCAGCCTCTCATGCAGATGTCCGATGAATCGCAACCATCCGAAGGCTGCCATATGTTAGTATCTTCGCTCACAGGCAGAGGTACCTGGCCTCCCCGAGGCAATTGAGCGAGATACTGTGTTTACCTTCTGCGACCTCCCGGCAGGCTAGGTAAACAAACCCGGTGATTCTTCCCATCAGACGTGAGATAGAACACACCCTCTGCTTTTCTGCTTCTCTCTCCCTCCCTGCATTCTCCCAGGGAGGAGAAATGAGACAGACAGGAGTCCTTTCTACATGTTTATTCCTGTCACTCAACAGTACATAGAAATGTGACTGCACCCTTCAGTCTCCATCAGAAGAGACTCAACTCCTCCCCTGTACTTCCAGCACAGGTCATATGACACTCTGAGCTAACATCCGGTGCTCAGTACAGAGAATAGGCTCCACCTTTTCTCCAGTAGTACAGCAGCAAACCACAACATCCTGTTTTGCATTCCAGCAATCTGGAGCTGGCTTTTGCATTGGTGCTTTTTCCCAACGGTTGGTACTACTGCCTAAGCTCCTGGGAGGTCTGGGGCTGAACATGGAGAGTGTGAGATCCTGGCATGGTGCATGGTGATCTCAGGGAGGCCAGGTGACATGTCTTTGGAGATGGATGAACTTGGTCTTGGGTAATGTGATGATGGTGTCATCAGGGTCCCCAATGGCACCGAAGATCGCTGCAGAATCCTACGCTTCCTTGGATCTTGGTGGGCTGGACTCTGACACCCACATTGAAATAGCATTATACCATTATCTTATTAGCTTGGGAGATGCATTTTCTGTCAGAAAGTTACTACAGGAATAAGAAACCATTCTACCCGCTGAATAACAAGAATTAGGAACCTGGGCCGACCCAAGTCATTTTGCTGACTGGGGTAAGAGACAAGATCTTTCTTCCCCACCCCCCACCCCCAGTTTCATATACAGGAGACAACTGGACAGGCAGCTGGACATTTGTTCAATGCTTGCAATAGAACCATCCCCTTTAAGCACATGCTACCTAAAACCGGTCCCAAGATTTCCCTCTTGCTGGTGATTATCCTCAGCCTGAAATTATTTTCAGTCTGATTTTCCAATGCCTGTTTAGTTACTCTTTTAACTACATGTACTTTGGTTAATTTCCACTTCTTTGCCACCTCTATCTTTGTAGTGATAATTAAATTACAAATCTGGATTTGAATTTCAAAGGAAGATGTGGGATACGTGGAACTGGAGTTCTTACCTTCTGCTACATGCATATTATATTTGATATTAAAAACTTGCAACCTCCTGACTTGTACAGACTCAGACTGATGTGGCAGAAACCTGCCAGAAAAGGCTTCTAAGAAACTGGAATCCACAGTTAGCTTCAAAGAAGATCAAATAGTTTTTCCTGATAAAAGTTCACTTTTCGCTTGAGCTAGTCATTGCCATCTAGAGATTAATCTTGAGCTTCCAGGTGGTGAAATTACCGTTTGAGATAACTGTGATAGTTCCTGTAAAAACTCCTGAACTTAGAAGTCTACAATGAATAAAATGAATTAACACTAGACGTTTGTCAACTTCTGAACTGTACTTTACTTTCAAGATGCTACTAAGCTGAAGTTAATATGTAAAAATGTCCTGGTTAACACATTTGATATGAAACATTATTTAGGGTCAAATGACATGATACCTTATCCAGATTTGCTCCTTTACATCATTAAACATTTGTGCTATGATATCGCATCTTGAAATGCACATAAAATCCAATTTTCATATGCCCAAATCAGACAGTCATTTCCTGGATACTACGTGGTATATCAGCTGCACAATCTGGACACTTTGGATTTGATACATCTTTTCCTTTAAAAATGTTATGACCCTACATATGTGGATGTCTGGTTGTGTTTCAGATGCGACAGCCATGCTGGATTGGAATGGAGGTAAAAGCTCACACAGAGAGGAGTGGATCCCACTAACACTGTCATCCCATCTGGTTACTCCTAGTTTCTCTGCTATTGTTTTTTGCCTGCTTTTGTGTCATTGTTTCCACTGCCCTAATTTTATTGTTTTATTTTCATTTTATATTGTTAGCTATCTCAAAGGTCAAAATGAATAACAGGTGTTCTATTAATATTTTACATAATAAATATTCATGAGAATTTAAAATTTTACTTCTGGAAGATGATACTGGCCATTTTAACAATTCAAGAAAAGCTGGATGGGAGCACAAAGGCAAGTCTGCCAGCAATCCTTTGTCACAGCATCCATCTCTGGACAAAATCCAGACTCTCTGTCTTACACTTGATGCTTGTAGGCTGGGGTCTGAATATTTAACCTTCAAAGCACCATGTCCCCTGATGTTATTGTGACATTCAGTGATTGACAGGTAGGTAAGCACACACCCACTTTTCTGGTCCACAGAATACAGATGGTCATTGTATCCACAATGTGAACTGATGGTGGCCTACTGTTAGTAATATCAATATGTTGTTGTGGTTGTTGTTTTCTCTCTCTTTTTCTTTCTTTTTTTTCTTGCAATCAATGCAAAATCATAATACTAATGGTAATACAAATAATATGAGGTTTGTAGGGGTAGGAATGATAACTATCTAGCCTCTTGGTCAAATCTAGCTCCTCACCCCAGTCTAGCTCATCTGTCTCCTCATGTAAGAACTCAAATGAAAATTCTTCAGTGAGGATGTGGTGATGGTAAAGAGCAATTTGACAAATTCATGGAGAAGGCGGCTATCAATGGCTACTCACTGTGATGGTTGCATACTACTCTAGGGTCAGAGATGACATGCCTCTGAATACTAGTTCCTGGGGATTGTGGTTAATTTTGTGCTTGAGTCTCACATGCCAGTCAATCAGATTCAACAGTGCTGAACTCTGACTGCATGGTCTAACTCGGGCATAGGCAAACCTGGCCCTCCAGGTGTTTTGGGACTACAATTCCCATCATCCATGACCACTAGTCCTGTTAGCTAGGGATCATGGGAGTTGTGGTCCCAAAACATCTGGAGGGCCGAGTTTGCCTATGCCTGGTCTAACTTGCTCTGAAATCTGCCTGCTTTTCAACTATTGGGTCAGGGCTCACTACCAGGTCACAGTCAAAAACGGTTTGAAACTAGTTAGCTAAATCAATTTATGTGGGTATGTGTGTTTCTTCTTTAGCAATCAAAAACCTTAAAGCTATACCTGAGATGCTGCTTTAAAAGATTTCCCCACTATAGTGCTTAAGGAGAAACAAGTGAATGGCAAGATAACAAGAGTTATCTTCAGACAACACAACATTTTAAACACTGTAGGAACAGTGCACTGAAATCAAAAGAAGTAGCAGGTGAAAATGTAGATCTAATCATTTACTCCTTGCATAGGCAGTTTAATTGTCTGAACACACTTCAGAATATTTGCTCTGGAGAGAAATGAAGTGTCATCTGCGAAAGAAAAAAAGTGGTGCTCCCATTTTGCAGGAGCAAGCTTTTCCAGAGTTACCCATTTAATTAGAAGTAGTGTACGCAGAGTCACAGCATGAGTGCCTTTTGATTGGCACTCTGTGAGTGGGATTTGGTGAGAATATAGAGCGGCTGCTGTCATGCATAGAGTAATGATCTGGTTTCAGACTGAATTAAATGAGCTATAAGAAAGGCTCCTGGGGGAATGTTTGTGTCCAATTACTTGCTATATACGTTTAGGATTCTAAGAAGAATGAACTATATACCTAAAGAAGGCAAAGATAAAAAAGAAACCTATGCAGCTAATATTGCACTGTTGAAATTCAAGAGACAATGGAGTATGCCTCCGAGGGTTAAGTCAAGCCACTGCACTAGCAGCACCAAAGTGAAATCCCCAGGCGCAAGACTGGGCAATGTTTATGGAGGTCCTGGGCTGTGCAGATGACAAGACCTCCCTCTTGGTCTCGCTAATATGGTCTAAAGGAAAACAGAGCAATCTGTTTGGCACCAGCTTGGCTGAAGGAGTTACTGGAATGAGGTGTACAAGGTGCTATCCAACCATCTTAGCGACTGCTCTCAAGATTTGTGCAGAAGTTTAGGATCAGAGTTTTCATTGTCCTAGATAGGCTACCTTCACATGTTGATGAGCCCCATCTGTCCTTCACTTCTCTATACAGAATATGCAGAAACTACCTTCTTGACTGTTGGACCCACTATTGGTCTCATCCACTCAATCCACCAGAGCCTGTTTTCACATGCAAGGAAAGTCCCTAGCTCACCAAGGGTTTGAGACACATTAGCTATCCTCATCTGGTTTAGCTGGCCAATCGAAGCTGTTCCCAGGGTGTCAGCTTCTAAAAGACGTAGGTGAGAGCTGAGTGCAAGGTGGGGACCAAAGGTGGACAAACTACCCCAGAAAGAGTATGATGTGTCCCCCACCAGAGGTCCTATGTCTTCCCTCACACGCTATACAACCCCAACGTTGCATACTTTGTGTAAAATGTACAATACTTACTTACAGGAACAATCCACCTTTATTGCAAATTAGTGTCGTGAACATGTCACGGGTGTGAGCATTCATACCTAAACAGGTTGCAATTTTGTCCAGGGCCCAAGGTGTCCACATTAGTGTTTAAAGCTCTCTATGACTTAGCCCCAAATATCTGAAAAGCCATCTCCTTCCCTACAGACCCTCTGGGTTGTTAAGAACAGCAGAGTGGGCCCTCTTGGAAGTTCTACCACCCTCAGTTCAAGGGTAGTAGTAGTCCAGTAGGGGGCACTCACTGTGAAAGCACCTAGGTTGTGGAATTTCCTGAGGTTCATTATACAGTTTTCATATGCTGAAGACTCAGCTCTTTACTGTCCTTTGACAGCTGATATATATTCACCAGCTATGTGATAGCAGATGGAAGAAGATACATCTTCTTCCCCAACCCTCTTCTCCCTGAATCTATTTGGGTTTCAGATGTGGGTTGGCTTGGCCCCAGATCAGCCCGGGTACCTAGGGGCCAATCCAAAGTTCTGGATTGGGCTCTGAATTGGAACAGGGGGTCCATATACATTGGAAAGCTCCAAAAAGAATATTGATGCAATCATGCACACAATCATGCACATCAAAACCATTTCTGCAATATTTCCCCATGCTCCTATATACTTTGGCAATGTAGCTGATGTGGTGGGGAGCAAGGGAGAAGACAACAACTGAAGGAGCTGCAGAAAATGCTATAGGCACGCTTTGCTTCCCCACAAGTGTGAAATCAGTGTTTGAGCAGCCCGCCCTAGATGGAGGTGGGTCACATTGCATGTACACAGTCCACACAAGGGTGGGACCAAAGGGAACAAAGTGTGGTTTCCTAAGGCCACCCCTGCCATCCTCTAGCTGTTGGAATTTTGCTAGCAAACTTCTTCTCCCTTTCAAATTGTATAGTGCAGACGGAGACTGAGCACTGTTAGGTTGATTAAGACTTTGTTTTGCAAGGTAACTAACTTGGCACATTGCAGCTGTTTTTTCAGCTATTCGGGTCTGAATCACCTAGGGGGTTATTGGCATTATTTGTGCTGCTGTGTTACAAAATAGGCTAAGGTCGGTCCTACTTTTGGTGGGGCAGTGCAGCAAATTATTCATTGAGCAGAGTGAACTGTAGGAGTGCCAAGACTTAATTTGGTGGCCAAATTAAGGTGACTTTTGCATTTCAGGTCTCCCAAATACTGTCTATCACACTATTCTTATTTCTCTATTGTTTATAACCAGTCCTTTTTGGGGTAAAATATGAGACGCCAATATTCATACCTTGATAAAAGTGCTGTGGATGTCAGCAGAAAAAAGGTTGGCTTCTGCCACACACAACAAAAGCTTCCTATAGCTACTGTGTACATGCTCAGGCATCCATCTTCCATGAAATGTTAACATTTTTATTAGAAGCATTTAAAATGTTCCACAGTAGCTAGACTATTTCTCTCGATTAGCCAACAGCTGTTAGATGCTTTTTAATAATTTTCATAGGGTCTGCTAAAATGCTGGAGCTAATTACTTATAATTTCACATCAATTTACTAATTTCAAACCCAACAGGATGTCCCCTGCCATAAATGTGCCAGGATTTGCTTTTAATGGCCTCAACCCAGCTGGCTGCTATTGGGCCCAATCATGCCTAATCCAGTTTCAACTGTTTATTTGTATAGTTTCCCCTATGAATCAAATACTTCTGATGGCTGGAATATTTTATTCCTGGAAAAGAGAAATTGAAAAAAAGAAGATAAAGCTAATAAATATTGGGCATGCAGAACCAAATTTAAGATAGCCATGAAATATAATATACATTAAAACATAGGGTATCAAAGTGTTCCATTCATGTTCTCTGCTGGAATCTACTAAAATTTGGGACAGGATCATATGCACTTGAATTTCCATTAACTTAATCCAAAAAGATGTTATCAATGTGGTAACTCCATAGTGTGTTTCAGTATTCTGACTCATGGAGATCTAAAACCAAGCAAGATATTTACTAGAAGATTGGAGAACCTAGTTTGATTTGCTATGCAAACATTTAGAAGACAAGGTCAACAAATTGCCCCAAGTCAGATGAGGGCCACCACATAGTGTTGCTCTATTTTTCATACTCCCTGCTATTCTGTCCCCTATACATCTATGCATTTCTACAGCTCTATGTTTATCTAGGTCCACAAACTGTGCAAAAAGTGATTGCCAGAATCAGAATACTGCCTATGGAGCACTGAAGATCTCTGAATGATTTGTTTTCTAAGCAGATTTTTAAAAAAAGTTAAGAGCTTTATTTAAATCACTTTTTCGAAAATCATTCATTGTTTAAATTTTGGGGGGAGGGGGGATCTCCTGGAGCTCTTCTGCACTCTGCAGGTGACATTCAGGTCAGCCTTGTCTTGTAATGCCAATTGAAGGACATCACCTCTATCAAACAAGCACTAGAAAGCTAAACTAGCTGGCAGGAAGCTGCTAAAGTTTTAAATTTACATATGAATAGTAATGCACACCACTCAGTCACTTCTTGATTATTCTAAGGTTAGAAAGAACAGGAAAGAAATGCCTGCTCCCCACTGTAAAAATGAAACTAACATGAATTATGAATATTTAGTGGCCTAAAAACTGGATTGCTCTAATCTGGTTTAAATGTCTGGATTGATTTGTCTGCACATTGGCAGGCTTAATCCAACAGAGAAAGGCTCATGTGCTTCCAAATTTCATCTGCTTCTGCAAAAAGGAAAAAAGCACACAACTGGTTTGCACAAAGAAGAAATCTGGGCAGAAGTGTCTTGTCTAGTGGGGTAGATGCACTATGCTAGGAAAGAGATAAGAAAAATAATAGGACCCCTGACCATTAAGTCCAGCTGCGGACGACTCTGGGGTTGCGGCGCTCATCTCGCTTTACTGGAAGAGGGAGCCAGCGTTTGTCCACAGATAGCTTCTAGGTCATGTGGTCAGAATGACTAAGCCGCTTCTGGCGAACCAGAGCAGCACACGGAAACACCATTTACCTCGCCGCCAGAGCAGTACCTATTTATCTACTTGCACTTTGACGTGCTTTCGAACTGCTAGGTTGGCAGGAGCAGGGACTGAGCAACAGGAGCTCACCACGTTGCGGGGATTTGAACCGCCGACCTTCTGATCTGCAAGCCCTAGGCTCTGTGGTTTAGACCACAGTGCCACCCGCATCCCAAGAAAATAGGTCATAGCTAAAGAAAATATTAATTTGTGATGCACTTTAGTGGGAGGTTTCTTCACACCTGTCTTCTACGGATGAAAAATAATCTGTCCTACACAACACCAGTAGGACTTTACTGAGATCCATTTTGCAAATGAATAGGTACATTCTCCCCCAAGAACACCCTTTCAGTTCCATTTCCAATTTTACATAGGGAATTAGTACAGGCTTATTGCATGATAGACAGATGAAGGATACAGTGTGCAGTGGTTTACTCTTTAATAAACTTGATCAACAGTATCAGTGACTGCCAAATTGGACTGTCAATTACGATAAATGTGGGAAGGATGTGCATTTTATTTTACTGGTCAGAAACAAATCTGAGAAATTAAAACCAAATGCTTCATTTTTGTGGTGATTTCACCTGTCAGTAGTTATCATGTAGAAACGTAACACATTCTGTTGAATTCTAGATCTCATTTGGCCATGTGTGCATTATTATATGGTCATTCATATCCAGCTGCATCTTATACTAGGACTGGGTTTTCGGAAAAGTGGGAAGGTGACATATTAGCAAGGCATTTGAAGCTGATACAGGACTTGAACTGGGAGCCCCCTGTGCCAGCAAGGTAGCAGCCCAGAATCCTCCTCACCCAATGAGTCATGTGACATTGAAGGCCTAAGAGTTGTCTTCTGCCTACCAGACTCCTTTGCCTCTGCCTTTCTAATGCCTGCCTGCCAGTGATATCTGTCCCATCCAAAGCACTGTCTGAGTACCTTGCAGATATGGTAGACACTTCCCATACTCGTCCTTTGTATTAAAAGGGAACTATGAGCTGCTAGACTGGTTTAGTGGACTCCTAAAATGTTCATAATTTGTAGACGTGCACTTGTTCCTACTAAGTGCTTTGCAATTTTCACCTTGTCTATTCTCTGAATAACATTTGGAATGTGAAACTGAGAAATGAACTCAAAGCAATCTGGTAGCCTTCATGATTTGACCATAGCTCTATGGTTATATCTGCAAATAAAAACAATATGTCAGTGACCTCCGCCTGCACTGAGTAGACCCTTCCTTGGCATCCACTATAGCTATACCCATGAATGATTCCTCCTGGAAGTCATTTGTGTTGTACACATGGATGACAGAGAAGGGGACTAGTCAGCATGCATGATGTTAGAGATGGGCTGCTCAGCATGGCATCACTTTCCGCTCACACATTGATTTTATACATGAGTATAATGACTCAACAAGGCTCTTGTATCTCACTCATCTAAACCCACTGCACTTTTCTAGCCTCTGTTTAATGCAGTGCTCCGTTCCTGGAGCAGAAGAGGGGAAGAAATCCTGCCTTTGATACTACAAGGAAAAAGCTATTGCTAAAGATTTCCTTTCCCTGTATGTCTTTATGAACTGTTGTTTCAAGGTTAAAAAGGATGAGTGCTTAGTAACTCTTCTAGCAAGCCACTGTTTCCCATAACTACCTCATTATGTAGATAACCAGAAATGACACAAATGCTTGCAGATAGAAGACATTCTCCGCTCCTAATGGATAGGCAGTACAATGAGACAGGACAAGACCTTTCATTACGGTGCAAAGAATCGTGGGAAGGACTTTGGTCATCAGTAACAGACAACTGAGTACCGTCAACAGTAGAACATTGTTGTCTATGTTGCTATTGCTATTCAGAGCTTTTTCGGTAATTGTGTGTGTGTTGTGAAGGCAAATTTGTAAGGAGAAAAATTAATCCTTTTAAAGATGGGAGTTATAGTCCAGCAATGTCTGAAGAACCATGGGTTCCCATATTTGATCAAAATAATCAGATTCTTTTTAGTGCTGGATGAAGAATGGCATTCCATTTGTGCACTCTGTCCACAGAAAGCAGGATGGTGCCGTTTGTAACATTCAGGTTCGTGGGTTTGAAGGTTTTAAAAAAAATACTCACAGACTAAGTGCTGCCACATGCAGATGGGAGCATTAGGAGTCTGCTTCATCATGTTCTCCTATAATGCTACATTTGGAATGATGTTCTATCATGATGTTATATCATAACATAACATTATTCCAGATTTATTTGAGGGAGGGGATAGTGGCTCACTGCATTGTTTGAAACATGACATTATTGGACATGGTGGCCCAGTTAGCTATAGGGGGCTCCTGTCCACATGTAGCAGATGGAAAATGTTTGTTTGTTTTAAAAAAGTTTTAAATACCTGTGGGAAATAGAATGGGGAGAGCTCTTGGGATTTGGAGTCCAACAACACAGTCATGGAAAAACCGTATTTCCAAAATGTACAGCCTTTCATTTGAGAAAACACTCCAATTTCATCATCAGAATATACCGTAAGCAAAAAATGATCATAAAACAGGATGCTGCATATTGTCAGAAACAAAACTTTTGGAAAATATTTTCTATATTATTCTTCCTTACTATATAATGTTTCTTTGAATACGCACATGATCTGTATATGTGTGGAAGAGAGAAGCGTTTGAAAGATCTGCAAGGAGGGAAGATTTGAAACACCAGAGGTTTCTGCTACTATAGCAGATTGCAGCTCAAAATGAGGAGTTTTCCACAGCAACTGCCAGCTGCATCAGTAGATAGGTCTTTTGAAGGCAGGGGACTAAGCACACAAAAAATTGCATTGGTGCATCACTCTGATGTAGGCAAAACCCAGTTTGGACGTTCCACAGTAATAAATAACTAGCAGAAGTTTTTCCATTACCGACCTATGATGGCTCCCAGCAAAAAAACAAATGATTTTTGCATTGCAATACTGCATGCCTTCTACCCCTGAATCTGAAATGTGCTAGTCCCAAAGACAATATGCTTTCAAATAATTCAATTAACAAGGCTAGCCATCTATCACCAGAGTTCTGCGATTAAAATGTCCCCTGTTATAAACTCTATCATCCATTAGTCAAAGGTAGAATCCGTTTCAACAGAACATTATCATCAAAATGAGGTGCTGCAAATTTGATTAATCAGGTCCTAATTACCTAAGACTGACACAGTACTCCTTTTTTATAGCTAGCATGGATGTGGCAGAGGCTGGAAATAGTAAAGGGAGCAAGCAATAATATGCTCCATTGTCAAATTTCAAAAATGGCATTTGTATTTGTCAGTGCATGGTCAAAGGAAGGAGTTATTTTTTCTTAGTGTTTTGTATAGAGTGTGGACAAGTCTGCTGCTCTTGAGATAAATCAAACTGTTTCCTTCATATGCTTAGGGTTCAAAGGGTTCTTTAGATGGGACCATTCAGTAAATAGAATTCAAACGCAACCAATGTTACATGTCCATCAGGAGAGAGGATCACAAACCCAGAAAGGGCAAGACAACTGGATCAATTATTCAAACAACTGAGTAAGCTGTTGGCTTGGGGACAGCAAGCTTTTTAAAATCCATAAAACCGGTCTCCAAATTTTTACTCCTGTGACATGAGTATACAACCTGGAAAGCCCGATTGGTTCTGCTTTGTCTGTCCACAAATCCCTGGCCTCACTGTTGTCCTGCCCTGCATGCACTGACCCCCTCCCCGCCAGCCACAGAAAACCTCATGTTTAACTCCACCTCCATGTGACTTCTGCAGCAGTGACATTTAGCTGCCCATAGAGGCTCACTGCATAGTGTGGGTGCAGTGCCTCTTGTGGGAATGAATGTCATAGTTGAACTCTGCACGTGTGAAGAACTTTCTTTTGTCTGTGCTGAATCTTCCAACATTCAGCATCATTGGGTGTGCACAAGTTCTAGAGTATTCAGAGTGGAACAAAAACTTTTCTCTATCCCCTTTTGCCCTGCCCTGCATAATTTTATAGAATGCCATCATTTCAGGTCTTATTCAGCTTCTCTAAATTAAGAATTCTCAAATCCTGCAAACCTTCCTCATAGGGGAATTGCTTTCTTGCCTTTAATCTTTTTGGTTGCCCTTTTCTGAACCATTTCCAACTCTGAAATTTCCTTTTTGAGGTGAGGTGATCTCAAAAAATATTTTGGAAGATCCAGCTTTTATAATCCATGAATGGCAAACTCCACCAGCTGACATTCCCTCTTGCATTAGACTTACCAGAGCTCTGTGCTTCTTTGTATTTGGTCAATCAATACTTATTTAAGCCTTTCAGGGTATGTGAGAAGATAAACACATAGTGTGAGAGAGCATGAAATTCTGTGGATGACAAAATAGTAACTATACCCGCTTCTCATCCTCCAGGAATAATACCCTCTGTTTGATTGAAAAAGCACAAATGGTCACAAAACATCTGGTTTCAATTGATTTGTCAATTAGAATTAGGTACCTAATTGTCTGTAACCACTCAACCCCCGAACAAAACACCCTTTTCAATCATGTTGTAATTGTCAATACATTCTACCATGAACAGTCTGTTTTTCAATATGAATTCTTCAGACTGCCAGCTTACCCCAGTCCATCTCTAGTAGCAGGTGTATATGGCTGCTACTGGTCAAATCACAATTTCTACAGTGCTGGAGTCCATGCACCTGCCATCCCTATAGAAATTCTGTCAGGATGCTCCTGCAAGCATGAGGGCCACATAACTACATGCAAGAAAAATATTCATTGTCTCTCTCTGAACAAATCTCATGATAATAGTTTTTAGTTCCTAAGGGGAACACTGTTTTGCTCATAGCCAATTCCCAAAACAATTAATTAGGATATGGATGCCTCAAGATTCATTTTTTTGAAAGGAAAATGAGACCTTGTATACTTCAAAGAACATTTCTGTAATGAAACTTGTACACAATTGTAATGAACAGTAATGGTGATCAAGTAACTACCTGCAGTACAGTATAATATGACCGTTGCAGTTTGAAATTATCATTGGCTGGCAGAAAACTGCAACTGTCATGGGCTGACAGGGATGTCATACTATCGTGATCTTGGGCTGATTACATTTCCATTTGAGGCAGAAGATTTAAAGAACTAAATAGAAATAATGCCTGGCCCTAATAACAACTGCCACAAAATAGAGTGGTAAATGTGTGTTTCAAAAATATAAATATAAATGTAAATGTAAATATAATGTTAGCATCTCAAGGTTATTTTCCCCTCATTGCTAGAGAAATAATTCTATTTATTCCAGAATGTCATAAGAGCATCTTTATTTTTTGCTGTGTTTTATGAGCATCATTTATTTTAATTGTGATCCTAGTCATTTTAATTCCTAAGAACACATAACTTTGGCTCAAAAATGCCACATTGCCTGGTTTTATATAACTTTTTCAAAGATGTGCTCTTCAAGTGGAAGAAAGTACACAGGGCCACCGCATAATATAGTCAAGGCCATATTTTTCCTCCAATACAAACACAACAGCTAAATCTATTGCTTGAATATTGATGTGCTCCAGTAACTCACTGAAATGTGTAATTTATGTTTACTATTATATTACTCTCCACTTTCATATTCAGAGTCCTTACACGAACTCTTTGTCAGCATCAGCTCTGCATTTACTACTTAGTACCAAATACTATTTGGGTAATAACGTTAGTGCTTCCTATCATTTCAGTAAATCCTTCTCCCACTTTTAATTTAATATTTTTCCTTTCGTTTCTTTGGGTTTTACACTCCCTGAGTGCTATATATTGAAAGAAATCCTATTAGCCACAGGGAAGTAAAAAGTAGTTGATATATTTCTAGTCAAGCATGGGCATTCCAGTGGGCAAGATAAACTGTACAATGTATCCCCAAACTTGCCAGTAATCTTGGGAATTCAGGGTTTTTTTGTGGGGCTTTTTTTTTGCAGCCCATCCTTAGTCTTTCTGCATTATGTAGTCATTCCTTCATGAGCAAAGTCATACATGCAAAGTCAAGAAAGCAAAACGCTTTGGAAGGAAAGTGAAAATCAAGCAGTGCTACTACTTCATGAAACTGAACAAGTGCAATGGCCCACTGTTCCTTATTTATTATGTGCACTCTTTCTCTTTGCCAGCATGGTGTAGCGGTTAACAGTGGCGTAGCGTGGGGGGTGCAGGGGGGGCCGGCCGCACCATCTGGGGGTTAGGGTTAGGGGGCGCAAATCCACGGGTTAGGGGGCGCAAATCCACGGGTTAGGGAGCGCAAATTACTTGCCTTGCCCCGGGTGCTGACAACCCGCGCTACGCCACTGGCGGTTAAGAGTGGTGGACTCGTAATCTGGTGAACCAGGTTTGCGTCCCCACTCCTCCACATGCAGCTGCTGGGTGACCTTGGGCTAGTCACGCTTCCCTCTGAAGTCTCTCAGCCTCACTCACCTCACAGAGTGTTTGTTGTGGGGGAGGAAGGGAAAGGAGATTGTTAGCTGCTTTGAGACTCCTTAAGGGGAGTGAAAGGCAGTATATCAAGTCCAAACTCCTCCTCCTCCTCTTCTTCTTCTTTCCCGGTATAAAAGGACAAAAATAGTTATTCAATATGTCATTGTTGCCACATCTCTCTCTCTCTTGCATAACATGTTAATAACATTTTCTTCCTTTCCATTAGAGTAATTGTTTGTTTCTCCCTCCCTCTGATTATTATGCCTACAATCTATCTCTGTAAGTGTTATGGGTTGTAAATGGATATATTCTCTCCAGGTGGCTGCTAGACTTATAATCTGTTACCTTTTCTTCCCCATTTCACTAATGAATGGTTGATGTACCTGATTAGAACAATCTGGCACCTCAAATGATAGTATAAAAGCCAGGATTGAATAAATAATTTTAATGATGGTAATGGTTCTGATGGAAAGTCACGAAAAACATCTGGTTTGTAATCAAAGATTTGCAACAGAAAGTCTAGACTCTAGAGAGTGATGGAATAGTTTGGGTGAAATGTGCTTCTTGTTTTATAGTGATGCTTTAGCTAAGGGAAGCACATTGGCTACTGTGCTCAGCTGGAATGAAAATGGTATCCTGTGAAATCTTAGGATGATGTATTGATATGAAATAGTATTGTGTGTGATGTCCATTGAGGCAAATGATCTTACAAAATAAAGAATATCCAGTGATCTTCTCAGTTACAAGTTGATAGGATGGCATCCCATATCAAAATATAACAAGGCCTTGTTCTTTAAACGAGGTCCCTCACCAAAGGCTCTTGAGCAAAGTTAGCCATTACAGGATGTGAGGACAGGGTTCCTGATGGATGAGCAACCACCTAACAACAGGGAGCAGTGCCACCATTTGTCCTTGTCTACATGTGCATTCCGCAACACACATTCATCTGTACATTTCAGCTAACTAGGGGCAAGTTCCCTTCACCCCCCCCCAATAAAATATTTGAGGGAGCCAGGCCACCCCAAAGTTGATGGGCATTGCCGCTCAAATGGTGTGTGTGCTGCGTCTTGTGATCAATTATGCAGGACGGGGCTTACCTGCCCCCCCCCATATTTTATTCATGTTAGCAACCCTGCATCTGAGGAAGACACCTTAACATCTTTAGGCTAGAGCAGTGGAAGGGGAAACCATTTTCAGCCTGATATTCCTCAGGAATCACATGCTAAGTGGGGGGGGGGGTTGGGCTGGATGCTTAGGTAGGCAGGGCAATGGATGTGACCCTTGCGTTATACAGTAGCCTACATTCCAGACATTCAAAAGTCATCTTCTATTCTCCATCCAGGTGAGCAAGACAAATTATTCCAGTTAAAGAGCACATTCCTGCCCAGCAAATGCACTCAAGGAAAGTTCAGACTTGAGCTAGAAAGGAGATGTGGCCTGGGGAGGAATATCCTGAGAAAAGTCAGGTCCAGAGGGTCAGATTCAGGGCACAGCGCTGAGGTTTCCCACCCCTGACAAGGGGCCCCTGTTTGTGTGGTTTCTCTTCCCTTTTTAAGGGTTGTAAAATGTGCAAATACAATTTCCACATCTGAGTGTTGTGGAGACCTTGACTCACAGAAAAGAAGCCATTTGCATGGTGGCGGAATGGGAACTTACTGTACATCCTTCATCCAACGTGCTATTTATTATACCATTATACCATCAAGTCACACCAAATGCATGAAGCAAAGAAAGGTCCAATGCAACTCTGAAGACATAGGGACAGTGAAGCAGGGAAGCCAAGAAGTCAACACAGGGTGATATAAGGGAGAATCATGGTTTGAAATCACCAGGAAAATGTTGGTAAGGTCTCAGCTAGATAACCGAACACACTATGCAAAATTCTATTAGTATGAAGCACAGATGGCTCATAAAACTGACCACTGCACAGCAGAATGTACATAAAATAAAATTATACTGCATTATGAGTATAATTGTATGAGAAAAAATGTATTCTAAATTAATTTTTTTTAAAGTAAAATATACAATAGTTTCAAATCTAATTCAGAACCTTCCCCCCTCCTGTACTAAGTTGTCTTAAGTGATGATAAGGGGCAGCAAGGCTAGAAATCTCTCTCCCTCCTCACCCCACCCTATAAAACAAAACTTCCTTTTGAAAAGTTACCAGCCAACAGCCCAGCTTCAAAATGACAAGGTTAAAATATCAGCCATAATCTTGAATTCAGCAGATGAGGTTATCTGCAAAGTAATTTCTAACAGAAGGTGCATAGCAAATCTCTTGATCAGAAAAGGAAATTAAAGTACAATGTACTGCATAATGGCTCTGATGAAACCTTCCTCACATCATCTCAGATTCATCACATTGTACTATGCTTCAGTCATCCAGCTCTAAAACACCACTGGAAAGTTTTTGTGTTCTTGGATCCCTGGCTGAAACAAAGAGGACTGTGATAGATTTTTCCATTAGCAGCAGAACATTTGGCTAAATGAGGGGCTGGGTTGTGGAGAACACCATGTCCACTCTCTGGTAGGGATGGATGGTTCTATCAACATCAGTTTCTCTCAGTTTCTCATCTTCCTGCCCTCCTCCCACAATCATATGTTAAGTTCTCCATGGCTTTTTTTGCAGCTGGAACTTGGCAAAACTCAGTTCTGGCATCTCTTACGTGGCTGCCATTGCCATTATAAGAGAACAAGGGAGTGTAATTTTTGTTATAATTTTGCATTGAAATAAAATAAATAAATAAAAAGAAATATATATAGGAGAGCAAGGGAGGTGTTCTTTGGGAGTTCCAGCACGTCTTTTCTAGGAAAATAGCATTGAGCTCTCCACATTTTTTTTAATAAAGTAGATCTTATGAAAATTCCAAAACATTTTTGTTACTCCAATAGAAAGAGAGAGAGAGAGAGAGAGAGAGAGAGAGAGAGAGAGAGAGAGAATTGAAAGCAAATTTTCCTACTGCAATGCATGTTAGCATATTCTTTTCATTGATATGTGAGCTTATGTACACTTTTCCCTAATAGATGCATTTTTAGACACACAGTTTGGTTGAAGAACTTCATCACCTGTTTCAGAGAAGTGCAAATTTTGAAGGATGGTTGCATTTCAGGGCGGGAGGGTTGTTCTTTGGTTGATGGCCGTCCTGAGTACATGCACCACTGGCCTAAATATGGAGACCTAGTAGCCTCCTGATTGGTGAATCCCTAGCTTGGTGGGCTATCTCACCCTTCTTTGTAGTTGGCTGTGGAAAATCCCAGAGGCTGGTCACAAAATGGAGAAGCCTTTCTTCTGTTGAGGGAGGGGGTCCTGTGCAACGGGCTGCAATCACCGCTCAATCTAATATTGGAAAAGGATCTAGGAGTCTTGGTTGACCACAAACTTGACATGAGCCAACAGTGTGACGCGGCAGCTAAAAAAGCCATTGCAATTCTGGGCTGCATCAATAGGAGTATAGCATCTAGATCAAGGGAAGTAATAGTGCCACTGTATTCTGCTCTGGTCAGACCTCACCTGGAATACTGTGTCCAGTTCTGGGCACCACAGTACAAGAAGGACACTGACAAACTGGAACGTGTCCAGAGGAGGGCAACCAAAATGGTCAAAGGCCTGGAAACGATGCCTTATGAGGAACGGCTAAGGGAGCTGGGCATGTTTAGCCTGGAGAAGAGGAGGTTAAGGGGTGATATGATAGCCATGTTCAAATATATAAAAGGATGTCACATAGAGGAGGGAGAAAAGTTGATTTCTGCTGCTCCAGAGAAGCGGACACGGAGCAATGGATCCAAACTACAAGAAAGAAGATTCCACCTAAACATTAGGAAGAACTTCCTGACAGTAAGAGCTGTTCGACAGTGGAATTTGCTGCCAAGGAGTGTGGTGGAGTCTCCTACTTTGGAGGTCTTTAAGCAGAGGCTTGACAACCATATGTCAGGAGTGCTCTGATGGTGTTTCCTGCTTGGCAGGGGGTTGGACTCGATGACCCTTGTGGTCTCTTCCAACTCTATGATTCTATGATTCTATGATTCTAAGTGGTCATTATGGGATTAAAGGCACTCTTTTTCACCCTATGCTGCCTTGGCCTTGGGTCCTTTGGAGTGCCCTTTAGGTTTGGGAGGCACACCAGGTTGAACACCAAAACAGTGGGGCAACAGTGTGCTTGTTAGGTTAACATATCCATAGTGAGGAGGAAGAATATATGAAACTAGTCTCTCAGAGAAAAGCCTAGATGCATAAATTTTGGAAGTAGTTTGGCAGAGCAGAATATGCATGCCAGCGTAACATCAGAGTACACATGTTTCCCGCACTGTGATTATCCTGTTAGCATGCCAGCAATTTTATTGAAACACAAGCTTTTATCAGCAAGGATTTCATCAACTTATACACAACACTGACAGGCTTGTGAGGTAGTCCATAGGACTACATTAATAAAATTGATTTTCTGCACATCTGAAACGACTCAGTTAATCACACTGATCAGAACTACTGATGAGGTAAAAATATACCATTGGGAGGTAACAACAACAACATGTAATCTACTCAAAGCTAAGGTCCCATTAATGCATATGTGAAATATATAAGCATTTTAACTCTGCCACTAATATCAGCAAGGGTTAAAATTGCTTAACTTCAGCTAGACAAAAGCCAGCGAGTCTTAAAATGTGTAACTTTGAAAGGATCCTCTTCAATAAATTTGCTCAAACAGAAATACAGCAGGATCAGGAGTAGAAAGGTAAGGTTAAACCGGACAAACAAACTCACTCTCTTGGACATTTCTTTTTTACCATATACTTTTATCCATTACACAGGTAGAGGACAATCCAATAGGGATAGACAAGACTAAGGGCACATTCAGATGTGGAGAATATTCTGTTATCAGATGTGGAGAATATCCTGGTCATAATGCCCGCATTTCTGTTCTAGTTCCTAACATTCGTTTTATAGTGCATTCCTTGTTGCAATATGGAACTGTAGCTTTCTGAACAATATACCACCATTTTGTGCTAAATTTCATTTGTAACAGTGTGTGTGTGGTGTGACACAACACGTTATTGAACATGTCACCATCCTTTATGTGCATACATGCTTCTGTTCCTCTATGATTCACCCAGGAAAGAACTGTCAGAACACAGCTCCAGATTTCATCATATGCCATGATTCATCCCTAGACTGGATGGATGGGAAGTGCCTGCTCTTGATGGAGTTACACTCCCTCTGAAGGAGCGGGTATGCAGCTCGGGGGTACTTGTGGATCCCTTTCTGTCACTTTCAGCTGAAGTAGCCTCAATAGTGTGGAGTCCCTTCCATCAGCCGGTGGCCCAGCTGTGCCCTTATTTGGACAGGGAAAGCCTAACTACTGTTGTCTATGCTCTGGTAACCTCTAGGTTAGATTACTGCAGGACATTATATGTAGGGCTGCCTCTGAATAGTTCAGAAACTTCAGCTAGTGCAGAATTCAATGGCCAGGTTGCTCATCAGAGCAAGACTGTTTGAACATATTACACCAATAATGGCCTGACTGCAATGGCTACCAATTAGTTTCTGGTTTTGACCTATGAAGCCTTAAATGTCTCAGAACCGCAATGCCATATGAACATAGCTGGGTTGTTTTTGCTCTTATTTCTATTATATATGTTGTATTTTTTAATGTTGTGAACTGCCCTGAAATCTACAGGTATAGGGCGGTATACAAATATATTAATATTGATATTATTATTAACAACAACAACAACAACAAGAGGAAAATTACAGCACAACAGGGCATCAATGAGGTTGTAAAAAGGTATTTTTCTGGAAACAATTAATATGGGAATTATCACTAAACACTTGCCACATTTCACTAGATTTCCAGAAGTGGCTTTTACAACTTGTAACAGATCACATAAAACACAGAAATTGTGAGGCAAGGAAACATCACAAAAATGGGATAAAGTGTTGTCTGAATACAGGCCAAGTAATCCCATTGATATACTACAATCCAATCCATTGTATTTCAGTGCTAAACCTTTAAGTGCTAAGCTTCCACTAGATCCTGTTAGATTTCCAGGATAGATTTTTACATCATGTGAAAGATCACATAAAACTTGAACATGATCAGGTAAGGAAAGGAAACAAAATGATCAGAAAATGGAATAAAGTGCTGCCCGAATAGAGCCACAATCTAAAGAAGGGGGTGGGAAATGTCCTGAGTGCAGTTAGCTCTATTTTGGACTGTGTCCTTATTTTATGGTCAGTTTGGATTATATTTAAGGTGATAACTTCACTTTGTCCACATCCCATGAGATCTCCAATCTGTTCTTTCACCAATAGTTGTCATCGCCGATTCTCTAGAAACAGTATTTCATTATGCCCTAATCCAGGGATGAGAAACCAGTGACCCTCCAAAAGTTGTTGGATTCCAGTTCCTATCAGTTCCATCTTGTATTGTCAATGGCCAGGGTTGGTGGGAGTTGTAGTCCATCAACATAGAAAGGATGAGTTTTCCCATCCTTAATTCCTTATATTTTCTGGAATGTGAACAGAGCCAAAATAATAAAAATCTTGGCTCTGACCTGCATCCAAAACTGTTTAGTATTCTTTTCATGAAGAAGTTGTTGTCTGGTCATTAATCATGTTTAGTTGCACCTGCAATTATTTTTTCATATCCTTAATATGCCAATTTTATTACAGTGAATGCTCTCAGGAGGTTTATAACAGTGATTAAAGCTCTGTTAATTGTTGCATGCATTTCTGGATTGCTTCAAAGTCGCCGTGATCAAAGAGTAGATGGGAACTAGGTAAACGGCAAGGTTACTACTGACTGTAGAAAGTTTTGATTTATATTTCTAAACATGTTTTCAGTGCAGTATGCAGGGGGTCTGTCTCCACATTTCCCAAGACTGGGAAATTTATGTTTTTCACGTTAATACCTTTCACTCCAGATGATACCCAATCAGTCTTGTATATGTAGATAAATATGGGAAGTGGGTGGATGAGTGGGAGAGAGGCAGTTTCCAGAACATGCTGTGCTATCCCCAAGTGCGTGATAATATCTAGCACAGTGCTCTCTGTTATTTGTCCTTTTACAAGCAGCAGGTAATTTTAGACCAGGCAGAATGATTAATTTGATAAAATCATTGATCCTAGATGAAAGTAAACCAATCTTTGTGGAGAAAACTAAATAAAAAATGTGTGTATGTTTGTGTGTGACTATTTAAAATACAGCTGTCTATTGTTGTATATCCCAACACCTGTCTTTCACTTTTCTCGGCTGTTGATCTCAAATGATGTCTCTGCCTTACCTTAAGTCAGGAGTGGGGTATCTGTGGCCCTCCAGATATTGTTAGACTACAACTCCCATCATCTCTTACCATTGCTCCTGCAGGCTCGGTATGATGGGAAATGGAATTGAGCATCTTCTAGGGTGTCATAGGTTCTCCACCTGTGTTTCCTTAAATTAACTTAGGCCTCCTATATGTGATGCAAATAAAAGGTTCTTCACTGAGAGCCTTTAAAGCACACACATTCCAAGTGTCTCTATTTTCCAGGGACAGTCCCAGATTTACAGAAGCCACCCCGGTTTCTGATTTGATCCCAGAATATCCCACTTTCCCTTCGGACATGCCTATTTTCATGCATTCATTTCCACATGTTTCTTAATTTTGCATTGTTTTCTATTCCTCTAGGAGCAGCAGTCAGTTTGAGGTCAAGAGGGGGCAGGAGGAAAGTGACACGGTAAATTGTTCGAACTTTACTTCAAAAAATGTTGCATTATTAGTATTCAGTAAACAGGTCTTCTCTGCACATTAAACTTCCTGTCACAGAAGATAGGGAGGGGGTTTGCTTTTTTTCTTCCTAGTGGTGTGCATATAAGAAAAAATCATCTCAGTCACTTAGTCCATTGTGTCATTTGTTTTCCCATGTATTTCAGTGGAAGATGCAGATGATCTTGAGTTGCCTGTACTTTGACCTTCATCCAATTGGCACCCCCCTTTCAAGCACTATAGTACCCCTTGAAGGGATCATATCTGCCAGATTTCAGAGAGGAGCACAGGAGCACCTGTTTTATAGACCATTAAAAAAAGCAATATAGACACAGATGGATTTAAGATCCAGAGGCTTCACCTTTCCTTCCTTGGAAGAATGGTTTTGGCACCAGTATTTCTGGCTTTTCAGTGTAGTAGAGCTGGCCAAGCCAACACCTTTTTTTCTTTTTTTAAAAAAAGCTTTTAGTAAGAAATCTTATATATTTCTAGAGTTTGAATCAAGTTCCGATTTCTGCTTCTGATAGATTAAAACACTACTGGCAAATAGCAGTCAGTTTAAGTCTTTGTCTCTTGACTCTGCCAATTCCAGGTGGGGTTGACCCAAGAGTTTCATCTGAACTGGCCATTTGACCTGGTGAGATATAAATTATAAATTGGTTTTTCTACCTGGAGACAGATGGGAGAGACCTGCTGGCCATCGAAGTCCATTTGGATTGAGATTGGCAGATGTTGCAGTGAAATGAGGATTTACCAAAAAAGATCCAGGTATCTGTCTACATTGAAATGAACTATGGAAAATTTGGTGGGACAGACAAGAGTGTGGCTTTGAGATTTGGGATGGGGGGTGAGGCTTAAAAAATTGCTCACCAATTCACTTGGTAGGGCCGAGGCCTGGTTGTACTAATGCACCAGGCATCACTGACTGGACATACTAGTAAAATGGTGAAATTCAATTAAACAGTGGCCATGCACTTTGCATGGTTTCCTTCCTGCCAGCATTGCTGTAAATGTGAGAAGGGCTCTGGGTAGAACATAAAGCTGCCATATACACCATACCATCCAACATTCCTCAGATGAAAATAGGGTCATCTCATGTTGTTGTTGTTGTTGTTTAGTCGTTTAGTCGTGTCCGACTCTTCGTGACCCCATGGACCAGAGCACGCCAGGCACTTCTGTCCTCCACTGCCTCCCGCAGTTTGATCAAACTCATGCTGGTAGCTTCAAGAACACCATCCAACCATCTCATTCTCTGTCGTCCCCTTCTCCTTGTGCCCTCCATCTTTCCCAACATCAGGGTCTTTTCCAGGGAGTCTTCTCTTCTCATGAGGTGGCCAAAGTATTGGAGCCTCAGCTTCACGATCTGTCCTTCCAGTGAGCGCTCAGGGCTGATTTCCTTCAGAATGGAGAGGTTTGATCTTCTTGCAGTCCATGGGACTCTCAAGAGTCTCCTCCAGCACCATAATTCAAAAGCATCAATTCTTCGGCGATCAGCCTTCTTTATGGTCCAGCTCTCACTTCCATACATCACTACTGGGAAAACCATGGCTTTTACTATACGGACCTTTGTTGGCAAGGTGATGTCTCTGCTTTTTAAGATGTTGTCTAGGTTTGCCATCGCCTTTCTCCCAAGGAGCAGGCGTCTTTTAATTTCGTGACTGCTGTCACCATCTGCACTGATCATGGAGCCCAAGAAAGTAAAATCTCTCACTGCCTCCATTTCTTCCCCTTCTATTTGCAAGGAGGTGATGGGCCCAGTGGCCATGATCTTCGTTTTTTTGATGTTGAGCTTCAGACCATATTTTGCGCTCTCCTCTTTCACCCTCATTAAAAGGTTCTTTAATTCCTCTTCACTTTCTGCCATCAAGGTTGTGTCATCTGCATATCTGAGG